>NC_138373.1:104103224-104215019 GCF_054177405.1 Leptonychotes weddellii | reverse complement strand
TTTTTTTAAAGATTTTATTTATTTATTTGAGACAGAGAGAATGAGAGAGAGAGAGCACATGAGAGGGGGGAGGGTCAGAGGGAGAAGCAGGCTCCCTGCCGAGCAGGGAGCCCGATGCGGGACTCGATCCAGGGACTCCAGGATCATGACCTGAGCCGAAAGCAGTCGCTTAACCAACTGAGCCACCCAGGCGCCCCAAGATTTCTTCTTTTATCATGTCCTTTCTGTTTAGAGAACTTCTCACCATTCTTTTAAGGTAGGTCTGCTGGCAACAAATCCTTCGAATAGTTTTCATTCATCTAAGAGTGTTAGGGTTTCCCCTTCATTGCTGAAGGATTTTTTGCTGGGTATAGGAAACCATGTTGACAGTCTTTTGCTTTCAAACACTTGAAAAATACTGTGCCAGTCCCTTCTAACTTCCATGGTTTCTGATGAGGCTTTGGCTGCCCTTTGAAATCCTTTCCTTTATAGGTAGGGTATTGTTTCTCTTTTGCTGTTTTCACAATTTTAATTCATTCGTAGTTTTCAGAATTCTGACTGGGCTATATCTTGGTGTGGATTTTTGGGGGCTTATTCTGTTTGGATCTGTCAGCTTCTTGAATCTTTAGATTTATGTCCTTTGGGGAATTTTCAGTTCTTATTTCTTTGAGTGCTTTTTCAGCCAGTCCTCTTTCTTCTCTCATGAAACTCCAATAATATGAATATAAGATTTTTTGTTATAATTCCTCAGGTCCCTGATGCTCAGGTCCTTCCTTCCTTCCCTCCTTTCCTTTCCTTTCCTTTCTTCCTTCCTTCTTTCTTCCTTCCTTCCTTCCTTCCTTCCTTCCTTTCTTTCTTTGTTCTTTCTTTCTTTCTTTCTTTCTTTCATTTTTCTCTCTGTTGTTCAGGCTGGGTAATTTCTGTTGTTCTATCTTATAGTTCAGAGTCTTTTCTCTGGCCCCTGTATTCTGCTGTCAACCTCATCCTTCGAGTTTTTTTACTTTGGTTATTGTATTTATCAACTCTAAAACTTCCACTTGGTTCTTGATATTTTATTTCTTTGTTGAGATTTCTATTTTTCCATCTGCTTTGCATATTCTTAATTGCTACTGAAGCATTTTTATCATGGCTGCTTCAAAATATTCATAACGGGGTCCCTGGGTGCCTCAGTCAGTTAAGCATCTGCCTTTGTCTCAGGTCATGATCCCAGAGTCCTGGGATCGAGCCCTGCATTGGACTCCCTGCTCAGTTGGGAGCTTCTCCCTTCTTCCTCTCTCTCTTACCTCCCCCCCTTCCCCTGCTTGTGCTCTCTCTCTCTTTCTTGCTCTCACTCACTCTCTCTCTCTCTCAAATAAATACATAAAATCTTTAAAAAATATTCATCAGATAATTCTAACATCTTTGTCACCTTAGTGTTGGTGTCTATTGATTGCCTTTTTTAATTCAGTTTGAGATATTCCTTGTTCTTGGTATGATAAGTGATTTTTGATCAAAATCTGGACATACGACCTGGGTCGTATTAAGTCTTCTGTTTTAGCTGTCTTCTTCTGACATTGCCCCAACAGGGCAAAGGATTGGGTGACACCCTATTACTGCCAGGTGGGGGTGGAAGTCAGAGCTCCCCATGTGGTCCACTGGTGTTTGATGGATCTGAGACAATTGCCTGGTGGGGATGAAAGTCCCAGCTTCTGCCTTGGCCTTCCCTGGCATCATCCAGGGTGCCTCATTATAGTCTGGTGAGTCTAGGCCTCCTGCTCATCTTTTGCTGGAGTAGGTGGAGATGGGACCTCAGTGTTTTTTGTAATGTTTGGCTAGAGTAGAGTGGTTACTGTCTATACGTTTTCTGTCTTTCTAGGCTTCCCCATTCCTGGATATTTGGCTAGAAAGTTTAGACTTCTGTAGGGCTTCTGAAAAATCTGTACCCTTCCGGGCTACTGCTTTCTTCTGTTCCAAGTCTGGGATCTATGAAACAAATAGGAAACTCAAGGAACTCACCGCCATGTTGTTCCTTATCTTCGAAGATCCCTAGGCAGTGTGACTTTTTCTCTCCACCTTTCAGAGTCTTCTTATGTTTGTTTTATATATAATATGTGGGTTCTTAGTTGCAGTAAGTAGAAGAATAGTGTTCATGCTATTTCGTCTGCTAAAGCAGCGTCAGAAGAAGGGGAAAGTACGTCTACTCCATCTTCCTGGATGACAAATACTAAATATGCTTTTACAACATGATTTTATTGCTTTTGGGGGTGATGGGAGGTTGGTTTCCTGCCTCCTGTGTGCTGAACCCATCGGAGATGCTTGCCTAGAGGCCTGAGCAAAGGCTAATGGCAGCACTGGCCCTCTGTGGGAAATGGGGCTGACTTGGCAACTGCGTGAAGATCAGATAAGGTTTCAGCTGGTATTGAGTTTCCCCCGGCAATAGCAGGGGCAGGATGTGAAATATAAGTGGCCCACTTAGGGGAGTTTTTAAAGACAGATACTAAGGATCTTGTCCTTAGGGGGGATGATTTCAAGGGACATCGAAGAATCTTTTTGTCCCTCCGTGATTTCCCGAGAGTCCCTCCCTCCTGTGTGGTTCTGGGCAGTGAAGAGGGAGGATAGGGTGTGGGTCTTGTCCTTAGGAGCCTTTCTGGCTGTTGGGAAAGATTGGCACACACGTGGAAACATTGAGATAGAGCAAAAACTAGGTACACTTTGAGGAGGCTGGCCAGAGAGGAGAGGTGGATTGAGATGTGACCAGAGACGTTTCCCTGGGGTGCCCATATGGCAAGTTCACAAGGAAGAAGGGCCAGGGTGGGAGAAGGGTAGTGAAGGCCATGCAGAATGAGGGATGGCTGTGCATTAGCACTCATATAACCGCGCTGCACAGTCGGCATTCACAGCGTGACCACTGGCTTTCAGCCCCTAGGGAGTGATCTCAAGGCCTGTGACAGCAGTCTGTAGTTTTGCTGAGACATGGGTCTGAGTCATGTTTACCCTGACGCTGGTGTGCTGGAAGGAGTCCATTAGGGAGTGATTCTGGCTGGAATACTCTGCACCCTCATCACAACACAGCGTTGTGGATCTTCACTCATCATGCCTTATGAAGGAATTGCAAAGGGCTAAGACCTTTGTGCCTAGTGAAAAAAAAAATGAAAAGATTGCCAAATGCGGGCGCCTGGGTGGCTCAGTTGGTTAAGCGACTGCCTTCGGCTCAGGTCATGATCCTGGAGTCCCGGGATCGAGTCCCGCATCGGGCTCCCTGCTCGGCGGGGAGTCTGCTTCTCCCTCTGACTCTCCTCCCTCTCATGCTCTCTGTCTCTCATTCTCTCTCTCGCAAATAAATAAAATCTCAAAAAAAAAAAAAAAAAAGATTGCCAAATGCTATTGCTGGTAGTGAAATTGAGACCATCTAAGAAAATGATTATTCTTAACTAGAAAATAGCTGTTTGTATAAACAGAGCAGGGGAGGTTGAACTTGGCAATTGCTTGGTTTTACAGTAGAGGCGTAATGCTGGTGTATTATAATACCTAATACAGAACAGGGCTGTAATCTCTGGACATAAATTGAAAAGTGGGATTGGCAAACTTCATTCAAGCACTCTGGTGAAAAAATTGCATTTTTGTGAAGGATACTATATACTGTGTCTATATTTGGGGTTTGGGAACTGTGAAGTGCTTGGGTCACATACTTTGGTGTTGCCAAGGCTCTAGTGAAATTCAAGTGTCTGTCCTCCCTCCTAGAATTGTGAGCTAGGCTTCTATCTTATTAATTTATGACCCCAGAGCCTAGCACAGTACCTGGGACAGAGTCAGCCTTTAGCAGAAGACTATTAAGTGAAGTATGGATGAATGAATGGGTAGGTCAGTGGACAGATGGGCTGACAGATGGACAAATACGACCTTCATAGCTATGTATGTGGGGTCAGAAGACCAGCCCAGAGAACCTCAAAGCTGGGGCCTTCGTTTTGTTAGGGGTTTGCATCCTCTGGGACTCATACAAAAAAGGGCTCATGAAATGTTTGCTATCCTCAGCTATCTGAGCCTCTGCTTTCTCATTTGTGAAATGTGGATTAGCATACTCCTCCCCAGGCTGACTGAGTGGATGAAGCAAGCTTCAGTGTGCAAGGAGATCTTTTAATGCTGTAAAGTGCTGTACTAGAGTCAGCTACCATGAATGGTGGCAATGCCATTATTTCAAGGTCAAGGGTGAGGTGGTGTGAGAGTACAGAAACAAAGAAGTTGGTGTGTGCAGGGCAGCCTGGCTGCACAGGGGAGCAGAAGACCTGCCTGGAAGGGCACAACAGAGGCCCTGGATTCCTGTCTCTAGCAGCCCTGGGAAGCCAGGCCACAGAGTCTTTTCCTAACCACATAAAAGCAGTTCAGCCAGGGTCCCTGATCTGATGCTGGTAGAGTCCTGAGATCTCCCACAGATGAGGCTGTCAATTAAAGGTCTTCCTCTGCACCCCTGCAATCCAGCCTCCCGCCTCCCTGAGGAAGGGCAATTGAGGCTGTGACAAACCTCTCCGCCAAGATCTTTCTAGGGATAATTTGGTCAGGCTAATTATCCCATGTTAATTAGATAAGACTCAAATTACATGAGCCAGCCTTGCAAGCCCAGCACTTTGGGAGTTTTCAAGTTATTTTCCTGGTGTCTCTGATTTTGCTGGGAGAAAATGATTTTTGCTCCTAGGCAAACTAAACCCACAAATTAGGGCAGTGACTCCCTCCTGAGCCCTATAAAGGGGGAGCCTGAGATTGTAGGCTGGTGAATTGCATCTCAGTCAAGGGTTAGCATCTTATTCCATCTCTCTGGCCTTTCCAGCATGAGCCGCCAATTCACCTACAAGTCAGGAGCTGCCACCAAGGGGGGCTTCAGCGGCTGCTCAGCAGTGTTCTCAGGGGGCAGCTCGTCCTCCTACCGGGCAGGGGGCAAAGGATTCAGCGGGGGCTTCGGAAGCCGGAGCCTCTACAGCCTGGGGGGCACCCGGAGCATCTCCCTCAACATGGCCAGTGGCAGCGGGCGGGCAGGGGGCTATGGGTTTGGTCGAGGCCGGGCCAGTGGCTTTGCTGGCAGCATGTTTGGCAGTGTGGCCCTGGGGCCCGTGTGTCCATCTGTGTGCCCTCCAGGGGGCATCCACCAGGTTACCATCAACAAGAACCTCCTGGCCCCCCTCAACGTGGAGCTGGACCCGGAGATCCAGAAAGTGCGCACCCAGGAGCGGGAGCAGATCAAGGCGCTGAACAACAAATTCGCCTCCTTCATTGACAAGGTGGGACTTTTTGGAGCAAGCCAAGCATAGAGCCCCTTCCTTCCTCTACCTTCACTGTCCTCGGGGGGCTCCCTGTCTGAACCAGAGGAAGGCAGGACACTCACTCCCCAGGATGCAGACACAGTGAGGACAGAGCAGGGAAGAACTGGACAAACCTGAAATCAGTGCTGAGGGGTTGGGGGTGTGGGGGGTCAGAGGGGCAGGAGGAGCCAGGGAGTTTGGTTTGGGAAGGTTTCCGGGAGGTCGGGGAAGTGGCCTCAAAGTTGAGAAGTAGGAGAGTAACAGTTTATGAAACTAGGAAGCCAGACAAAGGAGAGCTCCATGGCAGCCTGGGATATCTATAAAGCCATTGAGACCCAGTTTCTCCTCTCATAGGACCCAGATCAGCTCAGATTCTGGTTGAAAGACAAATTCATAGCCTATAATACACCCAGTGCATAAGGTGAGGCAGATGGGGATCAGTGATGCACTAGAGCTGTGGTCCTCAAAAGAGCTCCCTGAACCAGCAGCATTAGGACCACCTGGGCACTTGTAGGAATGCACATTCTCAGGCGCCACCTCATACTGAATTGTAAGCTCTGACAGTGAGACCCAGGAGCCCCCAGGTGATGCTGATGCCCACTTGAGTTTGAGAACCCTGAGGAAAAAAAGGGTAGCAGGGCCTTGGGAAATAGAGACTTCCTGAACTCAGGGGAGCAGGGGAAGCTCACCGGGGTGACAGTGAGTAGGGTGGCAGCACATGAATAGGAGTTCACTGGACGGAGGTGGGGAAAGGAAGCCTAGGGAGAGGGTCATCCCATGTAGCATGGTAGACTTGTCCAGAGAATGGGGAGAATTTGGCTTTGCAAGAGAGTCAGGTGAGTGGTAGAGGAGGGGAAGGAAGGGGTGGGCACATTGCGAAGAGCACAGGAGGCATTTGGATTCGATCCTGCTGGTGATGGGGAAACACCAGAGCACTTTGAGCAAGGGAATGGTATGGTATTGCAGGCTGCAACTTGAGACTGCTGGTTCTTCCCCTGGAGAAATGCTCTGAGATCAGAGAGTTGGACATGAAAGCAACAGAGGAAGGCCCAAGACCCCCAGTCAGCTGAGTGCTTGCCTCTGGCTGGGCTGAGAGCTGACATGATGGAGGAGACAGAGAGGAGGCAGAGCACAGGCCAGGCCACCAGGCCTTAAGCAGGGGCGCCCAAGAGTGTGAAGGCCAGGACAGGCCAGCTTACGTGTCTAAGGACTTGCCTTAAAGAGGTGGTCCGGGCTGCTGGTGGATATTGGTTCAGGCAGATTTAGACAGGTACAGAGGAGACAGGCCTGGCTAGCGGGAAATGAAGATGATGAGGTCCTGCCCGATCTTAGGGGCTGCCTCCAGAAAGAGAACCTCAGTCAGACAAAGGGCCCTGGGTGGGGCAGGGCTGTGAGGGACATTTCCTAAGGGCTGAGGCTTACCCTTTAAGCTAATGTAGCATAGGAGCACACTGCCACTGTCCAGGAAAGGAAACCACACAGCCTCTCTATTGATTTGGGTCCCAGGTGCGTTTCCTGGAGCAGCAGAACCAGGTGCTGGAGACCAAGTGGGAGCTGCTGCAGCAGCTGGACCTGAACAACTGCAAGAACAACCTGGAGCCCATCCTCGAGGGCTACATCAGCAACCTGCGGAAGCAGCTGGAGACGCTGTCCGGGGACAGGGTGCGGCTGGACTCGGAGCTGAGGAGCATGCAGGATGTGGTGGAGGACTACAAGAGGAGGTGAGCGGGACCCCACACCTACAGGGTGACTGGCCTGCCAGAGCTGGGCTTTCCCAGCAGGCCCTGGAACACTTGCCTCTGGCCTCAGGGGCACTGAGCTCGGATAAGAGTGGCCCATCCCGAGTTCCCCTAGCCGGGCAAGATGAGGGCCCTCTCTGGATGGCCAGGCAGTCCGGACAGTGGAGAGTCAGCCTCTCAGGCAGTGAGAGGGCTGTCCTGGCAAGTGGCCACCTCCTTGGCGTGCTCCCTCCTGCTCCCCGCTGGAGAGAGAGAGCCTCCCAGCTCCTAAGCTTGCTCAATGGGTCCCCAAGTTCCAAGGAACCACCGTCCCCCTGCCTCAACCCAGCAGGGCAGGGAGTTGGAGTTTCTCTCATGTCCCTCAGGTCGTGGACATTTGGGCCACGCCCCCTCTTCCTGTCCCAGGGGATAGTTCTGGCTTCCTTAAGACTCATACTTCGAGATGGGGTGAAGTTATTAACAGGGGTGTCAGGCAGCTGGAGTGACACAAGGATCAGGGCTAAAAGGGGAAGCAGCATGTTCCTGTGATTTGCATACTTAATGGGAGGAGGAAGAACCTACTTACTCTCCAGGTATCAGGGGAAATCCAGACTCCCAATCATCTGGTCCCCTGGCCTGGGAGGGAGTTGCTTGCAAACCCTGTCTATAGCACTGGCTAAGTAGTCCTAGTGAGTTGGACAGATCTGCAAAGATATAGAATAATACCTGCTATATGGGACATAGTGTGGGCACCTCTTTTTCCGCTTTCATGATGAGCATGCACACACACACACACACACACACACACACCCCTTGCTCACTGCAATGCTTTCCCTGCAGGTATGAGGAAGAAATTAACAAGCGCACAACTGCCGAGAATGAATTTGTGGTGCTCAAGAAGGTGAGGAGGGGGTGAATATCCCTCAGTCACCCAGACGCTGGAGTGTGGAGGGCAGGGGAGGGAACAGAGAGGAGACTGAGGTCTGTGCTTCTTGTAGAACGACCCAGAGCTGAAGTGCCCAAGGAAGATGGAGGGATGTACTGCTTGAGACATCTTGGGACACCTTGATATTTACCTAGAATATATCACCTTGTCCACTTTTTATATTTGGTATGAGTGGCAGGAGCCCAGGTTGTGTCCGCTTTGGCTTGGGAAACAGGACATGCTTTAAGAGGGGCTGCAGGTTTACCTTCCAACTCTGCCTGTCTCTGGCAAAGCGCTGTGGCTGTCCTGGGCTCTGACTGCTGAATGACCCCCGTGTGGGAGATAGTACTCCCTCCTAAGCCCTCTCTTTGAGAAATAGAGGCAGTAACAAGATTCCATTTTGGATGGGGTGCAGAGGAGTTCCAAGGCTCACAGTGAGTCTTGGGTGGAAGTCATGTTCCTGCTCTCTGGGTCCTGACTCCATTCCCTGGGGGCAGCTCGCGAGGGTTGGTGCTCGGATGCCAGTTCCTGGGAGAGCCCTTGTCTGAGCTTGAAGAATGGCGATGTCAGGGGGTCTCTGGATTCCTTTAGGATGTGGATACGGCTTACATGAGCAAGGTGGAACTGCAGGCCAAGGTGGATGCCCTGGATGGAGAAATCAAGTTCTTCAAATGCCTGTATGAAGGGGTAAGGCTCCATCCCCCAGTCCTATCCCCAGCTCTGTCTTCTGGAAGGACAGACATGTGAATGAGTAGTTGGTTATTCATTCCTTAGTAACTTTAAGAGCCCAGGGGATCTCCAGCATTTGGATGCTGGGGGCCATGTTGATCAAAGGAAAGCATGCCATTTATCCCGGTGTGCCCAAATGATGTGTGCCATCAGCCCCAGCCTGGCCTCCAGATGTCCCGGTCTCACTTCCTCCAGTAAGCCATGGGTCCTTGTGGGGTTCCCACTGGTCTTCAGCCAAGGATATTCTCATTTCTGCCTGTCTTCTCCCTGCCACTTGGGTGTCTCCCTGGGTCTTGAGCAGGAATCTCCAGGGACAGAAGTAGGGAGTCTTCACACCCTTTCTACTGCCTCTGACCATCTGGCTTCAAGCCTGAGCCTGTTGGCCAAGCATATGTGGGCTCCTGTGTCCTTAGTGTCTCTTGTGTGGTGGCCAGGCTGTTTTCTCACTACCACTACTACTTTCTCTACTCCTGACCTGTCTCAAGTGACAGACAGCTGGGCTGTTTTCTTCCTGAGCTGCTTCAAACTCATTCAACAGTTTTCAGATGTGGTATTGAAACATCAATGGGTGGCTTTGGGGAATGAAGCTTGCATCTATTTAGGAGGGCCTAGGGGATCTCCTGCTAGGAAAGGACCATCACCTTGGCATCTTCTGCCCACAAAAGGCATTTCATGTTTCTTTTTTTCCCGTGTAGGAGATTGCTCAGATCCAGTCTCACATCAGTGACACGTCTGTCATCCTATCCATGGACAACAACCGGAACCTAGACCTGGACAGCATCATTGCTGAGGTCCGTGCCCAGTATGAAGATACCGCTCTGAAGAGCAAGGCCGAGGCCGAGGCGCTGTACCAGACCAAGGTGGGCTGCACACCTCCCCAGAGTCCATGTCCCACCATGTCCCATACATTTTCTGGGAGCACAGAACTGCCCCGGGTGTTGGGGAAAGCCCAAAAGGAGGAGAAGATGAGGCTCTTAGACTGATCCACTTAGACTGGGGCAGTCATGGAAGGACACTCACAGCCAAGTGCAAATGAATGTGGCATGGACAGAGTCCTGGATGCTGAGGAGACAAAGGTTAGGGGACCAGGTGGGGCAGGTCAGGGCTGACTTCCTGGAGGCGGAGGGTTTTGAACTGAGTCTGAGAGGGAGAGAAACATGGGTAGTTAGCATCTCAACTCCCTCATTAATTACAATAAATTAGGGGGTCTCTTGAGTGTGATCTAAGATCAGGTAATTCCTACCTTTCATTCAAGTCCAACTGCAAGGATAAAGGGGGAGTATGAGTCCCTTAGATCTTAACTCCTCTAATGGGTCATGGGTGGGGAAACGATTCTTTAGATAATTTGGTTTCTCAGATCAAGATGGCAACTTCCTAATTGTTTCATGCTGTTTATCGGGTTCCTTCTCAGCAGAGATTCACACGCTTGAGGACTTATCTTGTCCCTCCCTCTGCCTCCTTGCTACCATAGGGACAGAAAGATGTGGCCAGTAGGGGTGAGAGGAAGGGAGGCTTTCAAGGCCCAGATAACAACACAAGCCAGGGCTCCTTGATAAAAGTTTAAACCCAAGTCTCTAGTCCCCACATCCCTACACGTGATTGCTGCAAGCCAGTGTCAGTGTTGGCCATGTGGCCCAGCCACTCTGGATTGTCAGTGGCCAGTGCTTAACCCCAGGTTCCTTCCAGAAGAATTAGGCAGGTCTGCACAGACATGATTTTTGGATCATTTGCTGTTTGGGGTTATACACACCTGCACTTCTCCATCTGGAGGTAAGCACTTATTGACCAGAGTTTCATTAGTATAGTTCTAGCAACAGAATTATGAGATCTTATTATTATCATTCCCCTTTCAAAGATGAAGAAACCAGGGCTCAGGGAGTGTTAGTAACTTGCCAAGATTACTTAGCTGGTAAGTGATGGAGCTGGATTTGAATCTAGATGACTGACTGCCAATTCCACAGTGTTTAGACAGAAGATCAGGACATTACTCTGGTAAGAAGTGTTTATAGTGAGGGTTTGGGATGGCCTGGGAGTGGAACGGAGAAGGATGCTTGCCTGTTTGCCTCAAAAGGAGACTGCTTGGTGTCAGAACTGGGGAAGTTAGTGCCTCCCTCTCTGTCGGTGTGTAGGGAGAGCCATCCTGCTCACACAGCCTTGCAGAGGAGCAGAAGACCACCATCCCGCCCCCATGTTTATCGTCCCAAGATTAGCACCAAAGATAAAACACAGGAGCATAGTGAGAATCCCCCCTGCCTTCCAGGGGACCTGGCACCTTTAAGAGGAATCTTGAACCTAGGGCCTTGTTAGGGTCAGCTATGACAGCTTGCACCAGGGACAGAGAAAGGCAGTGCACAACCACCAGAGTTCTGAATGTCACACTTTTCCAAGTTCCTCTTAAGCCAGATTCTGGGGTAGAACTAAAATATTCTCTTTGACTATTCACTGGATGGCATCAAAGGCAGGAGTGATCCTGAAACTAGCAGATGATCTCAAATTCATGGCTAGCAGTGTTGGGGAATAGCAGAACCTGCCACCACACCACACACACACACACACACACACACACACACAGTGTTCCTCATGCTGGGAAAGACTTCCAGTAGCCTGGAGCCCAGCTGAGCTACGAAGGAGAGGAAGTCACAGAGAAGACAGGTTCCTGCCATCCAGTCATGCTAAGTCTGATGGGGAAAACTCAGAATGGTGTGCTTGTAATACAGGGTGGTAAGATCTATGGACTGGAGTGCTAGGAGCTATGGAAATAGAAGTACACCCAACAGGCAGATCAAGGCAGGCCTCCTGGAGGAAGTGACTCTGCCCTGGCTGAGTTGGAACTTGCTAAGGAAAAAGGGGAAATGGGTGGGGAAGGGCTTACCAGGGGGAGGTAGCAGTTGGTGCAAAGACTCAGAGACTTGAGAGCACAGGGATGTTTAGGGAACATGGAACTGTTTGGCACAGGTGTAGAAACAAGTAGATGAAGGTGGGGCAGTGAAAAAGAGTCTGGAGAGACTGGTGGATGCCAAACCTCAAAGCACCTTGATGCCATGCTCATAGTTTGATTTTGACCTTGACTTTGAAGGGCTATGGGTAAAGGAGCATCACAGTCGGAGTTGAGTGTTATAAAGTTGCAGCGAGGAGAGTAGAAGGCTTTCAACAGTTCTTATGGCCAAATCTAACCATCAGTGAGATGACTGTGCTTAAGGCAAACAAATAAATCCAGGGAGCAGATGGTTGAGTGGGAGGCTGTTGGTAGGCCTGGTGAGGTTGGGGACCCCCACCCACCTGTCACACTCTGAAGACAAAGGCACAGTCTGCCAATTTGAACTCAGCCAGGCCCTGAGTCAAGGTCTCTGCTTTGCTCCCTGTCCCCCTAGTTCCAGGAGCTCCAGCTAGTGGCCGGCAGGCATGGGGATGACCTCAAACACACCAAGAACGAGATCTCTGAACTGACTCGGCTTATCCAAAGGCTACGCTCAGAGATTGAGAGTGTGAAAAAGCAGGTAAGGGAGCTTTGGGTGGTCCTGGCTCATTTCCCAAGGGAGGAGTGAACTGCTTATCACACATAACTCCTCTGGGACCAGGGGGCCCACTTTCTCAAATGGACCCCCTGGTCTCATCCCCCACACTTACCTCCCATCTGAAGTCTGGAGCAATTGGGAGGGTCTTTTCAGAAAGCCAAGTAGCTGAGAATAACAAGCCTCCCTGACCCATGTTGACAGGACTCCTTCACCATGGATGTGGCTTTGCTGTAGGAAGTGGGGCCAGACAGAGGAGGGTCCAACCACAGGGAGCTCACTGGGGTGAAGGGAGGTTCAGAGAGCCTTAGAGCTCAGGGGAAAATGCTACCTTCTGACCCTCAGTGCTCCAACCTGGAGACGGCCATCGCCGATGCCGAGCAGCGGGGCGACTGTGCCCTGAAGGACGCCCGGGCCAAGCTGGATGAGCTGGAGGCCGCCCTGCACCAGGCCAAGGAGGAGCTGGCCCGGATGCTGCGCGAGTACCAGGAGCTCATGAGCACGAAGTTGGCCCTGGATGTGGAGATCGCCACCTACCGCAAGCTGCTGGAGGGGGAGGAGTGCAGGTGAGTGGTGGGAAGGGTCTTAGAATGTTAGAGCTGGAAGAACTTTTGGAATCTTCTGACTCAGTTTCTCAGAGTGTGGGAGAGGTTGCTGGACAGCCTGGAGATACTTTTCAGGTCACGCACAAACATAGCTTTAAACAGCATCTGGTCAGTTAATGAGGCAGCAATATCCTTTACAGGTCTCCTGTGACTTTCCAGACTGTGACAGGGAGAAAGTCTCAGTGTGGTGCTGTTGTGTCTTTAACACCACCCGGACCCTTGCAAATATCCCTATTAATAAAGAGACAGTAGATCCCAGGTTCAGAGCCTCTGGCAGACAATAATATCTAGCCCAAAATTTTCAAATTACTTTATTTTCATTATATTTATTTTTATTGCTACTTTTTTTTTTCTTTTTTGGTCAGGTAGTGTTGGCTATTTGCCCTGGTGATATAAGACTTCTTTTTAGGAAAAATGCATTTTTTGTTATAAAACACACAGCCAATGAAAAGTACTAAATATATAACAGTGTGAGTTGTGCATGTTCATAGCAACAATCAGACAGGTGTACATGAAGCATTGGTATGTGAAAAACCTTGATCTGCCTGAGCACCCCTGTATCACTGAGACTCACAGGGGAGAAGTTACTGGTCTTAAAATCAGACAGTTCCTTAATGGCAACAGATGCTAATATTTCCACATGTGTATTTATTCTGGCATTAACCTCGCAGGAATAAAGAAATGGGATAAAGAGAAACCCAGAGGAGGGACCCTGAGGGGTGTTGTTGTTGGGAGCCCCAGGTTTGCAAGTTGGCACATCCCTGAAGTGGGAAGAGTAGCCTTGGGGGGCGGTGGTACCGAGCCTGCAGGAACACCGAGGCCGGCTGGCAGGCTGGAGGGGCTCGTGGAGGCGGGGCTAGGCTGGCTGCTGACTTCAAGCTGTGGTGTGGGGAACTCGGATTCCACGCACTGGAGATTCACCTACGCTTTTCTTTCCGCACAGGATGTCTGGAGAATACACCAACTCCGTGAGCATCTGTGAGTATTTCACACCTCTGAGGGTATATTTGTAGTCCATCAGTGGATACAAAGTAAGCGGGTGCCTACCGCCAGGCCCCCATGGAACAGCCTGGGCTCTGCCTGGTAGATCACTATGGTCACCATCGCCTTACTTGCTGAGACCTCTTCCTCTGTAGAGTTCCTGCTGCCAGCTTCCCATCACATTCTGATATTTCACAGGGGCCCCTTCCCCAGAAATCTCACCTATGCTGGGATGAAATCCCCAGTCCGCCCTCTTCTACCTCCCCCACCCCGGCTTTCCTGCATGACGGAGGCCGTGAGCTTCCTGAGTCTACCTCCGCACCGAGAGTGGAGACCTGCGCCCAGACCCGCGGCGCAGCGCCCGTGGTAATGTGGGCTCTGTAGCGTCCCGCCCAGTCTCCTTCTGAGACAGGCCAGCCCAACCTTCTCTAAATCAAGCAGCCAGGAAATTCTTTGAAAAAAATTAAGAATGTATTCTAAAGTTAAATGCAAGACCTGTTGGCTTATGTGATGCTTTGGGGGAAGCTCTTGCTATTCCTCTTGGTCCAAAGAATGAGAAGGTGCCTGATTTGGGGATCCTGTGGGATCTGGGCTATTTATTCCAGAGCTTGAGCCGCTCAGGCATTGAGCATACGTCACTAGAGTCCATAGTTGATGTGAAGTGTTTGCCTAAGAGGGAGACATCTAGGCTAGTTGCAGCTGGGAGACTGGAGGGGACTTGGGGTCACCCCTGTCCGGGGACATACACTTATCACTCCTCCCTGCATCCCCCACAGCGGTCATCAGCAGCACCACGGCGGGGACCACGGGCGCCGGGGCCGGCTTTGGTTTCAGCGGCGCTGGCACCTACGGTTACCGGCCCAGCTCTGTCTCGGGGGGCTACGGCATGCTGTCGGGGGGCTGTGTCACTGGCAGTGGGAACTGCAGCCCCCGCGGGGAGGCCAAAACCAGGCTGGGGAGTGTAAGTGAGTTCAATGACCCCCAGGGGAAGGCCTCCGCTCTGAGTTCCCCTGCCAAGAAAACCACAAGATAAAGGGAAAGTCCATTTCCCAGCCGTCCACCTCACCTGGCTCTTCCCCCGGACTCCTTCTCCGGGAAACTCCTGTCTCACATTTCTCCTGGTCTCCTTCTTGCTTTCCTTTGCCACTGACATTTCCTCTCTTCCCCTCCTGCCTTAGTCTTTCTGAATCTAGAATCAAGATTCTAGTCCATCCTTCTGCCTCCATACTAAGAGACCCCCTAACTCAGCACCCCCTTCCTGAAGCATTGCCAACAATGATGGCCCAGACCTTGCCCTGGCCTGCACTCCTCCCCCAGGGGAAGGTTTCTCTCAGAGGTGACCCCCTCCATGCCCTGGCTTAGGTCATTTGGCCACACGCTCCATGAGCTCATGAGATTACACGTCCACCGACAGACACGCAAGGACTGTCTCCTGTTACAGCAAGCCTGGCTCAGGCGAAACACCAGGTTATAGCTTATATCTTGTGCAGCCCCTGCATGTATAGAGAGTTGGGAGTAGCCCTGGGGATTTGTCCCACCCGTGAAGGGATTTGTGCCCTCAATCTGTGAGTTCTTGTCTTTGTTCAGGCCTTCCCTCCCTGCTCCCCACGTCTCACCGATAAACTTAATAAAACTCATGCAGGACCAGGCTGTTTCTCTCTCCCAAGGGGATCCTCATCTCAGGGCACATCTCTTCCATATGTGGAGGTCAATGTCCTGGAGCCTGGGGCATCGAGGTCTGGCGTGTTCCACAGCGCCCCAAAGTGTCTTTTAATCTGAGGGCAAGAGATCCTTACATGGACCGCAGGATCCTACTGGGTTTTGTGAGACTGGGGATTCATCTCTGACCGCCATCCCCCGCAGATGCACCTTTGAGTCATGCTTTTCTCAGACCAACGCTCCAATGAGCGGGCGGTCTTTAACAGTGTGCAGATTATGGACAGGGAGAGGGAGGCAACACTTGTCTGTGGCAGGATTTAAAACTGGTCCAGAGGCAGCAGAGAGCGAGCTCTGAAAGCCTGGGGCTCAAGTTACAGCTAGTCCCTGTTCTCTGGGAAAAGGCCAAAGTAGCGTCTCTTTAAAGTAACGAGCCATGGCCCCTTGGTCTTTGGTGAAGTGAAAGTCTCTGAGCGTGAGTTGTGTTGAAGCATGGCCGTCTCTGCAACACACACCACCCAGCCTCCAAAACACTCTTGTGCTGCGAGACGTCTGCCAGGTGCCAAGGCCACAGTGATGCTGTCAGGACGCAGAGAGCCGGGGGAGTCCACCACCCATTCAGGCTGGGACTCACAGGTGCTTCTGAACAGGGTCACTGTGGAGCCAGGGTGTCTTAGAGTTCAAGCCAATGGCTTTGAGTTCAGGTTCAGGCTCTGCAGCCAACTGGGGGTCAAGAGCAAAGCAAAGCTCTCAAGACGTTCACGTCTCATTTCTTTAGCTATAAAATAGGCAGACAAATCACCCGTGGATTATTGTTAGGCCAAAATGAGGTGACACAAACACGTCTTGTACAATTCCTGGCACAAAGTTCATACTTAATAAATGTCAGTGGAAACAGAATCTTGTCCTCAAATCTCTTTGCTTCAAAAACTTGACCAAACCTGTTCACTTAAAAGAGGTGTTTAGTGCTGGTAAAGCAATTCAGAAGCTCCAAACTTTAAGGACACCATCTCATAAACTATTTGCCAGTTTATTTATTGCCCAAAGGAGAATTGGCTGGCAGAATAACTAGTCTCAGGGAATACACTCTCAGGGCCAGTAAAGAAATTGTGGTCAGGTCGCTGAATACTTACTGAATATCTAGCATGTGTCTGGCACGCGTTAGTGTTTGGCATACAGGGATATGCAAACCTGGTTCATGCCCAGTTGGTTATGCATCTGACTCTTGATCTCAGCTCAGGTCTTGATCTCAGGGTCTTGATCTCAGGGTCGTAAGTTCAAGCCCCGAGTTGGGCTCCATGCTGGGTGTGGAGCCTATTTAAAAAAATAATCTGCTATGGAGCTGGGATTTTATGCTGTAGTGTTCACGGGAGAAGCCAACACCTTGGGTGTCAGATGGACCCAGGCTGGAGTCCTCCTCTGCCACTCACTAACTTCTTGACTTAAGCAAAATACTTCTGCTCCAGGAGCCTCAGGTTCTTCATCTGTAAAAAGTTAATAATAGAAGTTCCTGCATAAAGTTGTCATGAGAATTAAATTTAACAAAAGAATGCATGCGAATTATTTAATTCAGTACCTGATGCATAGTATGTGCTCAAGATAGTTGCTATTATACCACTGTTACTATTAACTCTCTTAGTATTACTAGGATAGACTATTCTTTCAAAAAGCCTAAGTGAGACATGAAATAGAGAGGGTTTAATAGCCATCAGATTATTTGATGAACAGGAACTCAAGAGAAAAAGCATTGGCTATTAAGAGATATTTCTACCATCCGACTTCTGTGCTTGGATCCGGAATATTAACACTGACGGCCTCAAAGGACAAACCCTGAAGTCTGAGTGGCTTAACTTAACACAACAGAGGTTCACTTCTCACTCACAGTCCACGGCCGATCTGGGCAGCTCCCCCACGTGGCTCTCCCAGCGGGTGTCTCACAGACCTACGTGCTTCTGGCTCGTAGCCCTGCCACACGGGACACATGGCCCCCAAGGTTACCGGGACGGGGGAAAAGAGAGATGAAGGAGACACATGGGCTGCTAACTGCCTCATCCCAGAAGGGACACACGTCAATGCCACTCACATTTAACTGGCCGACATGGCCCCGAGTCCCAACCGATCCCCAGAGGAGGTTGGGAAATAAGAAGGAGAGTGAGGATACTTGATAGGCACTGGAAGTCTCTGGCGCAACCTTCCTCAGTGTAGATCCCCAGCATCGGTCCCCAGCCCAAGAATTCTTTCCCCCTGAGCAGTGCTGGGATGGATGGTGCTGGCACAGGTGGGCCAGGCCGAGCCAACAACCTGCCTTTGGCTTTGACAATGTAATGCTGGCACATTGCCATAAGCCAGATCTGGCCGTACACCATACTAATTATATTTTGTTCGCCTTCATGTTTTTCAGGAGATATTGTAAATCTGTTTGGATTTGGGAAATGTTAGTCTATCTAATGGCGAAACAGAAAGAACTTGTTCTGTGGCTCTTAAAGCACATTCCTTGAAACCCTGGTTCCTATAAGATATTTGGCCAAAAAGAGGGCTCTATGGTCAAACAAAGGTTTGGGAAACCCTGGATTTTTTTTTTTTTTTGTGACAAGAACAACACTTTATTTCTGATTCTACAATCAGCCTACCTCCCCTTTCTTCTCTAGTTGTTTTTTTTTTTTTTTAAAGATTTTATTTATTTTTCAACAGAGAGAGAGACAGTGAGAGAGGGAACACAAGCAGGGGGAGTGGGAGAGGGAGAAGCAGGCTTCCCGCTGAGCAGGGAGCCCGATGCGGGGCTCGATCCCAGGACCCTGGGATCATGACCTGAGCCGAAGGCAGACGCTTAACGACTGAGCCACCCAGGCGTCCCTCTAGTTGTTTTTTTAAATAACTCACCTATACACTTGATCTTAGCCAAAAGGCCGAGAAGCGATAAAATAACTCACCTATAAAAACACTATATGCTCATATGAGAAAATTCAGAAATATTAAAAAGTAGAAAAAAAAAACACCCTTATTTTTTAATGATCTCACTCCCCAGTCACTGTCTTTGGAAAGCACTGAGTTTTGTAGCATCCTTTGGTGCAACTTTCCTAAGTGATCCAAAAGTGATGGATTTAAAAAGTCCTGCAGTACGAGGCCTGCTTCATCTTTTTTTTTTTTTTTTAACCCAACAGGGAATCCATCCCCACACTTTTTTCCTACACGATACCTATTAATCTCCTAAGAAGCAGTGTTCCAGGGCAAATGAGAGCCAGATTCAGCACAACATGTTCGCAAATCCTTGCTTAGAGGAGCCATCCGTCCATCCTTTGTTGTTGAGTTCTGGTTTCAAAGGGTGATGTTTGTAGCTTTGTCTCCTAATCCAGGGGTTGCTTTCACCCAGAACTAATGGCAGAGGTAGTCACGGAGCCCAAGATGACACAGTAAGCTGCTGTCAGAGGCAGTTGCCAGGAGAAGCCCTCCTCCCGGGCCTCAGCCCCCTTTTGATCTGCCCGCATCCCCACACATCCGATGCTTCTGAAACCTGGACGTGCCTCCATACTGGGTCTCTCCATAATCTGTAAGAAAGGTGAGCCTGGTGGTTCAGGAATTCCTGATTCATCCAGCCAGTCAACCCCTCACAGGAAGATAGGAAAAGGTCATCCTCCCTGTTCCCTGACCCTGGGCAGAAGTGGCTTGGTTCCAGAGGCAAATTCTTAAGAAGTTCCCAGAAAAAAGGAGACTTCAAAGGCTCTCTTTGAAAGGCAATCCTATATAAGTTTCTCCTGTTTCAATTTAAATACTTCCCCACTTTTCTCTTCGCAATGACCAGAGTTAATAAACTCTCTCTCGTGCTTGTGGAAAAAAAACAGGCTAAATTTATGGGGCGTAGGAAGCAACCTCATGAAATAATGGGAAGCATAACCTTGAGCTTCTTGAGGGGCCCACTGGTCACCCAGCTTCACTGACGTTGCCTCTCCCCTCTCCAGAGGGAATGGACCACAGTGTCTCCCCTGAAGCAGCATAGAGAGCCCACCCTCTTTCCCACCCAGGACATTCCAGACTCTTCTATCTGTTCATCTGTGGCTGCTGCCATCTCTATCACTCACCAATGCCCCTACAGCCTTGTTCCCTGTGGGGTAAACACCTTGGCTGGTATTACGCTCTGTGATTGGTTCCAGCGGAGACCGTGTCACTTAATTACCCCCAGGTGCCATCTGGCCACCCCAGGGTATAACTGAGGGACAGCGATGAGCCTCGTCCTAAGCACCAGTCTGTTTCACACTCATCCTGAATGTCCCTGGTGCCGAGGCTGGGGCTGAGCAGGGGAGGGAAGGGTTAACCCAGGCACCTATTAATCTGTTGGTGGAAATGGGACACACACCCAGGACTCAGACAGACTGAGAAATAAGAGTGATGAAATAGGATGCTGCCTGCGTACCAGAAGAGCAGTATGGGGTGGAGCTCTTCTGACAGAAGAGGAGAATTAAAGCAACTGAAGTTGGAAAAGGAAATTGGGTTAGATCGGAAAAGATACTCCTGAGCTTATTTGGAATGAAGTTCGAGAATCTAGTTCTTGATTTTTCAGATTGGAGGCATCTTCCTTGGCCCTTCTCAACTTGTTCTTAATACTCAGTCACATTTTGATCCAGAATCAGAAATGCCAGGGTAGCAAATGTCCTGATCAGGGGTTCCTTGGATGGGATGAACGATCCTCTTCTGCAATTAAAGAAAAAGAACGAGAAAAAAACTCAAACCTCATGAAAGACCATCTTCCTATACCATCTCCTCAGGCCCCCTTCCCTTCTTCCCAGTTACTATCTCCCTCACTTTTATTCCAGAAATGTTTTTCTGGAGAACTCCTTTAGCTCCCGCCCAAAGTACCCCTGCCCACCCCCACCGCCCCTGCCCCCGCCCCCACTGGCCTTAACTCCCTCACTGTGTCTGGTCTTCCTCAACAGATTGAGAATTCCTTGCAGATAGGCCAGAAGTCTCTACCCTCTGGGACTTCCTTCCAGTACTCAGGACAGAGCTGTCCTCATCCAGAAGTCTGAGGAAGCAGCAGCCGACAGCCTAAAGATGCTTCTCCGGAATATTTTTAATCCCGTTCCTGTCTTTCTGAAACAGAACTGACCTGGACGTCTGCTCCCTTGTACCACACCCCTCCACCTCATCGGGGTGTCTCCCCCTACCCCCAGCCAGACCCACTGGAAGCTCTACCACGGATCTTGGCCCTGATAACCCCAGTAATTGGAGGGCAGCAAGTGGAGATAAGGTAGCCAAATTATTATAATGCAGGAGGTAAGCAAAGCAAATGCAGGTTTCAGGGCCATTTTATAGGGGATTCATGGGGCGTTCAGGGTGGGACAGACAAAAATCTCAGGGAGGGGTGGTAATTTCCTAAACGGAGAACCCGAGAGGCCCCGTGTGGCTAATAGATGTGCGCGACCTACAAATTAGGCTGCCCGCAGCCGGCTATTTAAGGGGTTAGGGGCGAGCGAGGCAGGCCAGCAGAGCCACCCTCTGCGCCCCCGTCCCGCCTCCGGTCGCGCCCCGCAGCCCGTCCCCGCAGCATGAGCCGCCAGGTGCACCTCCGCCCCGCCGGCGAGCGTCCGGGCTTCAGCGGCTGCTCGGCCGTCATCTCGGGCCGGGTCAGCGCCAGCTCCGCCTCGTTCCGGGCCGGCGTCAAGGGCACGGCCGCCTTCCGCAGCAGGAGCCTCTTCAGCCTGGGGGGCGGCCGGCGCTTGGCCCTGTGCGCGGCGGCCGGGCCGGGCGGCGCCTACGCGCTGGGCCGCTGCTCGGGCTCGTCGGGCGGCGGCGGCCGGCTGGGCGGCTTCGTGGGCACCATCTTCGGCAGCGCCGGGCTGGGGCCCGCGTGTCCGTCCGTGTGCCCGCCCGGCGGCATCCCTCAGGTCACCGTCAACAAGAGCCTCCTGGCCCCCCTCAATGTGGAGCTGGACCCCGAGATCCAGAAGGTGCGCGCCCAGGAGCGGGAGCAGATCAAGGCGCTGAACAACAGATTCGCCTCCTTCATCGACAAGGTGGGTCCTCAGGCATCCGTTTGGCCCCGCATGGGCCAGGGTGCCCAGGGGTACTCGATCATCTGCCACTGACAGGCACGCGAAAACTTGGGCGAGCTGGTTACCTTTTCTGAGCTTCCCTTTGCTCATCTGTAAAATGGGCACAACAGTGGCTTTTACCCCACATGAGGATGGGAGGCTGATTTGGATGTTTATAAAGGGCTGGAACAGTGCTTCAGTTTTCCCTTTGGGGACAAGGCCCTGGGCTGGAAGGGGGTGCTCCAGAGGGAGGAGACATGTGGAATGGCCCTCTGAGAGTTCTCAATAGCAGACAAGGAGATGGGGACACATATCCAGGACAGGAGCACCAGAGGGACACTGACCTGGGAGTATCACAAGACATGATGCTTGGTGAAGGGGAAGGACTTAAAAGGTAGGAAGTGGGCTGGCGGTAGAAGCCAGGAAGGTTTCTAGAGGAGATGAGAGAAAAGGACCAGAAAATTGAAGGGTGGGGCTGAGGAGAGAAGATTGAGAAGGAGGGCCTGTCAAGTTACGCGTGTGCGTTTTGTGTGTGTCTGTGGGGAGAGGGACATGCAGGGGGTAAAAGGGAAGATGTCCCTGGTGACTCAGAGGCAGTGACCCAGAAGGGTGGAGAGGAGAGAAGGAATAGGCTTCTGTGTCCAAGCCGGGGCAGAAGATCTGGACCCATGAGTCACAGGGGACATAACCCGGATGATAGCTGACATTACTCAGTGCCTGGTGCTGTCCTAAGGGGTTCTCATATATCAACACATGACCCACGATTCTGTTATCATTCTGCCTTGCAGATGAGGAAACCAAGACAGAGGGAGGCTAAGAAACATGCCCCCAAGTTGATAAACAGCAACAGCAGACTGTGTGCCTCACCCCTGTGCTCGGGAAGAGGAAGGGAGGTAGTTGGAGGCGAGGAGGCAGGAGTGGAAGAAACAGAGTTGCTATCCCAGGAGACAGGGCTCATTTTCCTCTTCAGAATCTATTCTTCCCCCTCATGTTTCCTTCTCTCCCTCAAGCCAGAGAAAAGGAAGAAGAGGAAGGCTAGTGTGTAGCAGAGGCTTGAAGTTTTTGAGTCCAAACGTGTGAGACCTTTGGTCAAGTATGCAGGAACCTTGTAAAGATGTGATAACCAACCCACTTTGAAATGAAAACCAAACCAACCAACCAAGAGCAATTGAGGTTGCACATAAGAGAGGACAGGTTAACCACCAGAGTGACTTTCCATGCCATTCCCCCATCACTGTTTCTCCCTTGCTTCCCATCTTCCTTCACTCTGAAAACACCTGCATTTACGACAAAAGAAGCTACCTCCATCACGTGATAACTCATGGTGGCATTTACAGCATTGCTTAAACCTACTTCTTTGATTTCTTTTAGACTGAATCTGGTTTCTTGTCTTGGAGACCCAGATAGGCATGTCCCCCTGGCTGAATCCATTCTCGGATGAGGCTTGCTGTTTCCTGCCTCCCACCGTAGGATGACTGTGTCTGATTTTGGGGGCCCACTCCCCACTGTTGAGAGGCAACAGCATGGGGATTCTGGGCTATGACCACCTTCGGGTCCCAGGTGCGGTTCCTGGAGCAGCAGAACCAGGTGCTGGAGACCAAGTGGAACCTGCTACAGCAGCTGGACCTGAACAATTGCAGGAAGAACCTGGAGCCCATTTACAAGGGCTACATCAGCAACCTGCAGAAGCAGCTGGAGACACAGACAGGCGACAGGGTGAGGCTGGACTCAGAGCTGAGGAACATGCAGGATTTGGTGGAGGACTATAAGAAGAGGTGAGTGGAGAGGCAGAGAATCTGCCACTGGAGGGTCTTGATTACAGATGAGGTTTTGATTTAGAGTCAGCATTTTTGCCTTTTTCCATCCTTTGCTGATAACATTTGTTAATTTCTTTTTCCATAGGGGAGGGAGGGAGATCCAGACAGGTTGAGACTTCGGAAGAGAAAAGATCTATCCAGAGTGGTGCCCTGAATTGTCTAGGAAAAGGTGTGCCCAACTTTTAACGTTGGAAATGGAGAAATGGGGACAGGAGAGTTGTCTCAAAACCAGATGGACAACGCAGATGGCTTTGTAGCTCCTCCTGCGTGAGGTCTTCCATGGGAGTACCTAGAACATGAGCCATGACACCAATCCCAGAACAAATCCTAAAGCTAAGCAAATAAGAGTTTTAACAATGTTTTTCATGTTGAGGTATATCTGTGCTGCTGAATCCCACCATTAAAGAGAATGATTGAAAATGTACTTGGAACCAGAAGTAATTTCTCCCCAGTTTGAGCCAGTGAGGAGAGTATGACACATCCTGGCTCAGTGTGATCTGACATTTTGGAAGTTTGCTTCCAGGCGCCAGGATTTCTAGGGAAAGATAACTTCTTCCACAATTCAAGGGGGTAGAGAGATGGTCAGAGCTGAGGGATTTCTCTTGCTCCACGTTCAATCTGCCTGGCCATCCCTATTCTGAACTACCCCCAAGTGGAACTCTGCCCTGAGTCCTGCATGGAGTCCTGAGGGAGGAGGTGGCATGGTCTCTGACCTCGGAAAGCACCCAGATTGTGGGGATAGGCTTGAAAACCACTTTCAGAGAGCCCCCAGGAAGTGAAATGAATACAGTGTGAATTGAGATTGAGTGGCATTAAGATGGAAATTGCAGCCCAGTGGAGTTTTGAGCAGAATTCTAGGAAAAAAAGAGGGGTTTCCAGGCACAGCCCAGATGTCCAGGTCACAGGCCTCCAAAGGCCGTGCTGCCTCTGGAAGGCCAGGTATTCTGGAATTACCACTCAAGTTGAGTTGATGATGGCTGAGCCTCCTGATCCTCTGTGGACTTCAGTTTTAATATTTATAAAATTCAGAGACTGACACCTGCCTTGCCGCCTAAAAGAGCTGTTGAGAGGGTAATGCTGATAGTAATGTATTAACAGCTCTTCAAAGAACCAAAGTGCTAGGCAAATCTAAGGCATTGTTTCCCTGATGTCATTGGGATCCTAGCTTTACTAGCTTTGTGACCTTGTGAAAAGTCTTTGCCTCACTTATAAACTTGAGAGATGATAATGATAGAATCTACTTGATAGGGCTGCTGTGGGATGAAATGAAATAAGGAAATGAATTAGGAACTGTTATAAAATCCACCTAGCAACAAACTAAAGGTGACATTTGTACAATAGGTTATTGGAAGCATTCAAGATTAAAGTGATATAGATTTGATATAACTAATACATCTATGTTCTAAGATAAAAATTAACATGCACTTTGTTATGGTTTAACTTTTCATTGTGCATCGTAATGTATTTTGTAAATCACAAGTTATTGATAAAGCCAATAGTACTAAAAAGGCATTGTTTTTCCTTATAAATGTGTGTGTATGTGTATGCTCTGGTGTTTGGTCTCTAGAAGTAAATGATGAAAAATTATGACACATGAATGTCATTAATTTGATAGCCATAATGACCAAACTTTTTCTGTGTGTTTTATGAACTAGAAAGGTAGGCTAAAAACTAGTCTGCAACTAGCATATGCTCTTATTTGTTAACAGGAGGAAGAAATATGTAATCCTTTCTGAGATAATTAGAGATAATGATAATTATAATAGAAACAACTCTATCATAATATAATTTGATACAAGGAAGTATTCAATTATCTTTTAAATAACACACCTGGAATCTGAGATAAATCATATCAACTGTTTTCTGTGTGTTCTATCCAGTGCAACTAACACAATCCGGCAGTCTCAGAAACTGTTCCAGTCGCATTTTTAAAATAACCCGCTTCACTAACCTGTACCGTCATCTGACAAGGCTTTTCTCCCCTTGGCAGCCAGTGGCATGCCTTAGGAAGCAGTAAGAAGCTGAAAAGGATAGCTCACGTTAAAGGATGCAGAAGAAAGCCATTTGCTAGCACTAATTATTTCTTTCCAGGGCTCTCTTTCATTTCCCTACACAAATGTCCTGTAATACATTCCTTGACAATAATAAGAGATGGGACAGTGAGGTCTGTAAGTGATCAATACTCCATCTCCTTAGTCTACAATGTATCTTCGTGAAGAACATCCCAGCCTTATCCAGACATCCTGTTTCTAAGACCTTGCTTCACCTGGAACAGAAATATATATAAAGAACAAGTAGAACATACACCTTGAAGGTGGGGATAGTACTTGTTTGGTGCCTGGGAGGTTTTGCGCCCTGGGCTAATGCACTGTACTAATGTAGGTACTAATGTTGCTTTCACAAGGGAGGGGTGGTTGTGAAAGGGAGGAGGGATGTGGAAGCCCATCACAGGTGCATTCCCGGGCAGATGCATTGTAGGGTAGGTTACATGGGAACTAAGGAGCTGCACATTGATTCCTTTAAACCTATTCTTGTCAAGTCCCCTGTGGAAGGCTGTGCATGCCCCAGGGGTACCGGAATCCCAGGGTGTAGGCCACTGCCATGCAGCTCTTGGCACGGAGGTGCTCACTGACTGCTCAGTGAGCCTTTGCAGAACTGAATTATCCCAATGGCAACGCCACCTCCTCTCTTTTGCCGCACACAGGTACGAGGTGGAGATCAACAGACGCACAGCTGCTGAGAATGAGTTTGTGGTGCTCAAGAAGGTAAGAGGGGATCAGGAAGGGCTGGAAGAAGCCTCCAGGGCTCCCTGAATGCCTGACACCGCGATGTTGGTAGGCTGTAGGTCACTCAGTCCCTTGGGCAGGGGTTACTGGGGTTCTAATTTCCCAGGTCCTCTAAGTCCCCTTGCCTGGGATGCATGCTGCTCCCAGAATCGGCCAGCTTGGAATCCAGACATTCGGCACACTTTTGGCACGGCCTTTGCCCTGCCCGTTGGTTGGTTTGCTCTCAGCAAGTGGACCTCCCTGGGAAGCACAGGGTGAGGAGAGTGGTGAGAGTAGGGCACCCGAGGCTCCTTATGGCAGGGAGGGAGGGCAGGGGAAGGCAGTCAGCTCCTCTCCGGATCCCCCAGGATGTGGACGCTGCCTACATGAACAAGGTGGAGCTCCAGGCCAAGGTGGACTCCCTGACAGAGGAGATCAAATTCTTCAAGTGCCTCTATGAAGGGGTAAGGATTTCACTGAGCTCTCCTGTGTGGTCTGCTCCTCCTATGAGTGGCTTCTGGCCCTCAGCCTGCATGGACGTGTAGACCAAAGGTTGGCAGCTCTGTGTGGGCTTTGAGGAGGCCATGATGGAGAAGGGTTGATTCCCGTCCTCCAGGGAGTCACAGTCTGGTAGGGAAAACAACCTGTGGATGAGAACAGAGGAAGGTATAGTGAATTCTGCCTGAGCTGCCGGGGAAGGTTCCTGGGGAAGGATGAGGAAGATCTTGGGGGATGCTGAGAAGGGCCCAGGTGCAGCCTGAAGGCGCAGGATGAGCAGTCTGAGCTGGGTCACGTATGAGGGGCCTGGAGAAGGGAAGGGGGTCGGCGACTCCGGAAAGGCTCTGCAGGCCACCTGAGGAATTCAGACTTAATTCTATGGATGAAAGGTGGCCGTTGCTGTCGAGCGTGGGGGAGGGATGGGAGCAGTCCTGAGTGCAGGACAGAGAGGACAGTCCCACGCTGGGGCGGAAAGCCCGATGCATTCACCTCACTCCCAGCAGGCGCTTGTGGGCTCTGCTGAAGGTGTAGTTAAAACACCTCAGAAGGGCAGTGAGGGATTTGCCAGGGCTCCCCTTGTGGAGACCCTCTAACTGGCTCCACCTCCCTAACTGTTCTCCAGGAGATCGCTCAGATGCAGTCCCACATCAGCGACACCTCCGTCATCCTGTCCATGGACAACAACCGGGACCTGGACCTGGACAGCATCATCGATGAGGTCCGCACCCAGTACGAGGAGACCGCCCTGAAGAGCAAGGCTGAGGCCGAGGCGCTGTACCAGACCAAGGTGGGCTGTGTGCCAGGTGTGCGGAGGCCCAGTGACCTCAGCCACCTCTCTCTTCTCGTGCATGCGTGCATGTGTGTGTGCTGCGTGTGCATGCATGCGTGTGGATATGGGGGTATCAGGCTGGGTTGAGACCTCCTTTGTCTTGGAGTTGCGCCTTGTGGAAATGCCTCCCTGTGGTGCTGAGAGGTCATTCACAGTCTTGGCGTGTGTTGGGGGCATATATGGGCTTAGCCCTTAGTCCTTAGCCCTAGCTCTTGCCGACAGCAGAGGCCACACCAGCCACAACACTGGGAAGACTCTGATACCATTTCTGTGGGTAATCCATCCATCCATCTTGGCTTTTCTTCACGTTTCCCGCTTTGTCAAAATGAGGACGGGAAATTCCATCTCCACCGAGGCTTTCACATTTGTGGGCCTGAGGATCCTGTTGAGCTGGGTCAGGGCCTTCCAGTCCAGAAGGGAAGGGTGGTCTCTCCCCCCCTCTTTCCCCTCCCTCTCTCCTCCCTGTGCCTTTGTTGCTCAGGCAATGAAAACAGCGTGTCAACCCCCTGCCCCCTCCCACATTCAACACCCTTAAGAGGTGAATTCCCAAATGTCCTGTGCTCTTCTTCTCTCATCCCCCAACCTCAGATCCAAGAGCTGCAGGTCACCGCAGGCCAGCATGGGGATGACCTCAAACTCACCAAGGCTGAGATCTCAGAGCTCAACCGCCTGATCCAGAGGATCCGCTCAGAGATAGGGAATGTGAAGAAGCAGGTGGGTTCCATGAAATGAGTCAGCTAGCAGGGTTTTTGAGCATCAGAGGTATGAGACTAAATATGGAACAAGAACAAGACACAGCCCCTCTTTAGGGCATGTATAATCCATGAGGAGAGAATAGGCTGAACCCACATAGAAGGACGAAACATTTCACCCACTGTGCAGCCTCCTCCCTAAGGAGTCCCGAGTGGCCAGAGCAGAATGAAGATCTCAGCGAAGGCTTCCTGTAGGAGGTGAGGCGGGAAGAAGAGGGCGACGGGTCCTGGTGAGGGAGCCAGCAGGAGCAGGGGGTCCAAGGTGGATACTGCATGGCGTGTGTACAGGGAGGAGACACACCTACCCTAAGCAGAAGTTCCGTGATGACTGGGGTGGCAGGCGGCAGGACACCACCGTGTAGGACAGGCAGGTTAGGGTCACCTTCGAAGCGGGGCAGTGGAGTTTAGACCCGATGCAGTAGGTTAAAAGGAGCCGTTTGGAGGTTTCACGTGATGGATCCGTGCGGAGGAAGGAGAGCCCAGCCATGGAACTTAGAAGAGGGGAGGAGAGAGAGCCTCCTACCCTCGGCTTGGCCCAGGGCTCTGCTCTGTGTCTGTCCATCCCCATGGCTGTGCTGTGCGTGGTGGCCTGGCACTGAGCGACCCCATGACTCTGGGTGCACTACGGGTCGCCCTGGTGTTCTTGAAGCATACAAGCCCATGAGTTTCCCAGAGTCTGTGGAGGCTGGCACAAAGGCGCCGAGCTTCCCGGGCAAGTCAAGTGGCCCTGTCGCCTCGTCCTCTTCTTCAGTGGCCCCTCCCCGCCCTGCACACACACATACACCACGTGCACGCATACACACGCACACACATCCTCTCCTCTGTGCACCCGGCTCAGGGTAGTGGAAAGAAAAAAAGACCACTTAAAAAGGAACTCATGGTGTTTTCATTTAATCAAGTTTTGCATAAATGAAAGAAAAACACAAGGTGTTTGAGGCTGCCCTCAGTATCTGATTATAATATTTATCTGATAAAATGCTACGTGTTCACGGTTGGGTGAGCTAATTACCAGAAGGTGACTTTGTGATCAGAATGCCACCAGGGAGGTCAGGGAAGATGTCCTCCATGGGGAGCCAGTGGGGGTCACTCTCGATGCTTGGTCCCCATCACAGCTCTTCTTGAGGGCCCCAAGCCAAGGTGCTTTCCTGCCCTCTGGCCTTTCCACCAAAGAAGCTCATGGTTTCACCTGCAGACTCTCTTGGCATTCAGTGATCCCAGGATCCATGTGATAATTGTTTCCAAGGACATCCCAATTTCATGCCTTTTCACCTCACGCCACATTCAAAAGACCCAGGAGTCTCCCTGGCTCACCTGCACGACCTCGGTCATTTGAAAAGGAGCAGAGCACAGTTTGATAGAATTCAGGTCACAGAGTGTCTGGCCACCCCCTGAATGATTAGAGCTCCACAGTCCCTAGGATGGGACATGGTCTTCCGTGGCCAGACAGCTGGGTCCTAGGTGTCTCCACGGAGACTGTGAGCCACTCACTCCAAACACTGTGGGTGTTTGCACGGCTAGGGGTCTGCCTGGCAGAGGGCGTGGCACCGGCTGGACAACAGTCTAGAATTCTGTCTGGCCTCGGGATCAGCTGCTCTCCTTGGGGTGAAGCAAATTTCACTCCAGAGGAAGGGGACACACCAGAAAAGAGAAGCCAGATGTTAAGATCCACCAAGACCTTGGCCAAGTGATGGGAACACACGCCCAAGACTAAAAGACTCAAGAAGCCCCTGGCAGCTTCTCCTGGATGCGGCACAGAGCCCCATCTGCAGCTTTGTACTGCAAGTTGCCTTCCCACCTCACAGCAGGTGTCTGTAAGCGAGTGGGACCTGCTGTTCACAAAAGTATCTTTTAAGGGTGTTGCCCCGTAGCATGATTCTCTGTGGAATTTTGGAGGCCAGACTCCGTGTGGCAGGTTTATTGGACAGAAATTTTCTTAATAGGAACTTTATTAGTACTCTCCTCCTTTCTCTCTCTCTCTCTCTTTTTTGGTTTTTGTTTTGTGTACGATTTACAGGATCTCTTAAGACAACCTCTACATTGTGGGGCATAATTAAGCCAGTCACCCCAAGACTTTTCGGGGGTGGCATTAGAATCTTGCAGCAAGTGTTACAGACCAGGAGGGAGAGGACAGGGGCCACATGCCCAGGAGGCTCCCCTTCTCGGTGCCTTTCCTCCTCTCTCCCAAGGGAGGGAAACGCCATCTTCATGTGCCCATGCATGAGCGGAGGTGAACCGTGGCTGGAGTTAGAAGAAGGACAGATTCATCGCTAGTGATGCCCAGAGGTGGAGAAACTAGGAGGACCTCAAAGCATTTACCATCAGTCAGGACCAAATGAGAGGAGGTAGTCTGAGCAGGATCTCAGAACTGTGTTCTGACTCAAAGCACTGAATGCATTTGCCCCTTAGTGCTCCAACCTGGAGACAGCCATTGCCGATGCTGAGCAGCGGGGCAACTGTGCCCTGAAGGACGCCCGGGCCAAGCTGGACGAGCTGGAGGCCTCCCTGCACCAGGCCAAGGAAGAGCTGGCCCGGATGCTGCGCGAGTACCAGGAGCTCATGAGCACGAAGCTGGCCTTGGACATGGAGATCGCCACCTACCGCAAGCTGCTGGAGGGCGAGGAGTGCAGGTTCGGGGCCAGATTATCTTTTATCTGAAGCAGTTATCTCTCTGCTTTAGTAGGAAGACTGAAGGCAAACAGTTTGGTTCTGTTCAGGTCCTACTGGGTAAAACCTTACAGGGAATGGGTTTGACATAGTGCAATAGGAAAGACCAAAGTTAGACTGCAGGAAGGACTGAGTTGTAAAAATCCCAAAGAGGAGGTGGGAGAGGAAATATTGACATCAGCAGCTTTTGAGAAACAGAGCCTCCCTGGCCCTTTGTGCTGCATGCTTAAGGGTGTGAGGCGGGGAGGGGCAAGATGGCTTCCAGGAGTCAGCTAAGTGCCAGGTCACTCTGGCAAAGCCTGGGACCCGGCGAGCAGGTGAACTTGTTCGTCTTAATTGTGTGAGACCACTGGCGTGACTGAGGCGAGCAGGGCCACGATGACCCCACCCACCAGATCACCCGGAGCCACTCTGAGGGATGGAGAAGTGAGCCTTCCCAGCAGACGTCCCGCTGGGGTGTGTGGGAGGAAGGGAGGCTGGGATGGGGTGCAGTGTGCGTTCTGAGGGGCACCTCTGTGAGCCCCCGGAGAGATGCAGTGCTGCATTACAGAGCGTTTACCTGCTTTTCCTCTTTCTTTCCAGGATGTCTGGTGAACATCCCAGTTCCGTGAGCATCTGTAAGTACCTGCAGGCCTGGGTTCTGTGCGTGGTCACCTACCAGAAGTCTGAGCTTCCAATTCCATGACACTAGAGAGGGTTCAGGAGAGACTTAAGGGCAGCAAGAGGGGGCTGGTTTTAGTCACCGATGAGAAGCAGTGATGGGAGAAAAATAGCACCATGAAATACCAATGTACAGCCTATATAGAAAGATCAAAGGATACCCAACAGTGTATAATCCAAAAACCTCTTGTAAGAATGAGGCTTACTGGCCATGTTGTATTTCTCTCGAGGCCAGACCAAAACCAAGGCTCCAGCTTGCAGTAAGAGGGACTGGGGGGTGGGGGGTCGGAGGGACTGAGGGCGGGGTGGTGGAAGCGGCTTTAACAGACCTTCTGCAGATTGAGAAGCTGGAGACGGTGCAGGTGCAGGCGACGTGCTGCTCCAGGAGAGGGGAGGGCTAGGCCTGCAGCCCCTTCCGTGGGGCCAGTGCCAGGGGCCTCCGTGGAGGGCCTTTGGTCATGTGGCCCATCCTGTGGGGGAAGTTCACGGACAGAGCCTGCTAAGGCTCCAAGTCTGATGCTGGTGGAGGGACACAGACTAACGGGAAAATGTCAAATACATGGGGCCAAATCCTCGAGAAACGATCCGTGCTGCCGAAAACGTCCGAGGACACTGGAAGTACCCAGCGAGGGACTCTGTCCCCACGGGGGAGGGCCTCGAGGGAGTGGCCGGGATGCCCCAGGAAGGCCTGCAGCCCCGCGTCTTCTCTCGCCCACTGCAGCTATGATCAGCAGCAACACGGGCGCGGCGGCAGCAGGGGCTGGCTTCAGCATGGGCTTTGGCGCCTCGAGCAGTTACAGCTTCACGCCTGTGGCCGTGGACGTCAAAACCAAAGGGAGCTGTGGCAGTGAGTTCAAGGATCCCCTGCCCAGGAGCTCAGGGGGCAGCTGTGCAGCCAGGAGGGCCTCGAGGTGAAGGGCTGGCAGGGCGGGCGGTTGGCTCTGTGAGCAGAAAGCTGCAGGGCCCAGCTGCTCCCCCTGCACCCTCCCCCGCCCCGCCCCGTCCAGACCAGGAAGCCCTTCCTCTGTGGCCACGATCCCCGCACCATCCCCTCGCCCTGTGGTCCTAGGCGGTGCCCGCTGTGAGGTGGGAAGTCCAGTCAGGGGTGCTCCCGGTGACCTCCTCCTTGGCCGGTTTTCACTGGCTCACCGCCCCCAGTGCAGAGATTACACACCTACGTGGATGTCTCCCTGCGGCCAGGTGTGAACCCCTCTGTCCTCATGCCGTTCTGGGGCCTTTGCGGCCCAGGGACTCTCTTTGTCCTCTGCTTTGGGTCATGTCCAGTTCTCTGCTTCTCCTGCAATAAACGCTCAGTGCCATGGGATTCTCAGTGTCGAATGTGTTGCCCGGAATGTCAGCATCCACAGTGCCCCTCTAACTTTTCTCCATCTAATTCTTGCTTCCCTCTGGGTCTCTGGCTGGGCAGGAGTCTCTGCCGTCCGGTTCTGGCCCGGTAGGGACCGTTGAGATTTGTTACTGACATGCTTCTGGGCAGGCTCGGGGCTTCCCGGGCACTGGGCCACCAGTCCACACGGTGCGAGGCGGGCATTATCACGTTGCAGTGAGCAAGGAGCCTGGGCACGCCGGGAGGGGCAGGCATGGGAGCTTCGGGGTGTCTTCCCCCTTTGCTTCCCAGAAGTGCCCATGGCCCCACACTAAGTGCCTCTTATTTCCAGAGCGGTCAGTCCCTCTTTTTCCTTTCCCTCCTCGCTCTCCTGCCAACCCACTTAAAACTGCTCCCCCACAGAGGCCCTGCTTTCTTCTTCCAGCCAATTCTTTTCCACCCCAAAGTCCGAGGCTTGCATGCATAGCTGCTTCTGGCTGCGTCCGAGTCTGCCATGTGTGTAATAGCCGTGCCCCGACCCAATCCAGGCACTAGGAATAGCAGAGTAAATGAGCAGGCAAGGTGTTGTTCTCAGAGAACGTACAGTCCATGGGCAGAGGGAAAATAAGCAACTAACGAAGATAATCCACAACCCGTGGTCAAGCGGCGATTCCTGCTCTGAAGAGAAATTACGGGAAGAAGGGTGCTCTCTGAGGTGCGCATGGGTTTTCGCAAGGGTGTTTGTGCTCTCAGAATCCGTTCCCACAGTCGGCTTGAGCAAGGTGCTGAAGAGGAGAATCGTCAAGGGCGAGACCCTTCCAAGCGTGAGCCTCATTCGAGGGGGGCATTCAAGGTGCCCGTGACACTTTCTCCTCCTGTGGCATCCCTAGCCTCATCCTCCAGTCTTTCTTCCAGCAGGCCAGGACTTACTCACGCCCAAGGACCTTTGCCAATGGGATTTTTCACTTGCAGGTGCCCAGGCCCCATTTACTGCAAGCCGGCTCATCCTTCGTGGCCCGGCTGAAAGGCCACCTCCCCTGCTCATGCTTTCTCTGGTCCCTCCAGGGGGATCCCAGCAAAGTCACTGAGCATCAGATGAAAGGAAACATTAGAGCTGGTAGCCTGACAGTTCTCCCCGTCCCCTCACTTTATGGGGCCTGGATAGTTCTCACTTTATAGGGCTCTGGATAGAACTATCCAGAGGCCTGGATAGTTCAGCGCCCTGCTCAAGTTCACAGCCCCACACGCCCGTGGCGCCGGTCCCAAATCTGCCTTACAATTGGTGCTTCGTTTTCCTGGTGTCCAGGTAGCAGCACACACGTCTGTCCCCTCGTCTCCCTCCCAACCCCTTGTCCCGGATCCCCAGTCTGGCTCACAGCACTCAATATACATTTGCTGCAAGAATGCACGGCTTAGTCTAGCCCACCTTGGCTGGGAAGAAGGAGCGAGGGGTAGATACATGTGTCCTGATGACTTGGCTTGTGAGTGATGAAACCCATTTGTGTCAATAAATTCGAGTTTTATATACATCCATGTATATGCCGTGTATATAAACTGGAACACTGGTTCTGGACACATGCTAAACTGGACCCTCAGATGACAGGCATAAGCCAGGACTGTCTCAGGCAAATGGCCCACCTGCTAGCATACTGGCTGAGTGTCATATGCTTGGCCTCCAATCCTGGCTCTTCTAATGGCTAGTTGTGGCCTAGTGCAAGATCCTGCCCTTGAAAATAGGATTGATACAAGCTGGCTCACGCACTGTTCTAGGCCACTGACTCTTCTGAGCACTTTATGCCTGGCAACTCAATTCTTCCAGCAGTCTGATGGGTATTATTGTTATAGGTGCAATTATAATAATGCACATCTCACTAATGAGAATATTGAGGCTCAGAGGGGTAAAATAAACCACCTGACGTCACCCAGTAAATGTCAGGGTTGGGAGATGAACCCCAGCCCAATTGCAGAGCCCATGCTTCCAGACAGGACACCTCATTACTGACAAGGTTCTCATCGTAGAGGAGTGTTGAGAATATGGAAAGGGAGAATGGGAGTACAGTTTATAGCCAATAGATATTAGTTGTTATTATTTTTTTATTTTTATTTTTATTTTTTTAAGATTTTATTTATTTATTTGACAGAGAGAGAGACAGTGAGAGCAGGAGCACCAGCAGGGGAAGTGGGAGACGGAGAAGCAGGCTTCCTGCCGAGCAGGGAGCCTGATGTGGGACTCGATCCCAGGACCCTGGGATCATGATCTGAGCCAAAGGCAGACGCTTAACGACTGAGCCACCCAGGCGCCCGATACTGGTTGTTATTATAATAATTATTACTGACTTACGTTCAGGGGCCTTCTTTGCTGGCTGTGCATTGGTTCAGGACCCATCGATCCACAGCAGGACTGTGCCCCGGGACCTGGCTGGGAGGGGCTGAGTGCAGGAAGGAGGGCACTGGGTCTTCTCACAGAAACCCATTCCCACGCAGTCACCAATCGCTAACTTCTAAGCGGGAGAAAGAACTCCGCGCTTGTGTAGCTTGTGCACACACTGCCCTCTGCCATCAGCCCGAGGTACTGCACCTCCCCTCCCCGTGGCCCTGGAGGAAAGACTTCCCTGCAGCGCAGAGGGTTTGGGATGATCTTGGACAGGCTCTGTGCCCACCGCAGGGGCTGCCAGCTGGAGGAGATGCCGTTTCTCTCCCTAGCATGCCCAGGCTGGCTTCAGCAGCTGCGTTGCCCAGGCCCTGGCTTCTGTCCCCTCCCTCTCCTCTCTGACCTCTCCTCTCACAGGGGGTGGGGGATACGGGGGCTGCCACTGCCTGAACCTCCTCACCTCTACTCAGAGAACTTGGGGCCTTCAGACAGCTCTTCCTTAATGGGCACCGGAGAACCTTGGTGCTGATCCGGAGGTCCTGGGACTGAGACCCCCATCCGTCCGCAATACCCTCCCAAACCCCACCTGCACTGTGTGCAAACCTCTGCCTACTACAAGAGGGCCCCCTCTGAGATCTCGCTCGCTCGCTCTCTCTGTCTCGGTAGATGATACAGCCATGAAGGCACTGGCAAGGCACAGCCAAGGGGTGACAGAGGAAAGAAGGGATCTGAGCTAAGCACAAACAATCTGGGAAGGCTTCCAGGGGGAGGTGAAAAAGGCATGAATTGTTAGAGACAGGGAGCATCTTAAAGACCTTTTACATCACATTTGGCAGTGGCTCTGAAATTTCAGCTGCCCTTTGCTGGCTGCCTGCCATCTTTCTTCCAGTGCCTCCCCCACTTCTGCCACCTTCGGGATGACAACTGCTCGTAGGACAATCACTTTGCTTATGTGCCCTCCTTCAGTTCTTACATTCATATTTGGCAAATGCTGTCGGAACCACCAGAGACAATGAGAGCCTCTCCTCTCCTGTAAACCACTTTCCATGGCCTTGCCCCTCCCCGCCCCCTGGTGTGCATCCACACCACATCCCTGTGGAGCTGTGGTCCTTCTTAGGGGCTTATTGCTGGAATCCTTCCTTCTTGCTTCCAACTCATCCATCCATCTCCAGGAGGGCCTTCAGGGGGTCTAAATCCTTCTTGCTAAAACTCCAGACACAGCATCAAGTTCCAGATTAAAGCTGCTCCCAACTCATGACCTAAACCGTAGCACAGTGGATCTGGGCTAGAGGGGACTTTCCTGCAGGAAGTCACCCTGTGTGTAAGGACAAAATTTGCAGTTGGCCAGTTGAGAATTTGTTTCTTTTGCCACTTATCACTGTGACCTGCGCAACTCAGTTTTTCTGCTCCTTTGTTTTCTCATTCATAGAGTGGGAAAAATAAGAGTATTTACCTCGCAGCATTGGTGTGAGGATGAAGTGAGTCAAAATGTACCAAGCAAGCCCCCAACAAGTGAGCACTTCCTGTTTACACCTGAGGCGCGGCTGCCAGGCTGGCTTCCCGCTGGATTCCAATCCCAGGCCAGCAGTCCTTCCCCATCTCATTCCCCTTGGCCCTCCCAGCCCACATCCATTTCTAGAAGGTTCTCTCTCCCATGGCTGCTGGTCCCGCTCAACTCTCTCCTTGGCCTCGGTTACGATGTGCAGCCCCGACTCAATCCATACTGCCCAGCTGTTCCTTTTCCCGAATTGGGGGCCAGTGTGCCCCAATCTCCTGTGTTTACTGGCTTCCACATCCAGACTGCTTGGGTCCACATCCAGTGTGTGCCACTGTCCCCCACTCTCTGATCTGCAGGCTCATTTCACAACCAGCCTTGTGAACCCACAGCTGCGTGTCATACCTAGTAGCCTGGCCATAAAGTCTCACGTGCCTCATGGGGGCCCGTGACCCCGGAGAGATGGGGACTTGGTCTCCGGACCTCCTGCTCTAGAAGGGAGGGTTGACAGCATCTTACAAAGGGGCTCCACTTGGGTCTCAGCTGTGACTAGAGCCCTGACCCCAACCTCAGGTGCTAACGCTGAGCATCACCTAAGCCCCACCTGTCTGAGCCTCTATGTCCTCGGCAGGCTGGCGTCCTGGAGGGCGGGGCTTAGGGCCCCCCCGAGGGCACGGTAGCCAGCAGGTAACTCGCCCCTTCCACTCAGGCTGGGGCTGGTTGGAAGTGCCTTTCCTGGAACGGTGGAGGGCTCAGTTCAAGCCCCTGCCTGCAGCCTCTTCCTGCACACTGTCTATGCCTTGGCCCCCTGCCCTCAGGACCCACCCATTCCTCTCTACTGACCCAATCTTTTCCAGCTTCCTTTTCCTAAAACACCCACTTCTTATTTCTTGTATTTCTTTCTGAACATCCCACTTTTACACTTTTCCTCCCACCTCCTACCTTGCCTGTGGTCACCCAGGCCCCTTAGTGCTTCGATCCTGCCTGGATTCTTCTCCCCTTCTCCTGTCCCTTTCCCAACTCCCTTCCCCAGGACTCTGCAGGCTCAGCTATGATGTGGACACAGGGAAGGGGGATGGCCATCCCCCCCACACCTGAGGCAGGTGCTGCCCCCAGGCCCAGCCCACCACTCCTGATGGGGGTGGGGATGGGCTCCCCCTCCTCCCCGTTTGGACAGGGCTGCACCGTGCTCCGATGGGAGATAGAGAGCGTGTCATTAGTGATGACTGGCTTAATTACAGCCCACCACACAGCCCAGCTTGTTTGCTTTGGAAATGGGCAAAGGAAGAGGCGCATCAAGCACCCAGCTTCACAGTCATGATCAAAAGATTAAGGCATTTCACGTCCCCCTAGCCTCTCCATTGTCTTTCAAAAAAAAAAAAAAAGAATCAGGCAATAAGGGGGGCCAGGAAATACTTTCCAAACTTCTTCCAGAAGGGGCTGGGTGGAGGGGTCTGAGGTAAGGAGATGGAAGTAGTACAGGAATGGGGGCCTGGTGGTATTTTGAAACAAACAGATGGAAGAAAATGTGTCCTTCCCAGAGCAAGACTGCACTTGTCTGCACATACCTCTGTGCACTGGCGCCGAGAGGAAAGTTCTTGGGATGACTAGGTAGGTGGTGGGGTGGAGCTGTCGAGAGTTCAGAGAGCTTTCCTTTCTAAAAAGAGGGGAAACAAGCTACGGAGTACTTGATCTACACTAAAGGGCTAGGGGTCTGTCCAGCTACCGAAGCCTTAAGGGCCAGAGCACAGGGAGAAAGAAAGCGACAAGAATGGAGGAGTTCAGTGAGACACGACTCCGGGATGTACTGAAGGCAAAAGGATCCTCAGGCTGCGAACATTGGACACCAGTCTTCAGGTCCCTAAGTCAGAGGGAAGTAGGGCAGGACAGAGTTCCCAGGGAATAGAGCCCAGAGAGGACAGAGGTGGGAGCTGAGATACCACCCCCTTCCCCCAGGGGCTCAGAGAGGAAGAGACCCAGGGCACTGGAAGATAGACAAAGTTTAGCCAGCCCTGGAGGAGCAAGGGAGAGCTCACAGGGGAGCCAGGACACGCCGATGACCCTCCCCTTGGAAGGAGGGGGACTTCTGGCCACAGGCTCCAACTCACCTATAAAACATGAGCCCATCCTTGAGATTCAGGCAAGCCACCCCTTGCTGTCCTGAGGGCCATGAGGGTTGTGCCCAGCACTAGGGCCTGGTGAGGGGGCAAATGGGGTTGGAATCCAGCTGTGCACCCAGGTGAGGGGCTGCATCTGCCCAGAGGAAGGGGTGCCTGGAAGGTTAAACCGCTCTGATGCTTTCCTCTTGAAGAAGGAAGGCTGAGTCATGCCATTGCTGAGCTGGAGATGCTAGATGCTAGAGGAGTGGACGCAGGGAAGACCCTTGACTCAGAGAGGGGTGTTTGTGGAGGGATACCGAGGAGTGCCTGTAGAAAGTTCTATGAGACTAGCAGTGGTAAGCGAACCACCACCAGGTTTCAGCTCATTAAACATCCTCTGTTAAGTTTCAGTGAATAGAAGCTTACTACCCAATGTCTTCTATACTAATGTGGCACCAAGAAATAGGAGTTTGACCATGGTGGTGGTCTGTCTGGGATTTCACTCCGCACAGCACCTTGTAACAGAGCAAGCATTTAATAAGTGAGTGTGGAATAGAATTTAAACTGATGCCATTCAGCTCCCTGTTCCCTTACTAATCTGGGGGAATTCATACTAACACGTGTGTGGGGGTGGGCTGGGGAGGGGGCCTAGCAGAGGTAGAGAGAGACCAGAGCATTGCTTGGGTATTGAAGTTTTACAGACTGGGGGAGATGTCACTTCAGTAACCCCTACAAACTACCGGAGAACTTGCTACTCTGTACAGTGTGATATGGAGGATGTTAGCATGGTCCACTGTCCAGGTGTTCCAGAGCTGTCCAGATGGTAGAACTTAAGGGAAACCTCTCAGTCCCAGGCAAACAGGATAGTTGATCCCCCAACAAAATGGTCTTGAGCTACTCCCAATCATCCTGTCTGTGGTGCTCTCCCTCATGTTCTGGGCCCCTTCTCACTAACACAGAACTTTCTGCCTCACTCCCTCCACAGCACCTGCCCCTCTGCCTCCAGTCCTACGTCTAGAGCCCCAGATTGCCACAGCGGGCTGTGCCCCACCTCACAGGTGCATGTCCCATCTGCTGTCCGACTTGATGCTCTAGGATGCAGAGCATTTCATGTCAGGGAGGGGAAGGATGTCGGGAGGGGGTGTGGGGAGCATGGGAGAAAAGCAGATGAACTCTATTGTTTGAGCTAGCTGAATGTGGATGAGGGTGGAAGAGCAGCCTCCTTTCAAACTGGTTCAGACAGGCTGAGAGTATTAGGTTTCTGCACTGAGCTCACTTTCAAAGGGAAATCAGAGAATTCAGTTTCAAGTCCTTCCCATTTCTAAGGTGCTGTGGTTTGTCCCCAAGTCTTGTCACCCCAAAGTTAGCTCAAGGATCCTTCAGGTATCTTCTTCTCTCTATTAATGATCTTTATCTACAGAATGCTGCCTCCCTGGACTGTGTTGAGGGGTAGTCAAAAGGCCAATAGACTAGAGAAAAATGGCCTTCGGTATCCATTCTCAAACCAAGCATACATGACTTTGGTTATGTCCATTTGGGATTATTGAAGACCCTGCTCTAAATTTACCGCCAGCGTGGTGTGCCCTGCAGAGTGACGCTCTTACCCTCCAGGAGCATCCTTAGCCAAGAGGGCAGGAGATTGTGGTGCTCACAGGCTCAGCTCCCTTGGGGCTCCCTGGGATACCTGTCTCCTTGACCTGATCTCATGCAACACAGATCCTGTTCATTAACCTAAAATGTCAAGTTTCTTCTCCTCTTTACCCTCACATGATTCTGCACTGTCTGCAGGGAGGAGGTGTCTCAACCTCCTCCACCATCTTTCTCTCATGCCCCTGTGCAGCCCAGCCCGCCTCCCAGTTCCTCACCCCACCCCAGAAATTCCCATGTATTTTATTCTGATTTTTTAAAATCAGAATTCCAGTAACTGCTTGTCTGAGTCACTCGATCCAGTGCAAGCATGTGGAGTGAAACCTACAATAAGAAGAACAACAACAAAACAACTTTCACACGCTTATATTTTGTCTCCACTCCAATTTCAATTTCTTAAGGGAGGAGAGTGTCTTAGATGTTTCTCTGTCACTGTCCAGCATAGAGCAGTACACACAGTAGGCGCTCAATTTTATAGCTGTTGAGTGACTGATCTCTTCAGGCCTTGGGACACCCATTAGTCCAACGAACCCAAAGACTGGGGTGTGGAGTGTGGTGACTGATTAGAAGGTAGCCAACACAGCGAAGGTTGGGACTGCTGGAGATGCCACGGGGTAGGCAGAGACAATGCCCTGCAGTTCCGTCCTCTAGCATCAGCTAGGAGGGGCACCTGTGTGTGGCCACCATGATAACACTTGTCAGGAAATCCCCCTCTGCCTGATCCTCTTCCTTCTGTGTCGCAGTTACCAGCACAACTCCACCATCACCATCACTGCCCCCCTTAATCCCCAGCCCCCAGCACGGAAAGCCCCGTGTTTTCACTCTAGCTGTCATCCTATCCCACAACACGCTGTTTAGGAACATGACCTTGAGACCAGACACCCTCAGAATCCAGTCCCAGCTCTGATGAACTGGCTGAGTGACCTTGGGCAAGTTCTTTAACATCTCTAAGTCTCCAGTTCTTCACCTGTCAAGTGCAGTTAGTAGCATCAGGGTTGGAATAGAAATCCTTGTAGTCCTCAGCACGATGCCTGGCACATGCAATGTGAACAACGGATGTGAACCCTTTTTGTTATTTCTTTCACGGTCACTATGGTGGGTACTATCGCTGCCACCGTCGTTGTTAACTACAAGTAGTACGAGTGTCCCCACTGCCTGGGAGCAGCTGCTCCGAAGCAGCCTTTGCCACGAGTGCTGGGGTGGGGAGGGGGTACAAGCCCGGCCTTCCGGACGTTCCTAAAAGCCCCCAATCAAAATTAGCCTGCTTTCCCCATCATACCTCCAAATCCTTCTTTCACAACGCTCTTCTGTCAGTCTGGAGCATGGGCCCCAGATTCAGTTCTTTATGTAGATTCCTCTCATTGGTCCTCAGCCTCCTTGGGGGCTGGGGCCATAGGTTGGTCGAGGGACTTACACCGTTTGTTGACATGCACACACCAGCACTTGCAGTCTGGCTTAGAACACCACAAGAAACCATTTAAATGATGCCCTCCCATGCTTTGAGGCTAGGGCCCGCCAGGAAGGTGGGGAGACAGGGGTCCTAGAGAAGGAGCTCCCACTGCTGCCTTCTGGGATGCGAGAAGAACACCGTGTGAAGGGAAGACCCTCTGAGGAGCATTCCCGGCTCCATCCTGCTGGCCAGCTCACCATCTCCACCCTCCTCCCCCGCAGTGGGAGCACTGGTCTACCACTCTCTAGCTGATCCAAATGGGTTGAGGCTGCTCAGTTTACTTAAAGGAAGTGGTCAGTGTCCTGCATTAGGGTAGCTACCAGATGCCTGTTTTTGAAGTTATTTTGTAACATTTCACCCTGCCAGGACTACCTGAGCTAATAAAAGGCTGCTCTCTTCTGTCCCCAACTTGAGTGACTTCCTGAAGTGATCTGGAAACTGGCGGAACAGCTCACCCCGAACCAATGAGTGGAACTCAGGGACTTCTGTTTCTTGGTCCCTGGGCATGGAATGTTTCCACAGGGAGCCCAAGGGTTGGGGAAACATTCTCCCAGAGAAGAACTAATGTCTGAGCTCCTAGGATGGGGCGGACAACTTTGGGAGCAAAAACGTGGCTGCAGGAACTGCCCACTGCCTGAAAAGGTTCTCACTGTTGAAAAGGCAACCTCAAGGCACCACTACCCAGTCCTCGCCCACGGAAAGCCCCAGACAATACCCCTGCTGAGGACCATGCAGACTCTGTGGGGTCATTTCCACTATTTCCTGGGGTGTTTTCCACCACTGGACAGCTGGGGTTCTTAGCGACCCAAAGAGTGATGCCTGGAAATTCTGCTTGGATCTAGATCTTTGAAGACACCCCTCATGTTCTTTCTGAGTCTCCTCTTCTCTGGCATGAACACTTTGGCTCTTCAACAAGACCAGATACTAGGAGATGGATTCTCTTGGGAGGAAACCTTGGGTTTTTGGATGAGCCCTTTCTGGATAAAGCCAGACATTTGCCCCTGCTCCTTGCTCACAGATAAGCAAGAAGGAGGCAGCCCTGAAAAAAAGAAAGCTAGGAGATCTCAGAAGGGGATAAATCTCCAGGTCCCTAATTAAGAGCACAGATAAATGCCCGATTAGACCAATCCAGTCTGCAAGGGCAGCATATTCTGCTGGCTATCAGAAACGCTTTGTTGCCACAAAGAGCTTGGAGATCTCTGTTCTACAAATTACCCATGGCTCCTGGCCCTTCAGCACAAAGAAAGGAGATAGTGGAGAGACGCCCTTTTCCGGTGTCCTGGGCTCGACAGGATAAAAGGAGGCAGCACTCTGGGCGCCTCATCAGAGTGTTCTCTATCCGTTGCTGACTGCTTTCTCTAACCCTGTTAACTCCATCTTTCCTAGCATGAATCGCCAACTGAACATCAAGCCTGGTGGTGACAAGGGTGGCTTCAGTGGGCACTCAGCAGTGGTGCTGAGGCAGGCTCTGGGCAGTGCAGCTTCTTACCGTGCAGTTGGCAAAGGACCTGGGGCTGGCTTTGGCAGTCGGAGCCTCTGCAGTCTTGGAGGGAATCGGTGTATTTCCCTCAACATGGCTGCTGGTGGTGTTCGGACTGGAGGTTATAATTTTGGGGCGGGCTCTGAGTATGGAGTGGGGAGGGCCACTGGCTTTGCTGGCAGCATGTTTGGCAGTGTGGCCTCAGGGCCTGTGTGCCCATCCATGTGCCCACCCGGGGGCATCTACCGGGTCACCATCAACAAGAGTCTCCTGGCCCCCCTCAACATGGAGCTGGACCCAGAGATCCAGAGAGTGTGCATCCAGGAGCGGGAGCAGATCAAGGCTCTGAATGACAAGTTTGCCTCCTTCATTGATAAGGTGGGTTTCATGGGAGGAGGATGAGACAGTTCAGTGAGATGTGAGCAATTCCTTGCTGCCGGGGAGTGGACAGGGCACTGTGGATGGAACGGTGGCAACTGGGCCTCAGGAAGGACTCCCCCATCATAACGTCCTGTAAGCTGGGTAGCACAAAGGAATAAATGAATGTGTTGCTTCCTTGGGGGATTTTGCAGAGATGGGTGGAAAATTGAGTAAAGGGTAGCCCCACCTTGAGAAAGAAGTTCTGGGTTTCTGGAGGACAGCTGGACGAATCTCCAGCCCTTTAAAGAAGATGAAGAGCTGGTAGAATCAACACCATTGGGAAGGGAGGGCTCACGGTACAGAAGAAACACTTGGCTGAGTCATCAGGAGGAGCATCTCCTGGGTGCTGAGTCAGGCAATGAAAGAAAGTTATGGCATTTCCTTCTTCCGTGAGTTTTCAGGGATTGGTTTTGTCTAGAAAGCTATGGGATGAGCACTTGCAAAGGGCCTAGTTTGCATGGAACTCCATGAGTGGAGAGTCAACATCTGAGCCTAATGACTTTAGAAAAATCTATATAACCTGAGAGTCAATAGTCTATGTCCATGGACATGATCACTTCCATTGTGGTCCCAGGTACGGTTCCTGGAGCAGCAGAACCAGGTGTTGGAGACCAAGTGGGAGCTGCTGCAGCAGCTGGACCTGAACAACTGCAAGAACAACCTGGAGCCCATCCTCGAGGGCTACATCAGCAACCTGCGGAGGCAGCTGGAGATGCTGTCCGGGGACAGGGTGCAGCTGGACTCGGAGCTGAGGAGCGTGCGGGACACAGTGGAGGACTACAAGAGAAGGTGAGCAGGACACAACACCTATAGGCTGACTGGCCTGCCAGAGCTGGGCTTTCCCAGCAGGCCATGGGACACTTGCCTCTGGCCTCAGGGGCACTGAGCTCAGGTAAGAATGGCCCATCCTGAGTTCCCCTAGCCAGGCAAGATGAGGGCCCTCTCTGGGTGGCCAGGCAGTCCAGGGACAGTATACGGCTGGACTTGGAACTGAGGATGGTGCGGGACGTTGTGGAGGACTACAAGAAGAGGTGAGCAGGTCCCACCAAGGTCATGGGTCATGTTCCCAGAGGCTCCTGGGCAAACGCAATCTCTGTGCCACTTTTTAGGAGGGGAGAGAGCAAGCACCAGGGCCAGGGGCTCACACCCCTCCCTTGGTTGTGGGGGAACAGCCTGCCCTGTTTGATGAGAACTTCCTACCTGGTTGATAGGAAGGAGTTCCACGCTCATTGATCCAGTGACTTGTTCAGTGGCCAGTTTGGGGAACCTAATAGGCACTGGGATATTTTCCTAGCCTCCAGTGAGTGGAATATTAATGAGATAACTCAGGGACATAGTCCTGCCACTCCCAGCCTATGCAGCGCTCACCTCTAGGAGATCCGGCAGGGACTCTGCATCCTGAGCACTTGCCCACCAGTGAGAACAGGAGGTTCTTGGCCCAGGGGACCGAGGCCCCTGCTATCTTCTCTTTTCGCCCACAGGTATGAGATGGAGATTAGTCGGCGCACAGCAGCTGAGAACGATTTTGTGGTGCTCAAGACGGTAAGGGAGTGAAGAGCCTTTGCTCTCTTTTGCATCCCCATCCCAACCAGCTCTGCTCAGGATTCCAGCCCAGGCCTTCTGGGGAGGGGCTGATGCCTGAGTGGGGATGGAGTCATTGTTCTGGCCTCTAGCAAGCTGAAGAGGCGGGATACACAGCCAGGCAAAGGACAGAGACAGACAGGAGGGAATTCTGGTCTGGGAAAAGAGAAACTCTGGTCCAGCTTGGCCCTCCTATGTGACTTGGGGAAACTCATTCTGCCTCTCTGGGCTTTGTTTTCTCCAGTGTAACAGAGCAATATTCCTCTTTCTCTATTTTCAAAGAGTCATTGAGTATGAGAAAAAGTTTTATTCATCCGTATGCTTCCCTTTGCAGGCAAACAATAGGAAATCAGATGGCTCTGGGAGCAGGGACAGGGAAAGCTCATGAGATGAAGGTTGTATTGACTGAATGTTCTGGGTGCCTTTGGCAGGATGCAGATGCAGCCTACACAGTGAAGGTGGAGCTCCAGGCCAAAGTAGATTCTCTGGACAAAGACATCAAGTTCCTCAAGTGTTTGTATGATGCGGTGAGGATGCTCCTGTCTTTCTCCCACCCCAGCCAAGTGAGGGCCTCACTTGGCTCTTCTGGGGAGATGTCAATAAGAGGGATTTAGGATAAACAGAATTAAAGATGTTTTGATGGAAAGGTGCAAAACTCTGCACTGGGAGGCCATGGAAGTGTAGGATCTTGGTCCCCAGAAGCCATATACAAAAGAGACAATCCCACCTGGGCTATGATAGTGATCTTGCACTCAGGCAGAAAAAAATGACCCCATGAGGTCCTACTCAAGCACAGGTTCTTGACTCTGTGAATTATAGGAAATGTCTCCACTGCCCACTGCCCATGAGGGGTGCATCCTGCTGCTGTGAGCCTTCTCCCTAGGCTCCAACATTCAGACCTAGAGCAGGCACTTCTTCCCACCACTTCAGCCCAGAAGACGAATAGGCAACAAAGGGAGGCTAGGGGACCCTGACTCTGTCCTCACCTCTCAACTCAGGAGATAGCCCAGATTCAGACTCATGCCAGTGAAACCTCTGTCATCCTGTCCATGGACAACAACCGGGACCTGGACCTGGACAGCATCATTGCCAAGGTCCGAGCTCAGTATGAGATCGCCCTGAAGAGCAGGGCCGAAGCGGAGGCCCTATACCAGAGCAAGGTGGGCACCAAGGGGATCTCTGTCTTCCGCTAGCCTCTCCTTTCCTGGGAAGGGACACCTCCACCAGTGAATGAAAGAGCTACCTTTGTAGATGTGCTGAATGAAAGAACGGTTATAACCAATGCTTTAACGGTATTCTATTCAAAAAGAATTCTCAGTAGAGACTATTATCAAAGATAAACGAATGGGCATATTCAACAGAGAGGGACAGGCAATCTTCTGACGGAATAAAGAAGAGAGGTGTTTCTGCTGTAGAACAAATGTGTTTCCAGGGATTAGGTCATGTCATCATGGGGCAGAAGGAGAGAGAATAACAAATATGGTGGAGAGTAGTTATGGGAGACCCAGGGTGGGACAGGGAGTGAAGGGGAAGCCATGAGCTCTTTTCTGGACTTCCAAGAGTAGGAAGTGGAAGTCTAGGTGGATTCTGGGTAATGGGAGTTATGCTTAGAGAAGACCCTTTACCTGCGTGCTCTCCAGGGCTTCACACCTGCCCTGCTCTGGCACTCCTCACGTTGTTAAATCCCATCAACAGCAAAGACCTCAGGTTCCGCATCCCCTGTCCTTGGATACATCATCCCCTCTTCTCTGGAGGACTGGGCAAGGGAAGAGGGGAAGATATGAGCTGCAAGCCCTGAGCCAACAATCCCACCACCCCAAGGGTACACATTGCCTTCAGTGTGCCCCTCCTGGCCCTCCACTTGTCACTGAGAAAGGGCCGCGGGAGAATGTATGTCCCGTGAGGGAAGGGACCTCACCGATCCTGTTCACTGCTGCATCCTTAGCACCTGGAGCAGAATCTGGCCTTTAACAGAGGCCTCTGTAAAGAGGTGCTTAATGAGTGGAGAGCTCTTCTTACATTTCAGAAGTGCTTAATAAATGTGACCTGCACGTTTCTTTCATCCAGCTCAGGAAAGATTACAGGCAGGGCAATGAGAAAGGATGGGTCCAACACACAGTTTCCGCTTAGAGATATGGGTGGACTTCTTGGTCGGAAACACCACCACATAGCTGGAAGGATGCCCAGGCCCCGGCTCCAACACATCCTGTTCTGGAGCCATCTCCCCTGGCTGGCCCCAACCATGGAACTGTTTGCTCAGGACCCTTCCTCTACTTCGAATCGGGGGCAGGGGGGTGCAGTCCTGTCTCATAACCAACTTTCTATCTCTGGGAAACCAGATCCAAGAGCTGCAGCTGACAGCAGGCCGGCACGGTGATGACCTCAAACACACCAAGAACGAGATGTCAGAGCTGAATCGGCTTATCCAGAGGATCCGGTGTGAGACTGCAAATGTAAAAAAGCAGGTGGGCAGCAACCTCACAAAGAATGTCAAGTTCTTTGTGAAGTTCAATTTCATCCTCTGTGATGGAGAAACTGGAGCCCACCCTTTAGTAAAAAGCATATCTCCCAGTCTGGGTTTGGGAGCCCCTCAGCCATCCACTGTCCCTCTTTCCCACCTGCCTCTGTACCCGTGGTCGGAGCTGACACTCTGCTAAGAGCTGGGAAGTGCCTTGAGCTTACTTCAACCGACTCCCAGTTTGCAGATAAAGAAGATGGGCAGATAAGGAGAGGGAAGTGACTTGCCCAAGGTCTCCAGCTGGTTATCAACAGTCAGGATGGAAATCAGTTTTCCTCCTTCTTTCCCCCTCTTTCTCAGACCTTTTCTGTGTGCAACAAACCTGCTCTACATCCCCTTCAGATGTGCCCTCTGACAGCAGGTCCCATGCCTCCTCCTCCCACTGGACATGCAAAACACGTGGCGGGGGGGTGCATGGGGAAATGCGTCCCAGGCCCCTCCGTGGCCACATTAAGTTCTTGCCCTCAGGGTGGGGGCATCGTCCTGGTGACCAAGGGAGGACAGCAGCAGATGAAGCCCTCCTGGGTGTCCCTGCCCTGTACCACGGTACCATGTCCACTTCAGCTAGGGAATCCTGTCTTCCCTGAAAGCAGCAGAGCTTAAACACCATGTCAGTGGGGAGATGATATTAAGGGGGTGGTGAATTCTTCCTGTGTCCTCCCCAAAGAACCAAGTCAACTCTACTAGTGATAGAACACCAACATGAAAGAGCAGTGCCCACTCTCCTCCCTGAGTCCCTACAACCTCCACGCCCTATTCAAGCTGAGAAAGGGTGCATTTAGCCAGACCCTCCCTGCAGAGTGCTGGAGTGTTCCAGAAACACTCACTCTTGGTGCTTACAGGTAGCAAGGGTCCCCACTGGGAGCTGTCCTGCAGACAGGAATCCGACAAGAGTGGTGCCTTGGCATGCTGTCCGATCCCTAGAGGCGTCCTGGCTGGGGTCTCAGCATGATTGTCCTGGACCTGGTGTCCTTTCAACCTGGAGCCATTGGTGGCCTCCAACCACAGGGACTAGACAACTTTGCAAACATCACGAGTTTCTTCCTATATTCATGAAATGCAACTGCTTCAGCAGCTTCTCACAGAATATCCATCTGCAACAGAAAATAGAGGAGGCCTGGCTCTAGCTCTGCCTCTGCAGCCTTACTCGCTGTCACCTCGGGCTTCATCTGGGAAGTGAGGGGGTTGTGCTACCTAACCCAGAAGATCTAAAAACTATTTTGCGTTCTGATGATCTCCCTGTTCTTTGGCCTTTAGTGCGCCAACCTGGAGACGGCCATCACTGATGCCGAGCAGCGGGGCGACTGTGCCTTGAAGGACGCCTGGGCCAAGCTGGACGAGCTGGAGGCAGTCCTGCACCAGGCCAAGGATGAGCTGGCCCGGATGCTGCGTGAGTACCAGGAGCTCATGAGCACGAAGCTGGCCCTGGACATGGAGATCGCCACCTACCGCAAGCTGCTGGAGGGCGAGGAGTGCAGGTGCGGGGTGGAGGGGAATGCTGGGGAGAAGGGGCTGTGGGTGGCTCTCTGCTGGGCTGGGGACATTTGGGAAGTGGAAGATGAAAGAGATGAGCACAGGGTGGTGGTTTGACTGGGGAGCTCAGCTGCTGCTCCCTGCAAGGGGAGCTGAAACACGAAACAGGCAGAAGAACAAGTAAGATCAGACAGATCAGATTTCCTCACTGGCTTTGGCACATATAAGCCGTGGTCCTGGCAGATCATTTAGCGTCTCTGCATCTCTATTTCCTCACCTGTAAAATGGGATTATAATCTCCATCTCACACAGTGTTTTAAGGATGAATTAAAATAATATACATGGTAAAGCAGGTGCCCATCAAGGTTTAGCTGAGGGTAGACACTCGCTGAGGTTTTATCCCTCTCTAACTTTCTGTCTTACAGGATGTCTGGTGAAAACCCATCCTCCGTGAGCATCTGTAAGTACTCCTGAGAGATGGGTTGGGTGGGGATTCTGGCTGGATGGGAAAGTCGGGGACCCCAGGGTAGGGTGATGCCCCCTCCACTCATGGTCTCCCCCAATCTGGGACTTTCTGTTACTGTCTTTTGAAACTTCTCTGTCTTCAAAGAAAACCTACTTCCCTTTGTCCCATGGCAACAGTGCTGAAGTCATGCCCACCCCATTTCCTCCCTGTCTCTCCCCGGGGCATTGTCATCGAGAGAGAGAGAGAGAGAGAGAGAGAGAGTTGAAAATGTGCATTTGGGGGCCAAACGGTCCAGGAAGCTCCAGGAGGGCAGAGATCACGTCTGTGTCATGTGGTCCCCACCTTACTCAGAGCCCGGCACACCACGGCGCTCATTCATCTTGGTGGTATTCCCTGACTGCTGAGGGTTGCCGGGGACAGGGGGGGATGGTTCCTTTTCTCACTGACCCTTACTGCCCTTCCTCTCTGCTCTCGGCCCCGCCTCCTCAGCCATCAGCAGCAGCAGGAGAAGCAGCTACTACCACCCCAACTCTTCGGCCAGTGCCGACGCCGGGGCCAGCAGCGTCGTGGGCAGCTCTGGCAGCACTTGGGCCGGGCAGACCAGGGCCAAGGGGGCACGCGGGGGAGACCTCAAGGACTCCCAAGACCTCAAGGGCAAGAGCTCCTCTGCCAGCGCCCCAGCCGGGAAAGCTGCCTGATAAGCCCCGGGGGCCCCCTCCCCTCAGCACCCGGGAGAAGGGATGCCCTTGCCGCCTCCACCCAGCCCAGAGATGTCTACTGCCTCCCATTCTCCCACCGAGTCCTGGTATTGTCTGCAGTGCACTCAGCCACCCGTGCTGTGGTTCCCCTCACTGTCCAGCTCTGACTGGCACCATCGCCTCTCTGTCTCCTCGGGTCCTGTGTGGACTCTGTGGCTTCTTGTTTTCCCTACTGCCTTCAGCTGACAGGAGGCTTTGGAACACAGCCTATAATTACCTTCTTGGCCCTGGGAAGCTGTGGTCCTCCCCAGGGGCGGGGAGGGGGGGAGGAATAGTCATGTTCTGCGCTTAGGCTGAATCAGCAGCTGTCTGGGAGGTCCCGCCCCCAACCCCAGCTTTGGGGTGAGGATGGAGATGTGTGCCCAAGAGGCGAATGGTCAGCCAGGCTTTGCCTGTCCCCTCCAAAAGCTCTTTGCGGAATGACCCCCTTATTCAGGAGAAAAAGTGTATATGCTCAGACTACCAGCTGTACCCATCTTTGCGAAGCCAAGTGACAGAGAACTGGGGGTTTCCTGCCACCTTGTGTCACCCACCCACTCCTCTATTATTGGTAAGAGCTGCGACCCTATGATCTGTGGCAGCTACGTGCCAGGCTCCCTGCATGCGTTGCCCCTCGTGCTTGCCCAGTCTGCAGGGTGGGTGCAATCGGCATCCTTGGGACAGAGGACAAGCCCCAGCCTCTGAGAGCCTGTAGAACCTGCCCCCCTGTTACCCACTGAGTTCCCCGGGCCGGGAGTGGAGCCCGGGTCTGGCTGACTCCACGGTCTATATTCTTTTCGTGGCATATCACTGCCTCTGTAACAAAGGGAATTTTTTCAAACACTCGGTTCTTTTGATGAGGGCAGCATGATTATGTTGCCTTTTGGTCAAGGACTGTGGGTATGTGATTTATCTTTAGTCCTCTCACTAGGATCGTACCCTGCAGTGCTTGTGATTCTCAATTCCTGTTGCTATGAGCTGTGTTCAGTGAGGGGAGCTTGATCTATCTCTGGTGGTACTGCCCAGCCCGGAAGTCATGGCTCTTGATGTAAATATTCCTAAGAATATTCCTCCTTTGCTCTAGTTAAAGACTCTGGATTTCTGCTGTATAGTCAATAAATTGCCCTTGGGTGATATCAGTGTGTGTCTTGTCAGTGTGTCAATCTTACCAAATAGCCCACCCCCTAACGATAATGGGCCCCGCCCCACACACGTGCGCAAGATTTTAGGGAGTCTGGAATCGGATCAGAGCACGCTGCTCTGGAGGTGATCTCAAGGCTGATGGGAGAGATGGACATACATGCAAAGCCATGTCCTGGTACAAATCAGGGAAAGGAAGACCCATGTAGCATTACTGAGAAGGGACCAGAATGCAGAAGCTAAACAAGGAAGGCCTCCTGGAGGAGGAGGAAGTTTAAGCAAATAACTAGAAAGATGAGCACATAGATTCCTGGAGAGAGAGAACTTAAATCACACCATCACAGTAGGTTTGGGGACAAGTTTTGTGTGCTTATTTTGGTGAGGGTTGGGAGATCTTAGATTTTCTGAAGTGGCTAGTGGAGCTGGGTGGGGTTCTGATAGCTTTGGCCTGCAGAATTCAGCCCTCTGATGGGCTTTCTGATCCATCTAGTAGCATGGGTGTCCTAAGCAGTTTGCCCCTCCAGCCCTCAGGGTAACAGGGGTTAGGCCTTCCGAGGGCGGGGCCTCTCACCCCAAGCTGCCTCCTCCATAGGCCTCATTGTGCCTTTCATGTATTATGGAGGTCCTCTTCTGGTGTGCCAAGATGCAATAAACCTTGGGAAACACAAGAGTCCAAGAGTCTGGTGGGCTTTCTGCCCAAATGCCTCCCTCTGATGTCACTGCTGTGGTCACTGTGGGTACGGGGAATAGTGCCCTGGGAGTTAAGGGGATTCTGTTCTGGCTCAGCCACTAACCTGTCACCTGTTACACTCAGACCAACTGATGTGAGCTATGGGCCTTTTCCCCCTGAAAAAGGTACACAATTATGTCTACCTGTTCAGAGGTTTGCAAACCCCCCAAAGCCCATCCATGGACTGATTCCCTGGGTCATGAACCCCAGGACCACCCTAAGGCCCTTCCCAGCATTGATGCTCTGCCTTTCCCCGAAGACCAGATTCCCAGTGATCCAGTAAGAGGGCTGTGGGGAGGGGAGGTGTGGGTGGGATCCACAACCTGAAACAGCCTTTAGAGGAACCATGAGCCATCCATGGGGTTGCCTCCTCCAGGACCACAGTGCTGGTATGCCTCTGACCATTGGGTTATGAGGCTTGGGTGCTGTGCCCAGTCCTGGGTGCACAGTGAAGGACTCAGAGGCTAGGTAGATGTGATTTGGGGAGACTGAGGCAACATGTCCTGTGCTGGGTATTGAGGAGGGCAGAGGGGCAGCCTCTCTGGTTGCGGTTTATCTGCCTGAGAAATGGAGAGATTCTTTGTCATCTGGGGGGCTTAATTAAGATCCTGAGAAGTGCACAAGGATGACTGTGCTCTTGAATTTGAAGTTTCCTTTGAAGCCCAAGAGAGCAAATCATAGAGATAGGACCGTGGTCACCAACTTCAATTCTGTGGGTCTGACTTCAGCACACAGGGCAAAAAAAACTGGAAGGAAGAGGTGTGCGTGGAAGTTTTGATTGGAGAGCTGCCCAGGGGAGTGAGGGAGTGTCCACACTGTCTGGGAGGGTAAGCATCCAGTTCATTTGCTCTGTGTAGACCTCCAATGAAGGTCCACTTATGGGCTGAGTCATCTGTCTGGGTGATGTTTATGCTCACAGTCTTTGGGCATGGAGACTTTCATTCACACCTTTCATTACTTGAACAACTCTTATTGCTCCTTTGACATTCCGTCTGGGTACCCACTCCTCCTGGAAACCTTCATGAATCTTTAGGCTGGGCTGAGCGCCTGTTTTCTAGAACCTTGCAGTGTCCACTACTCACGTCCAACATGACATTTCCACATGCGATTGAGATAATCTCTCTGTGTGACTGATTCTTTCAGTGCCAGACTTGGGGGCCTCGAGGGCAAGGACTGGCTTTATTCTTTGCTGGGTTTTCCACTTAAGGGAGCTTCACCTAACAGAGACAGGCAGGAAAGAGTGCTCATAGGATCTTCCTAACTAGCACAAATACGTTTAAAAGATTTGGAGAAGTAAAACCATATATTTGTGGCCATTTTGACAAGGATGCCAACACCATTCCTGGACATGCTGGGACAATTGGCTATCCACATGCAAAAGAGTGAATTTGGACTCCCACTTGTCATCATATACAAAAGTTATGTCAAATCAATCAACAACCTAAATATAGGAGCTAAAACCATAAAGCTCTTAGAAGAAATAAAGGGATAAATCTTCATGACCCTGGATGTGGCAAAGGATTCTTAGATATGACACCAAAGCACAAGCACCAAAAGAAAAAATAGAGAAAGTTGGACTTCATAAAAATTTAAAAATTTCTGTACATCAAAGGACACTACCAAGAAAGTGAAAAGAAAACCTGCAGAATGAGAGAAAACATTTGCAAATCATATATCTGCTGAGGGTCTAGTATCCAGAACATACAAAGAACTCTTAGCACTCAACAACAAAAGGACAAACAACCCAATTAAAACGTGAGCAAAGGACTTTAATGGACTTTTTTTCTAAGAAAACATATAAATGGTCAAAAAGCACATGCAAGGATGCTCAACATGACTCATCATCAGGAGAATGCAAATCCAAACCATAATGAAGTGCCACTTCACACCCACTAGGACGGCAGTAATAAAAATAATGGAAAGTAAAAAGTGTTGGCAAGGATGTGGAGACATTGGAACTTTTGTACGTGACTGGTGGGAATGTAAAATGGTTCAGCCATTGTGAAAAACAGTCGGGCAGTCCCTCATAAAGTTAAACATAGGACTGGTATATGAGCAGTTCCACTCCTTTATCTATATATCCAAAAGAATTGAAACCAGGTGCTTAAACAAATTCTTGTGCATGCATGTTCATAGTGGCACTGTTCACAATAACCAAAGGTGGAAACAGATTGCTATGGTCTGAGTGTTTGTGTCTCCCCCAGATTCACATGTTGAAACCCTAACCCCAAAGATGGTGGTTTTGGGAGGTGGGGTCTTTGGGAAGTACTTAGGTTATTAGGTCATGAATGGGACTGGTGCTCTAATAAAAGAGACCACACAGAGCTCCCTAACCCCTTCTACCATATGAGGACATAGGGAGAAGTTGCTGGCTATGCACCAGGAAGAGGGCCCCCTCTGCAATGCAACCATGCCGGTGCCTTGACCTTGGACTTCCCAGCTTCCAGAATTGTGAGAAGTAAATTTCTGTTGTTTATAAGGTATCAGTCTGTGGTATTTGTTATAGCAGCCTGGCAGGACTAAGACATAGCCTAAATGTCCATAATGAATGAATAGATAAAAAAAAATGTAGTATATAGTTTGCAACGGGATATTATTCAGGCATAAAAAGCAATGAAGTACAGACACATGCTATAATATGGATGAATCTTGAAAACGTGATGCTAAGTGAAGGAAGGCAGACACGGAAGGTCACATATTGTATGACTCCATTCATATGAAATGTGCAGAATAGGTAAATCCATAGAAACTTGGCAGTGGCGGAGACTGGGGTAAGGGGAATGGGGAGTGCCTGCTAGGGGGTACTGCGTTTCCTTTTGGGGTGATGAAATGTACGGACGTAGAGGTGGTGATTACACCACATTGTGAATACACTAAATGCTACGGAATTGTTCACTTTAAAATGGTTAATTTTATGTTATGTGAATCTCACCCAAATAAAAAATAAAATTTCAGGCAGGAATGGGTAACAAGGAAAAGGCCAAAGAAACCGTGTCCCTGGACTTTGCCCCTGGACTTTCCCACTATGTGGCAAATAGCAACCTGGAATCAAGATGGGGGAGCAGTGGGGCCCAGTAGGGAGACAGAGATAACTAGCCCTCCGTTCGATTGGCCAAGGGCAAGCCCTGGGGATCTGTCAGCTTCTATCTTCCTCTGGCCCAGAGCGCTTGCTCCATAATTGAAGAATGAATCAAGAATGTGAAAGAAGAAGGCAGTCACAATGTGTGTGCCCTGCCTCCTGGAGCCGCCGGTCTTCCCGGCCTCTCCTCTCTGTGCCTTTCCCTTGGCCTCGAACCTTCCCATTTCCTCACCTTCACAAATGTTCTCCCTAGCTTCCAAACTTGGTATTGTGTGAGGCTCTCACTGATTCATCCGTGTTCCCTGGTAGAGAAGTTCTCAGTGAAATGGATGCTCTGTGACCTTGAGAAGTCACCTTGTCCCTCCTGCTGTCCCCAGGAAGAGATGTTCTTTCAGGCCCAACTAGCCAGAACCTCTCCTATTTTCATGGTTTCGGGGATGTTGAATGAATGAATGAATTTGATTGCCTCAATTGGTCACCAGCTGGGAGTCACCATGTTTCCCCCCTTGGCTGTTATTGAAAAAGAAGTGTGGCTCAGTTGGCTAAGCATCTGCCTTCGGCTCAGGTCATGATCCCAGGGTGCTGGGATCGATTCATCCTGGGATCAAGCCAGGTGTTGGGCTCTCTGCTCAGCAGGGAGCCTGCTTCTCCCTCTGCCCCTGCCCCCCACTCATGTGGTCTCTCTCTCTCTCTCTCAAATAAATAAGTAAATTATTTTTTTTTAAGGAAAAAGAATATGATGAAAATGGGACAGTCACCTGTGTGTCACTAATGGAGAGGAACAGAGAGCTAATCCCATAGGGACCCATTGTTAGGTGGATTGTCGTCAGAAGCCAGTGTAGACGTACGCAGACACGTGCTGTCCGGCTCACAGGCCCATGTCTGCAGAAGATACTCAAAATACGTAACAACTGGTACAGTCGGGCTCTGGCCCACCACGGTAGATGTCAGCCGCAGATCACTGGGACAGCCCTGCCCCTCCCCACGGGCCAGACACCCACGGTGCTCATGTCCATGTTCACGACAACCCCCACACAGATGCGCACCCACACGCGCCCTCTGACAGGCGCTGGAGCACATCTGTCAGCTGACGCAAGCCCTGGAGCCTGGGGCCACAGGTGCAAAAGGCATTGCTTGACCTTAGAGGGACCTCTTCGATCATTCTGGAGGGATGCACACAGCACCTGGGCAATCAGGCGTGTGCAGAGAGGTGCAGCCCACCCTGGCAGGGAGGGCATGGAAATCGGGAAGGAGCTTCTTAGAGGAGGTGTGTCTCGGGTTGTCTTAAAGGATAGGACAAGCTGCCCTAGTGGGCAGGAGGCTGGGAGAACAGTCCAGAGCACGACATCAGGGAAAAAGCTGATGTGTGTGAAAAACCCATAACCACCTCATAGGCACCCGCCATCCATGCTCACCGAAGTCCAGACACTATATTAATTTTCTTCAGAAGAGCAAAGAAGGCTGAGAAGGAGAGCACGGGGTCAGATCCTGCTGGCTGGAGGGTCTGGGGCAGGAGGAGGAGTGGGAGGAAGTCAGTCCTGGCGAGGGCCGTTCATCATGCTGAGGTTCAGATGGTGGAGGGACAGCGGGGACTCAGAACCCGAGCTTGGAGGAGGCTAGAGATGGTCCTTTGCACCCGGAAAAGGACAGGCACCTGCGCCGGACATCTGTACACGAGCAAGCCAGGACAGCGTAGAGGCTAAGAGTGCACATTACCACCAGGCTGCTGGGATTGAGCCCTGGCTCCTCTGCTCGTGAGCTGTGTGACCTCCAGTGAGTTACTTAACTTCCTGGTGCCTCAGTATCTTCATCTGTAAAATGGGGTAATAATAGTATCTGCGTCACATGGCTGTTGTGAGGACTAAATGAGTTAATACATGGGACGTGCTCAGAGCAGTGCCCGGCAGAGCTCCCAGCGTGCGGTAGCTGTCATTAGTAGAATTAACATCATCCTCATCATCATTATTTACGCGGTGTCTTCCATCCACCTCTGGGAGTAGGTGCAGCAGGTATGAGCATCCCCCTTTTTAGAGATGTGGAAACAGAGGCTTAGGAAGTTGGGAGACCTGCCCATGGTTACCTGGCAGGACCTGGACCGGGATCCTCAGACTCCCGAATCCACACCCTTCACCAGAAGCTTCGGGTGGGACCGGAGGAAGGAGATGGCCAGCAAAGCTCAAAAGAGATGCTCCTGGCCTCAGAGCTGAGTGAGGAGGAAGCCTCTCTGGCAGCCACACTGCAGGTGGGAGTGGAGCTGAGTGCCTGGCAGGACAGCCCTTCTCCATCCTTTATATCCCAGCTCCTCTGGGATGAGCTCACCTTCAGTCTTGCCAGGTGCAAACCTGCTAAACAGCTGTCTTGCCCCCAGATGCATGGCTCTGATTGCGGCCAAGTCCCCCAGGGACTGCGCTCCATCCAGCTGGCTTGGGGCTCAGTGCCCCACCTGCCTGCAACTGCAGGGGGTACAGGGGTACGAGGAGGGGGACCTGTGGGGGGGTTCACAGGCAGCATGCTCCCTTCCTGAGTGAGTCTGCTGAGGAGGGCTGGCAGGATCTGAGCTGATGTCATCCACATAACTCAGCTCATTCTCTCTAATTTTGGAGACAATTATTTGCTCAGAGAACCACCTGCCCCTCTCTCAGTGCCTTCAGCCTCTCCCCACCCCCGATACTCCTACCCACCAGCAGCTACATTCTGCTTCCTCAAACTGCATTGCTCAGGTTCTGCCTGGCTCAAGAGCCCTCAACTCCTCCCTATTACTCACCCTATCACATACACAGCTTGGGCTCTAGGAGTCATCACCCGTGGTCGCCCTTCACTAGCGCTTGCTCCAGCTGGAGGGTCCTTCCTCACAAATGCCCTTCCTGGGCTGCTTTTCCTGTTTCCCATTGCTGGTCCACCCAAGGCTTTTTCCCTTAACAGACCAGAACCCAAACCCCCTCCTCCAGGCAGTCCTGTGGATTCAGTGTCCCCTCTCCTCTGTGTCTTCTCTTTTTCTCTCATCCAGCAATTACCCTCTTGGATTGTACTAGATTTCTTGCCCCTCTCCCTCTGAGGCCTTCTCTGGAGGTTTATCAGACCCCAGAAGGCTGAGAGTAAGGAGCCAATGGGTCTTGATTGGGGCCATGGGATCACAACAAGCGTGGCCAACTTATCATCACAAATGTAGAAATAAAAAACACCAAAAAAGCTGCAAGTTATTTGCGTAAATTAAATAAAACATTTTGGCTATAAAACCAAGAGCCATACAAATGTAATTTATTGAACAAGCAATTTAAATTTTCCTTGAGGATCTAAGGAAAGCTACAGGGTCCTGGAAACTTGAGTGTTTGATTCTCTGATCTGACACACTTCCCCATCATTTCACAGATGAGTAAAACTGAGGCTCAGAGATGTCTGTGCCTGGCTCAGAATTTAATTCTCAGCTAGAAAACTGAGTGATCCTGGTACCTTGAAGGGTGTGAGGGGACGATGAAGCTGGGACATGGGAAGTGGGAAATTGTCTCCTGTCTCCCCCACCAGCGTCGGGGGCCTCCCAAAGCAGGGGGCTCTGCCTCTTCATACCCCCGAGTCTCTCCAGAGACTTAAGGCTAGGGCAGGGCCTTCGTAACCTGGCTGAACTGTGGCTCTTTCCTGGTTTCCTTCCGTCCCTCCCTTTTTCCTCCAGCAAAAACACAGGCACCCCGGGAGCCCTACCTGGGCCCACCCTTCCTGTGGGTGGCCCAAAATTCTCCTCCTTCTTCTCCTATCATCATCCTCATCAACAACATTGGGTGTTTCATTCCCGATGCCCAGTACCTGATTAACTAATCCACGCTAAGGTGTTAATGACTTGTTAATAGCTTGATGAGATGCTTTTCCCAGGGACACCTGCATTTGGATGGATCCAGAAGCTAAATTCTTTGAGGACACGATACTTTGTATTGCCCCCCTCAGCACCTAGTAGGTGCTCAGTAAATATCTGATAAATGGATCAATCGCAACAGGTCTAACGTTTGAAAAGTGTTTCTGACTGAGTTTTGCACTTGGCAGGCACTTGTTAGACAGTGGCTATTATTATTCTTTCCAATGGCGAATTTTCCATGATCAGAAATGGTCTGAGTGGAGAGACTCCTTAAGCCTGGGATCTCTGGGAACATCAGTCCCTCCTTGTCCTCCAACAGCAGATGACACTGTTTGGAGCTGTGCTGATCCAGATGTCCTCTCCCAGAGGACAGGAAGAAGGAGAGAGAGCAGAAGAGGAGAGGACAGGTTGATTCCTAACTTCTACTTTACTCCCTACTTTTGGTCATCGATAATATCGGTTAAACATTGACTAAGCAGCAGGCACATGCCGAGCACTTCTCATGGGTTAGCACATGTAATTGTTACAGCTGCCCCATGAGGAGTTTACTATCCCATTTACATTGGGGAAACAGAGGCTTAGAGCGGCTAAGTGCTGCTGGGTGGTGGAGTGGGTTTCAGACCCCTGCAGCCAGCTCCTGGTCTGGGCTCCTACCTGGTGGCATTCTAGGTGGACGCAGGCCCAGGCGCTCCCTGAAGATGCACCCTCCCTCAACACTGTCAGTCCTCTGACACCGGGGGAGGGATGTCCAGAGGCTGGTTTGGGGTCCTGAGGAAAGGTACAGAGGGAGGAGCCGACTGGGGGACATGGGGCGCTCACCCACGTGCCAGGTCCTAGGGAACATGGCAGCACAGGTCTCAATGGACAGAAAGTCCAGCACACAGAGGAGGAGATGAGATTAAACCAGGGTTTGAAGCAGGGTTTTGAAAGAGCAGAGGATTTGGATCAGAAGGGTTGGGGAGGAGAGGTGTTTCAGACTGGGTAGGGATAGGGCGGCAAAGCTAGTGGAGGTATTTGGAGATGAGGCCTGTGGGTGAGATGTCCCTGGCTAAGGCAGGGAACAGCAAGGACGGCAGCTGTGGGACAGGGCGGGGCGGGGCAGCAGCTGCGGGGACGTCGAAGGCTAGACTGGTGAGCTGCCATGCACGTCCCAGAAACATACAGCCAGTGAAGCCATCGAGGGGGACATCGGGCTAGGATGTGTTCCAGGAGCTGGGAAAAGCCTTTAGCATTAGACCACAAGCCCCCATGTCCCCTACACTGGGCACATGCCTGGCAACAGAAGCTCTCAGTAGAGGTTACTGGAGGGAGAAAAGGAAGGATGGAGGGAGGGCGGGAGGAGTAACTAGGGGGTCTCTGAGCTGGAGGACCATGGACTTTCCTTACAAAGGAACACTGAGATGACATATGTCACAGCCTTCAGAGGGACCTCATGGGAGCTGCCCACAGAGTCACTGTGGAAACACCTGCTCTCCAGGGGGCCCCCAGCCAGCCTGCAGCCCTGGCTCGCATGCGTTGGAGAGAGGCATAGGAGTTCAGTCTCATCCGGACAGCAGCTCCTCCATTTGAACTCTAAACAGATGTTTACAAACAAACAAACAGTTCCTGTCCTCAGCTTGCTCCTCCTGCTCTTACTAACAGATATACATCGGAAGAAAGACAGAAATGAGCAGATGGACCCCCCCAGGAGTCTTCCCTTGAGCCTCCAGGCCCTGACGAGCCTCTCTCTGCCATCTCCCTGCCTCCTCTGAGTTGACCCCCTGAATTTTCAGCCACCTGCCCCAATTCCATCCTCCTTTTCTTCACTCTGTCCAGCGCTTGGGCCAGACAGTGATCGTGCCTTGCGCAGCCTCCAGCCTGCCTTGTGGGAGTTTGAGAGAGGTGAAGTGTGGAGATAGATCCCAGTTCTTGGAGAACTGATGGAAGCATATGGCCCTCCATGGGCTCACGTCCCGTGCCAGGAAGAGGGTCACTCCACCCCTCATGCCCCAGCAGACACAGCCACTGTCCTCAGCGGGTTAGGGGAAGAGGCCACCAGTGGGGTGTGTCTCCGGGAGGCCTGAATGAAGGGGCTCTTTCCAGGAAAGAGGAGGACACACCTCTGGTTGGAGCCCCCAGATACTCTACCCAGTGGCCTGCCCTGTCCGGGGAAGTTCATCTCCTTCTAGCTCCCTGAGGCCCCAGGAGGAACCCAGAGAAGATTAATCAGGATAGGGTTGGTGAGATGCCAGTGACATCCCCCTGGAGAGGCTGGGGCCTGGGGCAAATTACCCTATAACAGCAGGTTAATTAGATAAAACCCAAATTACATGAGCAAAGCTTGCAAGCCCAGCAATTTGAAGGTTTCATGTTGTTTCAGAGGTGGGGAGGGCTTGATCTCTAGCTCAGCATGGAGAAAATGACTTCTTGCTCCCAGGCAAGCCAAACCCATGAATTAGGCTCTCGACTGCCCATCCACGAGCCCCAATGCCAAGCACATATAAGGAAGGGTGCCTGCCAGTCCTCACTGCAAGCTGCAGAGCCCGGGTAGGATTTGGTCTTCATTCCTCCTGCATCTGATTCTATCTCCACCACCAGCATGAGCCGCCAATTCACCTGCAAGTCGGGAGCTGCCACCAAGGGGGGCTTCAGCGGCTGCTCAGCAGTGTTCTCAGGGGGCAGCTCGTCCTCCTACCGGGCAGGGGGCAAAGGGTTCAGCGGTGGCTTCGGAAGCCGGAGCCTCTACAGCCTGGGGGGCGCCCGGAATATCTCCCTCAACGTGGCCAGCAGCAGCGGGAAGAATGGAGGCTATGGGTTTGGTCGGGGCCGGGCCAGTGGCTTTGCTGGTAGCATGTTTGGCAGTGTGGCCCTGGGGCCCGTGTGTCCGTCTGTGTGTCCACCTGGAGGCATCCATCAGGTCACTGTCAATGAGAGCCTCCTGGCCCCCCTCAACGTGGAGCTGGACCCGGAGATCCAGAAAGTGCGCGCCCAGGAGCGGGAGCAGATCAAGGCGCTGAACAACAAGTTCGCCTCCTTCATCGACAAGGTGGGTCTACCTTCTCTTCTCAGAGCATGAGCTTCTGCTACAGCAGAAGGGATTCAGGTTAGATATGAGGAGGCACTGAATGTGGACGAAGCAGGTGTTTTCTTTCATCGGGGTGACTTATGTGCGATTCCCTGCAGTCTTTCCCAAGAGAAGACCGAGGGAGGTCTGTCTCTAAGGGCAGAGGCTTATGGGGGTTACTGGCGGGAGCTCCGAAGGAAAGACCCCTGCTTCTTACTTGAGGGTCAGCTTGGTGCCATTGCTAAGCCTGGCGTCCATGCAGCCTGTGTGTGTGGAAAAAGCCAGTGAGAGGGAATCTGCCCCAGAGTCTTCCTCCCGTCCATCGTGAGCAGGTCTCATGCACTAGTCATTTGACTGGATGGGTCAGGAGCATCCGTGTGTGGTCATTCCCGGATGGCTCGGCCATGGGCATTTTTTTCAATCAGCTAAGGACTCTCGAGAGAGGCAGAAGGGTGCAGTGGGGAGGACGTCTCCACAGTGCTCTGAAGTCAGACCTGGCTTCGGTTCTGGCCCCATCACTTACCAGCCGTGTCTTGGCTAAGCCAGTCATGGAGCAGCTGTGTGGAGGGTTATTTATCCTGTCTGCACCTCTGTTTCCTTATCTCCGTAATGCAGATAATAGCCTACGTCTCAGGGATTTTGTCAGGTTGATGAAAGAACATGCATGTGAAGATCTTGGCACAGTGCCTCACACAGACGAAGTGCTCCCAAGTGCTGGTTATCGTTACTATCGTTTTCATCTTCAGAGCGGTGGGGGAGGAGTGTTGAGAAGGGGAGGATGCAAAGATCTGGAGGAGGCCTCAAGGCATCTTCCAGGCCAGATAGGACCCTGACTTATGGTAGATGAGAAATTATTACTCCCATTCTATGAGTCAGCAAAAGCATGCAGGGACATGCCTTGCAGGGTACGGCATCTGGGGCGAGGGTGGGAGGGAAGGAAGGTAAGATCCAGTCCTGGGGACTTGGGGGGCTACGTTGGCTACATGACGGCTAGGCACCAAGAGTGGGTCAGCCCAGGACAAAGCTTATGGTTGAAATGGTCAGTGGCCATCGGAGCCTACCGGTCCCCCTGCCCCACACCCCAGCTCTAGACTCCTGCTCCCAGGATCTCCTGCTTGCCTCAGAGGCCAGCACTGTCTCTGTGGCTCTTTACTCCTCCAGAATGTGGATACATCCTATCAGTGATCCTGATTATCCAGTGTGTAGCCCAGATGCCAACTGTGGTGTCCTAGGTGTAGGGTTTGCTCCGTGGCTAAGGCTCAGTCTTAGGGATATACATGAAAGAGTCAGGACTGGTTAAACCAACCAACCCTGGATGATCTGCTGGGGCAAGCAGTTTGGTGGCTGATCCCATCTCAATGCTGAATCCCAGCCAGTTTTCTGAGGTCCTGTGCTTATGACGATAGGGAACACAACCTTATTTAGACAGTGGCTGTGCTCATGTGGATTAAGTCATATTTTAAAAATCGTGCCCCCCACAATCCACACAAGAGAGGAGTATGTGGATCTACTCCCTCTGGTCAGTCTCCTGGCCCAGTGAGGCGACAGTGGCATGGGGCACACTGTCTATCCATCTTGTCCCACGTGCCATGCTTGCTCTGTGGAAGATGCTTCTAAGGAGCAGAACTAGCACAGAGGAAGGAGGGCATGAGCAATGGTGGAGTTGGGGCCTGATGCAGAAATTTAGAATACCCAGAAGCTCTTGGCCCATTGAGCCTCACTGAGCTTGATAGGCTATAAAATAAAGAGCAGATTCCTTTCTTCAGAATGCTCAACCTTTCCAAAGATGGACCCAGCCTGACTCTGTCCTGGTATTTTTTAGGAACGCCCCTGCCCTGAGCTGGTTTGGTCATAATGGGTTCTGAGTGACTGGATGCATGAGTTATGGGGACACATGTCTGGGTTCATTCCTGGGCTCCCTCACTTATCAAACTGTTGGACCCTGGAAAGAGGCTCCGTTTCCTTCCCATTAAATGGGGTTAACAACTTGCCTGCCTCATGCAGCTGTTGTGTGGGGATAAAGGGAAAAATGCAGGTGGAGCGCTTGGCACGGAGCCTTGTGAATGACAGGTGGGACTATTTCCGTGGGGGCTCAACAGTTTCTGTGTTTTGGGTCCCAGGTGCGGTTCCTAGAGCAGCAGAACCAGGTGCTGGAGACCAAGTGGGAGCTGCTGCAGCAGCTGGACCTGAACAACTGCAAGAACAACCTGGAGCCCATCCTCGAGGGCTACATCAGCAACCTGCGGAAGCAGCTGGAGACGCTGTCCGGGGACAGGGTGCGGCTGGACTCGGAGCTGAGGAGCGTGCGGGACGTGGTGGAAGACTACAAGAAGAGGTGAGTGGGGAAGGGATCCCCCTGCAGCTGGACCACTGCCCCTTTCCCTCTGAGATCCTTCTGCAGGAGCGGCAGCTACCCCGGCTTAAAGTTTTTGGAGATGAGGGGCAGTGTTCCTTGTCGTACCAAGCAGAATTATTCCAACACAACTCTGGAACTTGCTTCCTGCTCCTCCAGCCTCTGGTCTGGCACTTAGGACAAATGTCCAGTTAGCTGGCCAGTGGTCAAAAGACTATCTCTGGCTGGATGAAGGAAACCTTGGGTAAGCTACTCATAATCTCCTGGAGCTTCTGAGTCCTCATTGGTAAAAGGGGGCTTAAATCCATCCACCTCCCAGAATGGCCAGGAAGAGTAACTAAGGAAACACTCCCATTCATTTGTAAGGCTTTATTCAAATTCTCAAGGAGGAGCTTGCTTCTTGCTTCCTCTGAGATTTCCCATAGAACATTCACTCCACATGCTCCTACCTCATTTTTGTAGCTGGATCTTCAATAATCACCTTTTTTTTTTTTTAAACTTAGTTACCATGTCCCCTAGGAAGCCTTCCTTGCCTGGTGGCTCCACCAGCCCAGTACTCTGTGGCCCACTAACATCTGTCCCTCAAATGGAACCCTGCCTCTTGCTTAGAGTCTTCCTTGAGTGAAAGAGTGTTCTCAGTGAGACGGTTCTAAGTGAGATGTATTCACCGACCGAGCCCTGGCATTCTTGCAGGTATGAGGAAGAAATCAACAGACGCACAGCTGCAGAGAACGAGTTTGTGCTGCTCAAGAAGGTGAGGGGGAAGACAGGCCTTGAGTCCAGGGCTGGCCTGGGACCAGGGAGAGCTGAGCCTACCAGTGTGCTCTGCTGTCAGAGAGCTGGTTCCAAACTAATGACATAAAGGCTGAGGAAAACCACAATGGACTAACCAGAAAGGGAATGAAAAGATAGAGAGATGATGGCCTTCCTGAGTGTTTCATGTCCACCGTGAGGAACAGCAGAGCACGACACACAGGGGCCCCCCTGCATCTACAGGGCCTGACTCAGACATCCGAGGGATGACTGACAGCAGCCTGGATGGGGCTTCCTTCCTTAGATGGGGTACCCCATCCCTGCTGAGGGAGCGGGGTCTCAGGATGGGGCAGGGCTGGGCCTTTTGCTCCGTCCTCTCCTTTCCCATGAGCCTCTCAAAGAGAAAAGTGCAGCTATTTCGGTGTGCAGGGCACCCAGGCTGGCATGGGTGTTTCCTTCTTGGCTGCACTGGCAGTGACCAAAGGATGCTGGCGGGGGGGCATCTTTCAGGATGTGGATGCGGCTTATGCCAATAAGGTGGAGCTGCAGGCCAAAGTGGACTCCATGGACCAGGAGATCAAGTTCTTCAAGTGTCTCTATGAAGCTGTAAGTCTGTGTCTCCACCCATCGCTCTGTGGGCAGCCAGTGGGTAAAACTCTGTTCTGGGGGCTGGGAGAGGCTCTTTGCTCTCAGGGAGACCCCCTGGCTAGCCATTCATCTCCCATTTCAGCCTGAGAGGCTCCCAATCTCCACCCTCTGGTTGGAAAGGAAATGGTCCAGGTCCTGGCTTCATGGTGGCAGGAATCTATCTGGGGCCTGGAGGGGACTCACTTTGCCCAGGGAGCAACAGCTTTGGTCCAGAGCCTCTAAGTTAGCATCACCTGGATTTGCTAATCTTGCTTAGGGGTTGGGTGGGGGCAGGGTGTTAGCCTCTGATAGTCAAGTTCTGAGACCAGCCCTGTTAACCATGTAGGAGATCGCTCAGATCCAGTCCCACATCAGCGATATGTCTGTCATCCTGTCCATGGACAACAACCGGGACCTGAACTTGGACAGCATCATTGATGAGGTCCGTGCCCAGTATGAGGAGATCGCCCTGAAAAGCAAGGCAGAGGCCGAGGCGCTGTACCAGACCAAGGTGAGCTGGGCTGAAGCAGGACCGGGGAGGGCAATCCCAGCAGGCATGAAGGCTGGGCCTGATCATTCCCAGAACAGAGGCCATGTCCAGTTAAGTGTCCACCATGAGCTTCCCCCATGACTTCAGCAATCCCGAGACATCATGTAGTCCTATGACACACTCATCATGCTCACCATGGCACTGTGCTTTGGGGTCCCCAGTTCCAGGAGCTGCAGCTGGCAGCGGGCCGGCACGGGGATGACCTCAAAAACACCAAGAACGAGATCTCGGAGCTCACCCGGCTCATCCAGAGAATCCGCTCAGAGATTGAGAATGTGAAGAAGCAGGTGAGGGGAGAGGTTGCCCATGGCCTGGGGCAGGAGGGCATAATTGAAGGGGGAATGAGTTGGCCAAGGATATCAGCCTCTCAAATCTCTGCCCATGAGAGGAAAGGGGCCAATGAGGTCACTGCCTCAAATACTTAGAGCAGACATCCCTGGGGCATCTCATCTCCCACTCACCCCAAGAACCTCTGCTTTGAAGTCCTTCCTGCAGGAAGCCGTCTCTCTCATTCCCCAGGATGGGCTAGGACCACACGCCCCTGTGCCCTCTGCCCTAATCACATGCCCTCCTGGCATCTGTGCTTCTCTTGTCCTTGTCACACTTTGATGATTACCCCACACCAGCCTGTCCCTTCTTCTACGGAACTGGAGGAAGGCAGGGAGATGGCTGCTCTGTTCCCCATTGCTTTCCCAGCATCTAGTACAGTGCCTGGCACATAGTAGCAGCTTAATAAACATTTGTTGATGAAATGACTGATAAGTGGGCTCAAAGAGCACCCATTAAAGTGCCTCCTGTAACTATTTAACTATTCATTAAGGCCTTGCTCAGTCCCCTTCTGGGACTCTAGGTTGCAGTCTCAGCTTGAGTATGTGGGGAGACAGGATGAGGTTATAGAATAACAACAGCAACAGCTCCTATCATTTTATCACACTGAATCATCTCAAAGATTCTGAGGCAAGTGCTACCCATCGTTACAGATGAGGACACGGAGGCTCCAAGAGGTTAAATGGGTTGCAAGCTGGCGAATGGCAGAGCTGTGATCCGAACCCACTCTGACTCCAAGTCCAGTGCTCTTTCCACCTTCCCAGGGGCTTTAACACTTAGTGACTCTGTGACATGGGGCAAGTTAGTTGTCCTCTCTGCGCTGGGGTGTGTAAGGACTGCATGAGCTAAGGTATGCAAAAGGCATGTCAGGGCTGAGGGTAGTGCTAGACATACAGTAAGCACTTGGGAAAGAGTAGTTGGTTCTGGGGAATCTCCTTCCCTGCGCCCCTCGTCTGTGGTCCTATGCCCCTGGGCGGCCGCTCTCATCGTACCCACAACACCACATTCCAAGGATCTCTCTTCCCAGACTTTAAACAGCTCAAGAGCAGAAAGCCAATCTTACTCCTCCTCATTCTGTATCCTTGGCACATGGGTGGCCAAGTAAATGTCTTTGTAATGAAGTGACGTGGTACTGAACTGGCCACGATCACAGGAAGGCATGAGGACAGGAGGGCAGGGTGCACTATTTTTCATCACCACAATGCCTAAATACAAGCAAGTGGAGATAGAGCTAGGAAGGACTTGCTGCCCCCAGAAGGGGCTCCGGCCTAGAAGAGGAGCAGGAGGTGGGAAAGGTAGAAGTGGGCATCTCTATCCAGGAGTTCCAAGCACTAGTGGGATTTGGATGTGGATGACTCTATTCACCCCTTCCAGTTTTCTAGCTTCTCCGATTCCCTGTTTAGGCTTCCAACCTGGAGACGGCCATCGCCGATGCTGAGCAGCGGGGTGACAATGCCCTGAAGGACGCCCGGGCCAAGCTGGACGAGCTGGAGGCAGCCCTGCACCAGGCCAAGGAGGAGCTGGCCCGGATGCTGCGCGAGTACCAGGAGCTCATGAGTCTGAAGCTGGCCCTGGACATGGAGATTGCCACCTACCGCAAGCTGCTGGAGAGCGAGGAGTGCAGGTGGGGGGTGCTCTGGCACAAGAGCCCCAGGGGTTTGAGAAGGACAAAAGAGAAAGCTTAGCACACACTCATTTAGAACAGATGACTCCTTGGAAGTGAAGGGGTGGTGATGATGGGAATAATAACAGTAAGTAATAATACCTACCCTGGCGTGAGCCCTCACTCATGCCAGGTACTGTGCCTCGGGGATTAGCTCATTTCATCCTTACAATTTTCCTGGGTATTCCTCTGCATACTATCCCACTCCCACCCCAACCAAAAACACAACAAAACAAAACAAAAAAACACCACCACCCCATTACTGTTAGGCCTTCTTGTTCCATCTTCCTTACCTGTCCACGTACAAGATGAGCTTGTCAGAGATGTCCCAGGGCAACCATTCCAGCTTCCCCAGTGTTCTCAGCAGATGGGAAAGACTCAGTGCCCAGGGCTGACCTTGGGACGTGTGCATGCCACCCTGCACGTGTACCTCGTGCCAACTACTGTTTGATTTAGGTTGTTGCCTGCTTACCCCCAAAGATTCAAGGGCAGCAACCACGGCTTCTCAAGCTCTGCTTGTGCCAAAAAGCCCAGGAAATGTCCACAGGTGCCCGTTGGGTTCAGAAATCCATATCAGGCCGGTAGGGACACTAGCTTTGAGGTTAATAGATTGTGGGTTGGATGAGTGCTTGCTCTTATTTTGTTTCTCTCCCTTACAGGATGTCAGGAGAATTTCCCTCCCCGGTCAGCATCTGTAAGTACTTGTATGCTGGGACCTAAAACTGTAGAATTTGCAGACAGGAAAGGGCCTTAGTCGCTCGCACCCTGTGTGTGTAGCTGAGCAAACTAAGGGCCAGAGAGCAAAAGACTTTGAGATCACACAGCCAGATAGCAGAGGCATGGCCAGCAATCAGGTCTCCTGATTCCCAATGCAGAGCCGCTTCCTCTGTATCACTCTGCCTCCCTGCTCCCCGGAGGTGGCCACTGGGAAAGCTAGAAGGGGAAACAGAGGATGAGTGTGCATGAGGCCTGGGCCCCAGGGCTGCAAGTCGTGACCAGCCCTGGCCTGGGGAATTAGAGGCGGCGGAGGGAATCAGTGAATGGGGACCTCGGAGGTTAAGCTGACAGTGTTGGATCTCTGGATTTCTCAGCGGGACTAAGAATTAAACCAGAACCCCAAAAGATGCCATTTGCAGGACAGCTAGGGAGAGGGAGAGGTTGAAAAGGAAGTTTAGCAAAAAGGCTAATAGAATGGGAGGTTGTGTATCCAGAATGACAGGTGGGTGTTTGGTACCTGGACCAAAGTGTTGGGCTTCTGAGAATGAAGAATCAGCCAGACTGCGGCTAAGCTGGGCAGGGCAGGGGCTAGGACATGGGGGACGCGGTCTTTGGGCTATTTTCCCCAGGGGGAAGGGCGGGGCCGCGGGGCCGGCACCAAGAGACCCTGTGCCCCGGGGGGAGGCGCCCCGTCTGGCCCCGCCCCTGAGGGTGCCGCCCCGCTGTCCCCCGCAGCCATCATCAGCAGCAGCAGCGGCAGCGGCGGCTACGGCTTCCGGCCCAGCTCCGTGAGCGGCGGCTACGTGGCCAGCAGCAGCAGCTGCGTCTCTGGCGTGTGCAGCGTCCGCGGCGGGGACGGCCGGGGCAGGGGCAGCAGCAGCGACTACAAGGATACCCTGGCGAAGGGCTCCAGCCAGAGCGCCCCCGCCAAGAAAGCCAGCAGGTAGAGAGGGCTGCCCACCCCCCTGACCTCCCGCCACCCCTGCGTCCCTAGCTGTCTCCTGCACGCTCTCTCCCCCAGCCCGCGGTCAGCCCCCTCTCCGCGCCGGCCACCCCACTTCTCCCAGCCCGTGTCTTCCCGAGCCTGGACAGGTGTGGATGGCTAAACTTGGTGAAATTCCTCCTGGCACGTGCCTGGCATTCACCTCCTTGGCTGAGGTCCCCCAGCCGGGCCATGCTCTCAGCTCCAGGCTCCCGGCCTTCTGCCCCTGACACAGCCTCCAGCCCAGTCACTAACTACTCTGTCCGGCTCCCTGGGTCTCAGACGGAGGCCCACCCCTCACCCTGGGGCCTCTGTCCCAGCAACTGCCTATGCTGGGAGGGCCGAAGGACAACGACCCAGAGAGGCCAGTCCCCACCCCACCCTGGCCCCATCTCACCGCTCAGGTCTCTCTTCACTCTCCTGTACCCAGAAGCAGAGAAGAGGAGGCCCCTCTACATCTCCTTTCCTCTTAGAGACCCTCGCATTGCATCCTCAATAAACAGCACGATCTGACGGCTTGGTCTCTGAGTAGTCAAGGTGTGTGCACGTACCCGGTTCAGCACTCACGGAAGCACCACCCAGGCACACACAGACACACACACACCAGACACACTGCGGACTGCCTGTGCGGCCCATGTTTCTAGGTGAATTTTCTCCGTAGAGCCAAAAAAGCAGCTTCCAGAGCACACATGAAGCATGGGGCCGAGTTTGGGAGGAGGGAGGGAGAAGAGGAGGGAGAGCAGAAAGGAGGAACACGGGAAGGCTGTGTGTGTAGTGTGGTTTATGGCTTTCAGCAAAAGAATTGCCTGTGTCTGTTGGCAGAAATGGTCCTGCTCCTGACAGGGACCCTGGCCTCCACCTAAGAACTGGATCTTTCTGGAGGGAAGCTGGGGGTGTGGCAGGCAGGTGTCTGTGTTTATTCAACCCTTTCCTCACTGCTCAGAGGCCTGGGCTTTTGGGGAGTCACCCAGGAAGGGTGGAGTTGATGGGGACCCCACACTCTGGGCCTGCTGGGATGCTAAGATAGGGAACGAGTTCTTGGAGCCTGAGGCTGGACTAGGGTGAAGTGAGTTGAGGGTCAAGGCAGGCTGTGAGTTTCAGTCACTGGCCCAGATAGCTGTCTGCCCTGGAGTGAGGAGGGATGTAAGGAAGACAGACAGATAGATCACCCAGTGACCAGCATGAGCCAGCAAACCTCAGCCAGGAAGTCCTTGGGGGCCTGAGGAGCTTACAAAATTGGAGGTAGAGGGATTGGAGAAAGGGATGAATGGGCTGGTTTGGCAGACAGAACTTCAGAGTAGTGGCTGGGGCTTAGGCCAAGGTCACAGGGCCAGGCTCGAACCTCTGCCGCCCAGGAGGTGGCCATGAGCTAGAGCCTCCCACTGCTCTCAATCTGGAAGCCAACACCACCATGTGGGTGGAGGAGGGCGAGCAGTTCAAGACTCAGCAGCAAGTTTGCTTCCTTGGTCAACAATACCAAGACTGTTGTGTGTGTGTGTGTGTGTGTGTGTGTGTGTGTGTGTTGTGTGTTTTCAGAACTGGGTAGAGACACTGTCATTTCCTCAGCAAAGGATCCACATAAACCTCCTGCCTTTGCTACCTTTGCAGCAGTAAGAGCTGAGGTGGGATAGCAGAAGGAACATTCCAGTTGAGAGGCTTAGAAGAATGCTAGGTTCTCAAATGGAGGGATGGAGGCTGCTTCTCTAGATGCTGCTGGTATCTCACCCAGATTTGGGGAGGAAGTGAAGAACTCTCCCACATCCCTTTGTGTCCTAGGGCTCACAGGGGTTTCCCGGGTGGGCAGGGTTATCCTGGGTTTGGAGTCTGTTTTCTAGAGCAGTACATCAAGGTACTGGAGGCTGAGTGGCGCTTCCTGTGGGAGATAGAGCCCCACATTGAGGTCCACGGTAGAGACCTGAGTTATGAGCTTGGCAGGTGCCAGAGTGAGGGGGCTCAGCTGGCTGTGGACTACAGACCGGGCAGGAGCTGATGGATGACTTGGGGGATAAGAGAGGGCTCCGAGGAGAGAGAATGATGACAATGAGTCACAGGTACGGTGGCCATGAAGTCACATGAGTCTAGGTGGTCATTTGATCATGGTTGCCAAGAGCATTGGTTCTTCACACAGGCTCAAAAATAACCTGGGAACTTTAAAAAAATACTGAGGTCTGAGCCAGTACTCCAAACCAGTTAAGGCGGTCTACCAGGGTGGGGCCCAGGCACTCACGGGGATCCTTTCAAAAGTCAGGGAAGGGATTCTAGCGAGGATTCAGAGCTGAGAATGTAATCAGTGAAGAAAGAGACCCAAACTCCAGTCAATGTAGCAAGGTCTTGGAATGAAGGAGTAGGGACGGGGCGAAGGCATTAAGACGGCAGGACAAGCTCTGAAAGGGACGTGGGGGGTTGGCACTGAGGACACTTACGCCTAATAGCCTAAACTTGAGTCAGGTGAAAGGACCACGTGCTGAGGGACAGGGTGGCAGGGGGCACGGGGGCACCGACAGAGGGTGAGGGGCAGGTGGGTAAGAGCATTGTGATGGGCCCCACGTCCTGCCTCTGGGTCTGTGCCCCCGAGCCGCCTTCCTCCCCTCACAGCCAAGTAATGCGCTGCGGAGTGGATGCAGAGGGAGAAAGCGAAGGTACCATCCGTGCAGTCAGGAAACTTCTGGTTCTACGGACCACTCAGGAAGGATACAGGGGGAGGAGCACAAGCTGGTGGACTAACTACCCCTCCGCATCCCCCATGGGACTCTGACGCCACGCTGTGGCCACTGATGGGAGCAGGCCCTGGGGACACCCCCTGGTGGGGACCCTGCAGCAGGCCAAGCCAGACAGCATCGGCCCAGCTGGGGGATGGCCAGGGACTGCCGTGGGTCAAGCTGGCACCTTCAGGAAATCTCTGGAGGGCAAGGGGAACAAAAAAGGTCCCACATGGTACCTGGGGTGCCTGCCAAGGGGGGCTGAGGCCTCCTGGCCTTGATCACTACTCACTCCTTCTCTCCATCCGTGACGCCTCACCCCCTCGGCACTTTCCTATACTTGGTGGGGGTCCGAGGAGAGGGCTGGGAGACTGATGCTAATGGAGCATCTGCTGTGAGCCAGAATCTCCCTGAGCTGGGCATGCCACCTGCGTCACCTCTCTGAGGTGGGCGTTATTATTCCTGAGACAGACACCTGCTACAGCTGGGGCCACAGAGCCAGTATGTGGAGCCAGGATTCCATGAGGTCTGTCTCTCCAAAGCCCACACTCTTTCCATATCCCCGCCCTGCCTCCCATTGCGGGAACCATCTGCCTCTGTCCACCCAGCTGCTGTGTGTTCCCGCCCTTCCCTGATGGCCTGCGGGCTCCCTGCCCATGATTTGTTGGAACTTCCATCATATTCCATCTTCTGAAGCCTGATGGCTCTGTGTCCTGGGCGCTGAGCTGGGTTCCTTTTACGCCTACAATAGCCCTGTAACCTGTCTCAGATTTCCCCACTGTAGGCTGCCCACAGAGGCTGTGGCCCCAATGTCACCTGCCAGTCACAGAAGCAGATCCCCTCAATGGTGGGCGGGGGGGGGGTTCAAAACAGCACATAGATCAAGCCACCCCTTGAAGCCCTGGTATCCTGTGCCAGAGGTGGCCAGGGAAGCTGGGTGGTGTTGGCTCTGGAGTAGGAGCAGGAGGGGACAAGGAGGAAGCCTCAAGAAGGTGGTGGAGATGGCCTGGGATGGACCCAGCGTGTGGGGAGGGGCGCTTTTGAAGGAAAGGGGCTGAAGCAGACGGGTGGACAGTTTATCCTGAGAAGCTGGCTGGGCTCTGGGAGCAGAAGTATCAAAATGAAGTCCCAGACCAGCAAGAAGAATCTGGAGAAGCATGAAGGAAGTGGCTGCGGTCATGCGAGTGGGCTCTTCTGGGCACTGTCCTTTCTCCAGACAATGGTACGGTGGCCAGTCCAGCCCGCTGAAGACAGCCATCACCTCTGTAAACACCCCTGGCAGAGGCCTCTCCACTTTTCTTGAGCACTCTGAGGAGGCTCTGGAGTCCTCGTGTCTCACAACTTGGCCTTAGAAAAGTTCTGCTTCGCGTCTGACCACCCTCCTGCAGTTATGCTGGACCTCGGCTCCCTGTCCTGCCCAACAATAAACACTGTTTCTTGTCTGGCTCCCTCCCCAGCTACCCTTCTCAGGGCTGGAGATTCCCAGGTCCTGCAGCCCATCCTTGCTGGCCCAGTTCTCCAGTGCTCCCTCCGTCAGCTGGGGGCTTATCCCAGCATGGCTCGAGGGAAGAAAATTATCTTTGTAATAGAAGTTTCTCCCTTCCCCTGCCTTAGCTATTTCTCGTCCCTCCACACTAGACTGGAATACCGTCACTTCTCTCGCCAGTGCTAGCGGAGGAGGGGAAAGAGCCATCCAGAAATGAAGAACGAGCCATGAAACAGGTAATTCAGAAGCACAAGTGACCCAAGGATTATTTCCATTTATAAGAAACAGAAAACATTTATCCTCTAGGAACTAGCTCCCCTCACGTGGTCCTGATTTTTGTTTGTTTGTTTGAATGGCTCTCTGTCTTGGAATCTAGCCAAATCAGGAGAGAGGGGCCTCCAGGCTGCCATAGAAAATCCTCAAAAGAAAGACAAGGTGGATGAATCATGGCTTTTAGGACGGATAGGACAAGGAACGGATGGGACAAGGGTGGGTGATGAGAAGATCCCTGCTGGATCTTCTTCCCCAAGCAAACAGGTGGAGCAGCAGGGAAAGGGGCCCCATTGAGGCTGAGACAGATTTGAAAAAGAGGGTTGGTGGGGATACCATGCTCTCTGAAGCCAGAAAGCCCAGAGTGTTCCCTCTGTAGGTCCTCAGCAGGCGGGTCAGCCCTGGCGCATTGCTCTCTCTAGACCCCTTCTTCCACAGTCTGGGATAACGGAGGGTGTCTTCCCAGCTCAGTGGGAGGCAGGTTGGGCACCACCCTTTGGGTATCCTACACACTCTGTCAGCAGCAACGGGGCCCCTGCGTAAATGGCCCGGCCTGGAGGAGGGGTGCCGTGAGAGAGCCCTGAGCATGCCTGCACGTTCCAGGCCCGGAGGGCGGGACCCAGAGAGCCCACGATCCGTTAGGATTTCCAATCAGATGCTACGGCTGCCAGCCTTTCATTTTGCCAAAATGGGACATAAAAAAAAAGAAAAAGAAGCAACAATTACCATCCCCTACCGTCATCATTTCATAAAGGAAAAGGGCAATTTAACAGCGGGAAGGACGCCTCTCAGAATGAAGTTCAATCCTTTAGATTTAAGTAAAGTTAGCCCCCCGTGAAAACCGCACTGCATCGCTCTTACTCTCTGTTTGCGCAGGACTAGGGAAAACTGTTTCAAGCTGCCACCTCTTTGTGATCTCTGTGTCCTCATCTCAACAAGGAGGATGAGATCACTCTGTCAACTACACAACAGTTAGAAAATCATCAGAACGGGGGCGCCTGGGTGGCTCAGTCGGCTAAGCGGCTGCTTTCGACTCAGGTCATGATCCCAGGATCCTGGGATCGAGCCCCACATCGGGCTCCCCACTCAGCGGGAAGCCTGCTTCTCCCTCTCCCTCTGCCTGCCACTCTGCCTGCTTGTGCTGTCTCTCTATCTCTCTGTCAAATAAATAAGTAAAATCTTAAAAAAAAAAAAAAGAAAGAAAGAAAATCATCATCAGGAGCAACGGAGGGGAAGCCTATAGGAACCCAGCATGAGCGTTCGCGATGATGCCGGCCCGACGCTGCAGAGGCGAGGCTGTGTGCGGTTGCAGGGATGGGGCTCTGGTCCCAGGGTGCCGTGAGGCAGCGCCGCGCCCTACGGCAAGTTCGTTAGCCTCTCTCCGTCTGTCTCCTCTTCTGCAAAGAGGGGAAGAAGAATTACCTCCGGGCACCGTTGTAGTTGAGACATAAAATGCCAGCCCCACAATGAATGTTAGCTGCTATTATTGTTATTATTCTCACTACTACTATTGAGACAATGGTAACAACCTAGGAAACCAAGGGTAATGTTTAGGGCTTCCCTGGGCACTCTGATCCTAATTTGATTTCCCGGCAGCAAGAGTGCCTGTCTCCTCCTGTCTTCTCCTCATACCCCAGACTCTGGTATTTGAGCCCATGTGTCTGAACTCTGCCTCCTTCAGGGAACTAACCCAGATATTCAGAGCCCCTGGCTTCCGGCTCAGTGTCTCCTCACCATAATGGAGCTTTGGCTCCTGTACATTTCCTTGAACCAAACCCCCGGAATCTCCTCCTGAAGCCATGCCTCACGCCTGACATGTATGTGTTGCTCTTGGTGATTTACTCTAAACAGGATTGCTAGTCTTACCCCCAAGTGCCCACTGCCTTTTAGTAGTCTCGTCTGATGTGTCTGTTTCCTCCCTGGGCTCCCGGGCGGGCAGAGCCAGGGAGGAGTGATGTTTTCTTGTGCAGGGAGCGTCTAGGACAGAACTGCCACGAGCTGAACTCACTCTTTTTGATGATGGTGGTACCAGAAACCTACAGAGCCATGTCCCAGCACTCTGAACACCAAGCCCCTGCACCATGCCCCTCCCTGCGGCTCAGCGACCCCTCTGCCTCACTTCCGACCCATCTCTGATGGGGCTCGGAATAGCCACCTGACATCCCCATGGAGCAGGAGCGCCAGTAGTCACCGCTCAAGATGACTTCCCACCTCGAGAGTCCCAGGGCAAGAGCGGGCAGGCAGGGCTCCCCTAAGTGTCCGGCCCAGCAACAGCATCTCCGTGGCCCTGTGACTGGCCATTCAGAGCTGGTGTCCTGGAACTGGGAGGCCAACCAGGACGGGTGAGAGGAGAACAGACTGCAAAAAAAGGCATCCTGCGTGGAAAAAAGTGGGGCAGCCCCTCTAGTCCACACCTCTGAGGTCTGCAGATTTGGAAATGAAGCACAGGGAGGGACAGTCAGGCCGAGCTGCAGAGGGCAGGGCCCGGGGTGTGGGGGGCGGTGGGCAGGGGGCGGCCAGAAGGTTGGAGACAGCCGTGTGCTGATAAAAGCTTTGCCAACTCTCTAAAAAATATGTGTATACATAGATATACATACAAACATATATGACACACATATGTATATACATAGGTTTTTGGGGGGGTTTTTTAGATTTTATTTTTTTAATTTATTTTTTAAAAAGATTTTATTTATTTATTTGACAGAGAGAGACACAGTGAGAGCAGGTTCACAAGCAGGGGGAGAGTTAGAGGGAGAAGCAGGCTCTCCGCTGAGCAGGGAGCCCGATGCGGGGCTCCATCCCAGGACCCTGGGATCATGACCTGAGCCGAAGGCAGCCCCTTAACCGACTGAGCCACCCAGGCACCCCTAGATTTTATTTTTTTTAAGTAATCTCTACACTCAACATGGGGCCCGAACTCACAATCCCAAGATCAAGAGTTGTCTGTTCTACTGACTGAACCAGCCAGGTGCCCCTATACCTAGGTTTATTACAAGTTTTACTGATACATAAAATAAATAGTACACAGTTTACAAGTAATAATAAAATACTCTTTATGGTAAACTCTAGAAAGCCAGCTGAGCTCACCAAATGCTTTCAGTTGATTTGTGAAGCTCTGGATCCATGGTAGCGTGTGGTTGCAACTAATAAAAAGTGGAGCTCCCACAGGGACACTGGTCTGTATTCTCATCCTAACGATTAAGATGAAAGTAAAGCAATGAAGATGGATGTTGGAACTTCACTCAATCTCAGAGATATGAGTGATGATTTCAGCGAATCAGATTATAGTTCTTGAATACTGGAAGGTTATTCTGTCAGGGTTTTTTTTTTTTTTGCTGTTCGCCATGTAACGGCTATAGAAATGACATGCTTTTAAGTTTAATGTGCAACGTCTTCTCCAATACTTAATTAAATCTAGGCCTGGGCTGTCCAAATTATATATATATGGCAATGCAAGCCATATATATATATATAATTTAAAATTTTCTAGTAGCCCCACTAAAAAAACAGCTAAAATTTATTCTCATGATACATTATACTTAACTCAACATATACAAAATATTATCGTTTTGACATGGAATCAATGTCAGAATTGTGAATGATATATTTTACATTCTTTTCCCATGCTAAATCTTTTCCAATCCAGTGTGCGTTTTACGTTTACGGTGTATCTAAATTGGACTAGCCACATTTCAAGTGCTCGGTGACCACATGGGGCTAGTGGCAATTGTGATAGACATTATAGCTTTAGACAATAAACAGAACAATACATCACTTCAAAATATGTTCACATATTGAGTCATTATGTTGTACACGAGAAACGAGTATAATGTTATATGTCAATTATATCTCAATTTTTAAAATTACAAAGAAAACCACAATGAATGAAGCTCTGATTTGTAGTGTTTGGTGATTCCTTTGGTGTAAATATTCCCATAATGGTGGGGCACCTGAGTGGCTCAGTCGTTAAGCGTCTGCCTTAGGCTCAGGTCATGATCCCAGGGTCCTGGGATCGAGCCCCGCATCAGGCTCACTGCTCAGTGGGAAGCCTGCTTCTCCCTCTCCCACTCCCCCTGCTTGTGTTCCCACTCTCACTGTGTCTCTCTCTGTCAAATAAATAAAATCTTTAAAAAAAAAATATTCCCATAATGGTGATTGCAAGTCACCAATATGATGCTGCTGATTACAGAGTGTACAATCATTGCATAGCTTTTCCACCATACCGATTCAAGAGATGTAAGTCATCGCAAGAGCTTAGTAATAGTAACCTAACTAGGAAGTTATGACTTTTAAGCATTTCTTACTTTTTTTTTTTAATATAATTTATCTAATTGTAAGCTTAGATGATTTAAGTCAAATTATGGCTGTGTATGATAAGCAGCTCACAAAATTCTTAAAAATCTAACAGTTGGCTGTTGTCAGCCAGCTGAAATTGCCCCAGCACAACACTGGTCAAAGATAAGAATAAAAGGAGGCTTCAAATGGAACAATGGGTTTTGGCAGAGATGAAAATGGAATTTCTCTTTGTTGAACTAAACAGGCATTTATTGAGTGTGATGGTTAATTTTATCTGTTAGCTTGACTGGGCTATGGGGTGCCAGATGTTTGGTCAAACATTATTCCAGGTGTGTCTGTGAGCGTGTTTCTAGATGAGATGAACATTTGAATCTGTAGACTGAGTAAAGCAGATGGTCCTCCCCAATGTGCGTGGGCCTCATCCAATCCATTAAGTACCCAAATAGAACAAAAATGCTGAGTTAGAAGAAACTTTGCTGACTTGACAATTTGAGCTGGGACATTGGTCTCGTCCCTCAGACTAGAATTTGCACATCAGCTCTCCTGGTTCTCAGACCTTCGAATACCCACTGGAACAACACCACTAGCTCACCTAGGTTTCTAGCTTACTAACTACAGATCTTGGAACTTCTCAGCCTCCCAATCATGTGAGCCAATTCCCTATAATGAATATCTGTATCTATCTATCTATTTATCACCTATCTATCTATCCATCCATCCATCCATCTATCTACCTGTCTCCTGTTACTTCTGTCTCTTTAGGGAACCCTGACTAAAACATTGAGGCCCCCTCTGGCACAGGGATTGTGCAGGAGGGCTGGTGCAGGGTGGGGAGGGTGGGAATATGGTTCTGGCCCTCAGAGGTCTTATGATCTAAGGGAGGCACAAATGCTCACAGAAATAATAACTTGTGCAAGCTCTAATGGTGGCCCAGGGTTGTGGACCCCAGAAGTGAAGAGGTGAAAGGACATCTGGCTCTGTCTCCAAGTCATTGCCTCACTTTGCCCTCAGCTTCCTTGTGTGTTGAATGAGAAGGTTCTCTTACAGCTGCTGAGATCTCTTCTCACGTGACGAGAGCAGTGGTGGCTTCCTGGATGAAGTCAGGCTTTAGGGGCAGGAATGCGAAGGACACTTTGAGCAGGAGATGATTGTCCTGGTGTGACTGCAGAATAAGGGGGAAGGAAGAGCAAAGAGGGTACGCACCAGAGTCTTAGAGTTGGCAATGTTCTTAGAGTTTATTTAGAGATCTAATAGATGAGGAACGTGAGGATTAGAGAGGTCAAGGAACTTGCCATGGTCACACAGCTAGCAGGTGGAAAAATCAGGTCCACTTGACTTGATATAGATAAGCATGTTTTTAATTTATGCATTCATGCCCAAACTCACACATCCCAGTTAGCAACTTATTTCCAGGTGTGTGTGTGGGGGGGGGGGTCCAATACTCTCAGAAAGGCATCTTCAGAAAATGGCAGGGGAAATGGGAAGAATACTATGAAATGCCTAAGAAAAAACAATGAGAACAACTGATTAAATAAGTAGCTTTTATTAGTCTCTGAGAAAGGGTCTGGATATTTGGACCCTCAGCCTTGCATCTGCTGTTGCAGGGGGAGACCCCAGTAGCTTCTTCTCTGCATCCCCATCCTCGGCTCATAGACTTGAAGTACCAAGGAGAATACACTCACCGTCTGACCTCTTGAGAGCCCCAAGCACCCCAGGTAGCCCCATCCCCTCTACACACTGAGCCAAAGGCTGGTAGTACAGAAGCGTATAGGAGGTGATCTTGTTCCTGCTGAGACATCCAGGCTTTGGGTCCCCAACAGACAGACCATCAGGCCAGGCTCAAATGGAGTCTTCTTGGGCTCCTCAGAGTTCCAGGTCTGAATGTGGCAGCACGGAGAGGGCCCCCAGATCCCTCCTCACAGCCTGCCCTTCTCTTCCTACTCTTGGCTCTGTCCTCACCACAAAGACCTCATGTGAACCGTGGCCTACACTTCCAAGCTCCAGCCACAGCTGCAGACAGACTGGAGGAGTGCCACCAGCAAGGCAGTCTGAGCTCCAGAAGATGGACCTGGGGAAGAGACCCGCACAGGTCTGGTGTGGGCTGGGTAGTGGGTGGGCAATTCCGGGGTTTGGATTGCCTAGAAGAGGAGAGTGGCTGCAGATGAGCTTGTCCCAGTGACCCTAGAGACTCCTAGTTCTGTGGGGAAAGGACAGCTGGAAGGGACCAAAGCGGGGCCCGCTAAAGAAGGGTCCAGTGCAGGGGCCCTGGTGACCTGGTATAAGGACCCACACTTGGGACACCAACTGGGGCAGACCTAGGCACGTAGGCCAAGCTGTGGGTGTCAAAGGACAGGATGATGAAGCAGGCAAAGTGATGGTGCTGAGCCCATCAGAGAGACGGGAACTATTAGAGGTAGGAATAATGAAAAAAGCTACTGTCTATTGAAAGTTAGTGGGTGCCAGAGCATGGGCTACCTTCTTTAAGGATATTTCCTTGTTAAATCTTCATCAACAACTCTATTAGTACCCCCACTTTATAGAAATAAGAAAACTTAGGGCCAGAGAGACTATGAAATGCACTTAGGGCATGAACCGGAAATGGCCCCCACACTCTCCTACCTGGACGGTGTACGTGTGCTGGAGATGGGGCAGAGGAAATTTCAGTTTCCCTCTTGTTTCTGCCGCAGGGCTTGGCTCTGTCTTCAGGAGCCAGGTCTGAGACACTAGTATTGGGAGAGGTGTTCCATGAAGCTGGGGACTCTGTGTGGAGCCAATGATAAGGTGTGGGAGAGCAAACGGTGAGCCTGGAGCCAATACTGTGAGCTGGGCAGGACTGCCAGATATGCTCAAGGCCATGCAGGGGCCTGAATGCCACATGGTCAAGGTCGTCCTTAGGGGGTGGCCAGTGTGGCCATGGTCATGAGCCTGGTGTGCTGGGGAGGGGGCAAATGTCTCCAAAGGAGAAGCTCTTCAGGAATTTCTCCTGAGTCCTGCCTGAGGTCAGTGACAGTGGCTCTCGGCACCTCTAGGTAGGCACTGCCTATCACAGGGGGGCAGGGTCAGGTGCCAAAGCCACCCCTCTCTTCCCCTAAACACACCTGGGCTGAATCGGCCACAGCCCCAGTTGTTTTGACTGCCCTGTCAGAAGCTGCTGCTTGCTACACTCACCCTCTCGCCCTATAAGGACTGTAATTTGGCTTTCTAAGTGCTCATTTGTGGTTTCCAGACTCGATGGTATAGTTACAGAAATGGACTTGCCACCTCCCTGACTCTGGGTCAGGTGTACCTGTTGGCCCAGGGTTTGCAGCTGGACATTCTGAGGACATAATGCAGCCCAGGTATTGCCTCCTGCCCCTGCCCTGTCCTAAGTGCCACAGAGGGGTCTCCTCCTTGCCTGGTGGGAGAGGAGGCCTGAGAGCAGAGAGCAAGGCTTGGCCTTGTAGTGGAGAATGGATGCAGGGAGCCAGGAAACAGAGGCAACGGTCTAGTCCTATTTTAGAGAACCCCAGAAGGAGGAACCTGGAGGCACGTTAGCAAGGAGTCTGGCGCAGAGGCTTGAAGACGGGGCTGAGATGAGCAGGAGGGACCCTGGAACCTGGTTCCCTCCCTGCAGACACGTGAGAGGCTGCTTCCCAAAGCACGGAGGCCAGGCCTGCTGGCACACATAACCATCCCAGGCTCTGTCATCACCTGTTTTATAGTCCCGACGTTATTTTGATGTGTATTAGAAAAGATGTCATTCAATAGTTAAAAAGTTGCTTTATAAAATAAATATATTGGGTAAACTTGCAAGCTTATCTAAAGCAAAAATATTAAAGAAAATAACAGTCTAGGTGGTTTGTAGATATGGGCAAAATCCTGGCATGGCACCTGAATGGCTGTAGATGGGGAAATATTGGAGGAGGTGTGTACACGTTAGAGAGGGGCAAACAGGCACCAGCTGGGGAGGCCAGCTATCCCAGTGCAGCTCTGGGTTGGCTGCCAGGGCGGAGCCAGCTCCCGAGGGCTATGAGAAGCGCAGGGCTGGGCAAGCTGCCACAGTGTAAACAGCTTGGGATAGAACCACATTTTTCTCCTTGGAAGTCAGTGTCCTCCAAATCAGAGAGGGGGTAGCAACTCAGAAATGTCCCCAAATGTGGAAACATTTGCCAGAAGGAAAGAGAAACTTGAGGCTATTCTGTGTCTCTCCGTTGAGCAGAACCACGACCAAGAAGCATATGTTGTGGGGAGGCGACTTCAACTCGCAGTGAGGAAGGGTTTTCTTCTAATGGGAACTGTCTGAAAATGGGCCCTGGGGCAGGGGAGAGTGGTCCCCTCACTGGCCTCCAGTAGGGCCAGGGAAGGGTAACCCTTCGGGTTCCTCCTAGCAAGTACAGTGTGACTCTCCAATGAGGCAAGGTGGGAGGGACACGACCACCATGTTCTCAGAGGCAGCTGAGGTGAGGTTCATGCCAGTGTTACCAGGGCCCAGCCTGAAGGGACATGCTTAGCAGGCCAGTTGAGGCCAACTCTGGTTGCTAGGAATGGAATGAATGAGAGCAGGGAGAGTGAGACTCTGTGGAACCTGACAGAAGGTGCTCCTTCCCTCAGGAGATTTTCGGATGGAGACCCTGCCTCAGACATCTCGAGACTCTGGTCCACGGAAAACAACCACAGCCTGGAGCTGAGCTTGTCAGAATGAAGAACATGGCCAACCTGTTGCTCAGCCGGAGGCCCAGCTTGAATCCCCATACCACACTGAGGCAGGTAATTGATGGTGCTGGAGGCCCAACTGACTCACGAGGTGGGGCCCAGTTTGGCAATCTGAACCCTGTGTTTGGGTGTTAGGATAGCCATGCTGCACAGGTTTCCTCAGGGGGTAAAGCCAAACATCACTTTACTCAGATCCTTCCACTTCCATCCGGGGCTGTCCTTCACCAGTGGAAGAGCCGTGAGCCAACCATGCTTATTTCCCTGGAGCAATGTGGAGAGGACACAGGCTGTGGGAATCCTCGTGAGGGTGCAAGGTGACAGGAAGGGCAGAATTCCTGAGGAGCCCAGAGCTATTTTCATATCAGGCATGCCCCATTCTTTTCAAAGAGTAGAACCTCGGTCAAGATCCCAATACAAAGAAAGGGTACTCTCTGTTTTCGGCCAACCAAGAAGACTACGGGGCTTTGAGAAGATGAATAAAGCCCATTCTGTTTGGAGTAAGCCCTCTGGGGACTGTCTGGGCAAGGGTGGGGCCATTTCCACTGCCTCCCTCATAAGGAACTGGACCACTGGGAAATGTCAACATTTGTCCATGAGGCCAAGGTCCTCAGCGAGACACCAGCTGTGGTGTCATATTCCAGAACACATTCTTCACCAACTGTCAGAGACTCTTTCCTACGAATTGCCATCTTGCCTTTCTTGGCCACACCAGCGTGAAGACCTATAGTTGGTGGCAGGTGATAGGAGGAGAACCCGAGATGGATAAAAGCAGGAATGAGCAAATTCAGGTGACCAGGAAATGAGGCCACTGAGCTGCCAAGACCAATCCCCTCAAGACAACTAGGACGAAGCCTGGCAATTTGGATGGTCTTTACCAAGCAGGCTGGGCCCAGCCCAAGAGCAGACATGAACTTGATGGTTCACCCTCATCAAATAGTAACCAATGGATGGGTCTAATTCCAGCCCAGGTTCTTTCTACCCTCTGCCAATGAGTAAGCACCTGCTACTGTCAGTTTGTGCCAGGCACCGCTCCTGCTGAACCCTGGGGCAAGGCAATGTGGAGGGGTCAGGAGGGAAAGGTCAGTACTGAGGAAGATGGACTCAGGGACCCATCTGGAGTGAACTCTCCAACTGAGAGCAGTGAACAAAAACCCAGAATGCATATAGTCCCCAGGGTAGAAAAACATGCATCCAGCAGAGGAACCATAATGGATGGTGAACACAGCCTGTTCACTGCTGTTCCATGGACCTAGTCCAGTGCCTGGTGGCACAACATGGGGAATGGGCAAGAAAATGAGACCTAGGGTGGTCCTCTGCCATGGGCAGCTTTTACAGGGGGGCTGTGAGGAGAGGAACTGGGAGGGAAGGGTAGGCAGGACTAGGTGGAGGAGGCAGGGGTGAGGTCTTGAGGTTGGGAGAGGGTTACCTGGGTGTGGTGTGGAGGATAAAGAGTAGGTTCCTTGGCCAAAGCGGAATCTGGATAGAGACAGTGTGTTTCCTGTTGTTGCTATAACAAATGATCAGAAACTTAGTGGTGGAAATAACACAAAGTTATTATCTCACAGCTCTGGAGGTCAGAGTCGGAAAGAGGTATCACTGGGCTAAAATCAAGATGTGGGCAGGGCTTCCTTTCTTCTGGAGGCTCTAGAGGAGAATCCACTTCCTTGTCTTTTGCAGCTTCTAGAGGCCACCCACCTGCCTTGGCTTGCAGGTCCCATCCTCCTTCTTCAAAGATGGCCATCGTGGTCTTCTGGCTTGATGTCACTCTGACCTCCCCTCTGCCTCCCTCCTCCACATTTAAGGACCCTTGGGATTATGTTGGACCCACCTGGATAATCTAGGGTAATTTCCCAATTTTGAGGGTAGCTGATTAACAACCTTAATTTTTTCTACAGCCTTAATTTCCCTTTGCCAGGTAACATAACATTATCCAGGTTGTGGGGATTAGGGCATGGACCTGTGCCCACCCCAGATGGTAGTAAGGATGGTGAGGAAGGGGGATCCGGAGGAATGAGGAGGTGAGTATAAGGCCAATAGGAAGCTACTGTGTGTTCTTGAGCAAAGGAAGGCCACGCTTTACCAGGTGATTGGGGATAACTTCAATTCTCAGGGTTAATGTGAGATCATTTTCCAGACTCAGAACAATGGAGCCATGTTATGTCTGAGGTCTTGCAGACCATAACACGTTATTGTTCTCTGCTGAGGGCAGTGTGCCAACCTGCAGGAGGCCATGGCTGGCGCCAGAGTGAGGGGCCCCAGCCCTCCGGGATGCCCAGGTCAGCTGGCAGCTAGGGACTGCCTGAGAGGTGGGATAGGTCATGACATTCTAGAAGGCTGGGAGGTATCAATTGCCACCGAGTGTCTCCCTGGCCCTGAATGGTGAGACTGCCCTTTCCGGGGAGGTCTGGAGGGTGAGGAGGTCGATGGGTGGGACAGGCCCTTGAGGCAGACTCAAACCGGTTGGGGCTCCTGGGTCGCTGAGGAGGGAAGTAGGGCATGGTGGGGGCGGGGTGGGGGGGTCATTGTGAATGAAGCTTTTGTTCACTCCTTGACACACACCCTGTCTGGGAAGGCTGATGGTTGAGTGGAGAACACCAGGCCTCATAGATCCAGAGTCAGGAAGTCCCAACTTGCGGGGGCATCATGGGGTTGATAGCCCTAGGGGCGCCGCCAGAATTTCTGCATGAGCAGGGCTTGGGGTTTAGGGACTGTGATTTGCTTGGGAAGAGGCAACGGCACGGCAGGGCTGGCTCAGAGCTGGTGTGTAGAGCAGCACACCTTTCTCATTTAGGTGGTATGGTAATTTGAGGAGGCTTTGGTGTGTGGGCTGCTGATGGACATCACAGGGGTGCTGGGCTCCTCGGGGTCCCCTGGGTGTCACCACTTGGGTGCTGGTTGAGAACACAGGCACTAGGAACAGCCAGACCTGGGGACTAATCTCAGGTTTGCCACTTACTAGCCGATGACCTTAGACAAGACACGATTCCTTTCTGAGGTTCAGAAAACAGGGATAATAATAGCGTTACTGCCTATGGTAATGTGAGTAGTAAATAAGACAACACATGTTCAATCTTAGCACAATTTCAGGCACACAGTGAGGCTCCAATAGCCATTTATTTCAAAAAAGAGTGAGAGGAAATCAGGCCCAAGGTCATCAAAAGAAATGAGGCCACATATCTGAGTGAGATGGGGTTCATTTCTTTTCTGAGTAGGGTGGCCTCGCTCAAGGAGTTGGTCTAATCCCTATGAGACCACTTGGTAACCCATTCTTCCCAAAGAATAAAAAATGCCAAATAATCCTCAGGCTGAGTCACCCCTTCTTATCCAATCTACTTCATGGCCTCTGTTCAACCAGAGCAAGGTTCTGGGGGACCCTATCTGGGTGTCTTGGTGTAGAGAGTTTCAAGGGTGGGAAAGATGAGCAATAGAAAGAAAGGCTGGAGGCCGAACCAAGACACGGGGCCACACATGCGGCGCTGGGAGAAGTGGTTGTCAGACACATCTCGGCCATCTGGGATAGACTACTGTAGAGGCATTTGGGCCTTTGCCCTCTGTCTGGTGTCAGGGACGTAGGGAGAGGAGTGGTAGTAGGCGATCCCCAAACTTCCGCCCCAGGGACATTGTATAGGATGACCACAATCCTCTGGAGTCTTGCCCCAGAGTCCCAGCTACCCCACCTCGGGTCCTGGCAATCCCGAGGGGGAAAGGGTCTCCCCTAGGACCACCCCTCTATCCCCACTCAGGGATGGAGCCTCCTCCCCACTAGGGCTGCTGCAAGATGCTGACACATGCTGACTGATGAGTGGCATCTGAGGCCCTCTGTGTTTGCTGCCCTCACAGGCTGGCCGGAGACCAGGGCCGCTGCTGAGGTCCTCGTCAGGTCAAGTCAGGGTCACGGACCAACAACCTGAGCATCAACAATGGTGAAGACAAGGGCTTTTGGAGTCACACTTGTCTGTGTTCATATCGCAGCTCCATCACTTACCAGCTACTTATGTTCTCTGGGCCTCAATTTCCTCACTTGTAAAATAAGGATAATAACCGGCCCACCTCATGACGTTGTAAGGATTAAATGAGTTACTATATCCAGACCCGTGCCTGGCACTCAGCCAGTGCTGTCTAAGTGTGCCTATTGTTACTGTCTTCTATCGTACCACAGAACACATCCTGAGCATGACCCATCCCATGTACCGAGTGGTTTGGGATCACAGACAGTCCAGGGTCAGGGAGGCACCCCATCTAGCCATTGTCAGACCCCCAGTTGGAACAGACTGCCTGAGAAGCCTCTGGGTCTCTGCCTCATGTTTTGTGGCAGAGAAGCCAAAACAGAGAGAGAGACACACACACACACAGAGACAGAGACAGATGGAGAGACAGAGGAAACACTCAGTGCAACTGCCCCTCTTAGCATGAAAGGCAGGGAGAGGTGGGCCCGGGGGTAGGGGTATGAATGGATCCATCTGGCTGGACAGGGGAGTTGAGGCTGAACGGCCATGGGAATCCAGGGACTGGGTGGGATGAGGGACAATGCGAGCCCTTGAAAACAGCTCCAGTGGATATAGATTGGAGTAGACAGCCAGCTGAGAGCACGATGTGGTCTAGACATAGGTGAACAGTGTGTGATTCTCACTCCTTCCATTGGCAGGAGGAGGGATGGGAGAGGGGCAGGAGGAAAGGGGTTTCCGTCACCCATTCCTCTTCCCATTTGGCACCAACACCCACAGCCTGAAGGGACCAGGCCTGGCAGGGGCAGATACCCTGGGGGGAAAGGGCCTTGGTACTGACTTTGGCTCAGAGGCTAGTCTCCACCCAGCCCTTGCATGACCACCTGCTGTCCCCAGGTGGGTGATAGGGCCTGGCAAGGAGATCGGAGAGACCTAGCCCTGTCCTCAGACCCTGAGTCTCCCCCCACGGGCCTGTCCTGTTTACTACCGCACTCCCACGGTGGCAGCCCAGTGCATGGCACCTCCCCTCACTGCTCAAAACACTTATGTTGAATGAAGAAATGATGAAATGATTGGTACAAGTATTTTCTCAAGTGTTGCCTTGGACATTGTGTCTCTCTTGGAAAAGCCTAACCTGTTTTCACAGGCCCTCGACAGTGACCGTCGGTCCCAGTGGACAATGAGCGAGGCCAGCAGTTTCTGTGCCTATGCGGTGTGAGGACAGGATTGGGGAGCACGCGGAGGGTGTGCCTGGGCTGGGAAGATGTCCATGTGCCTCCAGGACTGTCCCAGCTTCCAGTGTGTTTCCTGAGATGGCCCTGGATCTTCTCCTCCCCACCTCCCCCACACCATTGTCTGTACCGGCTCACCCCACGTGATTACATCTCACGCAGTACTGGCGGGGGGCTGTTGGGCGGGGGGCAAATGGAAACAAGTCTCTGTCCCTGTGCCTTACCCTAGGGCAGGACGAGGAGCAGTGCACCAAGCAGAGGCTCCATCGGAGAGGACAGCCCCGGCCTCTGCCTCTCCTTCCCTTCCCTAGTTGTGGCTGCGGTGAAGGGAGGAGGAAGGAGCAGGGAGGAAAAGAACACGGCAGGTTAGGGATGCAAGAGGGGCTCCTTGCATCCCTAACCTCTGACCCCATCAGGATAGAAACCTGGGATAAATGAGTTGCGTCCCTGCTTCTCCTTTGTAGAGAAAGTGCTGCAAGTTCGCAGAGTTCCAGGCACACTCATACCCACGTGTGAGGACAAAAGCAAATGCCAAGAAAACGGTAAAAGCCCTTCTTTGCTTCTTCACCATTTTAGGTGTACAGTGCGAAGTTTGTAGGACAGTGCCTTGCATGTGGTGAGGACTCTATAAGTGTTTATTAAAAAAATAAAACCACCCTCTCTGAGAAAGCCAAGCACAGAGGGTTTTGCTGTGTATCCTTTTTTAAGTCCCTCTGACTAATTCAAGTATTTGTTGATTTCCAGCCCGTAGTTTCAGTCAACCCCGGCGGATTTTCAAAGGCTTTGGTATGCCATTGGCAAAACACCCTTCAAATGAGGGAAGAGCATTCCCCAGACTTGCAGGGGCCTGTCGGAGGGCAGCTCAGAGCTCTGTCCCACAAGCGCCAATCGCCTGCTCAGTGTGTGTGCCGGGGGGGGCAAGGCAGCTCCCCAGGGCCCCCTGCATGTTTGCCCCACCCTTCCTGCCAATCCCAGCCAGCTTGAAATTACAACTCCAGCTCACACGGCCCCTTTCCTTCTGCGTCTGCTGATCGTGCTTCCTCCCAGCACCATGGGGGAAAACTGCACGGCAAGGCTAGGCTGCGTCCGGGGTCCCAACAGTGCAAGGGGCTACCTGAGGACCAAGACATAGCCCAGAGTAGGCCCACAAGCTTTTCTACCTATGCTACAGCCCAGTTTGTGTGAAGCCCTTGCACCAGAAAAATCAGCTCCAAGGGCCCACTTACCACCATGACCCAAGTAACAGCAACAGGACACCACCTCCAGAAACCACCCCAGCCAACGCAGAGTGGTTGCTTTGCTTGTGGACATTTGCGTTCCTACCCAGGTCTGTTTTCAGTTGTGGGGTTTGACAGTCCCGGAGAGGTGGGGTGGCCCTCCCAGAGGCATAAGGAAGCTCCGGCACACATGCCACAGGAGGGTGGGGTGGTGTACCCAGCTCCCCAGTCCGCAGAGGGGCCGGGCTCCTCTATGGCTCTGCAATCCTGAGATTCCAGCCGAGATCAAAGCTGGGACCCAGAATTGAGGTGGGGGCAAGATTCTGCTGACTTTGGGTGGAGGCAGGAAAACTCTGCCGTTGGTTCCTCCCTGAGGCAGGGCTTTGTGCGGAGGCGCTGGGGCTGGCACATGGTCCATCTGCCCTTGCCCATCCTGGCGGATCTGGCTCTGTGCTCCCAGCTTCTGCCCAGTGAATAGGGTGATTCATGCTCCAATTATTGCTCCCCACTTTTTGTGCTGAACATGCATGGGATAGAAAACCTGCAAAGGCGAGGACATTATAACTTTCTTTCTCTCCCGGAGGGGTACAGGGAGACAGGGGCAGGGCACAGGGGCTGCTAGGTGCCGAGTGCTCTCAGGGCTAGGACTGGTGGGAGAAGAATGGAGCAAAGTGCAAAGGATGAAGAGTCATAAGCTCTGTCTTCAGAGGGTGCCCAGGCTACAGGGGACAAGGGATCCGCCTTCTGAACATGGACCCAGGGACAGAAGCAGGTGGATGGGACTCAGACACTTGGCATGGGGCTAGGGAGAGCCTCACACCAAGATCTGGGGAAGGAGTGGAGGGAAATGCCTTATGTCTCCCAGTTCAATTAAAAAAATGTTTGCTGGGGGCGCCTGGGTGGCTCAGTTGGTTAAGCGACTGCCTTCGGCTCAGGTCATGATCCTGGAGTCCCGGGATCGAGTCCCGCATCGGGCTCCCTGCTCAGCAGGGAGTCTGCTTCTCCTTCTGACCCTCCCCCCTCTCATATGCTCTCTCTTTCTCATTCTCTCTCTCAAATAAATAAATAAAATCTTTAAAAAAAAAATGTTTGCTGAGCACCTCCAGTGCGTCGGGCTGGGCTGAGCGTGGGGTGGCCATGTGAAGGGGAGCCAGGTGTGTTCCCTAACCTTGGGGAGTGTCTGGTTCGGTGAGACCTGGAGGCTGTGTGCAAAACCAGCTTGTTACCTGTAGGGTCTACCCCTTACATCTTCTATGAGAGGCATAAGGATTGCAATGGGGCTCCGAGGAGGGCACCCTGGCCTGGCATTGCAGGACGAGCCCAACCTTCGCCAATGGACACCTGGATTTACCCTTCTCCCCGCCTGCTCTGTGAGGCACACCTCTGTGAGGGAGGCTAGGGTGTCCTGCCGCCCTCTGCGGGGAGACCCGCCGGGCCAGCCACTACAGCTCACTTAGCTCTGCACTCGTCTTTTGCTGATGGGAAAAGCTAGGCAACGTGAGCTGCCATGACTTGGTAACTCCCTCTGCGGGTGCCCAGCGGAGAAACTGAACGAGCTCCGTGTAATCCTTCTCTTCCTGCCACAGTGACATGCCAGGGGTGGGACTCTCCCACACTGTGGTGTTACCGGTGCCTGGCTCCCCCCCTGCCCCCCATTATTTATAGCTGTCCATGTCTGGCACTGCAGGAGGGGCTGCCCTACCTGCTGGGGGGAGGGTTCCCACAAAACTCGGACAGAAAAGTGCCGCTCCCCCCCACCCCAAGTCAAGCACCCAAACACTCCCTGCCACAGTTACTCGCCACCCACACACCTTTGGTCCCTGGCATTGATTCTGAGCCTGGCACACTCTAGAGATTCTCAGCCTGGCCGGAATGCATTCCTGTTCCACCGAGTCCCTCTCTTTCCTCTACACAGCTGGGAGGAGGAGGGATGGAGAGAAGAGAATGTCCCCGTGTCTCGGGAGGGGTGGGGCTTCCCCAAGGGCAGTGGACTGTACCCAGGACCTGTGCGGGGGTGGGGGGTGCATACCCAGATGGTGATCTCCCAGTGGAGAGGGAGAACCATGCTAGGAGTCCTCAGACACCTGCTTTCAGCTTGGATCTGATCTCTCAGGAGCTGAGGGTCCCCCAGTATGTCTCAGGGTCCCCAAGACACTCACATCTGTTCCCCAAGAGGCAACAAAGTGTGAAACTGGCGAACTCGGTAAAATCAATCTCCGAGAGTCTCAGGAATTCTCCAGGCGGGGAGGCAACCCAGACCTCATTGCTCAAGACCTGTGAGGTGAGCTCTGGCCATCGGTCTGTCTGTCTGGATTTACCTGTCCACTGCTTGCTCATCGCAGCCCTCTGTGGTGAACAAGCACATCTTAGCTGATCCCTGGCAGCTTCGAGTCATTTTCCCACAGCTGCGGCTTCCGTGGAGCCAACTGCCGGCCTGACTAGAGATTCTTGAGTCTGGGCTGGGTCCTCATTCCTTTACTCTTGAGAATGTACTCCCTCAGCCCCAAGGCTCTCAATCCATCCCCTACTTCCCCAGGGGTGCTCCCCACCCTGCCCCAGCTCTTAATGGCCCAGTGCTGTGCTGACTTAGAGTCCTGCTTCTGTTTTGGGGAGACCGAGAGGTGGGCCCCACTCAGGTCTGCGGCCAAAAGAAGGGGTGTGGTTTAAGACGGACACTTGCTAAAACTTAAGCAGACCCCTCTCCTCCATGTGGTGCCATGGCCCACCTGGACAAGCACGGCAGAGGGGTCTCGAAGGAGTCCTCCCTAAGGCAGCTGTGGCCGACTGTGATGCCAGCTGACTGGTCCCCCAGATCTGCTCCATGGGGCCTTCTTGGCAGGATGATCCGTAGACTTAGAATTCCATTTTCCATTCCCCTGGCCTTCAAGGAAACCTCGGGCTGGCGCTTAGAGAAAATGCAGCGGTCCCCGCGGCTCACAACGGGGCGGTTCTCCGTTATAACAGGCCGGCAGATTCTCAACATGTTCCTGATGAGATTAGAAACTCCTGCAGGTATGTGTTTGTGGCAGCCTTCAGCCTGTACCAACAGATACGATGACTCATTTCTTCCCTAGTGGAATAACTGAGGGCTTGCTGGAACACAGCTGGGGGTTGCGGGGGGAGCAGAGCAGCTCCCTCTGAAGAGAGACGTGACTGCCAGGCTGAGGCTAGGGACCTTTTATGAGGGATTGCATGGGGCCCCTGGGATTTGCTAAGCCCCTGCAGGGTCCTGGCGAGGCCAAAGAGCAAGGGGAAAGGTCAAAGCCACAGAAAATACTGAATCAGGAGGAGCTGTAGAGGGCTCAGCCTGCCCCTGTAGGGCGCAAAGTGATCTAGACGCAGGGCTGAGAATGTCCCACATTCTCTGTTTCTGGAGCTTGCGGCTTGGGGAGCCTTTCTGGCCCAAACTCTGCCAGAGAATCTGCCCAGTGGGCTCCAGGGTGGTAACTTTGCCTCCCCCAAGAAAGGGGAAAAGAATTCTGCAGTAAAGGACAGAAGTCTATTTTCCCCTCTAGCACATAGCTGAGATGTCAGGTCACGTTGCCTCTCCAAGTGCCAAGGTCACTGCAACAACCCTCTGCCTAAAAGAGTGAAGAGAGCAGATCCCTGCCAGTGGGGGACTGGCTTGGCCTCCAATCCACGGACAGTGTACACCATGCTGAGATGGCGGACGATATCCCTGGTCCTGTAAGGAGCCCTCCGGACATTGGCCAAATGCCCCCTTACTTTCAGCTGTCCTTCTTGGGTGCTCGCAGCCCCGGGGCCCCCATGGTGAAGAGAGACTGGCTGGCAGCATCGCCAACTTTCTGCCAGGACATCAGCGCTGTAAGGCAAGGTTATTCCTAACTGAGCGCAGCCTGCCAGGAAGCAAGCTTTTGCACCCCACACCACTGTGCAGGTGTGATGGTGAGCTCACGGCTGCCCCCCAGGCATGCCCAGCCCACTTAATCACTCACAGCTCGACAGCTCTCCCGCCCAGCCCAGTTCTAGAGAATAAAAAGGGGGGATTGCAGTTCCTGGGTAACAGAGCCACCTTCTGCGTTCTGCTGAGCTCTGTTCTCTCCAGCACTTCCCAACCCCTAGTGCCCGGTACTCTTGCTCCACCAGGAACAAGCCATCATGTCTCGCCAGTCGAGTGTGTCCTTCCGGAGTGGAGGCAGCCGTAGCTTCAGCGCTGCCTCTGCCGTTACCCCGTCTGTCTCCCGCACCAGCTTCACCTCCATGTCCCGGTCCGGGGGTGGCGGTGGCGGTGGCGGCTTTGGCAGGGTCAGCCTAGGGGGTGCCTGCGGAGCAGGTGGCTATGGCAGCCGGAGCCTCTACAACCTGGGAGGCTCCAAGAGGATCTCCATCAGCACTAGTGGTGGCAGCTTCAGGAACCGATTTGGGGCAGGTGCTGGTGCCGGAGGCGGCTATGGCTTCGGAGGTGGAGCCGGGAGTGGATTTGGTTTTGGCGGTGGAGCTGGTGGAGGCTTTGGGCTTGGTGGCGGCGCTGGCTTTGGAGGAGGCTTCGGTGGTCCTGGCTTCCCCGTGTGCCCCCCCGGAGGCATCCAAGAGGTCACTGTCAACCAGAGCCTCCTGACTCCCCTCAACCTGCAAATCGACCCCGCCATCCAGCGGGTGCGGACTGAAGAGCGGGAGCAGATCAAGACCCTCAACAACAAGTTCGCCTCGTTCATCGACAAGGTGAGTGGGATCCTTTGTGAAAAACCACCATGAGTGTGGAGTAAATGCCAAAGAAAGGGGGAAGAAGGGAGGTTTTCTGACTTTGTGCAAATACCTTCATAGTTGGCCGTTATAGTTTTTTCTGTGTCCTGGATTTGTGGCCCATTTTCTTAGTTAGACCACTTTGTTGGCCGCTTAGAAGAGAGGGTCTTACCCTTCCCCTTCAGAGATGAGCTCATACAGGCTCCTTGACTGTGGGGCCAAGAGAAGAGCTCTGTGCTTCCTGTAACAGGGCTGACTGAATAGAAAGGTAGAGGAGTTCATTGGGCAGTAGCCTGAGTATCTTCACAGCTGCCCAGCTGTGTCCAGTGCAGTCTGGGTGTCCTGTCTCCCATAGAGGAGTGACGGCAAGCACCTCACTCTGGACCTCCCCTCCTGGGGCCCGGGACCAGGCACTGCATGGAGAGGTGTAGGGGACCAGCATGAAATGGGAGAAAAACTGGTGAATTGATCATCGAAACATGAAATTCAAGTTTCTCCACCTTCAAACTCTGCCCTCTCCAGGTGCGGTTCCTGGAGCAGCAGAACAAGGTCCTGGACACCAAGTGGACTCTGCTCCAGGAGCAGGGCACCAAGACCGTGAGGCAGAACCTGGAGCCCTTGTTTGAGCAGTACATCAACAACCTCAGGAGACAGCTGGACAGCATCCTGGGGGAGAGGGGCCGCCTGGACTCGGAGCTGAGGAACATGCAGGACCTGGTGGAGGACTTCAAGAACAAGTGGGTCACAGGGAGCAGAGATGGGGCGGGTGATGTCTTCTTGGCACCAGATGTACTTTATAACCAGGCTGCCACTTATGCCTTCCCCACGGGCTAGACGCATGTACGTTCCATGGATACCTGAAGTACTGGAAAAAAATATCCTGTCCATGTTTAGAAAGTACCAGCCCCAAGCTCAGTCCCTTGGTACCACCAGCACTTAGCCACCAGCCAGAGCAACAGGCTCAGTGCCCTTGGTACCACCTGGTGAAATGAGCCATCATGCAATCCTTGCTCTTCGGGGCTTTTTCCCCCAGTGTACTTGAAGTCCACAGCATGGGCTCTCTGATGGATTTTCCCCAAACCCAACTTAGTGGCTCAAATAATTTCTTTAGTCCTTATGGAGCAGCAGCTGGGTTGGTAGTTTTTTGTTGGTTTTTTTTTTCACAAGGCTGTGATGAAAAAAACACTAGGGAGCTTGACTAGATGTGGAGTGGGGAAGAAATAACACAGCTTCTTTATGGGAATATTCTTGAAGCAACTGAATGATAGCGATAACATAATGATTATCTGGTGGGCAGTTACAGAAAAACCAATGTCCTTATGGATGAGGACCTTGCCCAGGGGCTCACACTACCAGTGCTCCCTCCCTCTCTGCCTGTATGATGTGAGAAGACCCTTCCCAGCGGGAAGGCAGGCTCACAGTGGTCTTCATGCAAGAAAGATCCCAGGCCCCACCTGCACCTCATCCTCTGATCAGCACTTCCTATCCTTTTTACAACCAGGTACGAAGATGAAATCAACAAGCGTACCACTGCTGAGAATGAGTTTGTGATGCTGAAGAAGGTGTGTGGGTAGGAGACAACCCATAGCCCATGGCTATGCTGTCTTAAGGTGTCGTTCATTTAAGTCAGGGTAAAAATCGGATGCAGTGCCAACCATCCCTGTTTCTCTAGGATGTGGACGCCGCCTACATGAACAAGGTGGAGCTAGAGGCCAAGGTTGATGCCCTGATGGATGAGATCAACTTCATGAAGATGTTCTTTGAGGCGGTAAGAAATGTCTTCTATTTGGGACCTAGAGACATGGGCCATCACCAGGAATTAGGGGCTCCAGGATTGACTGCGGTGGTTCCTAAGCTGTGCACACCTCTTTCTCTCCTCCCCCTTTGGTACTACTCATACTTTATTACTTATGAAGCCAACACTTTAAAAAAAGAAAGTCAAATTTAAAGTAAAAGATCTCTTCAACAGTCATTTTGCAGAGTGAGGTTTGGAGTGCTTTACTAAAGGCACACCTTTTCTGGCCACCTTTCCTTTTTGGAGTGGCATCCCCTCTCTGTTTTCTCCCAGCACACAGTCCATGCAGCTAGACTATTTTAAAATAAGTTATGGCCCAAGAAGATGCGAGTCTGAGAGGTTACATGATAGGGGTTTATCTGGAGGTTCAAAGTTGTTAAAGTTTTTTAAAAATCAGATTGAGTCATGATCTGGATTGTTTATTAACTTAATTTTTGATATAGGTGGTTATTATTTCTTTTCTCAAGTTGACATACCACAATGGGTAGAAGATTTGAATGGACCCAACATTAAATAACACAGAATGACTGACTTCAAATCTCCCCACAGGAGCTGTCCCAGATGCAGACGCACGTCTCAGACACGTCCGTGGTGCTGTCCATGGACAACAACCGCTCCCTGGACCTGGACAGCATCATCTCTGAGGTCAAGGCCCAGTACGAGGAGATTGCCAACCGCAGCCGGACGGAAGCCGAGTCCTGGTACCAGACCAAGGTGGGTGCTGTGGCAAATACTGAGTGAAGGGATGGACACATGTCTAGGATTCCAGGCCATTGACAAAATGCTAAGGATGGGGCTCCTGAAACTTGCTGAGGCCTCGTGGGGTGACTTAATGGGAGCAGTCATGCATACATTTGCCACATAAATTCAAGAACCTTAAGGAGAATCTCATTCTGAATCCCACACCTGTGTCTCTATGAAAACGAAAGCACTAAAGGGAAAATTATCTAAGATCAGGTCCACTTGGACAAAGCTGAAACCAGCTCCAGGCCTCAGATAACACTACTTGCCACCTCTTGGTAGCTCCTGCCTGTGAGCTTTGAGAAAGTGTTTCCATTCTCAAATAAATGGGGTCTTTCCTCTTTTCTGGTGGCTTCAGTATGAAGAGCTGCAGCAGACAGCGGGCCGGCATGGGGATGATCTCCGCAACACCAAGCAAGAGATCTCTGAGATGAACCGGATGATCCAGAGGCTGAGAGCCGAGATTGACAATGTCAAGAAGCAGGTAGGGAGAGGTCGCAAGAAGGCAAGGAAGGGGCCTGAGCTCTGAAAGGGACACCTGTTTTGTCTTGTTTTACTTTTTATAAACACATACACACACACACACACCCCCCAGAGCTGGAGCAAGTACCAGCATTTCAGTGTTCCACCATCCACAGTGACCAGGACAAATGTACTGGCTTCTCCCCGGAATCCCAGAAAGAGACACTTCAGGCCTAGGTCAGCTACTAAAGGGTTCCCACTCACTTCTTTCCCTCTGTAGTGCGCCAACCTGCAGAACGCCATCGCTGATGCCGAACAGCGCGGGGAGCTGGCCCTCAAGGATGCCAAGAACAAGCTGGCTGAACTGGAGGACGCCCTGCAGAAGGCCAAGCAGGACATGGCGCGGCTGCTGAGGGAGTACCAGGAGCTGATGAACACCAAGCTGGCCCTGGATGTGGAGATTGCCACCTACAGGAAGCTGCTGGAGGGCGAGGAGTGCAGGTGGGCAACAGATGGCTGACTTCACAAGCCCAGGATGGCCTCACATTTAATAAAATGGAGCTTCTTCTCCACTCCATCACACACACAAGTGACCACTATTTGTACATAATAATTATTCTTCACTAATCCAGTTTCAATCTGACACCTAGGCATACAGCTGACCTCCACAATGTGGCCCCAACTCACTTTTCTGACCCTGTTCCCACCACCAAATTCCTCTCCTTCAAGCAATTCAACAAATGTCTTCCCCACTCTTCAAGTACCACTTCCTTCAGAAAGCCTTTCACGATTACTCCAGCTGAGTTAAATTCACTTGCCTTTGGATTCTCAAACTACTCCATTTTCTGCAATCTTTTGACACTACCCACTGCGTCCTTCCTTAGAAGTATTTCTGTCCATGCCAAATTCCCTCAGAGCATGTAAGCTCCTACCAGGCCAAAACTGCTTCATACATATTCAGAGTTCCCACAGCCTCTTACTCATGCTTTCTGTATAATGGGTGGAGGAGAATGTGAATTGCAATCTTCTTCCGATAACCTGTTTCTAGGTCAAACAGGCCAACACTCCCCTTCATTGGGAAGTCACTCTAGAGGGCTATCTCTTTCTCTAACGTAAGCAGCTCTGGGGCATGCAGGCTCCTTGCTTGTAGAACAAGCTCTAAACATGACTAGTACTGTCTTTTGGGGAGTTTTTAACTCTTACTTTAATCTTTCCCATTTTAGACTGAGTGGAGAAGGAGTTGGACCAGTCAACATTTGTAAGTAACTTTGAACAGACCTTCACAATGATAATAATATGGGGTATTTGGTGCCAACTCAGAATCCTGTTGTTTCTACATACCAGAAACTCCCATCCCAACATATGGTTTTTTAATATATTTAGAGAGAAGGAGGTGGTGGAGGGGAAAGAGCACAGATTGAGACATGAACCAACATGGCTCATGTCTTATTTCTTAAAGCGTAGGCCCAGCATCCCATACATCCTGTACCCTCTCCCCTTGTTGACCCTACCTCCTGAGGACTTAGCACCATCCCTTGCCTTCTAAGCTCACCAACCTTCTGTTAGGGACCTTAACTAAATGGCATAGTCCCGAGCCTCTTTGCTCCTCTGTGAAAGAGGCCAGGGACAGTGTTAACACTAATGGGATCAAATAACTGGGACGTGTAGGATCAATCTAGCACACCGGTCTCACCAAGTCCTCCCCTCCTTTCTCTGCAGCTGTCATCACAAACAACATGTCCTCTGCCTACGGCGGTGGCAGTGGCTTTGGCGGTGGCCTCGGTGGAGGTCTTGGCGGTGGCCTTGGCGGTGGTCTTGGTGGTGGTCTTGGCGGAGGTGGCGGTGGAAGCTACTACTCCAGCAGCAGTGGAGGTGCCGGCCTGGGCAGCGGGTTCAGTGTGGGGGGCTCTGGCTTCAGTGCGGGCAGTGGCCGAAGCATGGGGATGGGCTTTGGCAGTGGTGGGGGCAGTAGCTCCAGTGTCAAGTTTGTCTCCACCACCTCCTCTTCCCGGAAGAGCTTCAAGAGCTAAGAGCCTGCTGCAAGTCACACTGCCTCCCAAGCGCAGCAACCCACCCTGTGGTGACTGCCTCTTCCAGGCAGTTGCCCAAGCCAAGTTTTCTTTTTCTGGAGTGTGGTCTAGACCAATGTATTGCAGAGCAGCATTCTTGGTTCCTGGAAGGGTCTAATCCCCGGTCTCTAGTCTCCCATGTTGTGATTCTATGTTCTGCTTCAAATCAGCCTTTAGGTCTCTATAGCACAATCCTGGATGAGAGAAGAATCCAAAGTTTTCTGGTATCTAAGCTTTCAGAACAGGGTCCCCATCCAAATCCCAAATTTTGTTCTGGTTGTGACTACCTCCAGAGTGTGTTCAATAAAAATGCTTTTATAATATAAACTGTTGTGAAGAATTGTTTTTTCAAGGTCTACATCCAGCCTAGAGACCCCATGAGGGTCAATCTGTCCAGATGTGATTGGTTCCTCTGATGATTCCTGGGGAGAATGGAATGATCTTGAAGGCAAAGTGGCCAACATGGGCAGTCCAGAGACTCCAAGAGGCATGAAAAGATGCTGCTAAAACCTCTAGAATGAAGGAGTGTCTGGACTGTAATTTGGGACAGATTTTAGAGCCTCTTGTTGGAGAGGGGCCCCATTCATGGTGGGCTGATTTGCAAGTAATAGCATAAATGGGCTTAAGTAAAAATTGTAAATAAGGAATATGTTACCTTCAGAGCTCAAAAAAAGCCTAAAAGATGTTGGGCCTGTTCTAGTATTGTGGGTGCCAAGCAGGTCAGTAGCTGTTTCTTGACAGTGTCAGGGTGACCTTCAGATTACCAGATAATTTCAGGTATTTAACTGAGGTAGCGGGAATTTGTACTGGGTGTGGAGAAGTGGCCTAGCCTCTTTGTGAGCTCCTTTGTATTTGCATGTCCTGAATGAGTGTGTCCAGTGAATCTCTTTGGAGGAGGATTCACCAGTGTAATGTCATACCTGTGCTCCTGGAGAAAGTCCAGGCATTCAAGATCTTGCCTGCAAAGATTGTGTGCAATGGCAAGATTATGGAGGCATTCCCTGAGCATCTGAGTTAAAGATGTATTGTGCCCCTTTAGGGGTGAAGGCAAACTGTTGACTGAAAGGCTGTGGGAATGGGTATCGAACAGAATATTGTTAGCCAAATTCATGAAAGCAAAGTATTTACCAGTTGCTGATTGGGTAGAGTCAGCAATTTCATTAGTATTGGGAAGGGGCCTTAATGGGTGTGACCATCAGATTAAGCCTGTGGTAATCCACTGTGAGATACCTTTATTCTTTCCAAGTTTAAAACCAAGCCAAATTGGTTGTTGAATGGAGAAACAGTGAGCATAATCCCCCTTCTCTAAACAGATCCCATATAATGGGTTTCACTCTTTGAAGGCCCTGTTCTAATTTACATTGGGGCATATTAACTATTTTTTTTTTAACTATTTTAACTAGGGGAAGGTCTATGGAGTCCCATTTTAGAAAGCCAATGTGTAAGTGTCAAGGACTTAATTTTAGTTTGTTACTTATTGGTTTTGAGTGTTCATGACCACTGTGAGATGTTTTGGGGGGCCATAGGATGAAATTTAGGCAAGTTAATAGCTCTGACAATTAAGGTGAGGCATACCTGTCTGTTCTCTATTTTGGGTTCAAAAACTCCCCCAATATTAGGGGTACCTTGTTTACATTTAGTGAGATCCCAGGCAGAAGTGTAATTTGACCTTCAGTATGGATTAAAGCCATGAAGACTTGCCAGTTAGTGTATTTCAGATGTTAAAGTTAATTCAGAACTTATATGCTAGAAGCACAAAGCCAATCCATGCCTCTTTAAAATCTCTTTGATGTATGAATTCTTTTAGTAAACTGAATTTCCAGTTACAACAGATTGTGTTTCAGTTCTTTATTTCCTCCGTTTCCAGATTTTGTTCTTTCGTTCCTTTCTTTCTTTTCTCTTCTCTTTCTTCTTTATCTTCTTCTTTTCCTCTATCTTTCTCTTTCTCTTCTTTCCTTCCTTCCTTTGTTCCTTCCCTTCCTCCCTTCCTTATTTTCTCCCTCCCATTCTCTCTCTTTTCCTTTGCTGTGTTTATTAAATATACTTCGGGGAGAGAGGGATTATTCTCCACCTTGCTCAAATCTATAAATGTCTTCTTCCAGAGAGCCTCAAGTTGGTATCATCAGGGTTTAGGGCCTCCCTCATGGAAATAGTTGAATTAACCTCTTAGTTGTGTCACAGCTGTAGCATATGTGTTTTCCCCTATAGCCCTGAAGATGAGGATCTCTTTTGGCAACAAAGGCATGGCGAGTAGCAGCAGCAGCAGCAAAGGCATTTTGCAGGGTCCTGATAAACCAGCTGCTTTTCAGAGTGTGGCCTTAGCAAGCCACATAGTAACTGCTCTTTCTCCACATAAGTGATCATCTGATGGGACCATATATTGCACAGGTTATCAATCTTTCCCTTGAGCACTTCACAGAACGGAGACCAACACCTGCTTGAGACACACACTAAATGGTCACAGGCTAAGAGTCATTCTCATGATCTTAGCATCAGTCTTTGTTTATGGGAGAATCAAGAAACACAGTTCAATATGAGACGCACAGATAGGTCTGGGCTGAGAGCATGACCCACTGTCATTTTAAGGAGGACCCCAGCCCCATACTCTTGTCTCTAAATGACAATTATTGACACTTCTGACAAAGGTCAGTTAAGTTTATATCAGATGACTTAGTAGAACTCAGTAAATGTAACACAAAGCAGTATAGCTCAGAATGCAAGTTTGAGAGCAGGTGGCAGCACAACTCAAAGAACCTACTAGATAGAAAGCGGTAGCTCAAACTGAATGCTCACAAATACACAGCAGAGCTATATTACAAGGTAAAGCAAGAAAAGAAAGACCTCAGTGGTAACAGTCATCATCTAGACCACCTGCTCACAGTAACAATTATTGTGGCCCCCCTACAGAGGCAGGATGGATCTCCACTCAAAATTTGTTTCAACTATTGAGACTGATGACAGTATACACACACACCAAGATGGTATGAAAATATATTACTCACATAATAAGGCCTTCTGGGGAGAGAGGGGAAGGCCTCCCAAGCTGATCCAATTATGGCTTGGAAGAGCAGGAAATGGAGATGGAGTAGGGTTTTTTATGGTGATTACGGGTGAGGCCAGGCTGAGGATTCCCACACATGGCTTGAAGTTCTCACTAATCAGAAAAGAGGGAACACCCAGGCTTTCTTATCAGTTTTCTCAGATGTGGGAAGAGGGGAAGAAGTAGGAATAGGGCTTAGAAATTGTCAAATATCATTACAGTAGGGTGATTCAACATTAAAAAAAACCCACAATTATGTAATACACATGTTAACAGAACAAAAGGAGAGAAATCAAATGGTCTCTCTCTCTCTCTCACACACACACACACACACACAAAACAGCAAATATCATACTGAATGATCAAAACTTTCTCACTGAGACCAGGAAGGAGGCAAGGGTAACTGTGATCACCATAACTATTCAACATTATACTGGAGATCATGCCAGTGCAATAAGGCAAGACAAAGAAATAAACATCTTAAGGATTAGAAAGGAAGAAAACAAGCTGCAGTTATTCACATATGACATGATTATGTATGTAGAAAATGAAAATATTCTCTAAACTATTAGAATTAATAAGTAAATTTATTAAAGTTAGTAGAAAATTAATATAAAAATCATTGGATTTCAGAGGTACAGGTCTGTGATTCAATAGTCTTACACAATTCACTGTGCTCACCATAGCACATACCCTCCCCAAGGTCTATCACCCAGCCACTCCATGCCTCCCACCCCCCCACCACTCTAGCAACCCTCAGTTTGTTTCCTGAGATTAAGAATTCCTCATATGAGAGAGAACATATGATACTTGTCTTCTCTGATTGACTTATTTCACTTAGCATAATACCCTCTAGTTCCATCCATATTGTTGCAAATATCAAGATTTTGTTTTTTTGATGGCTGCATAATATTCCATTGTGTGTATACATGTATACATGTATATACACACACCACATCTTCTTTATCCATTCATCTGTTAATGGATTCTTGGCTCTTTCCACAGTTTGGCTATTGTGGACATTGCTGCAATAAACATTGGGGTGCACATACCCCTTCGGATCACTACATTTGTATCTTTGGGGTAAATACCCAGTAGTACAATTACTGGGTCATCGGGTAGCTCTATTTTCAACTTTTTGAGGAACCCCCATACTGTTTTCCAGAGTGGCTGCACCAGCTTGCATTCCCACCAACAGTGTAGGAGGGTTCGCCTTTCTCCGCATCCTCGCCAACATCTGTCGTTTCCTGACTTGTTAATTTTAGCCATTCTGACTGGTGTGAGGTGGTATCTCATTGAGGTTTTGATTTGGATTTCCCTGATGCCGAGTGATTTTGAACACTGTTTCATGTGTCTGTTGGCCATTTGAATGTCTTCTTTTCAGAAATGTCTGTTCATGTCTTCTGACCATTTCTTGATTGGATTATTTGTTCTTTGGGTGTTGAGTTTGATAAGTTCTTTATAGATTTTGGATACTAGCCCTTTGTCTGATATGTCATTTGCAAATATCTTCTCCCATTCTGTCAGTTGTCTTTTTGTTTTGTTGACTGTTTGATGTGCAAAAGTCTTTTATCTTAATGAAGTCCCAATAGTTCATTTTTGCCCTTGCTTCCCTTGCCTTTGGCGACGTTTCTAGGAAGAAGTTGCCGTGGCTGAGGTCGACGAGGTTGCTGCCTGTGTTCTCCTCAAGGATTTTAATGGATTCCTGTCTCACATTTAGGTCTTTCAACCATTTTGAGTCTATTTTTATGTGTGGTGTAAGGAAATGGAACATGGACCATCTTTCAATTTCATCTTTAGTCAATGGCATTTCAAAACAAAGTCTCTAACCAACACTGTTTTGAGATTTTAGTAATTATTTTTAAACTAATACTGGGTAGAAAAACCTGAAGTGTAATTAAGATTGTTGGAGACTCAGTGTGGATAACTTTGAGAGTTAAAGAACCTTCAAGGGGACTTTTGAGGGACATCCACATTTTGTGAGTTTTGCTTCTGGGAGTTCTACCAAGGGCAATGACTAGAAAAGAGTAACAAATATGGTAGATATTAATCCAACTATATCAATAATCACGAGTCAATAATCTAAATACACCAATTAAAAGAGAGATTATCAGAATGTATCAAAACCACAAGACCCAAGTAAGATTGAATACAAGAAATTCATCTTAAATATAAAGACATATATAGAGTAAGAGTAAAGAGATGGGGAAGGATATACCATACTAAGACTAATTAAATAAAGTTGGAGTATTTGTATTAACTTCAGAAAAAGCAGACTTCAGAGCTAGGAAAATAATCAGGGATAAAGAGGGGCATTACCTAATGATAAAGGGATAAATTCTCCAAGAAGATATAACAATCCTTAATGTGTATGCATCCAAAAACAGAGCATCAAAATACATGAGGCAAAAACTGATAGAATAGCAATGAGAAATAGGTGACTGTACTATTATAGTTGGAGATTTTAACATCCCTGTATTATTAATGGAGAGATCTAGTAGGCAGAAAATCAATAAGGACATAATTGAACTCAATAGCATCATCAATCAATTGGGTATAATAGACATCTATAGAATATTTCATCCAACAACAGCAGAATACACATTCTACTCAAGCTTAGATGGAACATTCAGCAGGATAGAAAGACTAGAAATCATACAATCTATGCTCTCAAACCACAACAGAAGAAATCAGAAATGAATAACAGAAAGATTACTGAAAAATCCCCAATTATGAGGAGATTAAACAACACATTTCTATAACATATGAGTCAAATAAGAAATATCAGGAGAATTTTTAAAATATTTTGAACTAAGTGAAAGTGAAAATACAATTTATCAAAATTTGTGGTATGCTACAAAAGCAGTGCTTAGAAAGAAATTTATAACACTGAATGCATACATTAGAAAAGAAGAGCCATCTAAAATCAATAATCTAAGCATCCATTTTTGGTAAGTAGAAATAGAAGAGCAAATTAATTCCAAAGTAAGCAGAAGGAAATAAATAATAAAACTAGAGCAGAAATAAATGAAATAAAAACTAGAAATTGATAGAAAAAAATCAATGAAACCAAAATCTGGTTCTTTGAAAAAAATCAATAAAATTAATATGCCTCTAGCCAGGCTAACTAAGGAAAAAAAAAAAAAGAGAAAAGACACAAGTTACTAATATCAGAAATGAATGAGTGAATATCACTATGGATCCCATGGACCTTAAAAAGATAATAAAAGAATACTATGAACAACTCTATGCCCACAAATTTGATAACCTAGATAAAATGGGCCAATTTCTTGAAAGACACAACCTGCCAAAATTCACATAAGAATAGACAATCTCAACAAGCCTCTATCTATTAAGAAAACCAAATCAATAATTCATAGCCTTCAAAAAAAAAGAAAAAAACCCATCAGGCTCAGAAGGATTCACTAGTGAATTCTATGAAACACTTAAAGACAAAATTATACCAATTCTCTACAATGTCATTTAGAAGAAAGAAGCAGAAAGAATACTTCTTAACTCATTCTATGAGGCCAGCATTGCCCTAATACCAAACCAGACAAAGACATTATAAGAAAGGAAAACTATAAACCAAAATCTCTCATAAATATGGATTCAAAAATCCTCAGAAAAATATTAACAAATTGAATCCAACAATGTATGAAAAGAATTATACACCATGACCAAGTGGGATTTATTCTAGGTATATATAAGGCTGGACCAACATCCAAAAATCAATGGTTATAATCCATCACATCAACAGGCTATAGAAGAAAAATCACACAATTTTATCAGTAGATGCAGAAAAAGCATTTGACAGAATCCTATACCGTTTATGATTAAAACTCTCAGCAAGCTAGAAATAGAGGGTAACTTCTTCATCTTGATAAAGAACATCTACAAAAAATCCACAGCTAACATCACAGTTAATGGCAAGAAACTAGCAGCTTTCCCACTAAGATCAGGAACAAGGCAAGGATGTTCCTTCTCACCACTCTTTTTCAATATTGCACTGGAGTTCCTAGCTAATGCATTAAGACTAGAAAAGGAAATAAAGGGCGCCTGGGTGGCTCAGTTGGTTAAGCGACTGCCTTCGGCTCAGGTCATGATCCTGGAGTCCCTGGATCGAGTTCCGCATCGGGCTCCCTGCTCGGCAGGGAGTCTGCTTCTCCCTCTGACCCTCCTCCCTCTCATGCTCTCTGTCTCTCATTCTCTCTCTCTCAAATAAAAAAAAAAAAAAAGGAAATAAAAAGTATACAGACCAGGAAGAAAGAAATGAAATTATCTTTGTTCACAGAAGACTTAATTGTCTATGTAGAAAACCTAAAATAATCCTGGAATTAATAAGTGATTATAGAAAGGCTGCAGGATATGCAGTTAATATATAAAAGTCATTTGCTGTGCTATATACCATCAATGAACAATTGAAATTTGAAATTAGAAACCTAATTCCATTTACATTAGCAGTCCCCAAACTGACCTACTTAGGTATAAATCTAACAAAATATATATAAGATCCATATGAGGAAAACTATAAAACTCTAATGAACAAAATCAAAGGACTAAATAAATGAAGAGACGTTCCATGTTCATGAATAGGAAGACTCAATATTGTCAAGGTGTCAGTTTTTCCCCAACTTAATCTATAGATTCAATGAAATCTCAATCAAAATCACAGCAAGTTATTTTTGGATATTGACAAACTGATTCTAAAGTTTGCATGGAGAGGCAAAAGAATCAGAATAGCTAATACAATATTGAAGGAGAAGAACAAAGCCAAAGGACTGACACTACCCAACTTTAAGACTTACTATAATGCTATGGTAGTCAAGACAGTGTGTTATTGGTGAAAGAATAGATCAATAGGTCAATGGAATAGAATAGAGAGCCCAGACGTAGACTTACACAAATATAGTCAACAAGTCTTTGACAAAAGAACAAAAGCAATAGAATGGAGAGGCAATCTTTTCAACAAACGGTGCTGGAACAACCAGACATCCACATGCAAAAAATGAATCTAAACACAGACCTTACACCTTTCACAAAAATTAATTCAAAATGCATCATAAACCTAATGTAAAATGCAAAACTATAAGCCCTAAAAGACAACATAGAAGAAAACCTAGATGACCTTGGGTTTGGCAATGACTTTTTAGAAACAATACCAAAGGCACGATTCATGAAAGGAAGAATTAATAAGTTGGATTCATTAAAATTAAAAACTTCCGCTTTGCAAAAGGCACTGTTAAGAGAATGAGAAGACAAGCCACAGACTGCGAGAAAGTATTTGCAAAAAAACACATCCAATAAAAAGACTGTTGTCTGAAATATAAAAAGCTCTTAAAACTCAACAATAAGAAAACTAACAACCCAGAGGCACCTGGGTGGTACAGTCAGTTAAGCTTCAGATTCTTGGTTTCAGCTCAGGGTCGTGGGATTGAGCCCCATGTCAGGCTCTGTGCTTGGTGTGGAGTCTGTTTGACACTCTCTCTCCCTCTGCCCCTCCCCCAGAAAATAAATAAATAAATCTTAAAAAAAAGAGAAAAGAAAAGAAAACGAAGAACCCAATTAGAAAACAGGTCAAAGACCCTAACAGACAGCTGACCAAAGAAGATACACAGATGGAAAATAAGCACAATGAAAAGACGTCCACATCACATGTCGTTAGGGAAATGCAAGTTAAAACAATGAGATATCACTGTGCACCTTTTAGAATAGTGAAAATCCCAAACTCTGACAACACCAAATGCTGATGAGGACATAGAGCAACAAGAACTCCATTCCTTGTTAATGGGAATACAAAATGGTACAGCCATGTTGGAAACAGTTTGGTGGTTTCTTACAATACTAAACATACTCTTACCATATTATCCAGCAATCACACTCCTCAGTATTTACCCAAATGAACTGAAAACTTATGTCCATACAAAAACCTACACGTGATGTTTATAACAGCATAGATTCATCAACTGTGACTAATGTACTGCTCTGGTGAGGGATGTTGATAGTGAGGGAGGCTATGTATGTGAGGGGTCAGGGAGTATATGCGAACTCTCTGTACTTTCTGCTCAATTTTGCTATGAACCTAAAACTGCTCTAAAAATTAAAGATTTTTAAAAATGGCACAATCATTTCGGAAAACTAAAATTTGTTTTGTGTGTGTGTGTGTGTTTACGGTAAGGTGAGATGTCCCTGGCTGGGCTGGTCATACATTTACTCTTGAAGCAACAGTTCTATTTCCCGGTATTTATTTGTGTTAACTGAAAACATATGTCCACACAAAGCCTCACAAGTATGTTCATAACAATTTTATGGTAGGTAATAAACTGGAAATACCCATCAGTCAGAATGGGTAAAGAAACTGTGGTATATTCATACCATGGCACATCACTCAGCAATAAAAGAGACTGAACTATCAATCAACAATGAACTATCACAACAATCTGGATGAATCTCAAAAATATTTTGCTGAGTAAAAAAATCCAAACACACACACACATGTAAATAATATACAAATGTATATAAATAATAACTAATAAATATATATTTTTAAAGTGTATACTGTATGATTCCATTTATATAAAGTTCTAAAATAAACACATTAATCCAGGGTGGAAAAATTCAAAACAGTGATGGCCTGGAGGCAGTGGGATTATAGGAAAAGGAAACAAGGCTTCCTGGAGTAATAGAAATGTTCTCTATCTTGATATTGTGTGGGCTACAGAAGTACATGAGTTTGTCAAAATTGATTGAACTCCCCACTTAAGATCTGTGCATTTCACTGTACATAAATTATATCTAATAAATTTCTTAAAAATTTTAAGAGAAAGAATGTTTCACTTTTCAAGTTTCTATAGTGGAGATGGGAAAGAAAGCAAGGAACTGGGAATGGAGTCTAGAATCCCCAGTCAACAGATTCCGCCACTGGGTCCAAACGCTCGAAGCGGTACCGAATGTTCTTCTGTGCCTGTTTGGAAAAATCCAGGCTGTTTCCTGGAAGCAGCTGAGGAAAGGGCAGAGGAAAATGGGAAAGAAGTTAAATTTATCAGGTCCCCCTGAGGTCTTCTTCTCTACGTTAGTTCCCAGACTTGTGCCAGAGGACTGACTGATGGGAGAAAAAGGAAGCAAGGGCCAGACTTGGCTGCAAACTCCAGGCAGAATTCCTGAAGTGTACAGATTGCAGCAGTCCTACAGCCCTTTCAAGGACTTCCTTCATTGCTTTACCCCTGTAGCTTTGCTCTTGTTAGTGTCACTCTCCCTGGTAGCTGCGAACACTCCCCAGGATATTTTGGCAATGACCCTCCAGAGCATATGTGCCACTGATACACAGCTGAAGGGTCTCAAGACTGATGCTTTACTAGGCAGTAGTAAATAACCTTATCTTAGCGGTGGCTAGCCCCTCATGGTCCTGAAAGCCTTGCTTCCAAATTTCTTAGAGACTCGCGCTATCCTTAGCCCCCACTAACTAGAAGGGATATAATCAGCTACTCCTCACGACCCCAGTGCAGCTCCTTCTGCCCATGGGTCCTGTTCCCATGCTACAATAAAAGCACTTTTTTGCACCGAAAACATCTCAAGAATTCTTTCTTGACTGTTTGCTCCCGGCCCACATCACATCATCGAAGATCTGTCACTAATCCCAACCCCAGGCTTAAAGTGAGATTACAAAAGATTAACAGATGGAAGTTGCCATTAAATGCCAAGAAATCTCAGAGGAGCACGTTTGAGGCATGTTTGCTCCCTAGGATATTCATACTAAGAGTCAGATGATTTTGAGATGCATTTTTGGGTAGGAATTACTGCAAACCATCCCGAATTGGGGGAGTTACCCAATGTATCCATCATTAACCAGATGTTCCCCCCTTTACTGACATGAAGAGAGTCACACCAGAAGGCAGACGTAGTAAGACATCGTCCCATAGGCTGCATCTCATCCAACCACTTACAGTATTTAAACCGGGTCTTTGTGTATCTCCCTGGAGGGTTGCTGGAGTATTTTTACCCAAATACAATTTTTTTTTAATGACACAGGCTAGTAAGGGGACCCTTCAGTGGTGAGGAGGCAGGATGCAGAAAGGAGGCGGGGACATGAGGGAGGCTGTGGAGAGAAACAGAAACCAGGCCACCGGCAACTTTTGGAGATTTTGTCAGCCCCTGGGGAGGTCTGACTAGGCTCTCCTCCACCCCAGTTGTTATGGAAGAGGTAGAGCCTCATCCCACTGGAAGACAGGAGTTGTCAGAATCGTCCAACATCTGTGGGTAAGGCCACTCAGATTTCATGTCCAGATATATGACCCCTTCACCGTGCTCACTGCAAAAATGGATGGGCCGTGTGTGTGGAAATTGAGAAATACAAGGGAAGTTCTACAGTGTAGTGCATACTATATGTTCACGACAGCCTTAGTTACTAAGTCATGCAGTTCTGGAAGTTTCCATACTGCCTGAACTGCTCTATGGAGCATAGAAGGCTGCCTTTCTACTCCAACTTGGGTGCTACCGTCTTTTTTTTTTTAAAGATTTTATTCATTTATTTGAGAGAGAGAATGAGAGACAGAGAGCACGAGAGGGAAGAGGGTCAGAGGGAGAAGCAGACCCCCCGCTGGGCAGGGAGCCCGACGTGGGACTCGATCCCGGGACTCCAGGATCACGACCTGAGCCGAAGGCAGCCGCTCAACCAACTGAGCCACCCAGGCGCCCAAGGGTGCTACTGTCTTGACACAGGTGGCTGCCAGTGTTTTTCTTCCAGTGGGTGCTCCCAAGGGACAGAACTGGGTCTGTGGAATTCCCTCTGAACAGCATCATCCTGCACTGGGGCTGGCAGGATTAGGCACTTAGTCTTTTTTTTTTTTTTTTTTATTCTTATGTTAATCCCCATACATTACATCATTAGTTCTAG
>NC_138373.1:104087389-104102724 GCF_054177405.1 Leptonychotes weddellii | reverse complement strand
AAAACTGAAATTCAGTGTGGATCATGCCACAGAATAGCGATACTTCCTTTTGATTTCTAACGGTCCTGCCCGTTGTAGCTACACTCAGGAGTTCCCCATATGATAAACAAGTTGTTATCTCCCCGGGAACTGTCCCTCAATGGTATTGACACAACCCTCTCAGGTACACAGTTATATTCCTGCAATGTTTTCTTTCTGCTTTCGGCTTTCTTTCATTATGTTAAATAAAGCAGATTTCTAATGTAAAGATTCTGTGTCAGATCATGCAGCTGATCATGTATTAGATCTGAAACTGTCTCATCCCAACCTGATCCTTGTCTTTGGAGAACCATCTCTCAGCCCTGCTGACAACTTACCCTGCTTCATACCCAACTCTGTCAGTCAACATTATGTGACACTTAGCTATCCTCTGCGTGGTATGACTACCAACAGCTATTCAACCACTCAGGGCTCTTCCTCAAAATGGAGTCTTCTAAAAAGCTTCAGGAAAGAAAGGGAAGTGAGGATCCTGGAAACTGGATTAGCATAATCTGATAATTGAGGGGTTTTGTTTTTCGAATTCAGTCACTCAGTGGCTTGGTCCTCAGCCTGGTCTCCTCCACCCAAGCCCCAGCCACGCCAGGAAAACACTGCACTGATCCAGCAGAACAAAGGCCAATTGGTAGGAAGGGAAAATGCTTGATTTCGCTTTATGATAACAAATGTTTGCTGCAAAGTTGTTGTTTTTAAGCAACTTCTGAGATGCATCAGTTGAACCAATTGCTACAGAAAAGGAATATCCCCAGATCTGGGGTGGATGTACTGAAAGCCTGGGAGCAGAGGAGTAAATGAGTTGAAATAGGTTTCCTTTGCACTCAAAGACATTAGGGTCCCACTCAAGAACTTGACACATGCTGGTTCTAATCCATAGAACCATACACCTAAACACAGGGAATTTGACTGTCTTTAAATTAGGTCACGATTTCCTGGAAACAAAGTGAGGCAGTCAAAAAAGTTAATAGAATGAGCTAATAAAACCTCCAAGCAGTGTTGGTTGGAGACTTTGTTTTGAAGTGCTGTTGGCAAAAGATGAGACTGAAAGATGGTCCATGTTGACGGATGGCTCCCAGATTAGCATGGGGGCGGTTCTGGCTGGGGAACACTCTCCTTTTGTGATAGGACACCCAAAAGCCATTTTCAGTGTAAACTTCATGCAAGTTTTGGCAAGCAAAAACAGACGGCGGAGGCTCATTCAAATCTTCCCAGATATCGGTGTCAGGGTTATAATTTTGACTTTCACACAGAAATGGGCTTTCTATCTTTTAGGCTACGTTTACACAAGTTTATTCTAGAATATGGCTAACCAGACATTCCATACCATGAATTATCTGTATGCAAAAGAATAAGGCAGAAGGAAAAATTTCACAAGAACAATAACAACCAATTCTGTTATAATAATATTTTGCTAATTTGAAGCTACAGAAGAGAGCCTCCCCTCTGGGTCATGAATCAAGCTGCAGTCTAGCCATATTGCATGGTTTTCCACAGGTGGGCAATGGGCTGGCTGCTGAACAGGTTAGGTTGCTAGGCAGAAGCTTTGGAACTGGGGGAGACTTTTGAATATTAGTGACCTCCCTACCCTTCTATTATGCAGCTTTAGAGTTTGAGGTCAAGGGCATGGTGGAAGAGAAGCTTAGGAACTGCCATGCTGCACAAAATCCCAAGAGCTGACAGGAAACTTCCCAAAGAGCCAGGCTCAGACTCTGGTTCTCCTTCCCCATGCAAGAAGCTCCATGACAGCGGGTTACCTTACAGGCCTCCCTCACATTCTTGAGTAAAGTCCAGATCAGTCCCCAGTTCTATGGAGGCCAACTACTTACCAGCAGGCCTGATACTCAGGGCAGGCATTACTATCCCAGTCACCTATGAATTGGGCCACCCAGCCAAAATAGAGGACATACAGTTAAATTTGAATTTCACATAAACAACATTAAAAATTTAGTATATCCCAAATATTAAACAGAAATACTTACACTAAAAAATCATGTGTCATTTATCTGAAATTCAAAGTGAACTGTACATCTTGTATTTTTATTTGCTAAGGCGGGCAACCCTACTTACGAAGTAGGTAAATCTGCCCTCATATTGACCTGCAGACAAGGGCACTGGGGTTTGTGGGGTTTGATGCTGTGGGTTTCTGTTGTAAAGGGGCAGACAGTAGGCAAGGGCCAAACTTTAGACCCTTCCCTCCAAACTGCCCCCTCCCTGCTAGCTCAGGCTTCAGCTCCAGGCTGCACTACTCCCCTGCCCCCTATAATCAGCTCAAACAGCCTCGGAGCCCCCTGGGCTTCCCCCTGGGTTTTGTGGTTGTCATTGGTAGTTCTTAGTATCCAGGCCTTTCACGTGTTTCTAACATATCTCAGGATTGATCCCGAGGGAAGGAGACAAACCAGGTCCAGCCAGTTGGCCATCTTAGCAGGACCTTGAGCCACGAATTGCTTTTAAAGGACATTGTGTTTATTCATTCTATATGTGATTTATTAAAAGATCCACCAACATGGAAAGAAGGATGAAAGTAAATAAGTCAAAATAATCATAGTGATTGAGTCTAAAGAGTGGGAATTTGGGTAATTGCTATTTTCCTTTTTTGTACCTTTCTGCTATGTAAAGATAAACATCCTCATCCCCCCCCACCACACGCTTTTTAAATAAAGTAAAAAATAAGTTATACTTTATTTAAAAGTAAAAAATACCACTTTCATTCCATGCTGAATTCATACATGTTCTCTTCTGCTCCCTTGATCTCACTGTGCATTCACACCAGTGTAATCACTAACGCTTCCTATTCCGTGTTGGTTTCTGATACAGGAATTCCTGCTCTTTGTTTGTTTTCAATCTCTTCTGGTCATTCTTGTGCATTTTGTTGCTGTCAAGTGTCCCTAGGCATCTCAGAGTTTTGTGATGAGTGAGAACCCCTTCTCTTGTCATATTTTCTAATTACTAGAAGGCAGTGCCTGAGAATTATTCATTTCTGGACCCACTCAGGTCACCGCACTTTATCCGAGTTATAATGGTGAGGTTAAATGAGTAAGAGGCAGACCCAGCATCCAAGGACTGACCTCCCTCCTTTCAGAAGCTGCCTCTCCCCCAGTGTTAAGGAGGTACCTGTGGTCTCGCCCAGGACTCTGGCTCCATCAGCTCCCCCTCTAGCCGTGGGGTGAGGTGCAGGACAGGTGGGACTGACCTGGCCTTCTCCTACCACTCCAGCCCTTCCTGGCTTTGCCTGCCCTCTGGTGGAGGCGCCACTACCCTGCGGTGCTGCCAGCAGACACCAGAGTGGGCCCCTCACCTGGTTGGGGCATCTGCCCGCATCTGCCAGGTGATGACATCAGCTGGTGACGTACTCACACACTGAGGGCAAACACCAAGCAGCGCTGCCCTTGAGCTTGAGAATCCCAGCCTACGCAGGAAGGAAGAGGAATGACTGCTTTTTCCCAAGCTGGCAAGCTTACTTCTCTCTCCTCCCCCAGCTCTGGACTCGGTCCAAGCTTTATTTTGTCTTGCCTTTCCCTGAGAGCCCTTGCTAGTCTATGAAGCCTTATGTCCCCTACTCTGACTTCTCATTCATTCTTCAGTGATGAGGGAGTGATGAGTGGAATGTGACTGTCTCTGGCCTGTGTTACCTTCGCCTCACAAAATGTCTCCCAAACCTTATACATGTCCTACGTGACTCAGCAACCCAGCAAAGCTACCCAGCAATACAGTTTAAGATTACCTGGGCATAGCCGGGTTGTAGACACTGCAAATAATTTAAAGAAATGTAGGTATACTATTAAGTTCATGTTGGATTCAACTGAATCATGTGCCTACCCTTGAAAAAAATCCCTCTTACCTCAGAGCCAGAACACACACACACACACACACACATACACACACACATCTGAAGACGAGGACAATGTGTGCAAAGTACGAAGGTATGTGAGCCATGGCAGATCCACTCTGAAGAGACTAAGTGGATGTCAGTTCCTTCAAGGGGAAATTTTTAAAGATGTAGGAAAACCATAGTATAAAACTAAATCCTTAAATACTGTGATGCCTAAACAACCTTATCAGGGTGCAGAATATAGGTGCTTATCTCACAGAAACATTAAATGCTCCAGAAAAACAAGCAAACAAACAAACAAAACAAAACAAACAGGAAAGAACTCCATTTACTGGAGAATCACACCCTCTATATCATTCCAGAAAGAATCTGTACAAGTCTTACCACTTCTCTGGAGAGAAGATTTCCCTGTTGACCATTAAAGTCCAGGGGCCCTTGGATTCTGACTTGAATTCTTCTCGCTGAGATTTAAGTGTATCCACTGGTGGCTCCCACAACAACCAAGAAACGGGCTGGTCTACCATAATGCCCTTCCCCACTCCCCAGACCTCCTATTTCCCAATTCCCTCATCATATTCATTAGTCTCTGGGCTCACTCCAAGTTGGCCAACTCTTGCTTAATAAACCAGCCCTCAGGGGGAGGGGGGAAGGAAAAACATTTTGATGCATTCCTTTAAAAGGAGTTAGCGTCTCTCATTGGCCCGATGGGAGCATATGCAGAATACCCACCAGAGGAAATCACGCAGAGGCCGCTGAGACACCTGCCTGTGGGGTCACACCCCCTTTCAGCCCTTTTCCAGGAAGGGAGGTGACAGTAGTCACCCAGCTGCTCAGATGTAACCTGCACCACCCAAGCGGTGCTGGCCCGTTCAGAACTGCTTCATCCCAACTGATTCCAGAAAGATACTTGGTTTTGCACCCTCGAAGCCCCTGCAAAGCTGCATATCCATCCATTGCCCTTTGAGTGCACACAAAGAAAGCCAGCTAATTCCAAGAGTCCTCTGCTGAGTGACTTCCTCTAAGAGATGATTTTTTTTTTTGTAATAGTGAGTCATTAATTTTTTTGTCATTTTTTTACCCTCTGTCTCTGGGCTTTTGACTGTTTACCCCTCTTAATGCAGAGCATAGGTACCCCCTCTCCAGGTTACCTTGACTCCATCACTCCCAGCTTAATGGCTCTCAGTTTCCCGACATGATCATCATTGTCACTGTCATCAGCATTAGTGCGTGCTCGTGTGGTGCCCACCGGGCAGCTGGGTATCAGGTGGCCCAGCGTGACACCCATCATGAGGCAGGGACTCCTAGGCCACAGCTGGATGCCCCATGGGCCCAGCCCTCCAGGGGATGGTGGAAAACACAGCCCCACATCCAGAAGCCCCTGCGCATGGAAACTCCCCGGTAAATGATGCATCAGAGCTGTCTCAGACAGTAATACACAGCTTTACAGACAAGGTGGGTGTGCGTTCAGCAGATAAATGCAATCCCATCTTGAGTATCCAGGGATGGATTCACTCTGTGATTTATTCGTGAGAACTGTTAAACCAAGCCAGCGCCCCCAGCCTCTCCTTGTATGCTCAGGCTGCGTCCTCACGTGTGAGCCAGAACCGTGGCCTCTGGAGCCCACAGGGAGAGTAAGGCTCCCCTGAAGCCCTCAAGGTCCATCCTGTGATCGATCATGACACGCACTGTCTGAACCGCAGATTTTCAATTCTGTCCTAAGGCCTCTTATACAACTCTCACTGTGCCACATGCATCCATCTTCTCTTCCTCACAGCCCAGCAGGCCCGCGGCGGGGAGTCATGCCGATGTATACCCAGCGCCCTGGGGAGCATTGTGGCACGGCAAGGGGACAGGAGACCCCAGCCCTGGTTCCAGCTTTACTCTCAACTTCTTGCGGGACTCTGGGCCTTGCTCTCCTCATCCAGAAATAAGGAACCTCTTGAAGGTGTATTTTCTGGAGCTGAGGTGAACGGCAAGGGCCAGGGGCCTAGACCCCAGACCATGGCCTGGCCTCGGAGGAGGAGGTGTCCCTGCCAGGCGTCCCAGTGCTCCCCGTGCACACGCTATGCCTGCTCATATTCATACGGTGACACCCTATCGGAGTGGTTCCTTTCCTTGAGGCAGTGGGGATGACTGCACCACCTCCCCTGTCATGGCCCAGCACCTAGCACATTGTGGGTCCCAACAAATATTCGATGAAAGAATAAACGAACAAATGAACAGACGCATGTTGGATGAAGGCTCCGGCCAGCAGTGCCGGGAGTGAGAGATGACACTGGAAGGCAAGAAGGAGGGAAGGGCTTCCGTGATGTCCAAGCTTAGGAGACACTGAGGCGGTGCCGAGCCCTGCATGGCTTCCAGCTGTTAGTTCCCAGCTGGTGACACACACCCCAGACCTCGACGGCACCCCCGAGCCCTGGAAGGAGCCAGTGGATGGGGTCAACAGCCTCCCGCAGTGCAGTGGTATCACCCAGCGCCCCCCGCCTGTGCCCACCTGGCCATGCCACCTGGCCAGGGTTCCTAGGTATTGCACCTTCTGTTCACAGAGGCCCGGGAGGAGCCACAGGGGCATTCCGGTCGTCCCCCACTTTCCTCTCCCAGCAGTGACCCTGTTTGGTACCTCCCCCTCAGTACCAGCCAGAGAGACTTGGTGAAGCACCCTGATCCGGGGAGCAAATGAAACCACTGAAGTGGTCAGAGGTGGCGGGCCAAGGCTTTCTTGTCTAAATCCCTGCACCTGCTTTCTGTGGGGGCCCGCAGGGGGGCCCTTGAGACGCTGGCTTCGCACCACCCCCTCCCTCCCGGAGGGGCCCCAACTGTGCTTTCTCACTGGGGGCTGTGAAATGCAAATGTGGGCAACAGCACAAGGAACCAGGATTCCAGCTCGGCTACCAGACAGGCGCATCGCCTTCAGACAGTTCTTGTCCTGGGTCCCCTCATCGCTAAGGCTCCTTTGGGCTCCGAAGGCCCGACTCTACTCCTTCACGTCACTTCTCTCCCCAGACACACCCAGTGGCCACGACGTTGCCTCAAGACTGCTGTTTGGTGAATGTTCTTAAGACACGTGTGTCCATGTGTTCATGCTTTGCACGCGCACGTCCGTTGGGTGTGTCTGAAGAACTTGATTGTGGAGGGAAGGGGCTGTTCCACCTTCACTTAAACACAAGCTTGAATGAAAAGAGCACCCCATTTTGTTGCTAAAAGTGGCTGAAGGGGACTTGAGGGCTGCCCGCCCACGTGCGCAAGGCACGCACCTGCCCATCAGGTCTGGGCCCCAGGGAAAGGCCTGGCTATGTCGGCTGTAGAAGGGAGCACATCAGGCGAGGTCTGGCCGTGAGCAAGGAGATGTCCCGAGTCGTGAATCTTGGTGGTCTCTTGGGGGTGACTGGCACATCTAGTGCCTTCCGGACGGCAGTTATGGCCACAGAATGCAGGGGGAAGGGGGCCGTGGGCAGGCCGGGGGGCGCCTCTTAGAGGTCCCAGACATGAAGGAAGCCGGCTGCCCTGGCAGGCACCAATAGCCCAGGCGGGAAAGGGGTTCTGGTTGCGATGTCTCCGGCACCACCACAGAATTCTCTCTCTCCGCTCAGCCCCTGGGAGTTGTAAACTGGCACAGCCACGTGTGACTGTCCCCCCAGACAGCCTCAGCTCCCCTTCTCTTCCAGCGCACACTCCAGGGGGAAGGCTTTGCGTCCGCTTAGTTCCCCGCTGTAACTCCCGTGCCTAGAAGACTGAACATCTGGCACCCAGTAGGTGCTAATAAACATTACTAACTAAAGGAGAGGTCCATCCCAGTGTATGGAGGGATTGGGGGCGGGGGGTTTGGGGCCTGGGGCCTCTGAGATTGTACGCAGGGACTTGGCTCTGTGCCTCAAGACAGTCTGCTCTAAGGAGTTACCTAATCCCCTCTGTCCCCATCCAGCCTGCCCTTCCTTCTCTGGCCTTGGCCTGGTTGGAAGCCAAAGCTTCTTGGTGTGCCCCCACCCCACCCTTTCCCACCCCAACTCCCTCCGTGCCTTCTTCTCTTCTTCCCCTGATCTCCACAGCCCTGACTGCCACCCCAGCCTGGTCTCCTCAAAATCTACCACCACCAAGGACCTCAGTTTCCTTCTGGGGATGGGAGAGCCTGCCCTGAGGAGGACAGGGAAGAGCCTGAGGCAGCAGAGTGCTTACTATGGCTCTTGATCCCCCACTCCCCGAAACCTCAAGAAAATTCCTCCAGACAGACCCAGGAACAGCGAGTTGTAGGAACTCAGGAGAAGTGGAGAACAGAGAAGAGTATGTAGCTCTTCTCTAAACTAGACAACCTAACTCGGGTGAACTTCTGCCACAGTTCCATGTAGGGTGCTAGGAGGCAAGTCGGGGCAGGGGGGAGAAAAACACCCTTAACCCTCAGGGGTAAGCTAGCTCCCGGACCACCAGGAAACCAAAGCGGTGGAAAAACACAGTGACCTGCAAGCCTGCACAGGTGGTCTCAGGAAACAAGCAGAAAGCGGTCAGTACCGGCGTGCAGTTAATCTGAGAAGCCTCCTTGGGGGTGAGTTTTAAGCAGAATTATAAAGGAGGTGAACATCAAAACAGAAAGGAAAGAAGAAGGTATTAATAGTCTCAAGTTCTGAGGTTTTAAAGGGGACGGTGACACAGGCTGTCAGGGAGGCTAAGGTGTCCTCGGCATTCATGTGGACATCGTTCACTGGGGAAAAGGTCATGATGAAGGTCAAAGGCCACAGAAGAGGGAGTGAAAGAAGAAGAGAAGTGAAGGACTTACCCATTTCCATCTATGTCACCAAAGTCAGTGAGTGAGACAGTCTAGATCTGGAAACAACAGTCCGGGTGGAAAAATTAGAGAGAGGAGGGAGGGAAAGAAGTGGGCAGCCCCAGACATGAGGCAAATGGAAATGGGATGAGAGGTAATGCCTGGGAATAGGGCTCCCTGGAGAGGGCATGGGAAAGAAAGGAAGGACCCGGGCAGGAAGGCGGACTGGGGTCAGCTCCTGCACAGGAAGGGTGAGGGGAGAAAGTGGAAGCGGCCCCCATTCCCACGGGCTACGGCGCTCCCTAAGCCTCTCCACCGGTCTCTGTTCCGTGGAAAGCTCTGAAGGGTTTACTCAGCACAGGTCAGGAAACAAATGTCTCTTCTCTGGGAGAAAGATTATCATGCGATGCATACAGAAAACAAAGACGATTATTCTTTCCGCGCCAGACGCATGCACCACCCGGCTCGGACCTGTGCACCCTAGCAGCCTGGTGAGAGAACGCTGCTCCTCTCACCCTGTATCAACACAAGCTATGATTCATAGGTTCCCTGTGGAAACTGAGACTCTCGAACAATCTCTCAACGGAGGAGAGCCCCCCCCGCCCCTGCCCGCCTCAGCCTCAAGGAGGAGATAGCTCCGCAAAAAAGTGCCAAGCTGTCATTCCAGGCCGGTGAACGTCGGCCAGCCCATCGTTCCACGTGTGTCTCTGAAAGGACACCTGTGTGGGAAGACCATGGAATCTGGCTCTGCTTCTCCATAGCTGGGCACCACTGGTCTGCTAAATTTACCATTCAAGGACTCAGTTTCCGGAAACTGAATACATTTCCGTTCCTCTCTCGCTCTGCTAGCTTTCGAAACCACTGCAAGGAGCACGCGGTCAGCGAGAGCAAAGAAAATCTAACAATTTCTCTGGCTGTCCCCAGGGTAGAGGCAGGGGGATGAGATGCAGAAAAAGGGGAGACCAGGAGCCTGCAGGCTTCCTATCAGTGTCCACTGACGGGGATGTAGGGCTCAGTCCACAAGACTAACAGGGAAAACAAGACAAATGTCTTGGGCGCCCTCCACTCTCCTGATGAAGACTGAAAGCCAGGGATCCCTGGCCTTCAGCCGGAGTGGCCAGTCTGGGAAGCTTCTGGAATAAGGCAACCTCAGACAGAGCTGGGAGGCAGTTTATGGTACACCACCTTTGTATAAATTAATGAACTTCAATTCTGTCTTCCTACTAGGACCACAAGCCTGTTATTAAAGAAAAAGAACGTGTATGTTGCTCCTTTCAAATCCCCACCGGCCTTGCCACGGGAAGGACACGCGGCGGGCTCTTCGCTCATATGTGCTTGATGGCACCAGAGGGAGCGGAGGCTCGACAAATGTTTCGTCAGCATTCACGTGTCCTAGGCATTGCAACAGTTGTTTTCCCACATGAATCCTCATCACAAACCCCACTTTACAGACACCCAAACTGAGGCTGGGGGAAGGTTCGTGACTGGTGGAGGGTCTCACGACTAGTAAGTGGTGGGGCTGGGACTCAAACCCATCCTCCCGCACTCACAACTTCCCTCCGCAGCAGACAGAGGGGCTGGTCCCGAGAGTCCCATAGTGGAGCAGACAGGACGTACGTGTGCGTATGCGCGTGTGTGTGCGCACACGCCCTCCTGTTCCAGGAAATCAGGTGTGACCTACACGATAGAGAAGGAAGCTTTGAGGAAAACAAGGGGGCAATCAAAACTGGGTGGTGTCCTGAGAAAGATGAATGTGGAGCGGGATTTTTAGGACCTGGAAGGACAGCGTGGGGCAGGGGACACAGCGGGCACTTGCTGAGAAAAAGCTCAGGAGCAGGAAGCACAGCCGGGGAAGAGGAAGGCCTGAGAAACAGGGAATCGTGGGCACTTGTTTTGACACACGATGTTTGCGCAGGAGGGAGTGGGTCCCAGGCCTAAGAAAGCGGTTTAGAAACAAGGCAGTGTTTTTAGAGCCCATTAGGAGATGCATGATTAGGACATGACTGAAAGCAATTAGCGTGCTTCTCATTCATCTGCTGATCAAGTTGCGACTGGAAAGGAGTTTCCACGTGGGGGAGGGATGCCAGGGAACCAACCAGTGGCCTTGACACTGTCTCGGAGGGGCGCTGAGCGTGAGCTCAGGGCTGGCGAATGCCTGGGGGATGCCATCAGAGGCCTCCCTCGGCCGCGCCCCGCCCCTCCCGCAGGCCCATAAAAGCCAAGGCGGCCCAGGGCTCCCCAGGTGCCCCGTCTTCTCCATCCCCCGGCGCACGCGCCCGTGTCAGGAGCTCTCCTCGCCGGCCTCACTCAGCCACCATGTCCAGGCAGTCCAGCATCACTTTCCAGACCGGCAGCCGCAGGAGCTTCAGCACGGCCTCGGCCACCACCCCAGCGGCCGGCCGCTCCCGCTTCAGCTCCGTCTCCGTGGCCCGCTCCACAGGAGGCGGTGCAGGGCTGGGCAGGATGAGCAGCGCTGGGGCGGGCTTTGGGAGCCGCAGCCTCTACAACCTGGGGGGCACCAGGCGGGTCTCCATCGGGGGGTGCGGCGGCAGCTTCCGAAGTGGCTTTGGTGGCAGGGCCAGCAGCGGGTTCGGGGTCAGCAGTGGATTTGGCTATGGGGGCACAGGCGGAGGAGGCTACGGGGCCTCGGGCTTCCCTGTGTGCCCCCCTGGAGGCATCCAAGAGGTCACTGTCAACCAGAGTCTCCTGACTCCCCTCAACCTGCAAATCGACCCCACCATCCAGCGAGTGCGGAAAGAGGAGCGGGAGCAGATCAAGACCCTCAACAACAAGTTTGCCTCATTCATCGACAAGGTGAGCGGGGGGGCTGCATGTGCGCCATTGGGGTCAGGTGGCAGGAACTCTTGGAGAGGCCCCCTGCATGGACAGGGAGCAGTAATGCAACGGCCTCCCTGTGGAAAAATGCATCCACTCAACAAGTACCTCGCAAGTGGGGCCAGGTGGCCCCACAGGACCTTGTGGAAATTTCCCTCATCCTCCCTGCGAGACACGCGGTTGGTTCAGCCAACACAGAGGGAAGAATGAAGTTGTTCTCCACAGGAGGAGTTTCCACTGAGCAAACTAGCCTCACCCAGAGCAGGTATTGTCAAGACACTCAACCCAAGAGTAGAGTCTCCCCCTAGAGACCTCCAAGCCCACCACACCAGTTCTAGGGAAGCCTCAGAGAACGGTGAGGTAGCGTCGAAGGCTTTCTCATTCTGATTTGGAGTTGTCAATTATATAGCTGACAGACGGTTATCAGGTGAAAGGTGGATTTTTCTTCTCTCCCTTATTAGTTGGAGTGTCTGTCTCTGCCCCCCAATATCTCAAGATTTCGTTCTCCCTCCCACCAGGTGAGGTTCCTGGAGCAGCAGAACAAGGTCTTAGAGACCAAGTGGGAGCTCCTTCAGGAGCAGGGCTCCAAGACGGTGAGGCAGAACCTGGAGCCTTTCTTTGACACCTATATCAATGACCTCCGCCGGCAGCTGGACAGCGTCACCACAGAGAGGGGCAGGCTGGACGCTGAGTTGAGGAACATGCAGGACGTCGTGGAAGATTTCAAAGTTAGGTAAGGGGAAGACGGGCTTCTGGTCACACAATCGTCCCAGGACTCCTTTTTATAAGGACCAGCGAAGTGCAAAGCAGCAAATACCAGTGGCAGCAGGGAGGTTTGGAACTTGAAGTCATCATCCCATGATCTGAAGATAGCATGGTGTAGGGTAACAAAGGGACTCTCATCTCACGCATCACTATTAACAAGGAGCCTAGTCTAATCTGTCCACATGACCGCAAAGGGATGTCTGCATCATCTAAAATAACATGGCTACTCTGGAAAGCATAATACCGTTTCACAGCCAGAATATTCTTTTACTCTGCTGGCACGGTCCCTATTATTGAGCTGGTACATTCCCAGTGTAAGCGAAGCAATCCTCCTGGGGGAGGCAAAATTTGGCCATCATCCGGGCTGCAGTAGGTGAGGTATCCAACAAAAAGGGATAGTCCCCTCCCTCCAATCCCATAGCTGCTTTACCCTTGGTTTCTGAGTTAGAGCTGCTCTTATTTACTAAAAGCATGCTGATCATACACACAGCTGCTCTGAGTTTCAGTGAAAATACATCAAAATCTACTAGGAACCATTTCCTTCCTGAACAAGCAAAATCGGCCCCACAGTTCCAGCAGCCACTTGAGGCAGCAACATTTGTGAAAGATTGCAATTGTGCATCTCTAATAAGATGGAGTCATAAGTACATATTGCTATTCCCATAAGTTCCATGCTCACCTTCTAGTCTTACAAGAGGAAGAGGAAGAAGAAGAAGAAGAAAAAAAAAACTTCTGGCAGAAGAAATGATTCCCCTTTTATAGAGGGAGAAATAGAGGTTAAGTGAATCACCCCAAGTCACGCACAGGTCAGTGGAAGAGCTAGAAAGGATCTGAGGTCTCTTAACTCTTGCTACACCAGAAACGCTCCTCAGCCAGGGAAGAGTTCAGCTGCCCGCTTGCTCAACAGCACGCCCCTCTCCTCTGTGCTTACAGGTACGAGGACGAAATTAACAAGCGCACCACTGCCGAGAATGAGTTTGTGGCCCTGAAGAAGGTGGGTGGAAATGTCTCTCAAAGGAGAAGATTCGAAACTGAATCTTGGAGTATGCAGTGACTCGACCCTTGGGACTCCCAAGAAATGGCACATAACCCTTGAGGGTATCTGGAGAGCTCAAATCTGCCAAAATGCTCCCTCTGTATTTATGGACCCCTGACCCTGCTAGGGTTTCTGTTAGCTCAGGGGACTCAAGCCCCCAGTTCTCTGTAATCACCCACCCCAACCCCAAGCCCCAGACTCAGAGTTTGCTAAAATCTAACCTGGAAGGGCCAGGGAGGAGTCAGTCTGTCCAACTTCTTCTGGACTCACTGCTTGGGGCTGGGGTCTCAGAGGAGCATCCTGTGCTGTTGTTCTAGGATGTGGATTCGGCCTACATGAACAAGGTGGAACTGGAGGCCAAGGTCAACTCTCTGACTGATGAGATCAACTTCTTCCGGATGGTCTTTGAGGCCGTAAGAGCCTGCAAATGTTTTTGTCCCTCCTAGGTCTGGAGCCTGGAAAGAAAAGGATGCTGCAGAGAATGTCATCTACATGGGGCCTCCATCCAGCATCTTGCCCCAGAGGCTCAAAGTTGGGGCTTGGGTGGTCACGGGCACCTGGGAGAACTCCTTGAAATCTTGCCACAGTAAACCCTACTCCTGCTCTGAGGCTCCCCGCCCCGCCCCGCCCCCCCACCTGCTGCCCCACAGCACAGCAAGCAGGGAGTGCTGATTCTCGAATCCCAGGGCCTTGGGTAGCATTCTCAAGGAAACGAGACACACCTCTCCCTCTCCCCTTCCAGAAAAGCTCAGAAAAGGCAAGTTGCCCCTCAGCTCGTTGGTCAGGGTGCTCCTTGCCCTCTGAAGATGCCTCATTCTGGGCACTGCCACTGTGAAGGCAGAGACCTGGGTCTTTGAAGGGGAGAGAGAAGTAGAGAGTGATGAAGTCACACTGTACAGGGAGAAGCAGGGTCCCCAAACTCACTGTATCCTGAAGGAACCTTTTATGCTGGCATATGAATCAACATATGTCATAGTCAACTCAATATAATTTGGACCAGAGAACATTGACCCACTCTTCATACTCAGGGAAAACACACAGGTGGGGGTCTTGAGAAGCTATACTGGGAGACACACACCCATCGCACTGATCTGTGACCCAGAAACTTCTCAGGGCTCAGCATGGGAGTCCCTAAATGGCTTCGAGTGCCCAGAGAAGGGCTGGAAGAGTCCCTGCTAGGGATGACCTAGACAGGTAGTCAGTCGCATGATTTCAAGAACCTTTCTTTTTATGCCTTGGTGACGCTGAGTTTTCTGGTTCCACAGGAGCTGTCCCAGATGCAGAGCCATGTCAGCGACACGTCCGTGGTGTTGTCCATGGACAACAACCGCAGCCTGGACCTGGACAGCATCATCGCCGAGGTCAAGGCCCAGTATGAGGACATCGCCAACCGCAGCCGGGCCGAGGCCGAGTCCTGGTACCAGACCAAGGTGAGCGTGGACACCCCTATGATAGGTTCCAAGACCAGTGTTATCTGAAGCCCCGAATAATCATTTAACTCTTAGCCACAAGCATCAGGAATACATGAGCATTTCTGTCTCTTTCAACATGGCCTAAGTGTCTGGTGCTATGAAAAATCAACTTGAAATGGGTGTAGAAACCCAACCATACACACTAACATGTGATCAAGCAATGTTGGGTGCTCAGGACCGCCCTCGTCCCCATATCACTTATGATCTGGTTAGGCCTGGGTGAGACTCCATAACAATGGAGGACTAGTCATACAGCTATTTCTAGATGGCTTATTTATTCAACACCTATGTGTCAAGCAGGGTTACAGATTTGTAAATAAATTAACTGTTTATTTTTGGTCTGAGAGACCAGGAAGTAAATGGAGGGGTCGTGGAAGGGAAAAGACCGTGTTAATAAAAAGCTTCCAATAGGAGGGGTAGACGAACCATGAGAGACGATGGACTCTGAAAAACAAACTGAGGGTTCTAGAGGGGAGGGGGGTGGGAGGATGGGTTAGCCTGGTGGTGGGTATTGAGGAGGGCACATTCTGCATGGAGCACTGGGTGTTATGCACAAACAATGAATCATGGAACACTACATCTAAAACTAATGATGTAATGTATGGGGAT
>NC_138373.1:103993463-104086889 GCF_054177405.1 Leptonychotes weddellii | reverse complement strand
ACCATGAGAGACGATGGACTCTGAAAAACAAACTGAGGGTTCTAGAGGGGAGGGGGGTGGGAGGATGGGTTAGCCTGGTGGTGGGTATTGAGGAGGGCACATTCTGCATGGAGCACTGGGTGTTATGCACAAACAATGAATCATGGAACACTACATCTAAAACTAATGATGTAATGTATGGGGATTAACATAAGAATAATAAAAAAAAAAAGAAAAGAAAAGAAAAATAAAAAATAAATAAATAAATAAAAAGCTTCCAAGAAGAAGTGGGTCTTCCTTCCATTTGGAAGCATCCAGGGACAATAGATTGCCAAGGATGGAGGAGGTATTTAAGGCTGAACAAGCAGTCCTGTGGGGGCTGGAAGGCAGAAATGAGCACTTTGCCAAGCAAAAGACTCTATATCAAGAAGAGGGGGGTTGGGATGACAATGGAGAGCTACTGTCCAAAGTCACAGATGGCCAGAAGAAGGTTTGGCGTTGGAGGGTGTAGTAGACTGGATAGTCCAATCCATGAGATCAGCTCCCTACCCAGGGCAGACCCGTCTCAGGGCCAGCTGCTCACCTACATGTGGCTTCCATCCTTCGCCCTGCTGTGTCCACTGCCTTGGTCCCTACCACTGCAACACGGTAGGAAGGAAGAGGATGTCAGGGGCCAGGGGTGCACAATGCAGAGGCACGCCCCCTGCAGAGGCAGAGGCAGATGGTAAGTGGAGGTGACATGCGCCTAAGTTGAAATTTACAGTGGTTGAAATTTACAGTGAACCATTCCTTTTGTAGGCAGGGCCTCTTGTTCCCTTAAACCATGTGTATCTAGAAATGGAGGAGCTGGGCCACTCAGCACTTTCAAAGCCAGCCAGATCTTCACTTGGTCAGGGGCTCTTCTTCCCTGGGAAAGGTGTGGGCAGGAGACAGGGGTGTTTGTTTCTCCTAAATGAGTACATCCTGGATATGCACCACAGGGCAGAGAGCTCCCTCAGATGGGGGATTTTGTTACAAAGTCTTCAGAACTGTGACCCCTCCAGCCTGGCTCCATCTAACACCGATTCCTTGCACCTTTCCCCTGCTCCCCCAACACTGAGGTCTGGAGGGCTACCAAAATTCATGGTCACGTGGGTCTGGATGTATGCCCCATGACCGGGATCCCCAAAGAACACTGACCAAGTCACCTTGTCACTCCTAGAGCTCACCATGCTCCTTCCTGCCCCAGGGTCTTCACACAGGCTGTCTCCCCTGTCTGGAATGTTCTCTCCCCAGCCTATCACTTAGGTCACTCCTTCCCATCCTTCAGCACGCAGCTCGAGCACCTCTATCTCTGGAAGGGCTTCCCCGACCCCCACCCCACAACCCCATATCTGGTCAGATTCCTTTGTTACACTACCCATTCATTTCCTAAGGGGCACTCATCCCAGTTTGGAACTATAAATTCAATAATATTTCATTAACATCTATCTTCCCCAATAAACTGTAAGCAGGGGTCTGATGATGCTCTCTGTGATACTCCCAGAGCCTAGCATGTGCCTGGCAAGTAGATGTGCCTAAGAAATACCACCCAAATGAATGAGCGAGGGAGTGTGTGAATCATCAGTGAATGTGTGGGCCAGGCTGTGCACACGCAGAGTACGCAGCCCAGGCGTTTGATGAGGGGACTGACTGCTCTAATTCCATCAGTACGAGGAGCTGCAGGTCACAGCCGGCCGGCACGGGGATGATCTCCGAAACACCAAGCAAGAGATCTCTGAGATGAACCGGGTGATCCAGAGGCTGAGAGCCGAGATCGACAGTGTCAAGAAGCAGGTAGAGTTTTGGCAGGGCCAAGAGCTCCTTGCACACTCATTTCTCCCGGGTCATTCCACCATGCTTCCAGGACTCCTGCCCAAGACACGCCGCACCTCCAGGGGCTGTCAGTAAGGCTCGTGGCTTCCTCTTTTTTTTATAGTGTTCCAGCCTGCAAACGGCCATCGCTGACGCAGAACAGCGTGGAGAGCTGGCCCTCAAGGATGCACGGGCCAAGCTAGTGGACCTGGAGGAGGCCCTGCAGAAGGCCAAGCAGGACATGGCCCGGCTGCTTCGCGAGTACCAGGAGCTCATGAATGTCAAGCTGGCCCTGGATGTGGAGATCGCCACCTACCGCAAGCTGCTGGAGGGCGAGGAGTGCAGGTGGGGACAGATTGGGGGGACAGATGCAATTATCCATTGCAGCTAAGCAAGCATTCCTAAGGTCTCAGGTTGCTGCGGCCCCCTCCTCTCCTGGAAAGGGGAGCAAAAATAGAACTGGGCTGTGAGGGAAAAAAACAAAAACAACAGGTGCAGTTTTTGGGGGGGCCAGTAAATCATTATCAAATGCCCTTATTTGAAGTACAACTGCTTTTCGTACCCCATAGAAATCTAGGATCTGATCAGGTCCTAAGTAATCAAATTCTATCAGCAATTGGGTTATGTGGCAGGTCTGGATATATGGTATGAAAGGCTCTGGGCTGAGAATAAACTGTCCCAGGATTTGGGCAGACAGGCCTACAACTAACTAACTATGTAACTCAGGAAAGTCAGTGTCCTTTCTCTGGTCCTCAAATTCTTCAGTGATGGAATAAAGAGGCCAAATCATCTGATCCCCGAAGCTCAGTAGGAGTTTTGTGTTATGCCGATTACCAGCTATGTGACCAAGGGCAAATTACTTTACCTTTCTGTTCCTCACCTGTGAAATGAAGATACATACCATGCTTTCTATCCCATATGTTATTAAGAGGGTTAAAATAAGGGAATACATATGAAGTTCTTAGAACAATGCACGATACACAAGTGTTTGAAAAATGCCAGCGATCGTTCAGTTTAGTGGCCAAAGATACGGGCTTTGGAGCCAAAGGAGTTTGGCTTCAAATCTTGCTTTGTGATCATGGGCAAGTTAATTAACCTCTCTGAGCTTCAGTTCCCCATCCATCAAACCTACTTAACGGGGTCATGGAGAGAATTAAGTGGCCTAACGTAGGTAACAGGTATGTAGTCCTTTTTCACGTTCTAAGTCCGTGTTTATGAATGAAGGCCAGTTCTGTCCTAGCATGCGAAAGCAAAATTACTCCTCTTGCTACAATAACAGGTTGATTATTGTTATTGTTATGTTTATGACTCAGACTCCTCTCCACACCTCTAATCACCCCAGCACTGCCCCATGCATGACAACAGTCCATTGTTGAAAGAGAAATCTTCTTGTTCCTTAAAGGAGCCCTCCCTTCTCAACTGACCCTAGTGTACGATTAGCTTTAATTTTCTCCAGGAGTCTACCTAGTTTGAACCAAAAAAATGTATTTCTGAGATTACAGGTTTTCCTCCTAGGAACCTCAAACTCCGCATTATGTCATTCATTAGATTATTATTTTTAATACTACTAGTATTTAAATAATTTCAACCTCCACTACTGCTGCAATAAAAATAATAAAGGGTTTTTTAATGTGCTTAATTGCAAAAATGTGATTTCAAATGCCCACGAGCTGCTGGACATAATAGTAACGTTCCTTCTGCCCCCTCCCCCCGATCAGGCTGAGCGGAGAGGGCGTTTCTCCAGTTAACATCTGTGAGTATGACATCCTCTGTGTCAGTTGGTGTGCATGTGGTTGGGGCAGGGGAGGTGGCATTGTGCGGGAGGGCGGAGGGCATGCATGAGGCATCGGAGGGGACCTCACGGATAGGGTTCATTTTGAGGTTTGAGGTCTCGAATTCCTTAAAAGGAGAGCCACAGTAGTAGGAGTCTGTTTTTTGTTTTTTTTTTTAGGAGAGAGTCTTTAATGTCCCAATTCTTACCTCTTTGCAAGGGACAGAGCACCACAGAGGGGCTGAGAGGAGTTTGCTGTGATCTTTCTGCATGGGTTTAGAAGACCCACAGTTTCCGCCCACCACCCCCCCCCCCGGGATCCCACACCTTTCTCGCAGGGGTGCGAGTCTAGTTCAGACATGAGCATTCACTGCGGACAGGATTTATAAAACCCTGGTGTGCTCTCAGTCTTTGGAGGGAGGCTCCACGCTGGGCCCAAGGGCATGGCCAGGAAGGCCACCCCTTCCTGAGCAGTGTGGGGAGAAGCCCTGCCGCTCTGTTTTACTCTGCAGAGTATAACAGCAGAAGGTTACCCGGGTTTTTCAAGGCAGAGAGAGCACATAAGGGCAGGTGGGTGTAGCTGCTCGGGAACAGGAGAGGCGTGAGCAAGCTGGCGCAGCCCCGTGCTGCTAAGGGCAGAAGTCACTCTCAGAGCTCACTGCTGGCGTCGTGAGGCCGACAGGGATGACTTTTACAGCTTGCATCCTACAAGTGAGTTTGGTTCTCTTGATGCAAGATTCACAAAACCGATGATTAAACTAACCGATGATTCTAGAAGGCAGAGCCCTCTGAACTACCCAGCTGTCCTCCTTCGCTGATATCCTTGTCCAGCGGCCCCCAAGACCCTCAAAGCTAGTTTTGGGGATGGCTGCCATAACCTGTGAAGTTCCCTTTCTCTTGAAAGCACCTGAAAGTCCGTGTTTGTTATCTAGGGCTGCCACATCGCAGTACCACAAACTGGGGGGCTTCAAACCAGAGAAATGAACTGTCTCACACTTCTGGAGAGCTCTTGGTGCTCCCTGCCCTGCATCCTGCCAATCTCTGGCTCTGTGATCACATGGCCCTTTCCCTATGTGTCTGTCTTCATGTGGATGCCTTTCCTCTTCTTATAAGGACACAAGTCCTATTGGGTAGGGCCCTCCCTAATGGTTTTATCTTAACTGGATTCCACCTACAAGATCCCATTGCCAAATAAGGTTGCATTTGCAGGTATTAGAGGTGAGGACTTCAACATATTTTTTTGGAGGACACAATTCATTCTGTAACAGTCCATTTCTATTTCAGTTTCCCTTCTGAAGAGCCCAGTGTAGGGTACTGGATGTTGAAGGTGATGGGTGGTTATAAAAGTTAGGAAAAGAGCAGGTGTGGAGGGGGAGAATGGGAGCAGAGTTGGCTGGCCAATAGGTCATCTGTCACTTGGTCTAGCAAGATTACTCCAGCCCCACTCTGGGATTCAGGGTGCAGAGGCTGGGGACACCAAGGGAAGTGCATACGTGACCCCCCCCAAAAGAAAGAGAGACACCAGAGCCAGGTCCACAGAGGGAGATGGGGACAGAGTGGCAGGGAGTGTGATGGGGTCAAAGGGAAAGGCACGTGGACCAGAATCGCTTCCTGGAGGCCAGAAGTCTCCATTAAGTTCTGGAAGGAAAAGCGAGGCGCCCAGTGGCAGAGAGGAGGCAGGAAGCCATTCCAGACGGGGAGCGTGCCCGGCATTACGGCCCAGGGAAAACCAGGCTCTGAGCATAGGCTAGAGCTCTCACTGAGTAGGTGGGGAAGCTGGAAGGATGCAAACAGCTGCCTGACCAGACAACCCATCCCCACCCCCACGGACTTCGGGGCGCAGGCCCTGACACTGCAGGTGCCCTGGGTTCTGACCCTGTGTCCTGTCTTCCGGCAGCTGTGGTCACCTCCACCGTTTCCAGTGGCTACGGCGGTGGAAGCAGCATTGGAGGCGGAAGCCTTGGTCTCGGCGGGGGCAGCGGCTACTCCTTCACCACCAGCACTGGGCACAGCCTGGGTGCGGGCCTGGGCAGCTCCGGCTTCAGCGCCAGTAGCAGCCGGGGCCTCGGGGGCAGTGGCTCCGGTGTCAAGTTTGTCTCCACCACATCCTCCAGCCGGAAGAGCTACAAGCATTAAGTGCAGCCAGCCCGCTCCCCGACCCCTGCCCTGAAGCCTGCCCGCTTGCTGACCTGGCCTGTCTACAGTCGCAGACAGGATACCTGGGTCCTTCTCCTTCTTCTCCCCTGGCCCACCTGTGCTGCCGGGAAGGAAGCCTGGCGTCCTGGCTAAACCCCATTCCCCAGCTTAAGCCAGCCTCCGCCCTCCTGACAGTCCCCAGAGTGCTCCCCCACCCTCTCTGTGCCGATGCCCACCCTCTTTCAAGATTCACATTGGGCTTATCTTGTGGAGACCCTCCCTTCAGCTCCTCCTTCTTCCTCCCCACCTTCCGGATGCAGAGATGGGAAGTGGGTGTTTTCCAGGCCGTCTCAATGCCAGGTTGGCAGCCCCCCCATCTCACGGTGCTCATAAGCTGCCTGCTGGGAGTGCGGGCTCTCTCTCTTCCCTCCCTGGGATGCGTCTATTAAATGCATGTGTAATGTGTTTGGTGTCCGGCCCTCTGTTCGCGTGGTGATGCAGCACAGAATGATCCTCCTCCTCTCCGAGCCACAAAGAGTGCCCAGAGTACATCAGATCTTCCCTGCTTCCAGAATGAAGAATGCTGGGCTGGGGAGATGGGAGGGATGAAGGGGGGCAGACTGCCAGCCAGACTCCATCCTGGTGTTTCTACCCACTTCATCCTGCCTCTTGTTGGGATGTGTTCTTTGAGAAGCCCAAGCCCCTGGGCAGCTCTGTCCGTCCTCCCGACTCTGTATGTCCTTCAGGGCGATACCATCCCCTCCCAAACCCTAACTGTTTTCTGAAGACACGGACGTAGGGTGGGCGGCCCAGCCCTCCTCCAGCAAGGGGGCTGATTGTTCCCTGACAGCTTCAAACTTGCAGACCTGAGCAGAGAAATAACAGGCCAGGAGAGGAGTTAAAAGTCAGCCCTGGGGGCAATGCTTTCACCAAGCAGAGCCACTGAGACCCATAATTGCTGGTGGCAGTGAGGCATCCAGGAAGCTCCCGCATTCCTGAGTTTACAGTCTCCGGAACCCCTCCCATAAGGTCTGAGCCTGGCATCACCCGGAGTGGGGACCGCCCATGTGGACTTTGAGGAAGTGGGCTCAGGGCTCAAGACCATGCTTGGAACTGGTGGGAGCCAAGAACCAGGAATCTGAACCACAACAAACCAGGATGCTGTGCAGGAAGCTAGGTGGCAGGAGGGGAGAGGCCATGAACCGAGAGAAGATGAGTGTAAAACCGGGGGCTAAAGTCAGGAAGGGTTGGGAGGGATGGCAGGAAAGAGAGAAATGACACCGAGGGTAATCTTTAAATGTTTCTGGTCCCCAGGGATAAGAGGAGTAGAGGGGATAGGAATTTGGAGAGAAATCCTGAGTCTGCCCCCCTCAGACAAGCCACCTCTCCTCCAACCAACGTCAGGTGCAAAGATCCTGTGGTCAGACAACTGCGCCCTAACGTCAGCCCAGTACTCACTAGCCATGTGACCGTGGCCAAGTCTCACAACGACTCTATGCCTCAATAGCTTCATGAGCAAAACAAGAATAGTAATAGCTACCCCGTGGTGTTGCGTGAAGACTAAATGTGAAGACTGGTGTAAAGCAGTCATGCTTATTGTAGCTGCTCAATAAACGTTGGCAACTATTACTCTCATCCTCACCCTCACAAAGTTATTATGAGAATCGAATGACATAATGCTTGCAACTGACCTGCCACATGGTCTGGCACAGACTGAGTCCTCAGTAAATGGGGTTTCTCTTCTTTTCCCAGCGACAGGAAGGGCATGATCCAGTGCTTGGGTTCAGAGTCCAAGACCTGGGAATCCAAAGAGAGGAATAGTTGAGAAACAGTGGGAGTGCCTGCCTTGTGAGCCTGAGAACCTGGGCAGGCAGGGGGTTCGGGACCCAGGCCTGCCCCGGGCCCGAATCCCCAGGCCTGGTCCTGCCCTGGGTAGGGTGTTCCCCGTGATGATTAGGGGGCAGAAAGACGGGCGCTGGCCAGACATGCCATTGAGATGAACTCAACAGAGTGGTCTCTCATCTTCTCCGGCCAAGCCCAGTTCTTGGAAGGGATAAAAGTCAAGGAGAGTCTGGGACAGCTAGACTTGGAAGACTCCTCATCCCTTTGACACTTGCGCCCCTCCTTTAACTGGTACCGGCTCCCACCATGACCCAACGATCTTCTGTCACCATCAAGTCAGGAGGCACTCGGAACTTCAGTGCTTCTTCGGCCAGCCTCCTCCCAGGCTGCCAGCCTAGCTTCAGCTCTGTCTCTGTGTCCCAGGGTGGGAAGAGCTTTGCGGGCAGCTTTGGGCGTAGCTTCGGGACCAGGAGCCTCCACAGCTTTGGGGGTAGCAAGAGAATCTCCATCAGTGGAGGCTATCGCTGCAGCCGGGCTGGCGGTGGGGGCGCCAGCTATGGGCTGGGTCTCGGAGGCATGGGCTACAGAGCCGGGGGAGCCTTCGGGGGGTACGGATTTGGAGGCGGGATGATGTCTGGCTCTGGGGGCATGCAGGAGGTCACTGTCAACCAAAGCCTCCTGACCCCCCTCCACCTGGAGATTGATCCCTCCCTCCAGCGGGTGCGAAAGGAGGAAAAGGAGCAGATCAAGACCCTCAACAACAAGTTTGCCTCCTTCATTGACAAGGTGAGAGGCAAGTGGGGTCCCCACCAGGAAAGCAGCAGGTACCCGGGGTATCTCTGCTTTCTGTGCTTTTCTGAGGTCAAGTGGGACTTGCCCAGGACCTGCGATCCTGGGGGCTGGGAAGACTGCTGACCCAGCGAAGAAGGAAGCAGTTTCCTACCTTGTTGAGGTGGGAGCAGAAAAATGTTCATCTCCACACTCCAGAGCTATCTGACCTACTGAAAGGCCATTGCTCTTTTGGTGGATAGGGAATGTGTACTGGGCTTAAAGTTAGACAGCAAAAAGGGATCATGCTGGGGTCACCTTTCCCTGCAGTTAATAGGGACAAGTCCTCCTGCGGTGACCTCCCTGGTGACTTGGGTATGGTGGGGAAGCTGAGTGGTTGGCGAGGGGCCGGCTTTCCCACTTTTCTTCTGGCGAGAGCTGAGCTGTGACATCAGCCCTGAGTGCGCCCTGCAGGAAGGCCTGTACTCCTAAGGATTTCCCCAGGTCCGGGGAAAGAAGCTATTCTATTTTGTTCTACCAGTGGTTCACACCTGAGCTGGTTGCTTTGTCTGGGAAGAACCAGTTCAAGGACCTGGCTTGTTCAGGCTCCATATATGGGACCTGGATGGAAGAGTGCTGGACTCTTCCAACCCAGACTCTAGTGCTAGGAGAACATCCCCTAACTTCTTGGGCCTCGGTTGGGTTGGACAGACAGACTCTAAGGTGACTCTGCAGGTCTAACAGGCTATGGAATGCCTCATCCTAGGGTCCCAAATCTTCCAATGCACCAATCTAACCCCAGGGACTGTTGAGCCAGGGGTTCTTCCATTTAATCACCCGTGTCACCCCACTTGGCCTCGTATTTGCACCAACAGATGTGAGGTTTCCAGCAGACTGGCTCTGGCGGGGAACAGGCAGGCCCTCCTTTGCTTGGTTCCTCTGGAGGGGGATGTGGGGAAAAGGGGATGTGATAGTGAAGGACTTGGGGTCAGGATTGCCCTCCTTCTGACAACAGAGAAGAAAGGTGGGAAGGGCAAGAGGGGCATTCGTTAAAGGCCCTCTGGAGGCACACTGCCATCTCCAAGATTTTGGAGGCTCCTTTGTTCCTTCATTCTGAGGCTGTGTGTCACTCCACGGACTCCCAAAGGAAGGACTTTGTGTAAGGAGAAAGGTTTCACATATTCCCAAGGCTGCCTCCCAGACGGAGGAGCAGATAGATGAGTGCAATTCAAGCAAACCAGACTAGAAGCACAAGGCCACAGGGGACCTGAGAGAGCAGAAGGGGCTTGCCCAAGCCACACAGCTGGCCGGCGACATGGCTGGAATTGTGCCCAGGTCCCCCAACGTGACTTTAGAGTGACCCATTTCGGCGTTCCTGGACTGCATGGGCAACTGAGTTCAGATTCTAGATCTAGAGAAATCACATAGGAAAGAAAATGGACAGACTAAATTTTCTGCCAGGAACTTCCTGCCCATTTAATGGGAATCGAAATCCCGCCCAGTAAGGTGATGGTGGAGTGATTTCCTTCAGCTACCGCACATCAGTGTGGTTTGGTGGATGCAGACGGTTTCCAGCCCTTCTGGTCCTGGTCCTCCTTACTTCTCCCACCTCCACACCAAGCCACCACCTGTCTCCCAGGCCCATTGCACCCACATTTGGGTGGCTAGCTACGTTGCAGGATCCTTCCAGGGTGAGGATGAGGAGGAGCCTGCCACCTGGACTCCAAGCTCCTGGAGGGCCTCCCTGCACTGTTGGGGGGCCCTATGTCGCAGAGCTCTCCGGGAGGCTGCTACAGGGCAGCCCTCACAGTCTCTCCCCTCTGGCCGGGGCAGGTGTGGTTCCTGGAGCAGCAGAACAAGGTCCTGGAGACCAAATGGAGCCTCCTGCAGGAGCATAAAGCCACCAGGGCCAACATCGAGCCCATGTTTGAAGCCTACGTCAGCAGCCTGAGGCGGCAGCTGGACTGCCTGGGTGGCGAGCGGACGCGGCTGGAGACGGAGTTGAAGAACATGCAGGACGTGGTGGAAGACTTCAAGAACAAGTGAGTAGACGCTCAGCCAGATGCCCCGCTGGGGAGGCCCCGCTCTCTGCAAGAGTCCAGTCCAGTGAGGCAGTAGGACGCACCCTCAGGGCAGCGAGGCGGAATCAGAAAAAGAACTGGGGCCCTGTGGCCAAGAATGTTGAGGCTTTGGGGAGGGGTGGGGCTGGAGATGGTGTTGACCAGCACGGGCACAAAGAGCGGGGTTTGCACGACCACCGTATAAACTCTGCAGACACTGACTTAGCCAGTGTTGTGCAGGAGGCAACTCATGAGTTAAGAATGAAACCCATAGACTCTCACTCTCACATTTGTTCAACTCAGCCCCATTGCTAACTTACACGACGTGCGCACACACCCCAACCCTGGCCAAGGCCGGGAACAAAGCAAAAGGAGACAGATTTGCTGCCTTCTCCATGGAACCACACACACACACACACAGAGCCCACTAAACATGATGGCATGCTCGTGCCTATGGATTCAAGCAGCTTCTTATTTTTATTGTTTTAATTTATTTCTAATGCTCTTGGTCCAAACAAAATAAGTGACTTGATGAGGAGTTTTGGTTATAGTTGTATAATGTAATGAGAATTCAGGTCTGAGTTGAGTTTAAATGGTAGCCACCACCCACCTGTGGCTGTTTAAATTTAAATTAATTACAGTTAAATAAAACTTAAATTTTAGCTCCTCAGTCACACTAGCCACACTTCAAGTGCTCAGTTGCCACATGTGGATAATGGGTCCCCAGAGTGGATGCAGATAGAGCATTTCCATCATCATAGGAAGTTCTCTTGGACAGCACTATAGAATCTAAAGTCAGTGGATTTAGAATCTTGGCTCAACTACACTAACTGAATGACCTCTGACTCTCTGAACCCTAGTTCCTTTGTCTGTTAAAGGGAATATTAATAGTGCCCACCTCGTAGGGGTTGGGAATATCATATCAAAACTTGCATGTGAAATACTTGGTAGGGTGTCCAGTGCCTGGCATATAGTAAGTTGTTAATAAATGTTAGCTATTTTTATTATAGGGATGATTAGGTGTGTAGTGATGCAGACACAGGCAAGAGAAACAAGTGCAGATGGATAATTTATAACATGTATGCAACATGAAGTAACAGTGTTTCAGTCCAAGAAGGCTTCCTGGAGGAGGAGACTAAAGCTCAAGGTGGAGAAAGAAAGAGGCACAGGGGAGGACTACGGGGGCATTTGTTGAAGAGTGTCTCCTGGTTAATGGACAGTGATGTTCCTGTGACAGGGCCCCTAAGAGGCCCATACAGGGGCAGGGACTGTGAGCTGGAAAACACAGAAGGTGAGGACAGTTGCATGGAGTTAGGTGAAGAGAAGATGTTCAGATTTCATTAAAAGGCAGCATGAGGAAGCAATAAGGAAAACGACATCCACTCTGGAGAAGCCACAGCGCTGAACATTCAGTGGCAGGAAAGAGCTTTTCTCAGATCCTACTGGACAGTGGAAGCAACGTAAAAGCGAGGTGATCCCACATACACTTAGTGTGGGGGAGTACTTGTGGTTTTAAAAAAATAACGACAAGCCATTCAGAGATGAGAGAGAGCCTCTGAGAGGTTAAGTGACCTGCCCCAGGTTACTCAGCTGGGAGATGGAAGAGACAAAGCCCAAACCCCAGCTGCCCAGAGCTGCTAAGAGGGTGGGGCTCACTGACGCTTAGGAGGGCTGGGAAGGAAATGGGTTACCTAGAGCAGAGGGGAAGCTTCCTTCCCAGAGCTCAGTGAGCAAGAGGGTACCTCCACGTGCCCCTGGGCAGGGGTGGGGGGCAGGAGGGGAGAGGGGCTGCTGTCTATGGGCAAATTGAAAAATGGGAAGCCTGGGCGGGTGGGGGAGGGAGGGCCCCTATTAGCTTGAGGACTGCTCTCTCTCCGTGGTTCAGTCCAGCTAAGCAAGGCAACGTGAGGGTGCCACAGGGTGCAGGAGCCAGCCAAGGCCTGGGGCTGTCTGCCTTGGGCCAGACTACTCCTCTGTTCCTCCCTTCTGTTTGGCTTAGGGCAATACCAGGGGGTAAAAAGGGAAGTCTGCTGACCCCTTTATGGAAACGTCAGCACTCTACAGAGCAAAGCCTCAAGAAAGACAACCTCAGAAGGAATGAGGGGTGGTTCTGCTTTACCGTTGTTTGGGGCTTGAGTTGTATCTGGACAGAAGTGGTTGTGTGATTGACTTGGGATGGGGACACATGTGTTGTGGGAGAGCTATGCTCCAGTAGCTCACTCTCCATGGCTGTTCTGGAGACCCACACCGCCTACCCACCTACAGCCCCCCTGTTAGACCTCACTCCCAGAACCCTGCTCCTAACACCCATCCACTTTTCTGTATTGTTTTATGATCGGCATACAATATGATACTCGTTTCAAGCGTACAACATACTGATTCCATATTTTTATATATTACAAAATGATCACCTTGACAACCCCCTTCTTGATCCTTCGCGCAGGTATGAAGAAGAAATCAACAGGCGCACAGTGGCGGAGAATGAGTTTGTGGTGCTCAAGAAGGTGAGGGGACAGAGCTGCTCCCTCCTGGCTCCCAGGCCCAAGGTGTCCCTTCTGGCAGTGACACCCTGAAACCAGCGGCCTCGCAACTTTTAATTCATGTAGCTAATCTTTGAAGCAGGTTTTACTTTACAAGTGAGAAAACTCAGGTTCAGGCAGGTTAAGTAAGTGACCCAGCGTTACCCAGAAAATCAGAAGTGAGTCAGGATCCGGGACTCCAGAGTCCCCGCTATAAATCATGACACCAGCCCCTCCCCATGTGGAGTCCCTGCAGGGAGAAACAAGCAAAATGGGCCCTGTGCTGAGCTAAGGCTCCAGGACATCAAGTCAGGCTCAGGAGGACAGGGGCAGGACAGGGATCGGCTCCATGGAGTGGTGGGCCTTCCTGCTCAGCAGGGGCAGGCAGAGGGAGGGGAGACCAGCTGGCGGAGGGAGAACGGAATCGGAATAGAGGTGTGTGCAATGTAGAAAGGGGCTGAGAGTGTGAGGAGGAGGGCCTGGGGAGAGTCTGGGAGAGCCCAGAGGCAGCCGAGGCCCACAGGCCCAGGATGGGGTTGACCTCACCACATGCAGGTGACCTAAGATCTGTCCATGTGGCACCAGCTGGGGAGCAGGTGAGCATTCCCTGAGAGCCCTGGTCCCCACATAGTCTTCGCCATCCTGCAAGTTCCACTCCAGAGCCTGGAACAAAGAAACGCCCTCAGCCCTGGGCGCTGACGTTCTCCAGCCTAACTCTCAGCCAGAGGGGCTGGCTGCCCCACCAAGGATGGGCCTCAGAGTGACAGCATGTTCTGTGCCCAGGACGTGGATGCTGCCTACATGAACAAGGTGGAGCTGGAGGCCAAGGTGGATGCCTTAATGGATGAAATCAACTTCCTGAGAGCTTTCTACGATGCGGTAAGCAGTGTTAGGGGCCGGGGGCCTGGGCTGGGTACGCAGGCTGCCGGCTCCTTCCCTCGTCTCTTCTCTGCTCCCCACCCCGTCCCCAGGTTGGAATTCATGGAGCAGATGCTGTTTTCCTTACCGAGGAACAAAACGAGGCTCCCTAGAGCAGCTGGGGGGTCAGGCAAGAAATTCAACCTTGACCACTTGGACCACGCATGTGCTCGTGGTCAGACAAAAAAACTGCCTGTTGACGAATTGCACGTGCTTTCCCGAGACGTAGCTGAGCATCCTGGCTCACCCAGCCCAGCTCAAATTTACCAGCTACTCTTCCTAGAGAGGCTGCAGAATGATGCAATTTCACAAACCAAGCAGCAATTAATGAGCCCTCAGGTGCTTCTAGAAGCACCCGGCACAAATACCTGGCTCTCCTGAAGACAGGTATCATCGTGCACTTCCGTATGCCAGACACTGTCTTGGGGCTGCCAGGGCAGTGCTGAGCAGACACAACAAAGCCCCTAAGTTCTTGGAGCTTCTATTACAGTGGAGAAGACAGGTGGCACAGGGAGGATAGAATAACTACACCATTTCAGGCATAGTAGGGCTGATGGAGAGAAACAAGGAATTGTGGCAGGCAGGAGATGGGTGATACCTGATGAGAAACGGGAAGAACTGAGGATCCAGGAATGCCAGGAGGAGGTCAAGGTGGCTGGAGGCGAGCAAGTGAGGTAGAGTGGTCGAGATGGGGTGCAGGGTGCACTGTGTGCCCCCAGGTAGGCCTGGTAAGGACAGGTGATATGCCCGTGCACTGCGTATGTTTGGTGCCCAACAGAAGTGGGTCATGTTCTGGGAGCAGGAGCATGGGCTCCATGGCTTTGGACAGGGGCAGTGACCACGCTGCCGCCCACATAGGGCAAAAAAGACATCATTTTTCTCTGCTTGTTCACTGCGATGCTGACAATTGCAAGCATGTGGACTGAGACCAAACCCCCCCCCACCTCCAAGTTAGGTCAGCTACCAGGAAAACTATGTGGGAAAAACATATCGCAAAACAACAACAAAATAATAATTGCTTGAAGCAGCAAATGCATGAACCAATTATTAACAAACAAAGGAGAGGAATATTTTTTACTAGATTTGTGCTGTGGACCAGAGATTCTCAAATTTGAAAGTGCATCAGAATCTTCTAGACCGCTTGTGAAAACACCAGTTCTGACTCAGTGAGTCTAGGGTAGGAGCCAAAATGTTGCATTTCTTTTCTTTTCTTTTTTTTTTTTTAAAGATTTATTTATTTGACATAGAGAGAGAGACAGCTAGAGAGGGAACACAAGCAGGGGGAGTGGAAGAGGGAGAAGAAGGCTCCTGGCTGAGCAGGGAGCCCGATGCGGGGCTCGATCCCAGGACCCTGGGATCATGACCTGAGCCGAAGGCAGACGCTTAACGACTGAGCCACCCAGGCGCCCCAAAATGTTGCATTTCAAGCAAGTTCCCAGGTGATGCTGCTACTGCTGGTCTCAGGATCCCATCTTGGGAACCGCCACCTTAGATGATTCTGGAAAGGGATCATTAACAAATTAATTGTGGTTTACTGTTTCAAAAACCGTGTTATGTAGACATGAATTGATTTAATCCTGGCAGAAAGCGTGTGAAACAGTGCTAGGACCAGCCCCTCTGAGACTCAGAGAAGTGATCTCACCCTCTTGGCAGATTCTAGACTCGAATGCTTTGTTCCGGTGCTCTTTCTGCGGTCTCGAGCTGATTTCCACTCCCCATCCGTGAGGAGCAGGGAGGAGCCACGCTGGGCAACAGGACTGAGACCGAGCAGAGCTTTCTGGCTCCTTCTGACTCAGTTTTCAGTCACAAGAGGATTTCTTTATTTGGTGTGAAAGGCTGTGTTTTCTCAGAACATGAGCCAGCCCGGCACTGACAGGTGCCCGCAAGGTGCGCTCCCTTGACAGTGGGAGTGACTTCTGGAGGAGGCCGGCTGGAGTTCCCCATGTGGCTTCTCCCTGCGCGCAGATGAGGTGACGGTCAAGCCCGAGTGTAAACTCAGTGACCTCCCTAATGTCCTTCCCAGCCCTTCGGGCCTATACAAGGTGCTACACCCCAACAGTGCAAGTGAGGTCCTCGGTGCCACGGTCTGTTTCTCGGGCCTGGACACTGTCTCCCAACACACACACACACACACACACACACACACCCTGCTTCAGCTCTTCCGTTTGGGCCCCCTCACAGGAGCTGGCTCAGCTTCAGGCCCAGATCTCCGACACGTCCATGGTGCTGTCCATGGACAACAACCGCAAGCTGGACCTGGACAGCATCATCTCTGAGGTCAAGACCCAGTACGAGGACATCGCCAACCGCAGCCAGGCTGAGGCCGAGTCCCGGTACCAGACCAAGGTGAGGCGTCAAGGTCAAGTCCAGGAAACAATCTTAGAGAACTGGGATTTCAAAGGCAAATTAGGTAAGAGCTTGTTCTGTCAGGTGTCCCAGTCTGATGGGTCAAAGGGATGAATTCAGCCTGGGGCTTACCCTCTATCAGGAGCACCCCTCGGGCAGCACCATCAGGACCTGGGGGAGCAACCAGATGAAGGCAGGAGGTGGTCAATCCTCTGTGAGGGGGAGGATGGACACATCTCCAATGCCTTATAGAAGCCAACAAGGGACAGCTGGACAGCACCAGCCAGCAGGAGCCAGAAAGGGAAGGTAGGAACAAGAGCAAGTCTCAGCCTCCTGGATCCAGAGAAGGGAGGTGCAGCTGGTGGTGGCCAAGCGGCTGGGAGCAAAGTCTCGACATGGGCCACACAATGAGATTTTCCATGTTAGAGAGCAAACACTCTGAGCGGGGGAGCCGCAAATATGAAAAAGCTTAAAAATCAGAGACTGACAGGCACCCTGTGTGCTGCTGAGCTTGTGAGGATAAGATTCCTGATGTGGAGGGGGAAGGATGAGAGACCAGACACAGGATGGGTCCAGCTGTGGGGTGGGGCTTGCAGGCGTGGAGAGCGAGGGGCAGAGCCAAGAGACAGTGCAGATGGAATCTGATAGAAAGCAGCAGTGGGGGCAAAGGGAGGCACTTCCAAGCAGCACCCTGGAAGCCTGTTGGGCCCTGGGAAGCCACAGCCATCTCGCCTCTGGCCTGACCATCCCCTTCCCCCAGTACGAGGAGCTGCAGTGGTCTGCTGGCCTCCAGCATGGGGATGGGGATGACCTCCGCACCACCAAGATGGAGATCTCCGAGCGGAACCGCATGATGCAGAGACTGCGCTCCGAGATTGATAACCTGAAGAAGCAGGTAAGGCTGAGCTCCCAGCAGACATCCCATAGATGCCCCTGCCCACCGGCAGACCTGGGCCTGGTCCCAACTCAGCCCCTGCAGAGAGAAGCCTCCCCCGATGAGTGACTGTCCAGGAATGTAACCGTGCAGTCTCCCGCCCCACCACGGGGGTTGGGACCTTCTTTCTGAGATCTGCCCAACAGCTGCTCCTCGAGGGAAGGGTCTGTCCTCCGGGGACATACAAGGCAAAACTATGCAGAGAAGCGCGGCATCGGAAAGGACTCTCCCAAAATCATTTTCTCCGTTATGGCTAAGCCTCAAATTATCCAAGAAGGACAGCGATTAATCTTATTTTTAAAGATAATAAGCTCCAACCTCCTTTGCTTGAAATGCATTTCAGGAAATTCTCCCATATTTTTAACCTTAAACGCACATCTTACTGCATTCTCTGTGGGCGACCTCACAAAATCCTTTCTGCCCCCCGGCAGAGTGCCACGCTCCAGAACGCCATTGCGGATGCCGAGCAGCGCGGGGAGCTGGCCCTCAAGGACGCCAAGCACAAGCTGGCCGAGCGGGAGGATGCTCTGCAGAAGGCCAAGCAGGACATGGCCCGGCAGCTGCGCGAGTACCAGGAGCTCATGAACGTCAAGCTGGCCCTGGACATCGAGATCGCCACCTACCGCAAGCTGCTGGAGGGCGAGGAGTGCAGGTGGGGGGCCTTCCCTGACCATGACTGCTCAAGTACCATGGCTCCCACCATGGCTCAAACAGACACTAAGAGCCCCCGAATGTCAGGCCCCAGATAGAAATTCCAAAGGTGGAAACAAGGTTAAGATGCAGCTGCTCCCCAGAGGCGTCCTGCAGTCTCAGCCTCTCCCATCGTTGCTGCTAGACCTGGGGCAGAGGGTCAGGGTGACAATGTCAGGCAGAGGTGATCCATGACTATCTGGAAGGCCATAAGCAGGGCCATTCCTGCCCAGCCCCCAGGCCACACTGGGGATGGGCCTCAGGGGCTCCATGTTTGCCCAGAGATGCCTACAGTCTGAATGTCCCTCTCCACCTAGTGAACACACATCCTTCTCCCCGTTTCTCTATGTATTTTGATTTCGTCTCTCTTCTAGATTCCCCCCCGCAGATTCATATTAGCTAGATGAACAAAAGGCTTGCTAAGCACAGGCCTGGCACACAGTAAGCGCTCTGTGCTGATAGCTGCAAATACAAGAGCCCAGGGCTCTTCAACTTCTCAGCAAATGAAATGTCTCTTTCTCTCCACCCCCGCAACAGACTCACTGGGGAAGGCGTCGGACCCCTGAACATCTGTGAGTAAATGTCTTGGGAAAATAGAAAAGTGGGCATCAAAACAGAAGCACTAGCATCACTAACAAGGAGTTGGTGATAGATATGGCCAGGGATGTCATTAAGACCCTCCTAAGGGCTCTGTGGAGACCCCCTCTTCTTTGGCCTTTCCTTTCTGTGGACTCAAGAGAGACTTGTGGTGAGACCTCACCACCCAGCGCCAGTCCCGGTGGGGTCCCTTGTCCACAGGAAGGACTCCACTCTGGCCCCCAGAGGACCCCAGTCACAGGACAGGACAACACACAGAGTGATGGGTCTGTAGCCTGAACGCGATTCCTTAGCTAGTTCTGGCAGGATTCAAACTCACACAACTAACAAGAGGCTAGTAAACTGGTTAAAAGGAAAGAATCATATCTAGAATTGAAGCAAATTAATGGAACAAGTCGAGCATGGCTTGGCCTCAGCTCACAGAGGGGAGAGCAGGAATGACCCCGCAGGGTGAGGGACGTTCAGGGAGCAGCGACTCCTGGGCATGAGAAGGAGAGTCTCCTTAGTCCCCTGGTGGCTCAGAGCACATGAGGGAGGCCAGAAACCCATGATGGGGGAGAGCTTGAAACCAGTTGATAAAAGGAACAAGAATGCTTCAGCTGGAGAACTGGACAGAGAGGGGAGGTCAACGAGGCATCTTCAAACGTTTGACAGGCTATGGGGAGCTGCGTCCCACGGTAGTGAGCTCCCCATCACTGAACGTATTTGAGCAGGTACTATAAACCATTGCCTTTCGGTGACGTGTCAGAGGTGATTGCAACTGGGGGAGGTTCACCCGGATGGCCTTCGGGCCTCTTCCAGTATGGGAGCCTACGCTCCTGCCCAAGACACGAGACCTCATGCCCCATCCGGTATGAGAACCCTGTGCAGCTGAGGAACGGACACGGCAGGTGTGACCCCAGGCTTGGCCCTTGATGTCTCTGCACCTCCATTTTCCCTCTAGGAAGTGGAGGTGGTCCTAGTAATGGTGTCCTCTCAGGTCTGTTGAGATCAACATGGTCACAGCTGTGAAAAGAGCTTTGAAGAGCGCCATGGACTATACGGACGCTCACACTGGGGCGGCGGATCCATACCCACCCTCTCTGGCCCCAGGAGATTCTTGTTCCCTGAGGAAGCCCTGCGGGAGGGAGCCCTCCTGGGCCTAGAGCCAGGGAGGGGGGCTCCCGGGGAGCCGGAGGAGCCTGCTAGCGGTGCCCTGTGCCTTCTCTCCACAGCCGTGGTCTCCTCCGGCGGGGGCACAGGCTACAGCTCGGGCGGCGGCCTCTGCCTGGCCAGAGGCGGCGGCTACAGCTGCAGCCTGGGCTACGGCTCCGGGGGCGGCTTCAGTTCTACCAGCAGCTCCAGCATGCGCATCATCTCCAAGACGTCGTCCACCAAGAAGAGTTACAGGAGCTAAAGGGCCCCGCCCGCCTGGGCTGCCGCCCCCCTCAGGCTCCGCCCGATCCCCAGCCCTAAGGCCTGCCGCTTTGCTGATGCCCCTTGCGCAAAATCACAGTAGGAGGCGTGGGGAGTGGCCTGTGGGTTCTAAGGTCACCTTGTCCATCCCTCGGCCTCCAGATGGGTCCTCACAGAGGTACCCCCCCTTGCTCCTTATCCCAGGGCCCTCCAGGGTCCCCAGGCATCCACTCCAACTAACGCCCACTCAACTGCTCTGTGCCAAGACCTGGGCTAGGACTTAGCCCATCAGCAGCTTCCAGAGCAGGGGTGCAGTAGGGTCTTCCTCTTCCCACTGGAGCCAGATCCACGGCACCCACCGTCCTTTATGGGGGAGGGGGGAGCTTAGAATTGACCTCGGTGCCCCCAAAGAAGTTGCGTGTAGTCTAGGCCAGAGTTCCCATGTGTGGGCTCTCTCGCCGCAAACAGGACCCTTTCCTGCAGGCCCCCTCCGACCAGGGAAGGCTGCCAACCCAACGGGCATGTTGTGTCCTCCCTTCCTTCCGTCTTGCCCCCTGCCAGGCCCCCAGCCACTTCCCCTGACAACTCCCACCAACAGAATATTGGAATAAGAAATCAACACCCTTCAAAATATGACCAAGTCGCTTATTCATACTAGAATAGAATGATTTTATCAAGAACACAAAAGTTCTCCATGGCCTGGGGCTACATTCCATGATAGTTCATAGCCGAATTCCTTTCAAATCTGCCTCATTTAAGCCAATATTAGATTTAGCGTCCCACACAGAACCGCCCTGCTGCTGAGTGGGAGGGAGGCAGGCTCAGGCCAGGCGTGGGAAGGCAGCCGGGCAGCAGAGGCACCAGGAAAAGGAGCCCAATCAGACTGTGTTAGAATGGCCCTGGGAGAATCCTCCCGCAGAACAATCCTCCAGGCTCAGGAGTCTTTCTCCTTGCTCTGTGGTAGCCAGGTCTCTTTTCTGGAAAGTTCTCTTTCCTTCTTACCTTGCTCTTTCCCCCCTCCCTCCTTGTTCTCCTCCGCCGCCACCACCCTGTGTGTCTTCTCTCTCCACCCCTCCCCCTTTGCTCCTTCATTTCTCTCTTTTCTTCCTCTCCCACTCATCTGTTTGGCAATATATCCCCTGCTCCCCCCCTCCTGACCTTTCTTTTTCTATCTCCCTGTCTCTGACACGTCTGCAGTGTGGCTTTGTCTGTGCCCCAGGCCTGGCTAGAACTGACACTCTTAAGGCAGTCCACCAAACCCCCTGCCCCACAGGGAAGGCCTAAGAGGGCAGACTCGGGAGACAGGCAGTCCTTCCTCCAGCATCTTTCCTCACTCTCAGAGGATGCTTGCTCGGCCTGGGAAGGGAGCAGAGGTAGAGGAGTGGTGGAAGAGGGGAGCCGTGTAGGCACAGACCTGCCATGCATTCAAGACCAAAATGCATTCCAAAGGCCAGCAGGGCCTGGCTGCCAGTTGTGGACATGAAGACAGGAGAGATATGAAGTCAGAAAAAAGGTCACCCTGCTCTGATCGTCTCAAACCCTCCTGAACTGCCTGCTCTGCATGCTTGCCTATTTCCTGATATTGCTTCAATAAAGTGTCACTAAGCTCTCTAGGTCTTGGTAGAGTCCGCGTCTTCTCTCACATTCAGAGGGCGGCCTTGGAACCGGTGTTCTCTGGGAGCAGGTGCCTTCCGCCCACAACAGATCCAGCCAACCATCCTACTCGCTGATCCCCAGCTTTGGTCCCAGGCTCCTGGGGACCCAACATGTCACTGCACCATGCTCTGGCCTTGGAGTGGTGAGGGGTACTCTGCGGTCTGGCTTCTTACTGTCACCATCCCCTCTAACACCGTCTCCTAGGCCCACTTCTGTGATGCTTAACCCAAGGCAGAATGGGAATCCCCCCTCCTGCCATCATGCAACAAGACCCACCCCACCTCCCCTCCGCCTCCCACCATTGGCCATGGCCACCTGTGACAGCCCTGACCCGCCAAGCCCCAGTTTCCCTCCCCAGCATTCTAGGACCCCAAGTCAAGACTAAGAAGAAGGGGACAGTGAAACAGAACAGTTAGACCGAAACTGTGGAGCTCCAGGCTCCTAATCTTCAGGTGGATCAGAGAAGACATAGTGCATATTGGCAGGAGACCCCCATTCTCAACCAAGCTTCTCTCCATCAGAGCGGCAGAGCACGGTGACGACAGAAAGAATAGGATCGAATCCCAGCCTACCACAGATGTGCTACATGGTTCGGGGTACTTAATTAATCACTCTGCTCCTTACGTTCTTCATCTGGAAAGCAGAAACTACATCATGGTGCCGTCATGCAATTAAATGAGATCGTGGGTGTAGAGCTTGACGTGGTCCCAGCACTCAATAAACGCCCAATAAATGTTATTATTATTATTATTATTATTATTATTATTATCATCATCATCATCATCATCATCATTGGCTTAATTGTGACCTGGGAAAAAAGTCAGTATGGCAGGGAAAGACAGTCGGCAACTGCAGAGGTCTCATGGATAGAACTGATGGAAAGGGAGAGGGAAGGGAATTAGGGGTGGTGGGTATTTCAAGCATCTCCAAAGAGCTGTGACCTGGGTGCTGGGAAGGGAGCCGGTATCCCGCATCCAACTGAGCAATTCCTGAGGGCAACAACGGTCCCCGGAAATGTCCTCAGATTACGGCAGGCTCTGTCTACCTCGGGGAGTGGGGACAAAAGGCAAAAGGCTAGTGACACAATGGTGTCAACCTAATGGCTGACATCAATGCATCTTTGAGGGTCCAAAGGGTCTTGGGGAAAGCATCTCTTCCTCTCCCCTCCTCCAGCACAAAGCATCTCCTCTCGAGCCCCCTGCAGGCTTTTTTTGGACTAAACGGGCCCCGGAGACAAGAGTCCGTGTCAGGAGCCTTAGTGGTTCTGAGCCAGAGCCAGCACCCACCTGGCCTGAGGAGGGGCCGGGCCCAACCTGCTTGTGGAGGCTTCTCCCACCTCAAAAGCCTCCCTCCCAGGGAGCTTCTAGGAACACCCAAGAGCCTATGGAGGGCACTTGCATCTGGCACATCGGCAGAAAAGCAGAAAAGCAGCCTTGGGGAAATAGAGCATCCCCAAGCATAGTTAATTTGGCCTCTAGTTTTGGGCAACAGGGGTGTATAATTCATGCCTCTCCCCACCACAAAATGGCATACAGTCCAAAATCCCCCTTTCCTTGAAGGTGAGCCACCCAATATGCCAAACGTCTGTCTGGTTGGCCCCTTTCATCGGCCCCATAAACTAGGAAAGAGGACAGCAACACTACCCATTGCTCCTTCCCTTTGCTCTTCGCTACCCTAATTATCCACCTTGGTACTTAGCAACTGCCAACATCCCAAGCTTATAAACCTGTTAGTGGTGATTTGGGGTTTGACTCTGTCTGGCCCACCACCCCCGACGAGATAAAAGCGGGGAAGCTGGGCTGGCTTGAGAACTCGGGCCTCGCGCTCTCCCCTCCAGCCTCCTCTCTGCCTCTCCCCCGCCATGTCCTGCCGCTCCTTCCAGCCAGGGTCCAGATACGGCGGTCAGAGCTTCAGCTCCTGCTCAGCTGTCCTCCCCCGGATGGTCACCCACTATGCCGTGAGCAAGGGGCCGTGCCGGTCCGGGGGCGGGGGGGCGCTCCGCACCCTGGGCTGCCTGGGCTCCCGAAGCCTGTGCAATGTGGGCTTCGGGAGGCCTCGGGTGGCCTCCAGGTGTGGCCTGCCTGGCTTCGGGTACAGAGCGGGGGTCCCCTGTGGGCCCTCGGCCTGCATCGCCCCCGTCACCATCAATGAGAGCCTGCTGGTCCCGCTCGAGCTGGAGATCGACCCGGCCGTGCAGAGGGTGAAGAGGGACGAGAAGGAGCAGATCAAGTGCCTGAATAACCGCTTCGCATCCTTCATCAACAAGGTACCAGGGAGGCGCCCTGCTCGGGGGGGGCTGTGGGACTCAGAGGGCGCTTTGCCTCCGGGGCAGGGAGGCAACAGAGAAGACGTGGTGGATGGACTGGCCTCTCCTGTACTGTATGATCCCTAATCGTTGAAAGCTGCTTCAATCAGGCTCGGCACCAGACATTTCTGCCTGCTAGTTCTTTTTTTTACTCTCCTGTCATCTCTCTCTGAATGTTACCTGAGAAAATCACCAGAGCTGCCTGAGGTCAGACTACAAGAGGAACTTCCAAAGCAATGATAGGTACTGAAAAGAAAAACCAACGAGGCAGAGGAGGCTGTGACAATAGAGCCGCCTTCTGAGTGCCTGAGCTGGGGTGAGAGCCTTGGGCCTGGAGGCAGGGATGGGCCCCGTGACCCCAGATTTGCCACCAGAGTAGGCCTGGTGTGAGGAGAAGATGGAGCAGTCAGAGCTGGGAGCACACGGTTGCTGTCCCCAAAGCCACAGCTCCCAAAGGCTACAGGGAGGGGTGGTGTGCGGCCTTTGAGAGGCACTGACCTGGCCAATCGGAACTCCAAGCAGCTGCCTCTGCACCTGTCCCCACACCCCAGGGAGGCTCCTGGGATCAAGCGCTGAGCCAGTGTTTCTGCTGAGCCCCCAGCTGTAGGGCAAAGAATCCTGGGTCAGAAGTCAGGAGGCCTGGGCCCTGGTGTTGGCTCCACTCCTGACTGTTGTCCTGAGGCCCTGTGCAAACCTCTCACTTCTCAGCCTCGGGGCCCCTGCTGCCCGGTGGGGAAGGGGGACTTGGTGGTGGGCAGTCAAAGGAGGTAAGATAGGTAAAAGTGCTCCAAAAAGAAACTTAGTTCAGTAAATGGGAACTGTTTCACTTGCAGTTTTATCTTTAAAGCTCATTAAGTTCTGGGCTCTGACCTTCAGCAACATCACACCACCTTCCTGAGGCTGGGAGCTCCCCCCCTCCTCCCCGCCCCAGTGGTGCGGCCGTCGACCAGAAGTAGGGCAACATTTCTCCCTCTGCAGATTGCTCTCAAGGATTGGACACCGTGTTCCCTCCGCCAGTGGCTAAGGGGGTGGCCGAGATCAGCTCACTCAGGTCTCCTCATCTCGGTTTCTAAGCCACCAAAAGGGAGAAGCTGGCAGGTAGCTCTCCATGTTCCCGTGACAGGGACATGTTTTGGACGCAACCACGCAGGGTGCCTCAGAGTGGGGGGAGAGAGCTTAGAGTCCTAGGACCAAGCCTTTGATCTGACATCCCCTGAGTGCCCCTGGGCTGTGACCAAAGAAAGCCTGAACTCCCAGGCATCCTGTGAGCGGTTTGCATTAGCATGAAGATTCCTGAAGTGCTTGCCAGACCCAACAGCAAGCAGGAACCTTAGGAAGCCGAGCAAGGCTTAAAGGGACAGGATGTGTTGGCCGAAGTCGCAAGGCTCGGCAGGCAGGTCTGGAAGGTGGCCCTGTGCCAGGCCTATTGGGACAGTACTCCTCCCATAACAACATGCGACCCCTGGGTGGAAGGTGAAGGTCTTATAAAAGCTCCCCTGGGCAGGGGATTCACGGAGACCTATCCTCAGGTGCCAGGCTACGCCAAGAGCCTCATCTAAAAATTTTAGCCCATTGGCAGCAGTGTGTTGGGAGTAAGAGCACACGCTGATCCCATTGCCCACCCACCCCGCCACCTGTTACTGTCTCCCAGCCACGGTCCCCAGGCTCCCTTGCTCTCCGTGACGTCCTGTTCTTGGCCGCAGGTGCGCTTCCTGGAGCAGAAGAACAAGCTGCTGGAGACCAAGTGGAACTTCGTGCAGCAGCACAGGTGCTGTCAGGACAACATAGAGCCCATCTTCGAGGCCTACATCTCCGCCCTTCGGCGGCAGCTGGACTGCGTGGCAGGGGACCGGGCCAGGCTGGAGTCTGAGCTCTGCAGCGTCCAGGACGCGCTGGAAAGCTACAAGAAAAAGTGAGTGTGTCCCACGTTCACCCCACCAGGGAACCTGAGGCAAGCTCCATCAACAGCCTGGGCTTCGGTTTCCCCATCTCTACAAGGGGAAGTGTCCAAGTTCGTGGATTAGGTAGGGCAAGAGTGCAGTGGGATAACACAGGCAGAACACCCAGGAAACTGACACTCAGTCGAGCACGCGGGAGAAGGTCTGAACCTGTATATTTGCCTTCACCTCCCTTTCCGCCGCCCTCCCTCAGTAAGGCCCTCCTCAGCTCCCTATAGTGCTAGTTCTTTCTCCTGCCATTTCCTGCCCTCCAGGGCTCTGCTCTACCACTTGGTCTGCTGTGTCTTCTATCGATCCCCGTTCAGATCCGGAACCACATCTTATTCCGCAAACAGGCCCCCAAGCCCTCTTCCCTCCAAGCTTTTACTCCCACTGTCCCTTCCTCCTGATAAGCCCCTCTCGGCACCTCCTGGGACCACATCTAGGCTAACCTGGCCCACGTTTTCCCTCACTCCCTGATACTCAGCTCCTGGACCTCGAGTCCACAGCTGGAAGCCGTCACCCCTCCCCTCACCACCAGGGCTCTACGTCCCCAGCTCTTGTGGTTAAGGTCAGGTGGCCTGCTAGCCTTGCCCTCCCCGAGGGCAGCTCCCGGCCTGCCTCCAAGGAGAAGGTAGCTGAGAAACAGATGCTAACTAGGAGCTTGCAGGCTGCTGGGTCCAGTGCCTGCAAGAGGCTTGAGGCCTGGATAAATGGCCTCATGGGTCCTAGGTGGGTGTCTCTGGGTCCAGGGTCCATGGGAGCACATGTTGGTGGGGGAGGGTTGAGAGAGACACATCTCCATGACAAGAAGCTGTCCAAGCAGGCTCAGAGCCACGGTTCCTAAGGGAGGTGCGTCAGTGGAATGCAGCCACGTGGGGGCCACTCGTGCTGCGGGGTCAGTCCTATGCCTTCCGGGTGCCAAACACTGTGCTGAGCCGGCTCCTGCCTCAAGATCCCCCGGTCCAGCACAGACCTCCATGTGCACAAACTGTCACGATGGGGTACGAGGCAGAAGCGGAGAGGAATGCGCAGACAGTGAGGGCGCAGACGGGGCCCGGGAAAGCTTCCTGAAGGAGGTGCCATTTGCTCAGGGCCATGATGAAGTTTCATTCTAGTTGGGCCTTACAAAAAGGGAGTCCAGAGTAGATCCCAGAAAAGGGGAAGGGACAGGAGCAGGTGACAAGAAGGGCCAGAGTGTGCCAAGTGAGAGAGGACCACTGAAGCAGACCGTGACAGGCGAGATGTGGCGAGGCCAGCCCTCTCGGCCGGAGCAATGCCTTTCTTGGCGGGTAACATACAAGGTGGGCAGGAGACGTGGTTTGCAGCTCACGATGAAGACTTTGGACGGGGAAAGCGGGGGGAAGAAGGATGACACCAAATGCTCGTTTGATAGTAACAGCCAACGCTTTTGCAGCCTGCACCCCATGCCGGGGCGGCCCAGCGCTTGGCAGACGCTAACCAGTGTATGCGTTAGCTCGCGGCAGCTCCGTGAGGCTGGACCGGGTCATTCTCATTCTGTACATGATGAAGCTGAGGCACAGAGAAGTCCCTCACCCAAGTCCCTTCCCCAACGTCACATGACTAGCACCTGCCCGAGCTGGGATTCACGCCCAGGTAGAAGGCTCCAGCTCCCAGGGCCCATGCTGAGGCCAAGGTCTGCTGGAATCAGGAAGGATGGGCGTCAGGAAGCACAGTGAGGATGTTAATGGATCAATATCACTCATCAGACTGAGTCATCCCAGCCAGACTGAACCCCCTGGCCCTGATTCCATTGCCCAGGGAGACAGGGAGTGGGCGAGGAGCTCCCTTGGAGCCTAGAGGTGGCCGGGCTGTCTCTACGGCTCTGGTAAAGTGGGTAATTGCTACCTCTGCAAGTAGAGGCCAGGCTCAGACCTCCACTGGCGGGGAGGGCACAGGGCAGGCTGGGGTTCCAGTGTCTGCAGCCAAATCTGAGAACAACTCAGAGAAGGCAGCCAACTCTTCACCACCTTCGCAGAAGAAACAACTCGATGATGTGGGCTTCCTTCATAGCAAGATAGAATGAAAGTGGCCTTAAGAAGGACTTCCCAGAAGATGATTAATCACAGGAACAGGCTACTAGGGGAGTGGGGAGGGAGGTCAGCACGCACAGTGGCTAACGAGAGGCTAGGATGACAACCAACTGTCCTGGGTGGCTGGAGGAGCTGCAGGTGTCCAGTGACAACAGGGGCCAGGCCTGGCAACTCCTTAGGGCATTAAGTCAGTGAGAGGCAGATTTGCCCCCCAGGCTCCCTCCTCAGGCTGGATACCAAGGCTACTTCTGAACCCCCAAGCCAGACTAAAATATTTCTTCCTGCCCATCCACCAGGTATGAAGAGGAGCTCTCCCTGCGGCCCTGTGCTGAGAATGAGTTTGTCGCCTTGAAGAAGGTGGGGGAGGGCGGCACAGGGAGAGAGAAGGCCCCCTGAGCTGGCCCAGGTGGCCTCACCACACTCAGCCCCTGACCGAATCCAAACGTGTCTGCAGCCCACCCACCCCCCAGCAGGGCCTCTCCCCTCCTCGGGGCCCAGGGCCGACCCTACCGACCCTGGGAAAGAGGAAAGCCAGCCGTTCCCCACTTCTTGCAGAAGGGCAGTGATCAACCTGGCCTCCACCTCCCAACTCATGTGGGCCCAACCCGGTTAGGGTTGTGTCTACACCTGCCCGAGAAGTTGGAGATAGAGGTAATGCCCAATCAAAAACCAAACAAAACCTCTGCCTCCAACCATAAAAGATGAAAACAATAGCGATGGTTTCTCAGATAGACACCGAGGTGTCCTATGGCCCATGCGCCACGCAGAGGGCTCTGAGAAGCCGTAGTCAAGGCTCCTTCAAAACCCACTCTGTCAGATCCTTCCCTATCAGGGTGCCAGGCCCAGACATAGGGTCCTGGGGCTGGGGCTCCTCCCTCCATCCTTGGCTTTGTCGCCTTTTCACTTCCGCATGCACCTACACGTGGTTCCCACACCAGCCACTGGTTTGCCTGGGAGGTGGCCCAGTGGGAGAAGAGGGTGGCTCTTACACGTTCCCCTGGCCCCAGTTATCGTTGTCCCTGCTCTGGCCGCAGGATGTGGACACGGCGTTCCTGATGAAGGCTGACCTGGAGACCAACGCAGAGGCTCTGGTCCAGGAGATCGACTTCCTAAAAGGCCTGTATGAGGAGGTACCTGCAGCCCCACTGCCCACAGGGGCTCGGTCAGGGGCCAGTGCTGTGGGCATGATGGAGTGGGAGAGCTCCGGCCAGCGGGTACGGTCCGGGGCAAGCTGACTCAAAAGTGAGCACGGGAAGAAATCAGCACGGGCAGCTGGTTCTCAGGCAGTGAGACTCCCAGAAGTCAGAGGGCCCAGACCTTGGCTCTTGGGTCTGCATGACTAGAGGGGGGATGAAGAACAGGTTGGTGATGGAAGGCTCAGGACAGCTCTGCAAAGTCCTGTGCAAATCTGCTCTGGGAAGGTCAGAGCTGCTTCCCCCCTCCCCCCCTCCACCTTTATCCTCTAAATGCTCACGCATTCCCACCTGCCCCCCACCCAGGAGATCTGCCTGCTCCAGTCTCAGATCTCCGAGACCTCCGTCATTGTGAAGATGGACAACAGCCGGGAGCTGGACATGGAAGGCATCATTGCCGAGATCAGGGCCCAGTATGACGACATCGCTAGCCGCAGCAAAGCCGAAGCCGAGGCCTGGTACCAGAGCCGGGTGAGGCCCAGGCAGGGCCGGGCTGGGACCCCAGACCCCCCTTCTCCTAGGGAGTGAGTGAGAAGATAATGAGGGCCGCTTCACACCACAACCACAGGGAACCCTGTAAACCCTGAGTCCTGTTGTTTCTGCCAGGCTCCAGGGCCAGGTCCCTGCAGAGGATGTGGGAGGGGACCCCATGGGCAGCCCAGGCCTGTCATCAGGGTGCCGGGGCGTCCCAGCTTTACCCACGCACCGACACTGGAAGTGTTCCCCTAGGCAGTACTCGAGAAGCACTAATTGGCAATGACTACAAAGAGGGCCCTGGGCTTCAGGGCGTGAGGGAGGCTAATGGTGCAGTGGGTACTGATGGTAGGACAGGAGCGGTCATTAAAGCAGCCCCAGATGGAGGGAATTAGGGGCTTGCTGGGAGGGAGATTGATACTCCCAAGGGCAATTTGATTTCGCAAATATTATCGTCTCTGTCTCGTCTACCCTGTCGGCGAAAGACACCAAGCATTCATTCGCTCGGTCATTTCTTCATCCAACAACTGTTTATTGAGCAACCATCATATGCCAGGCACTGTTCTAGATGCTGGATTCCAGCAGGGGACTGAATAGACAGCAAACCCTGCCTATGTGTCACTTTCATTCTAGAGGACAGGGGAGGGGGGCTGGAGGGGCTGACAATACACAAGGTGAATCAGTAGGTGGGTGTACGTTATATGGTGGCGTGCGCTTTGAAGAAAATCAATCAGCGTGAAGTGCAGGGAGTGTTGTGGGAATGAGGTTTTAAATAGGGTGGCCAGGGAAGGATGGCCTTACTGAGGTGTGTGGTACTATGAGGATACTAAGAGTCACACCATCCCTGTCCTCAAAGAGGTTACAGAAATAGACTGCCCACAGATGACATGGGAGTTCTCTGTTGCCGTCAGGGACACAAGCTCCTGCTCGCTTTCTATTCTGCTCTCCTTAACATTGCTGTAATCCTCACGGTTGCCTCACGTCCCAAGAAGGCTGCCATATCGCTAATCTCACATGCTCATTCCAGGCAGGAAGAACACAGGGAAAAAGAAACACGCCAACTGGGTCATCCCCCACTTTAAACAGCTTTCCTGGAAGCGTTACCCATAGATCTCATTAATGAAAAAGCCAAGAAATATTCTCTTATCTGGGCTCACTGCCACCCCAAATAAAAGCAGAATTCTGTTGGAAGATGAGGAGAGCACATATTGCTAAGGCAGCTGCAGGCTTTGTCACAACAGCCAAATGACAAAAGAGCCAAAGAGAGTGATTTGCTTATCATTTGTTCTGCCTTCTCTATGCAAAATGCTCCCATCCCTTATATGCAGAAAAGTTGGCTAACTGTTTTTAATCTATAGATGTAAATCTATAAAACATTATTCAGAAATTGAATTTGGAGCAGCAAAAGTTTAAAAAAATGTTAAGTCAAAGTAGGAAGTAACACTGCATTTTGTTTTCTATTGTTTTGAAGGAGAATATAGGAAGATACCCACCCTGGTGAGGCAAACGTGGTCTGTCCTCACTCCCAGATCTGTCAGGCATCCCAGGCTGAGCACAGAAACCCCTTCTAAGGTCCAGAGGGAACTCTAAAGGGGAAGGAGCCCTCAGAAGACCCTGGGGCTCTGGGCTAGGGAGAAAAAGACAAGCCACGGAACAGTTAAACAGAGAAAAGGAGAGCTTAGAGGAGCATTTAATAAGCCTGAATGTTCAGGGCTGGGGAAGGAAATAAGAAGCAGCCCAGAAAAGGACCCCAAAATTGACCAGAAATAGAAAGGGGATGGGGAGCAGAACAAGCATAAGAATCCAGAGAGCCCTGAGCTGGGAAATCTCTGGAGGAGAGACTCCGGACGGTGAGAACAGGGGGCTGCGAGGCACCGCGGTGTGGGTGTGGGTGCCCAGGGCTCTGACCCGCCTGTCCCTCTCCCGGCAGTATGAGGAGCTGCGGCTGACAGCCGGAAGCCACGGTGACAACCTCCGCAACCACAAGAACGAGATCCTGGAAATGAAAAAGCTGATCCAGCGGCTTCAGCAAGAAATTGAGAATGTGAAAGCCCAGGTGAGGCCAGAAAGCCGTGGTCGTGAGGTCCCATCCCAGGCTGGCTCACTGCTGGTCCTGGGGGGCATGTCCGTTCTCCCTGGGAGCACCTGGAAGTGGGCATGAACTTGTGCCCCTCGCTTATGAGGGAACAAGCCCTTTCTACAAAAGCTGACCAACAGCAGCAGCAGCCTAGGGAAACAGCAAGGTCCCGAGAGACTCTAGGCAACTTTCAGTCCCAGATGAAATCGCAAGGGTACTCCCCTCATCGGGGGCACAGAAAAGATGGCTGCCATGGCCACTTCTAACCCAAAGACTCCAGTCCTGTGATCCTGAAATTCCAGACGACTCCCAGGAGTCCATACATGCAGACCCACTATGTCCTCCTAGGCTGGTGAAGACCAGCCAGACACTTCAAATCTATTAGCCCCAGAGAAATTGCTCAGATCTCCTTGAGATGTTATAGACAGAAGTGGTCCGACATTTCAGGAGGAACCAGATGTCACAATCCTAGGATGAGAGGCACAGCAGCTTTGAATCTGGCATGTCCCCATGACTGTGAAGGAAATCTCCTTCCTCCTCCTAACCCACACTCACAAAGCTGTTCATCCAGCCAATTATGCCACCCCAGCTGGTGTCCTACAGTTCAACTCAACTCTGACACTATCTAGCTGGAGAGAGCGTCAGATCCCACAGGGTAAGGGTCCCACCCCACTGCCCCCACTTCAGATGCTGTCCAAGTTGTCACCCAGTTGCTTCTGACCCATCAGCTGTACATCGGAGTTTCCCATGATCCCCTCTTCAGGTTCGATTAATTCGCTAGAGTGGCTCAAAGAACTCAGGAAACAATTTACTTACTCTTTAGCAGTTCGTTATAAAAGGCTATGATAAAGAACATGGATGAATACCCAGATAGAAGAGACGCATAGGGCAGGGTAGGCAGGAAGGACACAGAGCTTCTATGCCACACTCTGGGCACATGAATGTCCCAGCACTTCTGCATGTTCACCAACCCGGAAGCCATGTGAACCCCATACTTTGGGGATTTTACAGAGGCCTCCTCTCCTAGGCATGATCAATTATTAACTCCATTTCCAGCCCCTCCCCTCTCTCCAGTAATGGGTGGGTGGGGCTGAAAATCCCAAGCTTCTAGTCATGGCTTGGTCTTTCTGGTGACCAGTCCCCATCCAGGAGCCATCGAGGACTCACCCAGAGTCACCTCATTAGAACAAAAGACATTGCTATCATCCAGGAATCCCAAAGGATTAGAGAACTCTGTGTCAGAACCCAGGGTCAAAGACCAAATATTAAATCAAAAGGTGCTCCTAATGCTCTTTATCACTTGGGAAATTACAATGATTTAGGAGTTCTGTGCCAGGAACTGGGGGCAGAGACGAATATATGTATTTTTTATTATCTCCCAATGACCATGTTCTCCCTGTTCTTCTGAGAGTCAGCCTAGGGCTCCCGGGGCCCCCAGTAATGCCTTGCTGTGCCCTCTCCCCCAGCGCTACAAGCTGGAGGCCGCAGTGACCCAGTCGGAGCAGCAGGGCGAGGCGGCCCTCAATGATGCCAAGTGCAAGCTGGCGGGGCTGGAGGAGGCCCTGCAGAAGGCCAAGCAGGACATGGCCTGCCTGCTCAAGGAGTACCAGGAGGTGATGAACTCCAAGCTGGGCCTGGACATCGAGATCGCCACCTACAGGCGGCTGCTGGAGGGCGAGGAGCACAGGTGAGCCCGGGCTGCGCACCAAGGGCACATTCTCCCTCCTCCCTCTGGTCGCTGCTGCGGCTGCGGGTGGTGGGATTGCCTGTCCTACAGTCAGGGAAAGTCCCAAACAGCCCAGAATCCGCAGGCCCTCCTCCTGAACGTAGCGCTCAGTAGTGGCGGTGGCATGGGCAGGACGAGGGGTGCCCCACGTTCATCCACCTTGTTCTCCATGCAGTTACCCTGTGTCTTCTTTCCTCTCCCTCCAGGCTGTGTGAAGGCATTGGGCCCGTGAATATCTGTGAGTAGATGCGCACTCCCCTGGGGCTCTGGGGTCCTAGGGACTGATCAAGCCAACAAGGACAGACCACACCGCCCCGGCCCAGACATCAGCATGCCCTCCCCACACCAGGGAAGAGCTCTGTCTGCCAGGAGCTCCTGGTCAGTTGGAGGGGCTGTACTTAACTTTGGGAGTCAGAATTATATTAGGAGCAGAGATGCAGCTGGGCCTCAGTGCTTTGGGGCCTGGAAGCTGCCAGGAACCATCATGACAAGGGGGTGCCTCTCTGAAGAAAGCAGTTTTGAAGCAGGTTCAGACAAGTAGAAACTGAGAGCATGAAGCAGAAGCCAAGGCCCTGGAGAAAGAGGAGAGCTTCTAAGCACTTTCTGTGGCTGGGGTGGGAAGCGGGTGGCTGGAATGGGAGTATCGTTGTTGGTGAGTGGCAGCAGGTGGGGGCACGGCCTGGTTGAGAGGTTTCAGGGCCATGCTCTTCGAGCCACACGCTGCAGGACCCTGAGCATCCCTCCCTGTTCCCACAGCCGTGAGCAGCTCCAAAGGCGCAGTCCTCTACAAGCCGTGTGTGGTCAGCACACCCGTGCTGAGGACCGACTACTGCCCAGGGGGCACCGGGGTCCTCAAGACCAGCGGGGGCTGCAGCGTCGTGGGCACCGGTGAAGTCTACAGCCCCTGCGAGCCCCAGGGGCTGCTGGGCTGTGTGAGCGGGCGGGGTTCCAGCATGAAGCTAGGGGCTGGGAGCAGCTCTTCCTACAAGTGTTAGCCCGGCCCCCGAGGCTGGAAGCCCAGGGACAGGGCGCCAGCCCCCCGCCTGGATGTTGTCCCCCGACCAGGGCTGAAGACAAGGATATTCCCAAACCCCACCTTCCTGTATTGACCACACGTTTCCCTTGGGTTTTCACTGGGAGGCGCCCCTCAGGCATCTCCAAGAGTCACCTCTCACTTAGCCGTGTGCAGACCCTAAGCTAGGCCCTCGGGGTGAACACATCAAAGTTCTGCTTTATGGATTATCCCCTGAAAGGTTGCCCACAAAGCCAGTCTCCCACTCCCGACCCCTGGAAGTTCCCCACCTCCCTTTCGTCTGGCTCTCACACACCTAAGTGAACTTCTTTTAACACCCAGCTAACACATGCACTACTGCAATGATCAAATCCCATTCTGAACTCCAAAACCAAGTGCCACCGTTTCAGGATCACTCGAGACCTGTTCATGGTCCTCTCGGTTGGCACGTAGAATCGAGAGGTGGTCTTTGGGCAGTAGATTTACCTGCTCAGGGGTGCTGGACTCGCACTATGAAAATACATCTTTTTCCTGACCTGCATTGGCAGCTGATGGCGGGCAAAAGCCAAAACAAAGGCAAGGGGATGTGGAATGCTTCCTGGACGGAAAGACAATCACGAGCGGACACCATTTGCTCGATGGAAACAAGACCCTCCCCCACCCTCCGTACATAGCCCTCGCTGCCCCACCCAGCCCCGCCCCTGGTCCTGAGCCCTCTCCTTCTAGGTCCTTTTGCTTCCCGTCTGATATGAACATGTTTTCCTGGCTATAGTGATGTGGGGCTGCCCAGCACCTGGGAGGCTTTGGCTCAGGGGCTACACAGAAGGTGTTGCGCTGACCCCATCTCCCCAGAGGCCCCTAGCGCTGCATCCTGTAGGAACCCACCCACCCAGGGAGCCTCCATCTCTGTCATAAGCCTCTGGGCTTGTCTGTTCCCAATAAACTGACTGTTCCCAGGCTGCAGGAATCCGGATTATTCACTCGGCTCTGTGGGGTACAAGAAGGCTGGAGGGGAACCAATGAGCAGCCTTTGGGAGCTGGGAGCTGGGAGGGCTTGGGAGTGGAAATGAAGGTTATCATACTCATGGAAAAGCTACATATGAATGATCTGCAAACAGCCTGTGGAATAAATGTGGATCCATACAAATTGCATTTAAAACCTGCATATCACACCCCAATAGACTGCAAGTCACTTGCCATGTTAAAAACCATGGCCTTATACACGTAGGCCTCCTCACCACCTGGTCCCCTGCCCGTGTCCTAGAGAAAGCCTGTGGGGGCCCGAATTATGTTGATACTTAGCAGCCTCCCCGTCCCGGACCAGTCTCAGGGCAGGTCAGGTGCAGGCCTGGGGAAAGCTGTGCAGATGGGCCCCAGTCCAGCCAGGGAGGAGAAACTTCTAGTCCCCTCTCCCTCCTAGAGAGCCCCAAGACCTGGAGATGAGGCTTGGTAGTAGCAGTTCTACCCTTTTGGGGCCCCCAAAACCTTCCTGTTGCCTCACTGATCCCCTGTAACAATCCCCCCACCACAAACTCCTCCCAGAGGAGTCATAGATAATGAGAGGCAGAGAATATGGGAGCAACAGGAAAAGGCAACTAATGATTATGTCTAGAAAGGGGGTCAGAGAGAGGTTCACAGAGAAGGTTGTAAGGATAGAGTCTGGGAGGAAGTCGAGGACAGTATATTCAAAAGGAGGCTTTCATCCACTTTTTCATTCATTCAATATATATTTATCAAGCACCTGCTTTGGGTCAGGCCACCCAGGGGCTGGTGACAGTGATGAACAAGACAGCTCCAATCAAGGTTGACTTACTCAGCAGACAGAACAGACACAGGACTTAGAGCCCACAGTAAGGACTGTAAAATGGTGCGGGCACTTTGGAAAACATTCTGCCGGTTCCTCAAAACGTTAAACAGAGAGCTGCCATAGGACCCAGCCATTCCACTCCTAGATATACACCCAGGAGAAATGAAAACATGTGTCCACACAAAAACCTGTATGTGAATGCTCATAGCAGCATTACTCACAACAGCTAGAAGGCGGAAACCATCCAAACGTCCATCAGTGGATGAATGGATAATCAAAATGTAGTATAGCAACACAATGGAATATTATTCAGTCATGAAAAGGAATGAAGTACTCATACACATTACCACATGGGTGATCCTTGAAAACACCATGGTAAGTGAAAGACGCCAGACACAAAGATCATATATGCTTTGATTCCATTCCCATGAAAATCCAGAATAGGGTAATCCATAGAGGCAGAAAGCAAATTAGTGGTTGCTTAGGGCTGGAGAGAGAAGATGGGGTGGGGGATTATAGCTAAAAGTTTCCTTTTGAAGCGGTGAAAACGTTCTAAATTTGACTATGTTGATGGTTGCATATGTCTGAGCATATACTAAAACCACTGAACTGTACACTTTAAATGAGCAAATTATAGGGACACATGAGTGGCTCAGTCGGTTAAGCATCTGACTTTTGGTTTCAGCTCAGGCCCTGATCTCAGGGTTATGGATGGAGCCCCGAGTCGGGCTCCGTGCTCAGAGGGGAGTCTGCTTGAGATTCTTCCCTCCTCTGCTCCTCCCTCTGCTCGCGCTCGCTCTCTTTCTAAAATAAATAAAACTTTTTAAAAATAAAAATAAAAGGGACGCCTGGGTGGCTTAGTTGGTTAAGCAACTGCCTTCGGCTCAGGTCATGATCCTGGAGTCCCGGGATCGAGTCCCGCATTGGGCTCCCTGCTCGGCAGGGAGTCTGCTTCTCCCTCTGACCCTCCCCCCTCTCATGCTCTCTCTCTCTCAGTCTCTCTCTCAAATAAATAAATAAAAATATTTAAAAAAAAATAAAAAATAAAAAATAAATGAGCAAATTATATGGCATGTGAATTATATCTCAACCAAGCTGTTTGTTTGTTTGTTTGTTTAAAATGGGGCCCGGGCCCTAATCCATGCCTCACAGGGCTTACAGCCTAGCAGGGCATACAGACCTGCAACGGGAAATTACAGATGTGAGAATTGCTGTGAAGGGGGTCATAACTGAGGGCCCCACCTAGTCCCGGGCTTCGGGAAGGTCCCCAGGAGGAGGGCCAGGCCAGCTGGACCCTGAAGGGCAGCAGGACTCAGGGGAAGGGAGCCTGGTGGGGGTTCCAGGCTGAGGGACCAGCAACCGTGAGCCCGAGCACACCGTGCCTGTGCTGCTGAGAGTTTGGAGCCCACGACCGCACAACCACACAGAGGGAAGGAGAGGGCAGAAGAGCAAGGCCTCCAAGCCTCAGTTCCCCCCCCGCAGCCCTGTCACTCTGCCCCAGCCAGCTCCTTGCTGATCAGTATGCAAGGCTCTGAAAACTACAAGGATGCTCTGGCCTGGAGTCAGCAGAAACAGAGATTCCAATAGACCGCCCATCTCTAGCCCACAGATGGCTACCGAGATCCAGGAAACATGCCACTGGATTAAAGGAGGAGATGGAGGGGAGATTGCCCACCCTCACCGGGAGGTGGGCTCAGGCACGGAGACCATCCCTTCAGGACTTCCTATTCAGAGTGCACAGGCCCAGGGAGAGAGGAGGCTGGCTGAACAGTCCACTACCCAAGCTTAGTCCTGGACGTGAGCTCGGGGGCCTGGGTGAGCCCCCTCTGGAACGTCCGGCCGTGGCGGGGGGCTTCAGTGCTGTGCAGCAGCGCCCCCATTCTCCCTTCCTCCGGACTGGGAGCTGACTCAAGGCAGATGGGACAAAAGTGCCTCCTAGTGGTGGCCCAGTGGCACATTCCATTCACCTAGGCAAACCTTTCCTGAGCTGCTGAGGGGGCCAGGCCTGTGCAGGGTGCTTAGATCCAGAGAGGATCGGCCTGGGCCCCCTGCCCCCAGCAGGGAAGTCAGAGCTTCACTGCATTCCACTGGGCCTCAGGAGTCCAAATCCTGGCCCCCTCCAGGGCACCCCTGTGAGGACAGGAGGGGAACAGCCCCAAGGGGCCCGGGGAGGATGGAAGCACCCAGAATGGAGCTCCTTGTTTCTCTGTCTCCCCAGAGTATCTCCCATTTCCTTGCCCCTCTTCTCACCTGGGGCCTCTCTTCTCCCTACAGGGCCCTTCCTGGCCCCACTCCCCCCTCTCTCAGGGGCCCTCTGCCTCTGCCTCTCAGAGGCCCTTGTCTTGCCAGGACCCCTTCCTCATCCCAGCCCCCTCGGTGGCCCCAGGGGCACCCGCCACTGCCACTCTCCAGCCCGGGCTTGGACTGGGGGCACTGGCTTCAGAAGCAGAACTGTGACCAGAGGAAGGGGAACAGGATCACCATGTCTGATGGAAGGGAGATAGCTGGGCCCCAGCCATGCCAGCATCTTAACACAACGCCAGGCACACATCAGGAGGGGAGTGGAAGCAACCTGAACTGTGCACCTTCGAGGAGCATCATTTTCACTCCGGGCAGGTGATAGCTGCGTGGGCCAGGTGAGGAACCTACATTACACCTGAAAAACACTCATCCTGCCTGGAAGAGTGGGGATCCCCGAACAAGAGGGGATGCTTTATCCCTCCTGGGGAGGTGTTTAGCTTCCATCTAAGAGTCCTTAGTCCGAGGGGGCAGAGGGGTGAAGGGCCTAGGCAGGGGTGGGCTCAGCCTCTCCCCACTGTCCCCCTCCTTCTGCTGGGCTTCCCTTCCCACAGAGGCAGGTCTCAGCACGAACACCTCCCAGTGAGTGTCTCTTTCCAGCACAAACTTGTCTCCAGGCAAAACGGAAACACTGTGAAGAAGGCGGCTTTTAGCAAAGCCTCTCAGCACCTGGGATTTCCCTGTCTCGCTCCTCCCCTCCCACACACACGCGCGCACACACACACACACATACACACAGCCTGGGTGTGCCCAGGGTTCCCAGACCCTGCTTAGCCAGCCAGGACGGGGCCTCTCCCCACCCTTCCCCGTCAGCAGTTCTGCCTTCCCGCACTGCACAGATAGCATCTCGGGGAGCCCAGCCCCCAGAGGTCCGGCTTCCATCCAGCCTGACCCACTGCAGGAAGAAGAAACTGTCAGGGCAGCAAAAGCTCCAGCCAGCCCAGGGTTTCCAGGGCAACCCCTCCCCGCTCCGTACGGGCCACCCCCAGGAAAACTGGCTGAGGGTTGTGTTATGCATCGTCAGGCAAAATGATGCCTCAGAACTAGAAACTGCTGATGGTGAGAGTTCATCCCAGAACAGGAGTTATGCTTGACTGGTCCCACCTGCCCCGCCTGGTCAGTCAGGCCCGCGGGAAGCAGGGACTCAGGACAGTCCCAGAGCGGCAGTGGGTGATGAAAGCACGGCTGGGGCGTGGGAGGAGGTGGGTGCTGAACAGGAGCAGGGTGCCCACCTAGAAGGGAAGGGAGGCTTGTGCAAAAGAGAAGGGTGGGGCAGAGAGAGGGAGGGAGGGAGGCAGGGAGGGCAGGAGGGAGGGAGGGAGCAGAGCAAGGGGGGAATGGATGGCCATAGCCACACCACCTGCCACAGCGTCGCCCCAGACACGTTCACACTTATCCCTACGATACCGTGAAGGAGAAGGCAGTGTCAGTCCATCTTGCAGATAAGGAAACTGAGGCTTAGACAGGTTAGGGGACGTCCCCAGGTGACCGGTAACTCACGGAGGGGGCGTGCTTGCTGTCTCCCACTGTTCAGAATGGCCGGTGCATAGTGATAATAAAAAGCAGACTGACTTTCAGCTGGTCATATTATCGTTTTTAAGTTCTCAACAGACAAGCACCCGGAGCAGAGCCCTGCCCCCACTCTGCCCCTGGTGCACCACCGTCTAAGGTCACTCTGCTGGCAGGTGGCAAAACTGGGACAGAACCCAGGTCTGTCTGACTCCAAGGGTAATGTCAAGTCTCTGTTGTTCACCTGGCACCCTCGTTGGTGTTCTCAATGCCTCTCCTCCCCCTTTCACCTCCCTAAGGGTCCGCCAGCCGCCTTCCCAATCTCCTGGATCCCCTTGCCTGGCCCTTTCCTCCAAGCAGCCAGACTCACAGTGCAAGAGGCCAGAGCTGGAGGGTAAACTGCGCTGGCTCCCTGGTGAGCACTTGAGTTTTGGATCCTGGAATCTCCTCTTCCTGACGCATCTCCAAAACCAAACGCTCGAATTCCTCTTCTTTTCACTTCCTGCTCCTTTCTCCCCCCTTTTCCTCCTGCTTTGAATCTTTGGGGTGTATTCATGCATTCTACAGAACTAAGTAGCATTCCCTCCACATGCCCCACTCCACCAAGCACTGGAGGCACAGAGAACAAAACGCACCAAGTGTCTGCCTCCTGGAGCTTATAGCCCAGCTAGGGAAGATAGAAGATAAGCAAGCAAATCCAGGCAGGAGAGGACCTCTGATGGTGACAACTACTAGGGGAGGAGGGATAGAGAGGACATGGGGGAGGGAGCTTTAAATAGGGGGTGACCTATGAGCAAAGACCTAGGAGAGTTGAGAGACCCGGCCATACAGCTATCTGAGGAAAAGGAGTTTCCGGCAGAGAAAAGAGCAGGTGGATAATTGTCTGAGGCAGGACTTTTCCTGCCTGTTTGACAGACAATCAGGAGGTCAGGGTGGCTGGAGCCTGTTAGGATGGATAGGGGGAAATGAGGTCAGTGCACAGAGAGCAGACTGTGCAGGGTCCTGTATGCCATTTACTCTGAGTGGGATGGGAAACCATAAGAGCCTAGAAATGACATGATCTAACATGTTGTTAAAGGATCACTTTGCGCTGTTAAGAAAAGACTGAGGGGAGGGGCACCTGGGTGGCTCAGTCTTTAAGCGTCTGCCTTCAGCTCAGGTCATGATCCCGGGGTCCTGGGATCGAGCCCCACATCGGGCTCCCTGCTCCGCGGGAAGCCTGCTTCTCCCTCTCCCACTCCTCCTGCTTGTGTTCCCTCTCTCGCTGTGTCTGTCTCTGTCAAATAAATAAAATCTTTATTTAAAATAAATAAATAAATAAGAAATTAAAAAATGAAATATACGTGTGGAGAACAGATGTTCACCAGAGCGATATGCCTTGACAGTCATCAGTGTGGATAGATGGTATTTAAAGACATGAGACTGTATGATGTCACCAAGGGAATGAGTGTAGGTAAAGATGTGAACAGGTACAAAGACTGGGCCCAAGGATGCTGCAGTGTGTAGAAGTTGGGGATATGAGGAGAAACTGGCTAAGAAAACTGAAAAGAAGCTGCCAGTAATATGGCAGGAAAATCAGGAGAGCATGGCGTCTGGAAACCAAAAGAAGAAAGCGTTTCAAGGAAAGGGGAATGATTGACTATGTCAAATACTGCTGAGAAGCTAAGTGAGGGCTGAGGACAGACCACCGCAGTTAGCAACGTGGAGATCACCAGCGATCTTCCCAAGAAGGATTCTCTCATTATTACTTTCCTGCTTTTCTCTTTAGTCATACATTTGATAACTGGGTCTATGGAAAATAGTAGTAAACTAGGAACATTCTTAGTTTGATAACGAACATCAACAAAGAACCTACAACTAACATCCTACTTAATGGTGAGAAACTTGAAGTTTTCCCACTAAAATTAAAAAATAAGGCCAAGAAGTCCTCTCTCACCACTGTTTTTAACATCATCCTGGAAGTCCTAGCTAATGCATAAGACAAAAGAAAATAAATGCTGTAGAGATTGGAAAGGAAGAAAATAGTAAAAACCCGAGCTGGATAGCTCAGGTCAAAAGCACACACCCCCTTCCAAGCATCCCACAGGATCCCAAGCAGCCAGTCAAGTACAAGTTCCACCAGGCATGGGACAAATAGGATGAACCATGTCACATGCTAGAATAGAAAACACTTGTCTCTGGGTCCTGAAATATCTGCAATATTGGTAACAATGATAATATCCAGTTGCTTAGAACTTTTCCTTCTCTATCCAGATGCTTATTGCTTTGTCTCCCATCCAAGTACTAACCAGGCCCAACCCTGCTTAGCTTCCAAGATAGATGCATTCAGGTGGTATAACCATAGACCAGATGCTCATTGCTTTGTGTCTCTCTATCCTAACCAAAGATTCATCAGTAACACAGGAAACCTGCACACAAGCCTATAGATCAGCCCTAATGTGTGTTTTAGGGGTTCAAAATCATGTGGTTAACTTTCCACACAGGTACATGATCAAACCATTGGCATGCTTTGGCCTCAAATTACGCCACAAAAATATTGACCAGTGGATAAGATAAATCTTCCCCCAGCATAGAGACTGTCTTTTATCTCTGTACCATCAGCACCAAGCACACTGTCTGAGACGGAGTAGGCAACTGATAATTGTGGAAAGAAGTAATGAATTCATGAATTAATCTCTTCTGAGTGTCTCAAATCAGACATGCTTCTATACTAACCCAAATGAGCTTTACCGAAGATTCAACTCTTATGTAAGCAGCCAAACCAGAGCATGGAAGACTGATAAGACAGTACAAAAGGGTTTTGGACTACTTAATCCATCTACAGAGATGCAACAAACCATATTCTCACCACATTATTTCTTACTCAGAGCTGTGCAGACCCTGTCTCTTCTGCATACCCCCTTACACCCCCACCTATTTAGGGGGTTATATCTGTATGGATGCACCTCTTTTGAGCCTCTTGCTGGAGGTGTTACCATCCTAACTTTCTGGTGGTTAGCCACACACTTGCAGTGAAAAAGTCTATTGGATTTATGACCAAAGCAAATTTATGTCCCCATAATGGCAATTGTGGTGGACTTGTGGGAAAAAAATTGGACCATAATGTTTATGTGTTTTTAATGTTTATAGATTTGATGTTATAGCCCTGATCCTGAGGAGAATAGGTGTGTCTGAGATTAGCTCATTATTAACAAGGTTACAGGCATGAAGAGTTTCTGCTAACTACCCAAGCTCATAAATGCATCCAAATGGATTTTTTTGCGTTTTTATGGGGCCAATCCTCAGATCCCCAGACACATAAAAGGGGGAAAGGGATCCACTAGCCTCAGAGGGACTCCCAGCTCCAGTTCGCCCCACTCTGCAATCCCCACTCTGTCCTCACCCAGGAAGCCATCATGTCTTGCCGTTCCTACCGAGTCAGCTCTGGGTGCCACATGGGCAACTTCAGCTCTTGCTCTGCAGTGAACCCCAAGAACCTGAACCGTTTCCGGGCCAGCTCTGTCTCCTGCAGGAGTGGGCCCAGCTTTGGGGGCCTTGGCAGCTTTGGTAGTCGGAGCGTCATCACTTTTGGATCGTGCTCACCCAGGAGAGCAGCTGTAGGCCCTCGTCCCATCCGCTGTGGAGTTGGCTTTGGTGCTGGCAGGGGGATGGCCTTTGGCTTTGGTGATGGGAGCGGTGCTGGTCTGGGCTTTGGGGCCAGAAGTTGTGTTGGTCTGGGATTTGGAGCTGGCAGTGGCCTTGGCTATGGCTTTGGATACAGAGTTGGAGGAGCTGGAGTTCCAGCAGCCCCATCTATCACAGCAGTGACTGTTAACCAGAGCCTGCTGACCCCCCTCAACCTGGAGATTGATCCCAATACCCAGAGGGTGAAGAAGGATGAGAAGGAGCAAATCAAGACCCTCAACAACAAATTTGCCTCCTTCATTGACAAGGTACCTATGACAGCTCAATCTCGGGGTCTGGGATGGTAAGAGCTAAAATGCACTGGGGTGTCCTCTCCCTTAAGAAGAAAGAACCCAGGCCTGAGGCATCAGCCTTGACCCACATCTTTCAGGCACTGCAATACAATTTCTGGGTCATTCTGTTGCAAAACAAGGACAAACCTGAGGAAATGCTGCATGGTGGGATATACTAAGACAGTGGTTTTGTCTTCTGGAGGAAAGAGGAACACCCAGCCAAATCTGAGGGCATCTGGACAAACTAAGACCTAGCACCTAGTCACTTAGAAATATCTCCCAAACAGGCTAGAAACATTAGGACTTTGGGCAGATGTTGGCTACCTGTTTAAAGGGTTTTAACCTTTGAGATCTTCATGTTCTTTTTGAGATTGTCATAGTCTCTGAGGCTGGGTAGCCACATCTGCTCAGGCTCAAGAAAGTAGAGAATGGAACTGAGTAATTCTTGCACAAAAGAAAGAATGTATACTCCTCATGTGGGGTACCCAGATTCAGCTGAGTTGTCTAGATTGAGGGAAATTGTAGGAAACCACCATGGGAAGTCATGATCTTCAGACTGATGAGAGAAACAGTGATGTGGAACTGACATCCCACAAACCATGTCTCCATGGAGCGGGAGTCCTCTATATCTGAGAATGGAAGCTCACCTCTGTGAGCTTCAGGTTCCTCATCTCTGAAATGAGGGGGCGGAGCAAATGATCCAAGTTCTCCTCCAGCTCAACAATTCTCAGCTGATGGAGCATCTGGGATGGTGGATATGACTTATGACCTGAGAATTCCCACCTCCTAATGCCTTATCCCACCCCAATATACTTTACTCTGCTCCTCATTCCCTGTGAGGGATGGCCAATCCGTTTTTAGATATAGGCAAATCCCAGCTCAAGTAGAATCAAATTTTCCAACTTCCAGTGTACCAGCTTGCACTTTTCTTGGAGGGTAGAGAGGACATGGTACTGAAGTGGTTTGGTTCAATAGCTTCTGTTTGCAGCTGAGCCTGACTGAGCATGAGGAGGGGGTCACAGACGTACTCTTCCAGTGTCTACTGAGTTAGAGGCGGAATGAAAGTCAACAGACAAGAGGACAATGTCAACATGGGGCTGAGAGTCATCTCTGGCCACCTGAAGAACTTGTCGACATGTAGGTGACTCTATCAAGCTCTTCAGGTGCCATTTCTTTGCCCCTGTGGATTTAGGTGCGGTTCCTGGAACAGCAGAATAAGCTCCTAGAGACCAAGTGGAACTTCCTCCAAGAGCAGAAATGTGCCAGGAGCAACCTGGAGCCCCTCTTCGAGAATTATATCACCAACCTGCGGAGGCACCTGGACATAGCAAACAGCGACCGGGCCCGGTTTGAGGCTGAGAGAAACCACATGCAGGATGTCCTTGAGGGTTTCAAAAAGAAGTAAGTGGCATCTAGACTGCATAGACCAAGGACAGGCAGTGTTTGGTTCCCAAAGCAGCTGCCATGTTCAAATAACAGCAGCTGTACAAACCGGGGTTGAATGCTGGTTTCAATACTCACCCTAGTAGGGGCAACGATATGTAAGGGAGGAGGAGGAGGCCCTCTGTGGGTCCTGAATAAAAAGGAGTCTTGGAATTGGGCATGGTTTGTCCCTAGTCTGGTCTGTGGGAATGGACAGTAGACTCCAGAAACAGCCCTCTGGTTTTGAGAATAGTGCTCACGTTCAGCAGTGAGTTGGGTCCTACTTTCTCTATGTTCAAATGCAATGATTCCAAGTCTTTTCTAGCAGAGGAGCATAGCAATGGTCCACATTTTCAGACCCCAAATCTAATTTGAGAAGGTAAAAGGGATTTGGAAAATCTGAGGGCCACAGGCTCATAAAAGGTCCTAAAGATGAGACAAAGTAGATGAGAATATGTAGGTGGCAACAGGGACTCGTGCTCCTAGGGCTCACTGGAGAGTTGGGAGTAATTGCCTGTCAGTTCAGATGAGAACTCACCCTCTCAATCCTTATCATCCAGGTATGAAGAAGAGGTGGGATTCCGGGCCAATGCTGAGAATGAGTTTGTGGCTCTGAAGAAGGTAAGGGAGAGCAACAGGTCCAAGCAAGCTTCTCCTCCAGACAAGAAAATATTCCCAAGACAAAACCTGCCCCACCCCCCGTACCCCACCTGAAACGGCCCAGGCAGCCCCGTGGAGTCTGGGGCCACTCACACAGAGTGGAACCTCTAAGGTCATAACAGGTCCCCTTTGGAGTTCTGATTTGGCCTCAGATTATTTAGGATTGGGTCTTCACAAGAGCAGAGGTCTGAAGAGATGGCCTTTTAAGAGTCTTAGATTATCCATATGCTCCTTGCCTATAAATATGCATTCAAAAATGTCCAGCAGCCCCCAGGTAGTAGGGAGAAGAACAACAGTCACTAAACTGCATTCCAAGGGCTCTCCCACCTATCCCAAAGCCTGGCCTGGCCCTGTGGGGATTGGCCTGATCTTCCCACCCATCTCCAGACTCTGCCAAGTTTAAACAGTACACAAGTGATGACCATTTTCTCCTTCTCTCTTTTATGCAGGATGTGGATACAGCTTTCTTAAATAAGTCTGATCTAGAAGCCAATGCAGATACCCTAACTCAGGAAATTGACTTTCTGAAAACCCTATATATGGCGGTAAGCATTCATCCCCTCTGAGCCAAACAAAGAGATCTGTGCTTAGCCTGGACTCCTGGGGGGCTTTGTCTGGACTGGCATAATTTCTAACATTTAGTATCGTACATCTTCCTCCTGTTCCAATCTATTATCCTCTAAATGTCAATTTATCTACAAGTGGAGAAAAGAAGGTAAGCAAGCAGGCTTCTCAGCAGGTCTATGAATAAACTCCTTAGATCTACGCTCCAACTCCTCGTTGGCCAACCCAAAGACTGGGGTCTAAGAGCATCCCTTCCTCTCTACCAATCAGAAGACTCTGAAAAACTGATTTGCTAGTAGATGTAAGAAAAACTGTGTTTGACCTAATTGGCTAAATGAACTAGTTATCTTTTGCTTGGTAAGTGGTCTGTTTGGTCTGGTACAGAATCAGCCAGAGCTAATGTCCGGCTCTGAGCAGAAAGGCATCAGAAAGCTCCCTCTGGAGCCCTTACAGGCCAGTTCCAAGCCCCTGGTTCTATTAAGGACTTGAGATACAAGAATTCCTAGACCACCATGTTCTAGAATATTATCAACTCTCGATGATCCATGACCAGCACAGTCACTTTGTGGACAAGCCAAAGAAAAGTTTCAACACTAGCATGGCTCTCACTCTCCTCTGCCAAGTTCCTAGGCCCCATGTATTCACCTAGGTGAATAAGGAGTTAAAGAGGTGTCTTCGAGTATATAACATTTCAAACTGAAATAGTTCTCTGTTCATGTCTTTTTCTTTGTCCTCCCGTTTGGATGGTCAGCTCCATCACTTTGCTCTGAACAAATGAGCAATGCTCTCTGCTCCTGAAGCCACTCCTGGGGCCCCTATGGCAGAGTCCTGGCCCCTGATGGGACTCTGAGCCCAACTGTCTTGCTCATCCTCCAACACAGGAAATCCAGTTGCTGCAGTCACACATCTCAGAGACATCGGTCATCGTGAAGATGGACAACAGCCGGGACCTGAACATTGATGGAATCATCAACGAAATCAAGGCCCAGTATGAAGAGGTCGCCAGGCGCAGTCGGGCTGATGCTGAGGCCTGGTACCAGACCAAGGTGGGAAGGGGAGTGGGGGGCTGAGGAAGGGGTGTAGGCAGCCCTAGCTAGAGTAAGACTCATGTACGACAGAGTGGGCCCAGTGGAAGTCGAAGGCTTCCCAACTCAGTTGGGGCTGTGGTCTGCACTCAAACTTTGGACCCTCATAACATCCCCCTCTCCCTGCACAGTACGAGGAGATGCAGGTGACAGCTGGCCAACACTGTGACAACCTGCGCAACACACGGGATGAGATCAATGAGCTGACCCGCCTGATCCAGAGACTGAAGGCAGAGATTGAGCATGCCAAGGCTCAGGTGGGCAAAGGAGAGGAGAGAAAGCCCCAGAGGGAGGAAGGGGAGCTGTGTTTCTAACCCCACCCGGGGATCCCCTAGTCCCTGCCAAAGCCCACCTGCATGCCCCCTTCCTGCAGCGAGCTAAGATGGAGGCTGCAGTGGCCGAGGCAGAGCAACAGGGCGAGGCAGCCCTCAACGATGCCAAGTGCAAGCTGGCGGATCTGGAGGGCGCCCTGCGGCAGGCCAAGCAGGACATGGCCCGGCAGCTGTGCGAGTACCAGGAGCTGATGAACGTCAAGCTGGCCCTGGACATTGAGATCGCCACCTATAGGCGCCTGCTGGAGGGCGAGGAGATCCGGTGAGAGCTCTCAGTGCAGCTGGAGGGAGGTCAGACTTAGGCATCTAGAATGACTAAATGGGAGAGGGAACCAGGTGAAGAATTGCCAGTTTGAGTGATCTTTAAAGGTAGCAGTATCTTCTCTGCAAATATTAGTCAGGTTGCCCTTGCCAGGGAATTAGAAGATGGTTCCAGCTTTTTGCCTCCAAAACGCAAGTTTCTAGACAGTCTGCACCAGAATCATAGGATGTTTTGCATATTGGTTATCTGTTTAAAAATAATAATAAAACCACATTTCCTCAAATATTTTGATTCAATCGTTTTGGAGCAGAGTCTAGGAACATGTGTTTTTTCAAAGCTCCCGGGATGCTTGTAAGCTAAGGGTAAGAACCACCGGTCCACTCTGCCAAGAAAGCCTTTCTGATAGCAAGCAGCTTTTCAGGGACCAACACTGCTTGTGAACTCACTTATTTCTTTCTCTCCCCAGGATCTGCGAAGGTGTTGGACCAGTAAACATATGTAAGAAACTTAAGTTTTTTCCTCTTCATATTCCTCTCCTGCAGCTCTGCAAATTTCCTTCAAACTCAGGCTCATGTTGGGATTAGGAGCCCATGCTGGGCTGGCCATGAAAGTCAGGAGAGCGAGGACCATCTAGCCCCTGGACTAGGAGCATCCCTTAGCTGAGGTCTGAGATCTCCCCAGAGCCTTCATTCCCTAGAGAAAGCAATCACAAAAGTTTGCAGGGCCAAATAGGGGGGAAAGGGTTCCAGAAGAAAGTCAGCCTTTTTCCTTTGAGTGGTCTTGTCCTTCAGGGACAAAGACCAGAGAAGGAATGAAAAGACCTGTGCCAAGGAGTCGCCCCCACACCCATGGCAGGGGATGGGACAAGGATGAGCAGAAGTCTTCCTGCTGCTACTACCAGGCAAAATATTGTTTGTGCCCAAAGCATGCAGGGGATTATGGTGGGCACTGCAGGGCAGGGGAAGGTAGGCACAAAGAAGGCAAGCCCAGCCCCTGCTCTCTAGAATTAAAATCATCTTGAGATGAGCCCTATCCATTGTCAACCTGTCCCTCAAGCCCTGTGGAGAGGAATAGCATTAGCACTCCCCTTTATGCTCACTTAGAGAAAATATGTGGTTTACCAGAAGTCCCAAAGCTAGTCAGTGGCACAGCCAGAACTCAAACCCAGATTTCTGATCCAAAAGTACAAATCTACACAGATGTATGGTGGAGCTGAGTGCTACATTGGGTGGGTCAGGTAGTCAAAGCTACTCATCCTCAGATGACCTGCCCTCAGAGAGGGGGAGGTAGCAGGGAGTGGCTTTCTGCAAGAGGTCAAGCTTGAGTGGAGGTCACAGATGATGCGAAGGATTCCAGTAAAAAGAGAGGGAAGGAGAGGAGGGCCCCTCTACAGACAGGGCTGGTCTAAGCAAGCTTTAGTGGGATTGGCATCCTGGGATATGGAGGTATGCCCAGTGGATACCAGAGGGCTAAAGAGCAGAGACATCAGTGGGTCAAGAGAGAACTGGCAAGGGACTCCTGTTGGAGGGACAATGTGGGAACCCCCAAGGAGCATGATATAATCAGGAGAGAGAAGCCCCATGGCTTTATGGGAGCTACTGCTCCAGTTGTCTGGATAATCCAGCTCACCGCCCAACCTGACTTCAGCCATATATAAATGACAGTCAACTTATGACTATATGCGACCTGGGGAACTGGCTGAATTCTCCCATTTTAATCTGAATGTTTAACTTTAGTGGAGTCACGGCCTTTGAGTCACCCAGGCAAAAGAAGGGAAAAGTGGGTGTTGTCTGGGTAGGCAATAGGGACCACTTCCCCCGGTGCCACCATCCTGTCCCCTCCTTCCCTGCTCCCAGCAGACAGCATGGAGGTTGGCCCCCAGGCGTGGGCAGCCTGTGTCGCTGACAGTTTCCTCTCCCTCCCGCAGCCGTAAGCAGCTCCCGGGGCGGTATAGTGTGCGGGCCTGAGCCCCTGGTCGCAAGCTCCACCCTCTCCCACAGTGGAGTCACCTTCTCGGGCAGCAGTGGCATCCGGTCCAGTGGCACCTGTGATTCCAGCCTGGGCGGGGCCCAGGTCATCAAGGCCAGCAGGGACCTGCTGAGCGCAGGCTCCCGAGGCAGCTCGGTGCTCATGGGCGAGGCTTGCGCTCCCAGCACCCCCTGCCTGCTGCCCACCGAGGGGGGCTTCAGCAGCTGCAGTGGGGGCCAAAGCAGCCGCAGCTCCAGCGTCCGCTTCATGTCCACCACCACCTCCCATCGGACCAAGTACTGAGAGGCCAGCGCCAGTGAGCCACCAACCCCGGAAGAACCATCTCGATGTCACCTGCTTCTGTCCCACAGGCGTCTGGACTTTAGGCCAGAGGGGGCTCCAGCTACCCCAACTGCCAGGAAGGCAACTCTGCTCTCCCCAGGGATTGATCTGCCTGGCCCCTGTCCTCGGGGGATTTTTTTTCATCACCTAGATGCTCTCTCTGCAGCCCCAGTAGACTGGCTTCTCCCTGACTCCACATTTCCGCTCTTTGGATCACTCTTCACCATTCAGTTGAACAGCCTGAAGAAAGGCACATTCCTTACAGTTACACAAATCAGTGCACTAGGGAGAAAAAGAACAGTCGAAAGCCAAAAAGAAGGTGCTTGGGCACTATTGCCATCCATAGCTTTGGATTAATTTGGAGAATGGAGAGCTGATGTCCACACTGCAGGCGTCTTTAGCCCACTGCCCTTTGCTTCCTTCTTCCTTTCCCTGGCAGGAGAAGGTTCTTTCCTTCTCTTCCTCACCTGAAAGGATCCATAGTCCTTGGTGGCCCAAGGGATCCCTAAGTCCCCTGAGATGGTTCTTCTCCGAGTGGCAAATGTCCTCAATGCTTCTCTTCCTGCGTTGTTGGTTTAATGTGCATGTGGGTGCACGAGGTTGGGGGGTGCCGATGGAGCATGAGCTCTGCTCTGCTGCATGGACCCTGCCCCTGTGGTGGTATGAAGGAGACCCGACCCTGTCCACTGCAGGGGGTTTGTGTCTGCAAGCTCCAGGGAGGTCTGGGAAGGGGGGGTGCCTCTTGGTACTGTTCTTTGCATTGCTGGGTTTTCAATAAACTTGCCAATCTAACATCACTAGGACTCTGGCTTCTCCTTCTGGATCACACTGCTGATGGGAGAGATTGCCTCCTAGACTCCACCAGCCCACCAGCCCAACCCCCCACCCCAGGGACCTGCCAAGGGCAGAGGCTGCTATCCTCGACACAGGGGAAGCAGAGGGGAAAGAGGGCTCAGGCCCTTCCCTGCAGGAGCTCGCAGCTCAGTGGGGGAGAGGATAAATGCAGCAAAGGCCCTGAGAACAAGTGCCCAGCAGCCCACTCCTCTCCAGGTGTTGCCCTACACCTCCTGACCAACACAGACCCTTGCCCCTGTTCCCCAGGTCCTTCCCCAGCCCCACTTCCTCTGGGACCACTGCAGGATACTCATCCTTCTGCCCTCACACTTGTTTCCATCCAGCTCACTCACTATGATATTGTTAGAAAGGCCTTACATAGAAAACTAATCATGGCTCTCCCCTACTTATAGACCTCAGTGGCTCCCCATTGCCTTCCAGAAGAACCCAAACTTCCTAACATGGCATACAAGCCCTGAGTGATCTGCCCATATATTTCCACCCCATGCCATCCCTCCGTGCACCCTACTCTGGCCTCTCATCTTTTATTCATTCACCCAAAAGACACTTGTGAAATGCTTACTTCCTGCCAGGCACGATGCTGGGAAAACAGCAGTGAACAAGACTTGGTCCTTTCCACCCAAGAGCTTACGTCCCAGGCTGACAAATGGACAGGTAGACAAGCAATTACGTCTTGATATGCTCAGTGCTGTGTTAAGAGTGGAATTGATGTTACAATGCACAGAGGAGAGGCCCGACCTAGACTTGAAGCATCATGAAAAGCTTCCTGGAGGACGTCATGTCACAGCAGAGATGTGATGGGTGATGAATTAGCCATACAAAGAAGGAAGAAGTACTCCAATCAGAGGAAACAAGGTGTGCCAAACCAAGAGGTTGCAGAGAGCGTGCCCAGTTTGGGGATCCCGCTGGGGCTGAATATAACATAGCCTGCAAGTGATAGCTCAGGTGGGGGCAGGAGGCAGCCAAGGGGTGCTCGTGACCAGCACCCAGGGTACCGCTCCATCAGGGCACACATCTCACGCAGGGACTGTTTGCTGCTCTGCCTCACCTCGAGAGTCCTCCTCCTAGAGCAAGAAGCACACCTTTCATCTTTATGGATTCTGCCTTGCTCAGTCAGCAACCTGAGAACTTACAGGTTGCTCTGCTCACAGCCTGAGGCCTGCCTGACCCTGGACTCACCAGCCCCCTGCCCTCCTGCTTCCGGGAGCTCCACACTAGCCACCTCATCTGCCATGTGTGAAGTCACACACACCCCTCAGGTGGCGGCAACATCAAGGCAGCCCCCGTCCGGCCTTGGTGCCTCTCCTCAGCCAGACTTACATCTACCCTGTGCTGGTTATCAATCTATTGCCTTAGTTCCAAATTCACCCTTATTGCCTCCCCTGTGAAAACAGATCTGATCCTCTGGATATTTTCCTTTGCTAGCTGGCACGGTGCTAATTAAGCCTCATCAGTAGGCATTTCCAGGGACGATGGAGAGACATCACAGGAGCAGGACTTTCCTTCCACTGAGCTCTCTCAGCAGTTTCTCTGCCGTCAGATTCCTGCAACACAGACAACTTCTATAATATCAGGCCCCCACAATGCTCACAGTAGCACCCAGCAGCCAGGAGCTTCCCAGCACCCCTCTTGGGCAATCTCATAGCAAGTGCCTCCAGCAAACACTTCCTCAGGAAAAGCTTGCCCCAGCACCCTAGAGGGTGGATTTCTGGTAAGCTCTGGATGGGAGATTTCCAGCAAGTTCCACTGGTATGGCACCACAGTGACTTCTCTGGAATCCAGTGAGCAGTGCTGTGCCTTGTCCAGTGAGACTGGGACCTCAGTCATGGCTTTTCCTTGGGGCCATAGAGGTAAGGACTGTCCCTTATATCTGTCACTCTGTACTCTTTACAGTCCTCTGGACTTCTTACTAGTCAATCTTTCAGGACTCCATCCCCAATGTTATCTATATTAAACTTCCCCTGTTCACTTGCTGTGTTCTATTATCTCCTGACTGGACCTTAACAGACACATGCCACTTGGACAGCAGCGCTTCCAACCTCTAGGGTGAGACAGCAAGCCAATACTGGGACTCCTCAGGCTCCATTCACTGGTTTCTTCTCTTCTCTCTCTGTCTTACCCCATAGGTGATCTCAGCCAATCAGTGTTATGGCTTTAAAAGTCATCCATATGTCGATGACTCCTGAGTTTGTATCTCCAGCCCAGACCTTCCATTAACTACAGGCTGGTATATACAGACACAAATCATTGACATCTCCATCTGTGTAGCTAATGGACATCTCGAACTAAACATGTCCAGAAACAAACTCTTCACCTTCCTTCTTCCCTCTCCATGCTGCTTCTTCCATATTAAGGGCATATCCATTCAGTTGCTTAAGCCAAAAAACACTTTAGAATCATCTTCAAACCCTCTCTCTATCTCATAGCCCCATATTTAATCCATCAGCAATCTTGCCAGCTTTACCTTCAAATAATATCTAGAATCCAACCACCTCTCACCACCTCTGTGACTACCACTGAGGTCCAAACCACCACCACTCTTGCCTGGATTACTGCAATAGCCTCCTATCTGGACCCTCTACTTCTCCTCTCACCCTCCCTCAGCATGTTTCCAAAAAGCAGCCAGGGTGATCCTGTTAAGACTAAGTTGACTCCCAGTTGCATCCATGATGGAGTAAGCCTATTATAGCCTGTCTCTCCCACTGATTACAACTAAACTAAAAACTCTGGATAAAATCCAGCACAACTATTAGAGGACTCTAAAAAGTAAATAAAAGCTGGTAGATCATGGGAGGAAGACAAAGCTTGAAGAAGCTTTGTATTTCTTTTCCCTCTGCTCACATGGCAGGTCCCCATGGTAAGGCTGTGAGCCATCAACATGATCAACTAGAACTCTAATAGAAATCCCATCTTTCTAACCAGAGGAAGGGGGCCCCTGTGGGCAGGAAAATATGGAGGGGGAATCCTCATGTTTTTCTCTTTTCTTTCATGGCTTTGCCCTGAGAGCAGATCCCAGTCATGAAGCTATGCAGCAGCCATGGCATGGCAGCAGAAATTCTAAGACAAACCTGATCTTTCTGGCAGGAGGAGCCAGGAAAAGAGACCCCTTCTACGGGGGAAGGGATGAGAGAGAAAAACTGGATGAGCAGATTCCTCTGTGTGTAAATCCACACATGTACAAGTCCTGGGCTCTCCCTTGAGCTACACATGCATGAGAGACCCAAATATCATGCCAAAGCTTTGAGAACCGAAGTAACATTTAAGTCACTGCCCACATTTCAGACACACCCTAAGTGGATAGACACAGGACAAACACAAATCAGCAAGCAAAGAAGGCTTGAAAATCGCAATTGAACTAAGTTTCCCACAGATGAAGAACTTTCAGTCTGAACCTAATTAGGCAGATTCCCTATTAAACAAACAAAACAAAACAGAAAATTCTTCAGAGGATTTTAGTAGGACCAAGAGTCTACACATCATAATATTTAAAATGTCCAAGATACAATCTAAAATTATTTTGACATCAAGAAACCAGGAAAATGTGACCAATTTTCAAAGGTAAAGAAAATCAACAGATGCTAGTCCCAAGATGATACAGATGTTGGAATTATCACACAAAGATTTTAAATCACTATTATAATGATGTTCCATAAGATAAAGGTAAACACATTTGAAGTGAATTAAAAGGTAGGAATTCTCAGCAGATAACAGAAACTATAAAAACAGAACCAAATAGAAATTTTAGAACTAAAAAAATACTACATTTAAAATTTAAAAGTCATTGATGGGCTCCATAGCAAAAAGGAAAGGACAAAAGAAAGTCAATAACTTGAAGATAGATCAATAGAAATTATCCAATCTGAAGAATAAAGAGAAAAGAAAATATTGAAAAAAAATTTTAAACTAGAGAAAAATGATACATTATGTATAACTAGAGAAAAAATGGCACATTATGTATATGTATACCACAGATTTCTCATCGGAAACTATAAAAGGCTGGGGGCACCTGGGTGGCTCAGTCAGTTAAGCATCTGCCTTCAGCTCAGGTCATGATCTTAGTGTCCTCGGATCAGGCCCTGCACTGGGCTCCCTGCTCAGCAGGGGGCCTGCTTCTCCCTCTCCCTCTGCCCCCCACACTCATGCTCATGCACTCTTTCTCTCTCAGATAAATAAATAAAATCTTAAAAAAAAGAAACTATAAAAGGCTGAAGAAAGTGAAAAACCTCTTTAAAGTACTGGGCGGGGGAAGGGGAGGAATGTCAATCCAGAATTCTATAGCCAGCAAAAGTATCCTTAAGAAGGGGGGGGGGCAGGGAGGGAACCAGAAAGACATTCTCAGATGAAAGAAAACTAAGGGAATTTGCCATCTGCAGACCTACTCTAAAATTAAGGCAGAAGTTCTTCAGAATGAAAGAAAGTGATACCAGAAAGAAACATAGAACTTCAGGAATAAAGGAAGAGTAACAGAAATGGTAAATACTGAATAAATATAAGACTGTTTTCCTTCTCTCATGTTCTTTAAAGCATATAGCTGACTATTAAAAACAAAAATTATAACATGGTCTGGCAGGGTTTCAATGTATGTAGATGAGTATCTATGACAGCTATAACATTTTACATGAAGTGACAAAATATTAACTCTAGTAGGTAGACTGTGAAATATTAGATTATTTACACTGTAATCTCTAGAATAGCCACTAAAAAAATAATACAAAGAGATATACTCAAAAGTTAATAAATAAATTAAAAGGAATATTTTTTAATGTTCAAATAATCCAAAACAGACAGGAAAGGGGTACCAAAGAAACAAAAATCAGAAGGAACAAAAACAAAACAAATAATAAAATGGTAGCTCTAAATAAAACCATATTAATAATCACACATAATGTAAATGGTCCAAATTAAATGGCAGAGATTGTCAGATTGGATTTAAAAAGATTCAAATATACATTGTCTACAAAATGTCCACTTTAGATATAAAGATATGGATAGGTCAAATTAAAATGATAGAAACAGGTATATCATAAAAACTATAATCAAAAGAAAGTTGGAATGACTGTATTAATATTAGACAAATTAGATTTAAGAACAAGGAATACTGCCAGCAGTAAAGAGATATTATACTGTTAAAAGGGTCAATTCAACAAGAAGACATAACAATTCTAAATATGTATGCACCTAACAACAGAGCTTCAAAATACATGAAGCACAAAGTGATAGAACTGAAAGGCAACATGGGCAAATCCACAATCATACTTGATTTAAACACTTCTTTCTCAGTAATCAACAGAACAAGTAGACAGAAAATCAATAGGATTACAGAAGACCTAAACACTATCACTCAACCTAACAAATGACATTTGTAGAACATTCCACCCATAAAACAGAAAAATACATATTCTTCTCAAGTGACAACAGGGAACATTCACCAAAACAGGCCATTTTTGGGCCATAAAACAAATCTCAATGAGTTTAAAAAACTCAACCCCATATAAAGCATGTTCTCTTACCATAGTGTTATTAAATTATAAATCAGTATCAGAACAATATCTGGAGAATATCCCCAAATACTTGAAAATCAAGCAACATACTTCTAAATAACAAACAGATCAAAGAGGAAGTCACAAGAGAAGTTAGAAAATATTTTAACTGGGTGAAAATGAAAACACAGCATATCAAAATTTTAGGATGCAGCTAATGCAGTGCTTAGAGGGAAATTTATCACATTGGATACTTAAGTTAGAATAGAAGGAAGGTCTCAGATCAATTATTTAAGCTTCCCTCTTAAGAAACCAGGAAAACAGGGGTGCCTGGGTGTCTCAGTTGAGTAAGTGTCGGACTCTTCATTTCAGCTCAGGTCATGATCTCAGGGTTGTGAGATCAAGCCCAGCGTCAGGCTCCTCTCTGGGCATGGAGTCTGCTTGGGATTCTCTTTCCCTCTGCCCCTCCCTCCAACCTCTCTCTCTCTAAAAAAAAAAGAAGAAGAAAGAAACTAGGAAAAGGATAGCAAAGTAAACACAAAGCAAAGAGAAGAAAGGAGATGATAAAGAAAAGAGCAGAAAAACAATGACATTGAAAAACAGAAAGACAAAGTAATACAACTGAAAACTGGTTCTTTCAGAAGAATGATAAAATGGGTAAAGTAAACCTCTAGCCAAACTGAACAAGGGGCAGGGAAAGAGAAGGCAAAACTTAGCACTAGCAGGGGTGAAAGAGGGACATCTCTACAGACACTGCAGATATTAAAAGGTTAATAAAGGAAACTTTTATGCCAAGAAATCTGGGAACTTAGAGGAAATGGACTAATTCCTTGAAAAACACAAATTACCAAAGCTCATTCAAGAAAAAATAACCCAAATACAAGGCCGGTTTCATGGGCATGTGTGATATTGTGATTTGTAATCAGAAATAGATATTTAGTTTTCATCCTCTTCCTGGCACAAGGGTTCTAAAACCCTTGGAATTTCCTAAGGGAGAAGAGTGATAAAGTTGTCTTTTGTTATGTTAATAAGCTGACTTTATACTGTACCTAAAGAGAGAGGCTAGATGCCCAGGGACCCAACCAGTGATTAGAGGGTTGGAACTTCCCAGAGGCGGGGAGGGGCTGGAGGCTGAATGGATCGGATCAATCATGAAGCCTCCATCAAAACCTAAAAGGACTGGGTTCAGAGAGCTTCCGGGTTAGCGAACACACGGACATGTGAGGAGAGTGGTGTGTCTAGGGAGGGCCTGGAAGCTCCACGCCCTTCCCCACACCTTGCCTTATGCATCTCTTCCACCTGGCTGGTCCTGGGTTACATCCTTTTATAATAAACCAGTAATCTAGTAAGTAAAACGTTTCTCTGAGTTCTGTAAGCTGCTGTAGCCAACAGATAGGATCCAGAGAGAGGGTCACTGGAAGCTCCAATCTATAGCTGGTTGCTCAGAAGTCCAGGTGACAACCTGGGCTGGCACCTGGCATCTAAAGTGGGAGTAGGGGTAACACAGAGGGGGTGCTATAGGACTGAAGCCTGAACTTGTGGAATCTGATGCTATCTCCAGGCAGATGATGTCAGAATTGAATTGAATTGCCGGACATCCAGCAGCTATCCAAGAATTGCTTGTTGGTGTGGGAAATTGCTCCCCCCCCCACACACACATCAGAATTGTGACCAGAACTCTTAGTGTGTGTCCTGTGCAAAATCACACAGGGTCCAACACCAGAGAATGCCCCACACGTGGTTCATTGACTACTGTCACTAAAATCTTGAAGTGTGAAATTTTTGAAAATTCTTGAAATTCTTAATTTTAAACAACAGGCCCTGCATTTTTATTTCACACTGAGCCCCATAAATTGTGTAACCAGTCCTACCCAAACGGCTGTAGGTCTACTAAAGGAATTGAATGTGTAGTTTTAAATCTCACAACAACAGCAAAAAAAAAAACGTCAGGCCCGGAGCGCCTGGGTGGCTCAGTCATTAAGCGTCTGTCTTCGGCTCAGGTCATGATCCCAGGGTCCTGGGATTGAGCCCCACGTCGGGCTCCCTGCTCAGTGGGGAACCTGCTTCTCCCTCTGCCTGCTACTCCCCCTGCTTGTGCTCTCTCTCTCTTTGTCAAATAATAAATAAATAAATCTTTAAAATAAATAAATAACATGCTTTACATATCATTTACAGTAGCACCCCAAAAATGAAATGCTTCGGTGTAAGCCTTCACAAAGTATGGGAAGGATCCAGGAGCTGAAAACCACAAACAACAATGAAAGAAATCAAAGAAGACAAACAGATAGAGAAGACTCTCTTCCGGAACTGGAAGATTCTATATTGTTAAGAGGTCGATGGTCCCCCCGGAGACCCACCCCCAGCAACGACACGGGGTTCAAACCCATGGGCTTCAGTGTGGGCAGAGCCCCATCAGATCCCAGGCCCTAAACTTACTAGCCGTGCGACTGGAGGTCATCAGTCATAGGCAGCGATGTTTCATGCTTTAGCTCACTTGTTTCTCTCAATGACCGTATGTGGTAGGTACTTTTATTATTCCCTTTTAAGCCTCCTTTATCATTACTTGACAGATGACAAAACCAAGGCCCAGAGAGGCTGAGTGGTGGAAGCAGCGGCATCCGGACTCCAGAACCCATGCTGGTCACCCCCGTGTTCTTGTGTCTCTTCATCTCAATAAGCCTCTTGCCTGTCAAGTGGGAAAATCATCCCTACTTCAAGGAGTCGCTGTGGAGATGACACACAGGGACACAACTGAGGTGCTCAGCACCCAGCCCGGGGCACAGTTGGGGGCATAGCAAATGTCTGCTATTGTTTTGGTCATGGTCACCGCCGTGGTTCTCATTTTATGGCTAATGGAGAGTAGCTGTGTTGGGCAGCTCAGCCCGTCCAGTAGCAAACACGGGTGGATGCTGAAGTGTCAGCAGACTGTTTCTGGCATCTTCCTCCAGAGTCCCGAGCTCTGAGCCACAGACAGGTAGGCAGGCAGGCAGCTCCTCGCGTCTGGGGCTCTTGCACCCGGGGCTCGGCCTCCCCCTGCCAGCGGTGGGGATCTGCTGCCCTCTGCTGGCCACCAACTTCCCAGGAGGCCCTACACGGGATTTTCAAAGTACTCGGACTGATGAGAGTCTTTTAAAACAATTTTTTTTCCTCCAAAATTGTGCTTAGGACACAAACACTGTAACAACGAATAGCAACTTTGAAAGAGAAACCCTCTGTCTCACCAGGCCCAACACAGCCCTGCTTCCACCGTTCTGGGTTTCCATCGGGCTTTGGTCCCACAGGTGCTCAGCAAATCCCCACCCTCACACAGGAAAAAGCTGCGGTGGGCCCTGAGTCCCCAGAGCTCTAAACTGGGTGTTCTCCTCGGGGCCTGGGCCAGGTCTTCCCACAAGTTGCCATTTTCTGCCAACATCAAATATTGAAACTGTCCAAGATTTCCATTCACTTACACATGCAGTCACAAACAAATATTTACTAAGCACTTCCTATATTCTTCCTATATCTTCCTATATTCCCAGTGCTGTCCTAAGTGCTTGGGAACCATCAATGAACAAGACAGACAGAATCCCTGCCCCCATGGAGTTTCGTTTCCTTTTGGTTTGGTTCGATGGGGAAAAGAGGAAAGACTGACAATAATCAATAAAGAAATAAGTAAGTCAATTATAGAGTGTGTTAGAAGGTGTTAAGTGCTATGGAGAAAAAAAGAAAAAGATCAGAGCAAGATAGACCTGTTGAAGAATGCCCTGGGAATGGGAGGCCAGATTGCCATTTTAAAAAGAAGATTCAGAGAGCCTATTTGAAGGTGAGAAAAGATCCATAGGCAGCGATGGAGCCAGCCTCGTGGCCGAGGGAAGAGCATTCTAGCAAAAGGGACAGCCAGTGCAAAGGCCCTGAGCTAGGAGTGTGGCAGGTATGTCCGAAGTGCAGTGGGAGGCCAGTTTAGATAGCTGTTTTCCTCCTGAGATTCAGGGAAACAGTCCTAGTGCTAAAAAAGACAGGAAGAAAAAGCTTCCAAACAATTACTAAGGTACAATTCTGAAATTGGAGGCCCTGTATTAACTGATCGACTGCTCGGACCCAGAGCGGCCACAGACAACAGCAAAGCCACCAGGGGAAGCTGCCTGCAGGAAGGTGCGTGGGTAGGTTCAGGGAGAAACCATAGAGCCTCTTGCAGGTGCTGGTGGGGAAGCCCGTGAGAGGAGAGGTGGGTGGGCCAGGGAGCAGCTTGGCTGGCTGAAGGGGGGCCCTGCCCTAGATGCACTGGGGGACAGCCCAGTGGCTCACCCAGCTCCTCCCTGTTGCTCAGACCTCACTCCTCTCACATAGGGTCATGACTAATGCCCAAGTTTTATGAAAGCCAAAGAAAGTGTCACAGGGCTAGGAGACCCTTAAAGAGCTGTGTCCCAGCACCAGGAGGTGGTGTAGATTCAAAAACTAAGAAGTGTGGAGAAGATCAGCAGAGATGATGGGCACTGCCCAACTTGAATGAGCTGGGTTTGGGCAGCCCCTGAGGCCCTGCTCAGGACGGGGCTTGTCCATGCAGAGTCCATCAGGGTTGATTCTGGAGAAGCAGCCAGCCAGGAAGGATAGAGAGACAGTCCACGAGAGCCCAGACAGATACAAATACAAAACCGCAAGAGCTGGCAGCTGTAAGGGCAGACAGGGAAGGATGGGAAGGGAGTGAGCGCTCCTTTATCTCTGGACAAATCCAGAAAGTCTTCCTAGAAACAGGGGGATTTTAAGCAGAGTAGAGAGATCAGAAGGGAAGGGAGATAGTGAGCCCTGGGCTGGGGGAAGAGCAGCTGTGCCCCAGCAAGCGTCCCATAGGTAGCACGTAGGGGGAGGATGGCCCATCTGTGGGGAGGTGTGTGGGTGATAGGTCTCTGGGGAAACCCCAGGAGATGGCAACCAGGACTGGGGCAGAGTCAGATGGAGCCGTGGCAGTTGCCTATGTCTCCAGGGTGGGGTAAAGATTCTCTCTCACTCTGGGGTAAAGATTCTCTCTCACTCTGGGGGCTCAGTGGGTTAAGCGTCTGACTCTTGATTTCATCTCTGGTCATGGTCTTGGGGTCATGAGATTGAGGCCCACATAGGGCTCCACGTTGAGCACAGAGTCTGCTTGGGATTCTCTCTCTCCCTCTCCCTCTGCCCCTCCTCCTGCTTGCTCACTCTCTCTCAAATAAATAAATAAATCTTAAAAAAAAAAAAAAAAAAGAATCTCACTTAATTAGCTCTTGAAGGCTTCCTGGACGAAGTGCCCTCTTGGGAGCATTGTACATCATCACAAGAGAGACGTGGGTTCTTAAGCGCATATTCCCAACACTGGGTGTGGCCTTCAAAAGATATGGGGACAGGAGGGGACAGGACCAAAGAGGGTGATGGATGACAGCACCCGAGACAAGAGGGTGTGGAAGGAGGTAATTGGAGTTCCCTGGGAAGCCCCAGAAAGGGTATTTTATGAGCTGCTTGAGCAGCTGACACAAAGGAGGAGAAATCACAGCTTCCCTCTGACTAGTTCACAAAGCCTTCCTGGAGGAGGTGGCCAGCCATTCAGGAACATTCCAGGCAAAGGTGTGCCCAGAGAGGAGGCTTGGGCGTAGGGAGAGACGTGCAGGGAACCTATAGGGCAGAGAGGCAGTAAATGAGGAGGAGGCCGGTGAAGGGAGGTCAGCCTCCCATCCGAGAGTTGGTCCCATGAGCAGAGGTGGTGGGTAATGAGTAGAGCCAGGCATGGGGCTATGGGGTCTCTGTCCCTTTCTTGGGTAGAACTAGACAACAAAGGCCCAGGTCCCATGTGTCTACACAGACCCTCCAGAGCAGCTGTGTCAGACTGGCCTGGTCTGTAAGTCTCTCACTTGCCCTGCACAACCTGGGAACAACCTCCTGATGACTTAGCCTCCCTCTCCAGCCCAGCCCCTCCGATCCAAAGCACCATGCGGACAGGCTTCCTGAGCAGTTGCTACCTGGGCTCAGCTGCCATCTGCAGCGATGCAAACTTCACCCAGCGCCCATGAGCACACCCCCGTGCCAGGCTGGGGGCCTCACTCCCGCCCACTCAAGCCCTTGTTCCCCCAGGTCTCCTGAGTCCCCCAGCATCTTCTTCCCCACCCTCAGTGCCCAAGCCCAAGACCAATTCAAGGTAAAGGTTTGGGAGGGGTGTGTGTGTATGTGTGTGTGTGTTGGAAGCATGGGGAACTGACTCAGGAGCCTCTCTCTGGGACAAAGCCTCCACTCCCTCCTGCCCCCAAGAAGAGGCAGAAACAGATCTACCTCCATCCTTTTCAACAAGCTGAAGGAGAGCAGAGGCTGATGGGAGCTGAGAAGAGGAGGTGTGTGGGCTTTCCCAGCTGGCTGAGCAGAGGGCCCACCCATCTTCTACCTCCCATGCTCACCCGTTCCCCTCCCCCTGCCATGTTCAAAGGGCCCAAATCCTTTTTGGTCCCCCGCACGCCAGCACCAGGTCCACACAACAGGCAGTCAGGAGCTCACCGTCCAAGGCACCAGGCCAACAGGGCCCCCTCTAAGGAGTGGGTGCTGGGAAACCAGCCCCTGCACTCCCTAGCCTCCTCTCTCCACCCCCAGACTCCACCCCAAATTTTTATACTAGTGAAATCAGGTTAAAGGAAACATTAAAAGCAGCCTTGAAAGGGTAAAGAAGTTATAAATGTGCAGAGGATGGGAAGACCAGGGTGGGGCAGGGAGTACACCCACTCCCTGCTGGGTGAGAGGTGCAGGGCGTGGTAGAGGTGTTTCTGACAGGAAGCAAGAATCCCTTTCCTTTATACAGAGTGTTCTGGTCCCCAAAGCACACACTTGTGTATTATCCACATAATCCTCCCAACAACCCTGGAAGGTAAGGATGAATTCCACACAAGCATACGAAAGTTCAGAGAGGTAAGAGCGTCCCCAGAGCCACACAGCCAGGAAGCATCCAAGCGGGCCCTTGAACCAGGTCCTCCGACTTCGATTCCACTGCCCAGCTTGGCTGTGATCTGAAGATCCTTCAGGGCCAGCTGGTGAGGCCTCCTGCTCCTCCCCGCCAGCCACCCAAAGTCTCTCTGCCCGCCTTAGAAGAACACGTGTGGAGTGTGGAGATAGAAACCAATCAGCCTGGTTCTTGGTGAAGAGCTGCAGGGGGCCCAGCCATAGAGATGACGGCAGAACCAGGGCAGAACATCAGGCCGCAGCCCCACAGCACCAGTGCTTGATTCTGGGAGGCTCCCCAAAGGGGTTGTCACCCTCAGAGGCCGTTCATCTGCTCTTCTTCCCTTCTCGAAGTTCCTAACACCTCGGGTGCCTGGTTAGCCTCCCTGGGGGAAGAGACCACATCCCCCAGCTTTGTGCTCAGTGACCATTAAAAGAACAGCAATCATTATCCTAATAAGTGGCTCCAGGATACGTGGGGAAGCAGGGACGTTACGAGGAGCCAGGCTCCCAGAGCCCCCGGGAGCCAGAAATCATAGCATCCTCAGACAAGAAAAAGCCACTTTCCTGCCCCCATCTCTAAATGTTCCTCAAGGGGTGGCGGTTTTGGGGCTGGTGAATAGGATGCGCCCCTCCTCTGGTTGGTGATCTTGGAAGGAAGAGAGACAAACAGAACCTGTTTCTTCTTAAAAAGCCAGGGAAAATGCCCAGGGCAAGTTCACAACAGCCAGGTTATCCCAGGATTGGGTTCTTCCACCCTTGCAGCCCAGTGGGAGAAAGTGGCTAAAGGGGAGGCTCCCCATTACCCACAAGTAGCCATTATTGTGGCCACTGAGAGTTGAGTGGTTTGCAATTTTGCTGGGTGAGAAATGGAAGCTCTGAAACAGAGCCTCTGGACTGGAATCCAGAAGGTTCTAAGAGTCCATGTGCTCCAGCCCTCTGTCCTGCAGGAAGCATGGTCAAAATGTTCCCACAGACCTGAACCACCTTCCAGGCCATGGTGCCTGGGTGGGTTTGGCCTTGCCCGATCCATCAGCCCCTGAAACACAATGACTTACTTGAGAGTATATCCTGTATGGAGCCGGGAGGTCAGAGGTAATGTGCTCTCAGGGTCTCGCCCAACCTGGGACCCTAGACCTTCCCGCTTGAGACAGCAACCCAGCCTCTACCCCAACCCCAGCCAGCTCAGACTGTTGTGGAGTTCAAATCCCTCTCTGGGTGTGGGTTGGGGACATCCTTACAGGGAGACTGCGAGAAAATTAATTGCTTAATGTATGTAAACGAGCTTTGAAGATGAAAAGTGCAAACACAGTGTCCCTAATAACATCTTCAATACTTTTGCGGAGGCCCTAAGTCGCCGCTGAGCTCACCTTTAAGACGAGTCTTGGGGGAGTTGCTGGCAAACTCCCCAAGCCAATAAACAACATGAAATGGCTTTTCACTCCTTTAATGCAGCCAACCCCAGCTCTCCCCAGCAATAAAAGGACCAGGGAGGATCAGAGAGGCCAGAGGATCCTAAGCAGCGCACTTGAAGCCCGCACTTACTCCCGCCGCACTCAGCCTCTGCTCAGACCCGCACGATGTCCTGCCGCTCCTACAGGATCAGCTCAGGATGTGGGGTCACCAGGACCTTCAGCTCCTGCTCGGCTGTGGCCCCCAAAACTGGCACCCGCTGCTGCATCAGCGCCGCCCCCTACCGAGGGGTGTCCTGCTACCGGGGGCTGACCGGCTTCGGCAGCCGGAGCCTCTCCAACCTGGGCTCCTGCGGGCCTCGCATGGCCGTGGGCGGCTTCCGCGCCGGCTCCTGCGGCCGCAGCTTCGGCTACCGCTCCGGAGGCGTGTGCGGGCCCAGCCCGCCCTGCATCACCAGCGTGTCGGTCAACGAGAGCCTCCTCACGCCCCTCAACCTGGAGATCGACCCCAATGCGCAGTGCGTGAAGCACGAGGAGAAGGAGCAGATCAAGGGCCTGAACAACAGGTTCGCTGCCTTCATCGACAAGGTCAGTGAGGCCCAGGATGGTCCAGAGAAGGCCCCGGCTGGCCCTCCCCTCGGGAAGGTTCCGGTGTGTTGGGGAGACAGCACGGAGCCAGGTTTGAGACAGCAGAGGGAGAGAAACGCAGACCAACATAGACAGAGGATCAGTTTCCATCTTTGAATTCCAGCCAAGTGCACAGAGGGCCCCGTGTGGTCCAGAAATGGAGTCTGTTGGTCTAAAGGGTGTGTGTGCTTCAGGAGACAAGACAACACAGGAATATCAGAGGTGCCCCTGGAAAACTGGATTGGGCACTGCGAGCTATGAGAGTGGGAGATAATGGGGAAAGTAAAAGGCACGAGGCTCCGAGCCAGGCAGCTTGGGGAAGTGGGCGGGCTCGGCTCAGAGCCACGCGGCCTCCCTATCTTTGCTCTGCCCCTGGGCAGCATGAGACCTTGGGCATGTCACTTGTCTGGAGAACAGAACCTGCCTCGTATGCATGTTGCGAGCATGGATGGATTCATGCTTGAAAAATGCTGCACACAGTAAATGCTCAATGAATGTTGGCTGTCAGCATGATTCTCCCAGGACAATAGTGTGACGGGAGGTGTGACAGTAAACCAACCAGGACTAGCACAACCACCTTCGTGGATGGAGGGCTGGGAATGGGGTAGAGGGGCAGCCAGGCTGGGGGAAGGAAGCCCATGGATGCAGAGTGTGGAGATCCCCACACTGTGGGGCTGCCTCCCAAGCCCCCAGTGCCCTCCCTGTGTGTCCACGAGGCCTCACCCTGGCAGAATAGATAGGACTGGGCTCTGGATTTGGGGTCAGGAGTTTTGTTACCATCTTCTCTTTAGTGAGCTTGGTTCATCCTCAAAATGACCCGATGAGGGAGACATTAGTATTTCCATTTTTTTACTATCAAATTGAAGCTGAGTTTAGATGAGCTGCTTAGACATGCTGTGGTGGACAGATGAAGGGTACTCAGGGGACATCAGACCCCGACTCTTACGGACTATTTGTGTGACAATGAGCCAGTCATCTCAGTTACCCCATCTGTACTATGAGGGGAATGATACTGCCCCCCACCCGGAGGGCTGTGAGAACTGAATGGGAATGATACATAAGCAGAGACGGATAGAGGTAGAGATACACAGCTGACCCTTGAACAACATGGGTTGGAGATGAGCAAATCCATATCTACAAGGATTTTTTTTTATAAATATAGTACTATAAATGTATTTTCTCTTCCTTATAATTTTCTTATTAACATATTTTCTCTAGCTTACTTTGTTGTACAAATACAGTATTTAATACATAGAACATACAAAATGTATGTTACTCTACTGTTTAGGTTATCAGTGAGGCTTCTGGTCAACAATAGGCTATTAGCAGTTAAGTTTTTGGGGAGTCCAAAGTTATAAGCCAATTTTCAACTGCATGGGGTAGGGGTGGGGGTGGGGGGAAGCATCAGTGCCCCTCACCCCCGCGTTGTTCAAGAGTCAGCTGTAGAAATAGACAGATGTGTATGTATCTTAGCATGGGCCCTCGTACCACACAGTAAAGTTTCAGTAAGTGTCCCATGGATTAATAAATTAGGAACTGCTAATTATAGTCATAAATCAGTTGAGCACTGACCATGTGTCAGGGATGTTCTAAGCATCTTCCATGTATTAACTTGTTCAATCTTTACAACTCTAAGGGAGGCACTATTTTCATCTCTGGTTTAGAAATGAGAAGACGAAGCACCCAAAGGTTAGACAACTTGCCCGCTCCGAGTGGCAGAACTGGACTTGAACCAGACCTCTGGCCTCAAGCTCGGGGCACTTCCCCCCACAGCCACCCTGCCTCCTGGGGGCTTGGGAGCAAGGCCCCTCACATCACAGACACTCAGGCCCATGCTCGGCCCTCGGCGGGCCCTGGCTGCTCAGTGAGCGTCCAGGGGGGAGAGGGCTCTGGAGGACCAGGCACCTCCAGGGATCTCCCCACCCCCGAGTCTCATCCTTACACCCTGAACGCAGGTGCGCTTCCTGGAGCAGCAGAACAAGCTGCTGGAGACCAAGTGGCAGTTCTACCAGAGTCAGCGCTGCTGTGAGAGCAACATGGAGCCCCTGTTCAATGGCTACATCGAGACCCTGAGGCGGGAGGCCGAGTGCGTGGAGGCCGACAGCGGGAGGCTGGCCTCGGAGCTCAACCACGTGCAGGAGGTGCTGGAGGGCTACAAGAAGAAGTGAGTGCGGCCGGACTGGGGGCACACAGGGAGCGTGGGAAGGCTCCACCCTCAACCATCTTGAAGCAGCTGAGGATTCCTGCCTGTCCAGGAGCAGGGGCTGCCTGGAACCCAAGGGGTTGTCTAGCGCCGGGCCTAAGTGTCTTAGATTCTTTGGCTCCACTCTCTCCCTTGGAGCCTGGGTGGGTCTTAGAACTGCTTTCATGGGGAATGAGGAGAGAAAACCCAGTAGAGTTCTATAGCTCTCTGTGGTCCTACCCATCTCAGCTCACTTTATGATGCTTGCTCTGTGTTCTTGCTGCCCAGGGCACCCGTTCTCTTTGGATCTGGGATGCGCAGACGAATTTAGGTTTGGGGAATGGAGTGTGCATTCCCACTGGGGTGGCCTAAGCCAGGCGGGACAAGTGTTAGCCCAAGAATAGCGCACAAACTAGACCATGGAGAGGATAAGTTAACAATCGCAGGGACTCCATCCCTTTGGACCCCTGGGAGATCTGGCCCAGAAGCTGGGATGGTGTCCAAGCTCCCACCCGTCAGCCACGACTCCTCTCTCCCCCCAACCCAGGTATGAAGAGGAGGTAGCTCTGAGAGCCACGGCAGAGAACGAGTTCGTGGTTCTGAAGAAGGTGAGGGGGCTGCTCATGGGGCAGGAAGGGAGGGGCACCCATCCGGACAAACTCCAGTGGGGACACAATCACCACGCTGACCGCAGAGGCCTCCCCCCCCCATACACACACACGTGCCCTCCTCTTCCCTCCACCGCCAGGACGTGGACTGCGCCTACCTGCGGAAATCCGACCTGGAGGCCAATGTGGAGGCACTGGTGGAGGAGTCCAGCTTCCTGAAGCGCCTCTATGACGAGGTGAGGGGGCCTCTGCTGACCAGCCAGGGCAGGGAGAGGGGAGGTGGGAGGACCTGAGCAAGAGGGGAGGGAGTGTGCTGTGTGTACATGTTTGCCCCGTGTGTGCGATGGAAGCATGAGAGAACATGCACACACCTGCAAGAGCGCCATGTGGCACGACTATGACAGACACACGTAGGTTTGTGCCCAGGGAGAGCCTGGAGTGCGTGTCTGAGGACTGTGGAGCGTGGGTGTGGTTGTCCACGTCTGTGAGGGCCTGTGTGTGTTGCAGTGTGTGCGTGTGCTGGTTTGGGGGCGTGTCAGTCTGTACCTGCGTATGAGAGTGTGTATCTGAGGGTGCGGGTCAGGGTGAGTCTCTGGTTGGGGGGGGTCCTCAATTAATGGACAAATCACTAGCCCCAGCATTCAAACCCCAGCTCCCTGGCTAGGTGACTTGGAGAAAACCCAGCGTGGCTTTCAGTCTTCCCATCTGTTCAGTCAGGGGCCCCTTCCGGCTTTCTTGTTTTATGATGTACCTGTGTGTGAGCGAAGGGGGAAGGGGAGCAGGTGAGCAGGGGTCATGTAACATGATGACCAGCGCCCCCTCCAGGGTGTCCAGACCAGGCGCCAGACCCAAATGCATTGGCTCTTGGCCCCCAGGAGCTCCAGGTCCTCCACGCCCACATCTCAGACACCTCAGTCATCGTCAAGATGGACAACAGCCGGGACCTGAACATGGACTGCGTTGTGGCCGAGATCAAGGCTCAGTACGACGACATCGCCAGCCGCAGCCGGGCTGAGGCCGAGTCCTGGTACCGCAGCAAGGTGAGGGGCGGAGGACACCGGCCTCCTTAACATGGCAGTGGGAGGGAAGCCAGGTATATATTTAAGAAGGCCTCTTTTGTCTGGGGATTTTGATCATTAGGATGGTAAGAGGACAGACATCTCTCAGTTTGGGTGGTAGAGCAGGGCTGCTATTTATAGTTGCACAGGCTGAGCTCTGTACAACCTACCAGTCATCTGTGGTGTCCGAATGGGTGGGAAACTGCAATCTGAGCCTCAGGAGCATCTCTGCTTCCCCCCAGTGTGAGGAGATGAAGGCCACGGTGATCCGGCATGGGGACACCCTGCGCCGCACCAAGGAGGAAATCAACGAGCTCAACCGCATGATCCAGAGGCTGACCGCTGAGATTGAGAATGCCAAGTGTCAGGTAGGGTAGAAGGAGGGGTTTGAATGCCCAGCTCAGGCAGACTGCAGCACCAGGGACTTTGCCCGCAAGAGGGCAAAGGCCTGACCCCAATCAGGCTTCACAGTGTGCCTGTGGGGAAGCAGGGACCCAACCAAATCACACAGCCCTCGAAGTGGGATGTACCGTATCACCGATGTCAACCTTGGCCACCCTGCAGCAACCACCAAGGAGAGACGGTGAACGCCCCCATCTCCTCCCTCATATTCAAGGTCTCGTTAAATACCTGGTCCTACATAGTTGACCTAGCTTCTCTCTGGAGCCCCCCTCTCGCTGGCCCAGCTCCATGAGCTCAGGTGAGCCAAGCTGTGCCTTCTCCTTCTCATCCTTGCTCTCACATCCCCTTACTCATAGCGGGCCAAGCTGGAGGCTGCTGTGGCCGAAGCTGAGCAGCAGGGCGAGGCGGCCCTGACTGATGCCCGCTGCAAGCTGGCGGAGCTGGAGGCCGCCCTGCAGAAGGCCAAGCAGGACATGGCCTGCCTGCTCAAGGAGTACCAGGAGGTGATGAACTCCAAGCTGGGCCTGGACATCGAGATCGCCACCTACAGGCGGCTGCTGGAGGGCGAGGAGCACAGGTGGGGCTAAGGAGCGTCTCCCCAGGTTTAGGAGGCCCTGGTCCCCTGGGAGTGTATTGCCCTGAGCCCAAGTGTGAGCTACATCTCTAAGCGCTGCTAGTACAGGTTAAGCTTCAGTAATAGTCATAATTTATCAAATACTTCTGTGTTTGGCCTGAGCTGAGTACTCACTATTAATCCTCACAATCCAATGAGGTAGGTCTCATTTTTCACGTCCAAACATGAGGAAATACGGCTCAGCGTGCAGTGACTTTCTCGTGGCCTCAGTTAATAGGTGGAAGAGGCACAACGTGCGCCCCAGCGACGTGCCTCTCGAACGCACTTTCTTCCGGTAGCTCCCTCGGGGCGGCCTGGCCTGCCTCGCTGGCTCGTGCCCAGTAAGGACGGTGCGCTCCGTATGCGCTGGCTCCTCCCCGGCCCCTCCACACACACAGCGGCACACTGCGGACTCTCCTTTCCCTCCGCCTGACCAGTGCTACCCAGGGAGCGGGGTCACTCAGATTGGCCGGAGCTCAGCAGCACGCCACCTCTGCTTAAAATCAGGAGGCTTTCTCTCCGTGGTCAGAGAACGGTTAGAGAGAGAAGGTGATCGTGTAACACAGACCTTGGGGCGCCCCCCCCACCTGCATCTCGGGGCGAGGAGCTCTACATGGAAGGGCCCTCTCTGTCCCTAAGCAACCACCTGCTTCAAGGAATCCGGCTCCCTGTTCAGAGCTAACGGAGCTTTCTTTCCCCACAGGTTGTGTGAAGGTGTGGGCTCCGTGAATGTCTGTAAGTGTCTGCTTAAACAACACCCCCCCCAAAATAGCTTTGTTGATGGGCAAAGCTAAACCCAGAATGCTTCCCATCGGGAGGGGGCCTTTCCTCCTCCCCTGGCTCTTCACTGGGGAGCACTGCTGGGGTTAGGGACCGCGGTGTTGAGCGCCCTCCACTGGTGGCAATGAGAACTGCATGCCAAGGAAAGAGGGCCCTGATTTGCCCCTCTGGGAGGAGTGGTCCTCACTTCCTTCCTATCCCAGTCCCCTAGAGGTCTGAGATGCTGGGAGGAATGGAGTCTGAGTTCTTAACCACTAAACCCCTTTCCGGAGGAGGAAGCTCCTGCTAGGGGAAAGCCCCTTGGGGCCTATCACAAGGTTGGGGAGATCAGGGCAGGCCACCCACCCTGTGTCCCCTCTCTCCACCTGTAGGTGTCAGCAGCTCCCGCGGCGGAGTCGCCTGCGGGGGCCTCACGTGCAGCACCACCCCGGGGCGCCAGATTGCCTCTGGCCCCGTGGCCACAGGAGGCAGCATCACGGTGATGGCCCCGGACTCCTATGGCCCCTGCCAGCTCCGCTCATCCAGCTTCAGCTGCGGGAGCAGCCGGTCTGTCCGCTTCGCCTAGAGTCCCCAGAGCACGGAAGGGTGTGTGAATGGAAATCGTGTGCTTGCTTCTGGAATCTTCCACGTGTTCCTACAGAGGGAAAGACCCTCGGCCGCGCTCTCGCACCTTCTCATTCTAGGGAGTTGTTTCCTGGTTCTCCTGTGGGCTTCAGTTAGAGAGGCATTCCCAGCCCTCCCCCTAACTCCGGTTTGACTCCAAGAGACCCGTGGCCAGTTCGTATCATTCTCCAAGCTCTCTGGGACACTACCGGTCACCCAGGCTGGCTGGACATCACGGGAGCTTGGCCTTCCCCAAGACAAGGAGTGAGCCTGATTCCCAGCCAGGTCTCCCACAGGCTGAGAGTCTGAGAGGAAGTCCTCCCTCTCTCCTGGCTGGGAGTTCTCCAGGAAGCACTGGCCCCAGGGTTATTCTTGCTTGTGTTTTGCTTGTCTCTCTGACTGACTGCCTTCTTTGGGTTAACCTGTCCCAGCCAAATTCCTCATGTGACCTCCCAGTTGAGGGGCCCATTATAGGGGGGAATCCTTTTGACTTGGGACAGGTCTTGCTATTCATTGCACCTTTATACATTTCAAAGGAAACTCCAAGGTTGCTCTAGATCTCCCCCTGCGGGTGCAGGAGGGGTGTGTCCAATGCGAGCCGGTGGGATGGAGAAGGTTAGGCCGCTTCCGGAGTCTCCCTCTTGTTATGACTGTCTGTGGGTGCCTTGCCTTCTGGCTTGTCTCAGTCTGTGTTTCAATAAATGCTGCTTCGATGCAAGGGTATGTGGTCTTGTGAATGACAATGTCTCCACCCCTTCCCATATGCCATAGGCTTGACCCTCAGCCCCATCCCCTGCTGGCCAACACTTTCTAGACGCTGGCGGTGTTTCCCTAACCCTCCAGTGATTGTGCCTCTTCTCGTCCACTCCCATAGCCTGATTCCAGCTCAGCCCTCCTCAGTCCAGTCAGGCCTGGACCACAGCTCCAGCTCCCCACCCATGACACTTTGCTCCCTGCCCCCACCCGCCCCCAGCAGCCAAAAGTCCCACCCCAAATTCATCGCTCTCACCCGCTGGCCCCTGGTTCAAACCAGTTCCCAGCATGTGCTTGTGCTCCTGATGCCAAGCACCGGCTCCCTCCATCTCCTCTTTCCCCACCAGCTCCTTGCCCTGTGCAACCACCCCCTACCCAGTGCCGATCTTCCCAGACGCGGGCTCCACCCCATGGAGACAAGCCCACCCCCTAAGCCACCCAGGACCATCCCACACAGACACATAAGCCATCCCACGCCTCTCCTCCCATTTGCCTTTAGCCAGTGCTCTCTCTGCTCTCCCTACCTACCCTCCCTCCCACATGCACAGTCCCCCTACCCCTGCCCCACACTGTCTCCAACCCTGAGGATCTGTGCTTCTGACTTGGTGGGCTCAGGGCCAGGGATGTCACCGGGTGTGTCTGGAGCCTGGATCAAGCTGGAAATTCCTTGAGAGCAGGAAATATCTCCTCCTGGCTCTGCCCCACCCCACCCCACCCCCACCCCCAGCCCAACACCTGGGATGGGGCTCCAGGCCATGTCAGGCCTGGGATGGTTGGATGAACTCAGACAGGAGAAGTAGAAATCAGCCCTGTTGGGCTCCCCTCCATTTCTCCATTAGGAGAACAGACCTGCTGTCACCATTCTAGGCGGACATCCACCTGCCAGCCCCCTCTGCTGCCCCATCCCCCAGCCTTTCCCTGAGAGGAGAAGTTAAGGCTCTCTGCGTTCTGATGAATCCTCACTTCAGGCCCAAAGGGTTGCAGCTCCCTTTGGGGGAGGGGTGGCTGGCCTCTTCTGAGTGCTTCAGGTCCTGCTATTGGGGGTTTGCCGGCTGCCACTAGGCAGGCCTGCTCTAAATTTCCCGCCCGCCTCCCTCCTTTCGCTCACCTCTCCGGGACTCAAGGGCATGGTCCTAAACACAATAGGAAATGTTCAATTTAGGGCATAACACTCATCCACAGGAAAGGTTAAAAGTCAGGGGCTGAAAATCAAAACCTGAGCATGAACTCTGCCATGTCTCAGTGAGACATGGGGCAGGAAATGGCCTTCACGCTTTTTATATCAGCCTGGGGATCTGTGAGCTGAGCCCTCCTCAGCCCTGCTACCTCCCGTGGTTCTGGGTTTCTGGAGTCAGTCTGTGGGGGGAAAACACCTGGATGTTCCCATGGGCCTGGGCCACGCATAACTAAGATACCAAATCTGGTACCCCCAAAGTAAGACATGATGCATTGAAAAGTCAAACAGCCACAAGCTGGGAGATAGTAATAAGCTTTTTAATGAGTTTCCATGCTTTGTGTGCAAAGACCAGTCAACTGACTGGGCCAGGCAGAGGTGCCACCGTCTTATAAGGATGAAACCCCCACCCCAGCCCTCCCTGCAGCCAACAGCAAAAATGCAGAGCAAAGGATCCTGGGGCTCCCACGGCCCTCTCCTGATAAAAGAACTATTCCTCACACAAAGCAAAGGATATGCTCCAAGGTCAACGAAGGATTAAAGTTTTATTAGAAAAAAAATTTTAAGGAGAAGCCAAGTGGTCTGAAATTAAGAGATCAGGTAAATTCCAGAGCAAGTGGCCCAAACAATAAAGTTGGCCCATGTGGGTGATTCCAGAGCTCTTTCCCAGGCTCCCTTTCGCTCGAAACTCCACAAACCAAATAAGACCTCCATCAGAGAAAATCAGACCTTCTGTTTGTATTCTACCCTTATTCAAATACTCAATGTCCCCCCAAAATACAAGGATGAGGGAAGTATGGATTACAGTCTTTTCAAAAAAATCAGGTCAGGTTAGGCTTTCCTCTTCTCTTTCCTCTCTGAGGCCACAAGCTCTCCTCCACCGAGTCTCAAATACCCTCCCCTTGGACCATCCTCACAAACACCCACTCCCAGGTGGGCTCCTTCAAGCAGCGCAGCGTCTCCAATGTCCCTGCTTCAGTCTTTGGGATCTCAAGAAACACAGATCGCTGCCATCACTCACCTGAACCAAGCATAGTGAGAAATGTAAACTAACCACATGAGCAAGGAAATCACAAAGCATATCACTCTTTGGAATGGACATGGACACTGGAAATGGCTATCTGGGATTACCCTCTGTCCACATATGCAAGCCACTGACACTCTCTGGGAATGTGGATATTAAGAAGAGGCTGTATTTATTGAGTGTTTCATTCATTGAAAAGTAGAGCAGTGAGGACACATGAACAAGATTCTGCTCTTTTTGTGGGGGGGGACTTGCATTGGGGAGTGGCTGAGTTCACAGATGCCTCACACCACTCTCCTGCCCCTCCCCCGACCCTTACCAGACCCCCTTTGTGCCCCCTGGAAATCCTGCCCACTTCCACTTTGTTCAAAGACAAAGGGTCCTCCAAAGTGCCCACTCTTATTCTCTTGGTGCTATTGGACAGGAGGTGATGAGAGATGGGTAGCCAGGGAATGAGTGGGGTGGAGGTAGAGCACAGAGGATGAGCTTTTTTTTGAGAGAGAGAGAAAGAGCAAATGGCAGGAGCGAGGGGCAGAGGGAGAGAGAGAATCCCAAGCAGGCTCCATGCTCAGCACGGAGCCCAATGCGGGCCTTGATCTCATGACCCTGAGATCATGACCTGAGCCGAAATCAAGAGTTGGATGCTCAACCGACTGAGCACCCCAAGGATGAGCTTTTGCATTAAAAAAAACACCAGAGACACAAAAATGTGTATACACACCCTCCACCATCACCACCAGAAAGGAAAGGCAGGCCCTCCTCCATTCCATCCCATTCTGCTCCAGGGCAGGAGGTGCCCAGTGGGACTCCCTTTCCTCCTCAGAGCAGATCTGGTGGCCCTTGGACCTGATTTTACCTCCACTCAAACTTGGTGGGATCCAGACCGTGGTGTGCCCAGCATGTAGCCCCTGCGGGACCCTCCAAGGCCAGGAGGCAGAGACTAGGGGAGTAATACACTAAGAAAGATCTTGGTCCTCCCAGGGTTGCAGGGGAACAATGTGCCCCCTGAGGACACATTCTGAAAGCATCAGAAGGACTGCATTGCCCAAAGAACTGCTCATAGGTTTTTCTATGTCTTGAGATCAAGTATGAATTCTCATGGCAAAATATCTTCTACCCAGTCAAGTTGTTTTTGAATCTTTTTTTTTAATCCCAAATAAAATAAAGTGGAAGATGCGGAATTCTTCCTATAAATCAAGTGAAAGAAACTTGTCCATCAGAAACCCCTCTCTCCACCTCAGCAGGGGGACACCACTTGCCTCAACAGGGACTCCAAACAGACTTCCCCAGTGGGACTTCTTGGGGACTGTCAGTTCAGGAATAGGCCAGAGGCAGATTTCCCCAGTCAATTGCCCCATCCAGGCTGTCGGGGAAAATGTCCTCCAACCAGAAGTCTGGGTTTTACTTCTGGGTTCTCACATAATGGGCCTGTATTAACTGTCCCATAAGAAGATCTGCCCAAGATTCTTGGAGACCAGAGACTATGGGATTTGTTTCTACCACAGTTCGAGGAGTTTCCTTTGTGTCATCTTCTGTGTCTTATTTCTGAAGTGTCTGACTAGCAAAGCAGGGTCAGTTAGAACCCCTCGTCCAGAAGCAGTCTGATGAGCCAGGATGTTTAGTCTGAAGGTACAACTGGGGTAAGACAATGGAAAGTATGTGAACTTCGGCATTCCCTAAACCTCAGTCTGAACGCTGGCCTAGCTGTGTGACCTCAGGAAAGGTACTTAACTTCCTTGGGCCTGGACTTCCTTATCTATAAAATCAAGATAATAATGCCGCTGCTGTGAGCAATGAATGAAATACACATATGATGTGCCTGACACTTAGCAGGTGCTTGTGGACAAAGGCTCCTCTCTCCTCCTCTCTCCCTTCGCCTCCACCCCACCCAGGCGTGGGGGCCCCAGATTGGCTCTGCTTTCGGCAAAGTCAAAGGAGAAATGCAAAGAGATGAAGCTGATCCTGTGAGAGTCAGAGAGGAAGTCAGCTCCACGGTCAGAATCACCTGACCCTCCTATCCCCTCTGCGCACATAAACCAATGGTTGTCTGCTTTAGTTCCTCTAGGAATCACCTGCGAGCTTGTTTAAACTCAGATCCCCGAGCTCTTCCATGGAACTTCTGCTTCAGTAGTTCTGGTTGGAGTCCAGGATCTACTAATTGAAGAAGTCCCCTCCACCTCCCATCTCTGGGGACCCTGACTTGGTGGTGGTGGTCCGTGCACCACACTTGCAGAAGCACTGAGATGGTCGGGGATTGAGGGAGGAGGGGGGGCGCTGGGGAAAACCACAAAGGAGGCAGGCATTCATTTATACTAGGAGAAAATTTTTACCATCAATATTTAATCACACACACTCAAAGAGAGTAGGAGCCATAACAGGAATTGTCCAAATACAAAAAAAAAAAAAAAATCCCAACCAACCACCAACCTAAACACCTCAGCCATTAGCTTCAGTCAACCTTTCCATCCTGACACGTGAAGAGTTGGGGGACACCCTGGGAATGCACAGTCTCTCAGATCAGTGAGGGGCCTCCCAGACCCCCAGTCTACTTGCCCCGCCACCCCCTCAGTGCTGAGGTGACACGCCCACCGCTCCTCTGAGGGCAAAGCAGAGGTGTACCCCCCATCGCCGTTCCCCAACCCGGCTCCCTTCCCAGAGGGTCTGGCACGCAGTCGGTACTTAGTAAATGTCTGCTAACCTGAAGGTAGTTGGGGAAGAAAGTGGCTGAGCAGCTTCTATCAAAAAGGGAGGGAGGGGAGACTCAATGGAGGTGTCAGTCATGCGCTCGAAGGGTAAGTCCTAACTGCAGTAAGAAGGAAACTGGAGAGTCAGTCTGGGTTCCCAGTCAGGGGAAATTCCTACACTGACCCTAGGGTCTCAGAGAGCAATGATTTTCCCTCCTGCTCCCCACCCCTGCCCCCGTCAGACCCACACCCTCTACGCAAACCGCACCGATCTGACACTGGAGCAGGTACCCACTACAGAAGGGGAGCAGAGGATGCCACTGCTGGTGGCCACGCCCCCCGGGCCACGGGGGACAGTGGCACTGAAGTCCCCACAGACCACGCCGCCCTGGGAACGGCTCACACCTGTGGAAGGAGACACTGAGTCAGAATTCTCTTCCCTCCCCGACGTGACATGACCCAGAATTTTTTGGAACCAATGATTTGCTTTCTTCACATTTGGCACGACCAGCAACATGAATCTTTACAACTCCAGGCAAATCCAAACCCATTGCCAACTGTTTCTGGAAGGAGTGTGTTTAGCCAACGGGATACCTAACTCTACTTGAACCAGACTAATGTTGAGATGTGTTTATACAGTCTTTGAGCAAAAACTGATGGTCACAGTGGAGGAATCATCTAGAAATACGGTTGCTGCAAGGATGAGAAGAACGGATAGACACTTAGCCTAGGGACTGCGTACATGTTGGATTATTAAAGATAAAGATTTAAGAGTTGCCTGCAGTGGCCCAAATGATCAGAATAAACATCTCATGTTTCTTATCAAAACATTGTGCCATTTGAGGAGTATTTTTTGTGTAACTGAAAGACTTGGGCTATTTTTGCAGAACCAATTAGGGGGGCAGAACTTGCCACCATCACTAGCTTAGGTTTCACACACGTTCCAGGTGGACCCGCGTAGGGGCCAAATATTTTGGACCACCCATTTGTGCAGATCCCAGAGACCTCAGCCCCTTTATCCCCCACACAGTGCCCCACAGACAGAGTCACCCATTAGATGCAACCCAGTATTAACACTCAAAAGAACGATGCCCATGATATACACCCAACTTACAGATATTGACGGAGCACACACCTTCACACAAGCTGCAGGGGAGAGAGAGAGAGCAAACATTCAGAACGGAGTTCCTCTGCTCCTGCTCGATCGGGCCTATTCTGCTCCATCCTGAGTGAGGGGAGCAGAGCTGAGGGGCTGGCGGCATGCTGCCTACCCACTACAGAGAGCATCAGCATTGCTCCTGCTCCCAGGGATCCCAAAAGGACAGGGGAATGTTAAGATTGCAGGACCCAAAGGGCCACTTTGTGCCTTGTTTGCTTCTCGGCCACGGAAGGTTGGTGTACTGAAAGGTGGACATGGGTTACAGTGGGGGTTATCCTCCTTGTCCCCTGGCTGGAAATTCCAGCACAGCCCAATAGAGGATGGGATCAGCCACTGCCTAACTGGGCACCTCTAGGTAGGAAAATGCTTGCCTCTCATTCTAATCGATCCATTTTTATCCCATGAGTTTACATGCTACCCCAGATATCCACATGACTTGATAATGCAGAGGGAGGCAGGAGGGTATGGTGGTTAAGAGTCTGGACTCTGGAGCCAAGCCTCCTGGGCACAAATCTGGCTGAGCCACTTACTAGCTGGGTGACCTTGGACAAGTCACCTAGGCTTTCCGTGCCTCAGTCTCCTCATTTCTGAAACGGGGATGATCATACCCACCTTCCAGGATTGTGGTAAGCTCTACGTTGCCAAGTGCCTACAAATAGAGCCTGGCACACAGTAAATGCACTGTGTTTGCTATTAACATTAGAAACATTTCGTTGATGGTGGGATATTTATATCACTGCAGTGGGCCCCCTCCTCCCTCACACCCACCTGAACTTTCAGTTCTATGTCTCCCTCTTTGTTAACCCCCAGCTTCAAACCTTACCCTCCAGGAAAGCTCTAGTCTGATTCCTTCTGCCTGATGCAGAGCACCTCTACGCACTACAGCTTTTCCGTGAGGATCTATGCTTTGGGCTCACTTTCCTGCCACGTGAATCTGACTCTACCACAGCCTTGGAACTGTGCCCTTCCAGAAGATTCTAGCCATCATCCTGCCTGTGGAGTCACAATGCTAGCAGCAGCTGTCTCCAAGTTGAGTGATGATGGCTGCTTTAATTTTCTTATTTTCTGCAATGAGAATTACTAGCGTAATCCAATTGAACTTATTAAGTGCCAAGAAGGGAAGATCTGTTAGAAGGTCAATGGCCACAATATGCAAGATGCCATACACTAAACCATCTTTTAAAATCTCATGTGTTGGGGTGCCTGGGTGGCTCAGTCGTTAAACGTCTGCCTTCTGCTCAGGTCATGATCCCGGGGTCCTGGGGTCAAGCCCCGCATCGGGCTCCCTGCTCCGCGGGAAGCCTGCTTCTCCCTCTCCCACTCCCCCTGCTTGTGTTCCCTCTCTCGCTGTCTCTGTCAAATAAATAAATTAAATCTTTAAAAAATGAAATAAAATCTCATGTGTTGGAGACAGTGCCTCATTCATTATATGGTGGAGTTATTAATACGCTAATGATGATGATGATTACAATGAAAGTAAGTTTCACGGCGCAAATGCCCAGTGCCTCACTGAATGTAGATGAGCAGGTTGAGGCTAAGTGTACAAAGGAGGAGGTAGACTCTGGTGGCCTGAGGACATGGACAGAAAAGTTTACCTGCTTTGGTCAAGCACAGCACAAATCCAGCAGCATGGCCGGCTGCCGTGGGTGCCACAAACGTCAGATTTCTAAAGCTAACCTGGTTAATAAGGAGCCTCTCCACAGTACAGCCCTGCCTGGCCACCCTGGATAGACAGATTCTTACTCTGATTGTAACCTGCTCCTACTTGTGCTTACTATGCACATTAACTCACTTAATCCTTGCAATAGCCTAAAGTGGTGGGTTTTATGATTACCTGTTTTACAGATTAGGAGGCTGAGGCATAAGGTTTCAGAGTTGGAAGTGGTAGAGCTGGGATTTGAGCCCAGGTGGTTTGGCTCCCAGCCTGTGATCTTAACCTTTATATTCTACTCCCCCCAGTCTGGCCTGCTCCTCCGTGATGGAACCCAGCTAGGAGGCAGTAATGATGCGGCCACCTCTAGGCTAGGGGCCCCGCCACTACCCCAGGTATAAATCCACATTGCTCCTTCCCTTGCTGACTTCACTGCCCCGGTTCTTGGCTCAAACTGTCAGCACAGCCTGATGTCTCCTGTCCCTTTCCCACCCCCTCAGCTCTTCTACCTCCTCCTCTGAGAAGCCCCCAACAGCCTCCCTGGGACACTAACCCTGGTCACCTGGAGGATGGATTTATGTCCAGCCCTGTCTTTCCCTGCTAAGCAAGGACGCTGAGCAGCTCATCTCCATTTGCTGGTCCTGAACATGGAACTACGGGGCTCCTTGACTGTGCACTCCAAATCAAATGGCCTTTAACAAATCTTCTGAATGATTCCAGCTTTTGCAACCCATTGAGATGTGATTGCAGAAACATCCTTTCAGCCAACAGGGTAAAGCAGTTGTCTTGGAACAAGCTTGAGGTGCCGCCAGAGGGGCAGTGTAGGAGGGCAAGGATCACTGGAACCCTAACCAGGAGATTGGTGTAATGTAAGCATAGCCACTACCTAGCTGTGACCTTGAACAAGTTCCTTCCCCTCTCTAGGCCTCAGTTTCCCTGTCTGAAAATGGGGAAATGGTTGGACTCCATGATTTCTAGAGCCTTTCTGGAGTCCTTCCTGGTTTGAGTGCTCTCTGCCTGGAGGATTATAGTCGAACGAGGCAGTCTTCAAGCCCTGAGTGGGGATGTGAAGTGACCCTGAGCCCCGTCCTCACCGGCTCTCCTCGCCCTCCAGCAGCTTGCAGTAAGTGGCGATCTCCACATCCAGGCCCAGCTTGGAGTTCATCACCTCCTGGTACTCCTTGAGCAGGCAGGCCATGTCCTGCTTGGCCTTCTGCAGGGCCTCCTCCAGCCCCGCCAGCTTGCACTTGGCATCACTGAGGGCCGCCTCGCCCTGCTGTTCCGCCTCTGCCACGGCACCCTCCAGCTTGTAGCGCTGTCAGGGAGGAGAGGAAGAAAGGAGTTTGAAGGGGGTGCAGGCTGTGGGAACGCTGGTGGGTCCCCCATGGCCTCAGTCAACTCCATTCAAAATGGTCAACTTGCAAATAAACTAAGCAGGGATATAATAGCCCTTTGGAGCTTTCTTCCTCCATTTTTGTACCACTTTATTGTAAAACCCAAGTGCCTGGTGAGCCGTTAGAGGGAGGGAATGTTAGCACTGGGACAGGGCTGGTAATAAGTAGTGATATTATCTTACGTTTGTTTACTGTTGTTAGTTTACAAGGCACTTTCACAGATGCTACCTTATTCGCCTCCGGTTACTCTCTGAGCTTGTGAGAACAGGCATGGTTATTCCCATTATGCAGATGAAGAAAATGAGACTCAGAGAAGCTGTGACTTGCCCTAAGCTACCAGTAATTAGTGACAAGCCCAGGTTTTCATAGGCCACTATAAGGGGTTCCATTCTCTGACCCACTCAGATCAGCATACTGGAAGGATTCCCCACGTAAACACCCAACATACTAACTGTAGCTCCTCCCTTCTGCCCCACTTAAAGCAGAAGGAACTCCTACAACTCAATAGCAAAAACAAAACCCTTAATAATCTGATTTTCAAAATGGGCTAAGAACTTAAAGAGACATTTCTCCGAAGAAGACATATAAATGGCCCACAGGTACATGCGAAGATACTCAGCATCACTCATCTCCAAGGAAATGAAAATCAACACCACAATGAGAATCACCTCACACCTGCCTGGTTGGCTATTATCAAAAAAAAACAAGCTAAGTGTTAGCGAGGATGTAGAAAATTGAACCGCTTGCAAACTGTTGGTGGGAATACAAAATGGTGCAGCTGCTATGGAAAACAGTGTGGAGGGTCCTCAAAAAATTAAAAATAGAACTACCCTATGATCTGGCAATCCCACTTCTGAGTATTTATCCAAAAAAATTAAAATCAGGATCTCAAAGAGATATTAACACTCCCATGTTCATTGCAGCGCTATTCACCACAGCCAAGACATGGAAACAACCTAAGTGTCTATCTACAGATGAACAGATAAAGAAAACGTGGTATAAACATACAATGGAATGCTATTCAGACTTAAAAAAAAAAAAGGAAATTCTGCAATATACCACAACATGGATGAATCTTGAATACATTATGCTAAGTGTAATAAGCCAGATACAGAAAGACAAGCTACCTGAGTCCACTTATATGAAATACCTAAAATAGTCAAATTTAAAAAAATTTTAAATTAAAATAAAAGAGTCAAATTTATAGAATCAAACAGTGGGACACTGGCTGCCAGGGGCGGAAGGAGGGAAAATACGGAGTTACTAATCAATGGTCATAAAGTCTCAGTTAAGTAAGATGAATAAGCTCTAGAGACCCACTGTACCACACTGTCAACAATCATGTATTATACCCTTAAAAAATGCATTATGAGGGTAGATCTCATATTAACAGTTCTTACCACAATGAAATAAATATTTTTAAAAGCGTATTAGCATGCAAGCGAGGATAACTTCCAATCTTCTCTAATTTCACTTCCAGGACCATTCCCATATTTTATCACCTCAGCTATGAATAGCAATGAATTAATTGTGATACATCTTACACAGTGTTTGAGAACCACGACACAGAAGGGAGAGGATAGAAATTGAGCCACAGGTATGTGAGAACTCAGGATTAGGACAGAGGTCGTATCACAAACCAGTGGATAAGGAATGGATTACATGATGTATTTTCTTACTCTCTGTAGGAACAAATTAGCTTAAACCTTACTCTTTGTATATACAAAAAATAAAGTCTAGACAGGTTAAAGACCTAAATGTGAAAGGTAAAACTATAAAACTAGTTGAAGACAAGAATGCAAAAGGATACCTCTATGACCTCAAACCTTCATAAGTATAAACCATTAAGGGAAGAGCTGATGGGTGTGGCCACACCCAGGTTAAAGATTTCTGTTCAGGAAAGCAAACAGACCAGTGACAGCCTGAGAGGAGATGAACTACAACATGCAGAACTGACAAAGGATTACGATCTAGACAGAATGGACAAAGAACTGCTGCAAATAGTCGAGAAAAAAGACAGGAATCACAATACAAAAATGGGCAGATAGGAATAGGCAGTGCTTAGAATGGGAAATGCAGATGAGTAAGTAAGCCTATGAGGAGACATTCGACATCACTAGTTAACCAGAGAAATGAAAATTTGAAAAACAACTTGTTGCTAGTTCACACCTACTAAAGCCACACGTATCGGAGTCTGATAATAGTGAGTTTAAGCAGAAGCCCCCACCTGTCTATGGTGGGACTGTGTGCCGGCACAGAGTTCTGAGGGTTCTTACAGGAAGTAATTCAGTGAATATCCTGCAACTCAACATTTCCACTTCTTGCTTTATACCTTCAAGACATCTCTCATGTAGATGTACATGGAAACATGTATACGTGTGTAAAAATATATAAAAAATGTTCATGATACAACTGGTTGTAGTAGCAAAGACTTGGAGGCAAACGGAGTGGCCATCCATAGGGGAATGGACAGGAAACTCTGGCTTATGAATATTAATGCATTCGATAGCATAGAAAAGATGAAACAGATCATTTAGAGCAACCTGCATGGATTTCAAAGACTTTGAACTGGCTATGGGAAGAATCAGATGAGAGTTATGGCGTAATGTCATTATGTAAATTTAAAACACCAAGAAGTTTATATAAATTTATTTTAAAGGATACATATGTATGTATGTGTGTATGTAAATATACGTATGGAAGAGGGACGTATATTAGCTGCATGAGAATGAGTCTGGGGATGGAGGAGAACGGAATAAAGATGAAGGAAAGAACACGCTGAATTGCAGAGATGCGCAGACGGTGGTCGTGTGCACTTTGAATAGAGTGGCATAGGATCAGTTCAGGTCTGTGCACCTCAAGTCCAACCAGAGAGGCGGGGAGAGAGACAGCAGGACATAACCTGCCCTAGACCACGTTATCTAAGGTATGTTAGAAGGAGAGAAGCAGTGAAGGGATAGGAAGGGAAATAACAGCAGAATTCAGAGAAGGTAGACAGACCTATCCTCCCCCTAAAATGTTTTGTGCAAACTTCAGGTGCAGGTGGTTAAAATCTAAGCCTCTCCAAAGATAGCAGCTGCCCGTCCAGGTAGGAGGAGAGCAGAGAGCAGATCAGAAGCAGCAGGTACACCGGCTGAGGTCTCAGCGCCCCCTGACCTGCTGCTTGGCATTCTCCATTTCCGCCGTCAGCCTCTGGATCAGGCGGTTCAGCTCGTTGAGCTCATCCTTGGTTCTGCGGAGGTCCTCACCCTGCTGGCTCACTGTGGCTTTCATCTCCTCGCACTGTGGGTTGGGGGACCAACATTGAGAGACAGCCGGTGGTTGTGACATTGTTGGAGGGGGTGCTGGGTTGTCACTGGAGAGTCAGCCCACTGTTCTTCGGCCACGGTCCCACTTCCTACACCTGCTCTGCTTGGGCCTATGCGGTAGCCCCTCTCAGTGCATGGGCACCTGTCCCGGGGAAGCTCCGGGTTCCGGCTATGCTCCCTGCCCAATGGGCAGCCCGGCCCTCCAGTTCACCTTGGTTTGGTACCAGGACTCAGCCTCGGCCCGGCTGCGGCTGGCAACATCGTCATACTGAGCCTTGATCTCGGCCACAACCGAGTCCATGCTGAGTTCCCGGCTATTGTCCATCTTGACCACCACCGAGGTGTCCGAGATTTGTGACTGAAGAAGGTAGATTTCCTGTAGGAGACAGCAACCAGTGCCCTCAGCTCCAAATCCCTCTCTGATTCCCATCGCTATAGGTAAAAAACAGTCCCCACCTGTAGCTTCAGGAAATAAACTGCAAAATTTCAGAGGGGAATTTTAAGAGAAAAGGGCTGGAATTTGGACCATGGCCTCAAGGCAGTGAGTAAGGTGGAATTCCATTAAAGCCTGGATCAACAGAGGCAGATTTCTAGGGATAGAGACAAAGGGGATCACTCCACCTGGGGCCCCAACAATCCAGATCAGCTCTAGCTATCTGTATAAATGTAATCAACAAGATAATGGACAGATTCAGATTCCTGGCTTTTCTAATTAAGTTTTCACACTACCGGAATTAATAAGATATTATTATCTCTATATATCCATACCTATATTCTCAAATCTCCACTTCATGTTGTCCTGTGTAGACAGGCAATGAATCCTAGTCTTTCAAATCATTTTAAAGGAAGGATATCACCCATTTCCATTTTGCAAGGAGGCCTGAGCAAGAGAAAATCTCCTCTGGTCACAGAAGGAGAGGTGTTTAGGTCCTAGAAGAGTTAGGGATGGACAACCCTCTCTAGAGCCAAGGGCCCGAGACAAGCCACAACCCAAAAAGCCTCCACCCTCTCCTCCCTCACTTGCTCTTCTGGAGATGGGAAGAAACTCACCTCCTCGTAGAGGGCCTGCAGGAAACCCATCTCCTCCCTCAGCGCCTCCACATTCGCCTCCAAGTCAGCCTTGCGCAGGTAGGCACAGTCTATGTCCTGGTGAACACACACGAGGAAAGGATAACAGGGTCACTCAGTGCCCCTGGACCTCTGCACTCTATAGGGGGCCCCAAGGCCATGTTCTGGCCCACTCTTCTCTATGACAGAAACATCCGTGGGACCACCTAGGAATAGGGAGTGAAGAGAAGTCTGACCCCTTACAGACTTTTTTCTGATTCCTCCAGAATTGGAGATCTTTCTGAAGTGGGTGGCCTAAAATCACAGCCTGAAATGGCAGACTGCTACCCCTGAGCCAGACTGGCCCATGGAGCGTGACCATGTGGTGGCCACAGAGCCATGAGCGCACGCCCCAGCAGGTCGTCCTTGGCACACAGGTCAGGCACCACCCAAGTCGCTGACTCTCAGGCGTGAGACCTCATGGTGCTGCTGTCTGGCTCTCTGTAGACTCCCTGCTTAACTCCCGTGGCCACTTGTAAATCAATGTCACTCTCATAGGGACATTGCTGACTAACTGGCCTCCATCTGTCAGTGGACTCGAGTGCCTGGCCACCACGACTAGACTGACACATCTTGGCGAGTCTCAGAGGCCCCCAGCATCCAAGATTTCATTCCTCCCATGTGGGAAGAGTCACTCACCTTCTTCAGCACCACAAACTCATTCTCAGCTGTGGTCCTGAGGGCCACCTCCTCTTCATACCTGAGGAGAGACACACAGGTGGAGAGGCCCTTGAGAAGGGGGCTTTGGACCGGCCAGAGAGCCCTAGGTTTTCAAGACAACTTGGTTCTATCCTTCACTTGCTGCGTGCCTTGGGAGAAGAGGCTTGGCCTCTTTGGACTTCTATTTTTCAGTCCCAAAGAACCCACCAAAAGGACACTGGTCATGGAGATCAAGTCCCTGGTTTCTGATCTAAGCTTGAACTAAAGTTGCTGCAAAACTCAGGCAAGTCATTGAATCTCTCTGCATCTTGGGTTAAATTGCCTGGTGTGCAGGAAGTTTCTCTGGACATATTTGTGGGATGAATGAAAGACAGACGCTCCACGGAGCGGGGTGGGGGGGGTCTTTCAACCCGAAAATTGTACAAAACATAAAGCTCCATGAAGCCATCCCCGTGACGTTCTCTTCCCCTCCCCCAACATCCAAGGACTTGACATCCTGGAAGCACCCCACTGTGCCCAGACTGCTGGGGAACATTTCCACCCCCCTCCTCAACAACCCTGCACATTCTCTTACTCCCGCGCATGAGGTCATTCCTGCAGCGGCCCTGCCCATCCGGCGGGAGAACCAGAGTTCTCACAGCACATTTCCCACAACTTTTTAATGACAGAGTAATTTGGGCTGCTATAAACCCTGAGCTGTGTAATTACTGGCCCTCACACCTCCTACACTGGGAGACAGACCTTGCCACCTGCAAACAGAATTGTGTCGGCATTTGCATCCCCTCAAGGAAAGCGTAAGCCCATCGCTGGGCCCATCTGGATGGGAAAACCTGATCTTCCAAGATCAGAACTCCAGTTATTTCCAGTTAGTATTACCAGGACTGATTATGTCAGAATCGCCCTTCTCTCTGTCCATATCTACCAGGTAAAGAGGAGCAAATTAGCAGTGACCTGGTGAGTTTAAACTAGGTAATGGCCAAACCAAACAAGTCAGGTTAAAACCAAAGATTTACATGGGCCTTTGAATTGCAGTGCCTTGCAGAACAAGAGCCTGGCGATTTATCTACAGAGTAAATAAAAGAATTATCCGAACTCATCGGATACCTTGAATGGCATCAGCCGAATCATCTTCGAGATATCTCCCCAGGGACCTTTCCTTTCCGCCCATCCTAGCACTGACTGCTCCCAAGTTCTTCCCTCCAGCCCAGTGATCTCTACCCTCCTGTTTCATCATTCCTCTCTCTCGATCTCCCCAGGATGTGGCGCACAAGAGCTGGGAGCCGAGACCAGATGGAGCAGGCTGAGAAAACAGAACCACCTGAGCAGTAGCCTGGAATGACCCTGACCTTCAGTGATCTCTGCCTCCTGGAGAGTTGGATGGACCCAGCCAAGACCTGCCCCACACCCATAACTACCCCCTGGCCAGGCCACACTCACTTCTTCTTGTAGCCCTCCATCACTTCCTGCACGTGGTTGAGCTCCGAGGCCAGCCTCCTGCTGTCGGCCTCCACGCACTTGGCCTCCCACCTCAGCGTCTCAAGGTAGCCTTGGAATAGGGGCTCCAGGTTGCTCTCACACCACTTGTGGTTCTGGTAGAACTGCCACTTGGTCTCCAGCAGCTTGTTCTGCTGCTCCAGGAAGCGCACCTGCCGCCAAGAGGGGAGGGAAAAGACTCAGGAGGAGCCCAGAGAGGTGCACAGGATCCCAGAGCCTTCTCTGCCCTTGGGGAGGGCCCCTGGCCTGCAGCAGCTTGACCTCCCCCCAAAGGCCAAATCATTTGGCAAAGCCTGAAAGTGCAGGTCACAAATGTTCCCCCAGTCGTGTTCCCTCACCCTATCCCCACCTTCCCGTAGAGCACACTATTTGTGATGTGTTTATTCTGCAGGAATGAAATAACATCTATCCTACAAAAACACCCCAGGCCATGGGGGGGTGCAAAAGTGGCCCCCAAAAGATGGTCACATCCTAATCCTTGGAACCTGGGAATAGGTTATGTTACATGGCAAAAGGGACCGTGCAGGCGGAATTTAGCTCATGGTGCTGAAGACCAGGAGATCTGGAATTATCCAGATGGCCCCAAGGGATCAAATGGGCCCTTTAAAGTGGATGAGGAAGGCAGAAGAGCAGAGAGGGGCACAGAAGGAGGAGGTGGAGGAGAGACTCAGAGCCTGACATGGTCTCTACCACGATCACCAGCTTTGGAGGTGGAGGGAGAAAGGGCCTGAGTCTAGGAATGCCAGTAGCCTCTAGAAACTGAGAACAAGCTCCGGCAGCAAGCCAGCAAGGGAAGAGGGACCTCAGTCCTACAATCCCATGGAACTCAATTCTGCCAAAAGCCTGCATGTCCCTGAAAACAGGCCTCCCCTAAGGCGGACACCTTGATGTTGGCCTCATGAGATAATAAATTTGTGTTGTTTTAAGCCACTCAGCTTTGGGCATTTTTATGGCAGTGATTTAAAAATGCACCCACCATACTCTCCCTCCCTCTGATCCTGGGGCATGAGAGCCCAGCTCGGGGGCCCTGAACCGGGAGTTAGGAGACCTCCCACTGCCTGACCCTGCCACTAACCAGGCCCCAGTGCCTCCTTCTCTCTGAGCCTCACGATAAACTGATGCAGCAGCAGAACCTCAGCAAGTGTACACGGGCAGGCCCCAGGCTCTTTCTACCCAGCGGGCAGGTTTTATTTGGCCAGCAAACTGTTTTACAGAAATCAAATTCATTGCCAACATTTAGTAATTGAGTAATTTCAGGCAAGAATCTGGATCTCCGTGACCTTGACAAACCAGAGGCTCAGGCAATGCCGGGCCTGGGTCTGGTGGTGAATCACAGCAGCTGCCCCTCCAGCAGGCATGCGTCTCAGCTTGGCTTCATTCGGGTCCTGCCAGGCCCCATGCCCTTGTCAGCCCTGCACTAGGTGATCTCCTCCCAAGCCCTAACCTTCTGGGAGCACAAGCCTGGTAGAAAGCAGCCCGCAATTGCCCACCATTGTGGGAAAAGAAACCAAACCCTAATTAACCAAAGGCATCTGCCCTGGGTGGCCCCATGCAGGCCCACTCTTGGGCTTGCCCACTATGCCGGCTTAAACCCATCTGGCCAATACACTTTGCACACCCAGAGTGTGATTCCGAGGAGGTGGGGGTGCTGCCGGCCACCCCAGGGGAGAGAAAGCCAGCCTGGGGCGGCAGTCTGAGTCTTTCTCCTCAGACCGGAAGCGACTGCTCACAACAGAGGCTGCATAGCTGGGTGCTGCCCAGAAGGCTGCGTGCAAAGGTCCTTGCACGCTCAGGGCCCTCACTGTGCTTTCGAGCAAATTAGACAAAGGGACCACTCCAGGCAGACGCAGGCTCCTGCTGGGGCGCACAGCCGGGTGAACAGAGCATGGGCTGGATTTCAAACACACCCCCCCCACACACTTGGTGCATGTCCTTGTGAAATTAACAGCTTGCACGATGTGCTGATGGCAGGGAAGAGCCAGCAGCATGTTAAGAATAGATGTATGGCACCGTCGCTTGCAGGGATGCCTATTCCTGATGGTGGCATTTGTCTGAGAGCAAAGCTCCCACGCACCGTCACCCTGTGTGCATCCAAAGTCCCTGGGTGTAGATATGCACACCATTCTGCCCTGGAGATGAGCCTTTCCTCCCCTGGACTTCAGTGGCTGTCCTCCCTCAGAGAGGCTCTCAGGGGGCACCACTGAGTCAGAGAAAACCAGAGCTCTGCATCCAACCAGAAGGTGGGCTCAGAGACTGCAACATCAGCAAAGTACAATTCAACAGCCCCTCTTGGGCTTTCCCCTGGAGTTTCTCGAGTCACTGTCTTTAATCTGTGTCAGTATTGGGTGGGGAGGGCGCCCCCAGCGGAAGTCCTGGGAACTCACACTCTGCCCCAGCGGAAGGAGCAGGAGAGGAGCTTCTGGCCCCTCCTCATCCTGGTTCCCCTCTCCACCCTGGGGATGGTGGCATCTCCTCTAGGAGTGGGGTCAGACACCAGCCTAGCAGACATGCCCATTCCCCTGTCCCTGCCACTGTGTGGTGGCTGAGATCCAGGAGATGGGGCCATGGACACGCTCTCAGCTCTTGCTGGGCAGGGAAGAAGCAGCAATCAACGCCCTGTTCTGTCTGGTGGCTTCACACCCATTACTGATTGCATTTGATTCTGCTGGTAACACCTGAAAACCAAGAGCCCAATTCAGTCATGTTCTCAAGGCCACGTGCTGATGAGTAGCAGACCTGGGACTCAGAGAACGTGAACCCAGCTCGTCACTGGTTTCCAAGCCGCTTGCCCGTTCCTGTGCCACAGCCCCAGGGAGCAGCCCGCAGACCCACCTTGTCGATGAAGGCAGCGAACTTATTGTTCAGGCACTTGATCTGCTCCTTCTCCTCGTGCTTCATGCACTGCGCATTGGGGTCGATCTCCAGGTTGAGGGGCGTGAGGAGGCTCTCGTTGACCGACACGCTGGTGATGCAGGGCGGGCTGGGCCCGCAGAGGCCCCCTACCCGGTAGCCGAAGCTGCCCCCGCTGCGCAGGGGCCATCCACAACTCACCGCCATGCGTGGGGACCCCACGGCATACAGGCTCTGGCTGCTGAAGCCCCCAAGGCGCCTGTAGCCAGGCCCCCCAGGAGTGCCCCCGCGGGAGCTCAGGGCACCAGCGCAGCTGCGGGCTGAGGGCTTGGGCAGGACCGCAGAGCAGGAGCTGAAGTTCCTGACCCCGACGCCGGAGCTGAAGCGGTAGGAACGGCTCGCCATGTCTTGGCCGTGCAGGGCAGCGCGGGCAAGGTGGAGAGGCCCGAAGCGTGCAGGTCTCAAGCTGGAGACCTGTAAGTGCCCCTGCCTTTTATGGGGCAGATGACAGGCCTCCCAACAACATAAAAGGCAGGAGAAAGTTATTAATGCCATTTATGAGCGTGGGAATCTCCCACTAGGCAGACCGAGAAGCAAAGCTGAAACTTGTCTCCTTTAATAAGCATGTGGAAGAGACCCCGCGTCACAATAAACCTGTCCCCTGGTGCCTTTTCGGTCCCACAGGCCTAGACAAGGCCCTTCAGCCCCTAATTCACCTCCCACCCTGTGAGTCCACCTGCCATCATTATCCCACACGGGCAAGTGGGGGCTTGGGCCAGCCCATCCCTGAGATGCCAAGGGTCCCGTGTCCCATAAGGTTGACGGGCCCATCCTCCCAGGCAGATTACACGTTTCCCTCCGTGAGGCCGCAAGGATGCCTGGCTCATCTTTCCAGGGTGAGCACATGCAGAGTGAACTCTTCCAGCCTCCCCTGTTACTGCGTCTCCTACATTCTGTCTCAGAGTCGAGTCACTGGGGATGGTACAGACCCCTTGGTGCAGAAAGCACACCTTATCTACTTTCGTAGCCTTCACGGCAACCAACACATATTAGGTCTGCAGGAAGCATTGCTGGAATTGAACAGACTGGGCACAGGAAGGAAGGGTCAGTATCTGGAGAGCGTCTTCATCTAGGCCACAAATACTGATTGATCCCTCCACTGTGTGCCAGGCCCAGGAGCTGTCCCCCCGAGGAGGTGCCTTCATTCACAGGCAAGTGCTGAGGTCCCACCGGAACAAGGCCCTAATCTAGATGCCAAGGGAAACAGAGCTGGGCAGAGCTTGCCCTTGAAGAACCTGGGTCCCCTGGGGACACCAGACAGGGGCAGGAAAGATCCATGGCAAGAGAGAGAAAGACGACTGATCAGGTAAAGGGGATGTTCTTGGCTTTCCCAGGAGGGCCACTCATGGCAGGTGGAATGTCGCAAAGGAGGTGAGACCTGAGGCAGGGCCTAGAAGATGACAGGATGTGGCAGAGAGAATAGAAGCGGGGGTACCAGGAGAGCCAGTGAGCAGGCCTGGAAACCAGAGAGATTGCCTGGTTCCTGAGATCCTCTGCCAAACCAAGCTCTCGGCCAGGGCGCCTCACCCTCAGCCTCCCACCCTGATGTCACACCCCAGAGGGGCAGGATGGAGATGGGCCCCGGGGGGGAAAACCACTGCCTGCAGCCCCAACTATAATGATGCCTAAGCCTCCAGCAATCCAGTCCTCTGAGTAGAGCTGTCATTACAGAGAATCTCTGCCTATGAAGACAAGAACCAGGAATGGTCTTCCAGAAGTCCCTCTTGGGGGAACAGGCTTGGGGAGGGGGCATAAGAAAGAGCCACACAGAACAAGAGAGAATGGGGAGGGTCTTTCTGCTCGCTCTCTCTCTCTCTCATGCACGCACGCACACCTCACAGCAGGAGGACACAGAGGACAGAATCGCACTCTATGTGGGGAGCACAAAGATGGATGCAGAGGGAGCAGGACCTGCCCCAGGAGCACCGGTCTGAGAAGAGGCCCCTGTTCCCACACCTGGAGGACAGAGCTCCGAGGCTGAACCAAGTCACAGGATGGGCTGGGGAGACACCCCATCAACTGACTCCCTGCAGGGCCAACTTGCCCCAGCCTTTTGCTCCCGTGGCCACAGAAGCACAAATCCCACACTAACCCTAACTGGCAGGAAGGGGAGTTGGGTGAAGCTGAGAGAGCCCCT
>NC_138373.1:103969467-103992963 GCF_054177405.1 Leptonychotes weddellii | reverse complement strand
ATCCCCCCAGCTGCTCACCCACAGTCAGTAGCACCCACGGTCTGATCTTCGCCATTCCGATGATAGAAAGACACCTCACAGTTCTAGTCTGCAGCTTCTAAGAACTGGTGGGACTCATCCCCACCTCACGTGCTTGTTGGCCACTTGGTCTTTCCGTTGGCAGAGCTGGCTGTGCAGACTTCAGCTAGCTTTCCGCTGGGTCTCCTGCAATTCTCTTGCTGTGCTATAGGAGTTCCTCGCATATGGTAGACGCTGCGCTTTTCCCAGGCTGTCGACTGTCTGTTCCTGTTTTCTCTTTCAGTGAACTGGAATTCTTCATTTTGATGTGTTCGTGTCAATCCATTTTCTTTTTTACCTTGTGGTTTTGGCTTGTGGCATTTGCTTGAGAATTCTTTCCCCGGCCCTAAGTTACAAGGAAGTTCTCTCACACATTCTTCTGTTTGCGTTATAGTTTTATGGTTCCTGTCCAGGCCTTCCGTTCGTCGGGGGATCTCCCATGGGATATGGTACAGACTAGACTCCAGCTCTCCACTTTTCATGCAGTGAGTCTGCTTTTACCAATCTCGCCAACTGAATAAATGGCCCTTTGCTTGTTGTCACGACCTTTATCAAATACCAAATTTACCTTTCATTAAAGGGGCTGTTTTGAGCTCTCTATCCTGTTCCAGGGGCCCTTTTACTTGTCCCTGTGTAAGTACTACACTTTTTTATTACTGTGGCTCTCTGATCCTCAGATATTCTCTTCGATTACCTTTCTCACAACGGACTTTATGATAAGTGGATTTTATTTTTTCATATAAATTTTAGACTGACTTTATCAAGTCCCTCAAAAGAAACCCAGCTCAAATTTTTATTGGGTTTGCCTTGTACTTATAAATTAACTTAGAGGGAATTTGTATCTTTGGAAGATCAGGTCAAATTATTCCTGAATATGATATAATTCCACTTAATCAGATGTTCTTGTATGTTTTTCTCATAATAGAGTCTTACATTGCTCTCCACAAGGATCTTGTGAATACTTTGTTGTTATACCGTAAATACTTCATTGTTTTTATCACTCTTGGGAATGGTATCTTCATTTTTCTGTTTCTTTTCTAAGTGATTGTCACCGATCCAGAAAAACACTTGGGATTGCTGTAGGTTGACCTTGTAACCGGCTGCTCATCTCATCTTGTTATTTCGATAGCATATCAGTTGATTTTGTTTGGTCTCCTATGTAGCTGTGCAAACAATAGTTCTTGTCTCATACTTATGCATATTTATCTTCTGAGCCAGGAATTCTAGTATGTTAAGCACAGCATTGACAATAGGCATCCTTGTCCTTCTCCCGGCTTTATGAGAGTGTACCCGAAGCTCATCCTTTAGGTGGGACACCCCCCAAGCTCCCTCGGTGCTCATCCTCTGCCCTTTGAACATTCCTGGGTTCTTCTGCCGTCCTCGGCCTGGTGCTGCCTCCACCTTTCTGACTTCCCCCAAGCCCTTTCCGTCTTTTAAAGCCCAGCTCAAGGCTGGCCTTTCCCATAGTCCCCCAGGTTGCACCGGCTCACAGAGAGCTCCTGCTGAGCCCCCAAGACAAGACACACTCTGTCCATTGACAGTTCTTCATGAACTGCCCTGAAAAACTACTCTACTATCCATTGGACTCATGCCTATTTACTGATCTACCTGACTAAGCAGTCAGCTCCCTGAGGACAGGGATGTCTATTAAACTCCTCTTTATACCCGGAGGTACAGAGTACTTGTGTAGTAAATGGTTCTGGAGCCCACAAAGCTGCCACATTTCATCAGCTCCAGCTCACAGCCTTGTGTGCTGTGAGTTCAAGGCCAGAAGGCACAGCTAGAGGCAAGAAGGTTGGAGAACAAAGGCAAGCAAAGGCCCAGGGGATGCCCCACCCCGGGGAGGAGGCCGGCGCGCACTCAGCCTCAGCCTCCCCTGTGCTTTCACATCCCCCACCTCGCTGCATCTTCATGGGGCCCCAGGAGGCTGATATTTCAATGCTCGCTTTACAGATGACAAGACAAGTTGAGCAGAAATGAACTAACTGTGGATGTCATTTGCGTCCACACTTCCTGACTCCCAAGTCCTACTAGTTCACAGAAGCAGCCTCCCCACAGAAATAACACTTCCACAGCCAGGCAAGCAACAGCCAGGCACAACCCAGGCCAGGTTAGTCCCCCTGGACCCACGAATCCCACCTCCAGGAATTCGTTAAAGAAATTAGTGGAGATGTGCATCAAGATATATCTTACAAACTTTCATCACGGAGTTGTTTATCAAAACTCCATTAAGAAGGGAAAGGGGCACCCAAGTGGCTCAGTCCATTGAGCATCCAACTCTTGACTCTGGGTGTCGGCTCAGGTCATGATCTCAGGGTCCTGGGATCAAGCCCCACGTCGAACTCCACGCTCAGTGGGGAGTCTGCCTGAGGATTCTCTCTCTCCATCTCCCTCCTCTCGTGCTCGCTCTCTCTATATATAAAATAAATAAATCTTTTTAAAAATCCATTAAGAAGGGACAAAAATTAAAAGGCCCATCAATATGAAGGCAAAAAGAAATGACAAGAGCATCAGTGGGTCAGCAGTGTGGTGGACAGGCAGGTGCCCACCAGAAAACCACCATTATGAATAAGGCCAAGTGGCACTTGCAACCCCAGGGAGGTAGGCAGGAAGCTAAGGACCAGAACGATAGGGCAAGCAGTCACTCCAGGCAACAGGGACGAGGCAGCCCCCAGACCGACCCAGAGCAGCTGTGTGAAGGGCAGGCTCAGGGCACAGGCCTAGGCGACCGAACCAGCCTGGGGCTCAACCGGAGTCTTTACAGCCCATGGTTGGGGTGGAAACCAATCCAGCCTGGAGCCCGGGTGGAAGGAAGCAGCCTATTGGGCTGCAGTCCCTTTGTCAGCTTCCTGTCTAAGTCAGTTTTCAAGGGCTCACCCAGTTTGCCATTCTCTTTGTTCTCAGCCACTTACAAATAGGTGCTCTAATTAAGGCTTTCTGATGTGGCCATGATTGCCTTGTAAAGCTGCTGGGCTGTGTTCTGCTTACCAAGAATGGCACTGCCCAACCCGTGCACACCGTCCCTTTGCAAGGCCCTGAGGACCCAAGACCAGTCACCTTGTTAGTATGGGGTGAAGGTGGGGGAGGCACCTGCCCCTCTAGGCACCCACTGAATCCTCCCAACAGCCCAGCAGGGCATGGATGGCCATGCATATTGTACAGCTAAGGAGACTGAGGAAACAGGACTTGCCCAGGGTGACAAAGCTAGTCAGCGTCAGAGCCGGGCTTCAAGTCACACCTTTCTATCTCTGGAGTCCACACTACCATCATCTCCCAATCAGGATGGGGCCTGGGCATGCTCATGGTGCCCCCAACCCAGGAAAGTGGCTATGTCTACACAGAGACCCTCAGTGAAGCGTGCAACTCGATACTGAGCCCACTGGGTTGTGACAGATGAGCAGGGTCAGAGGACAGAGGTGCAATGACCAGCAGGGTAATAGAGAAATGTTTCCTGGAAGATTCACCACCTTGCATCCCTCAGCATTTTACCAAGAAATAAATCCCACATAATCCTTGGACACGCAATGAGAACCTTCCAGGTGCTCAGCAGTCCCAGCTGAAACAAAAGGAGAGAAAGAACTGGTGCTTTCTTGGATGTCTGGCAGATGTGTGACCCAGCAAACACTCAGCCATGCCTCCCGCAGAAGTGCTCCAAAATCCCACCGGCCTCTCAGCAGGAATCAGCCTCTCCCTCACCCCCTGGCCTTGCATTCTTGGGTGTCTCCCACCCTGGAAGTCCCTATCCCACAGCCCATACCCACAGAGCTCCCACTCCACACATAAGAATCTGTGAAAATTTATTCATAGGGCCCAAGTGGAGGGGCTGAAAGTATCCCCTGCCCTCGCAGAAAGGACGGACCCTCCCTCACCCTGGGACATAAGTGGCTCACTCACCCTGAGAGGAGTAAAGAGGGCAAAAGGTGAAGCCCAGGGAGGGTGTATGGAGGGCTATTTTTAGCCCAGATTGGGTCAGCATCTGCTTGTGCCTGGTTAGTAAACAGGTCCGTCGAAGGAGTCATCCTTAAGTACAAAGGCAGTCAAGAGACTTGCTCTTGGAAGGGTTTACTGGCTTAGATCTGTGGGTTCGAGACACCTCCTGGGACTAGGTCCCATTGTCCACCCACCAAAGCCATCACTGGTCCTAAACCAAAGGGATGAAGGGGAAAATCATGGGAGCTTGGCTGTCAGGACAACCACACGAGCTCCCCACCTGCTCTTGCAGCATGGATCCTCAGAGGGGAGGAAGCAATGTCATTTCAAACACTGGTGACCTCCCTCCCCTCATCTCCAGCACCTCTCATCCTTCCTGGTGGGTGCGTACACACCAGTATTCTACATTCAGCTTCCCTGCTGGGAAACTAAAGGACCCACACATCCCCATATGAGATCCCGACTCAACCTAGGCATCTTGAGACCTTCTCTCCACCTGTGGCTTCTCCCCCTTGCCCACTGGCCAAATGTTGGTGCCCCTATGTGCATGCCACCCTCTCCTACCTCCAAACACCTCAGGTCTCGGCTGGATTCCCAGAACCCAGCCGTGCACAGTTGGCACATGGTAAGAATTTTCTGAATGAATGAGAGAATGTATGATTACATAGTCTAGCCTCCAAATCAGAGCCAGACTCCTTTCTCATCTGCTCCCAACCCTATCCCCACCCCACCCCAGTCCTGCTTCAACCCACCTCCAAGTAGTGTTCCCTGATTCATCTCTGTAGCTCTGGGTTATTCCACACTCCCGATCCTGCCCCCGCCCCTCCGCCCGCCCGCCCCAGTCTCCCAGCAACGAGGCCCAGAACTCTGGAGAATAGCCCTGGTTATCTCGTGAACTCTCTGACTCAGTTTCTCCCATGTCCCATCTAGCATCCCATGGCTAGTCTTCCTAGGAATACCCAAAGAGACTATGCTCCCTCCCAAATCTCTACCCCCACTGGCATCCCTGACTAGGCTCTGGGTAGGAACAGGCCAGGAGAAGCTGACATTGACAGTGGGGAAAGGGACATGCTTTAGAGAGACAGAGGAAGACAGAGAAGCCTCCTAGAACAACAGGTTTTTTGGGACATAGCCCGCTGGTTGGGACCGACTAGACATCCACCCTGAGGCCAGGCCACGGGTCTGGGGCCCATAGCTCGGTGATGCCCCTTCCAGAAAAGGATTCCGAGAGTAGGCTTCACCCCAGGTCACTACATCCATTCGCAGTAGTCGGAACGTGGAGGCCAACTGATGCTTCCAGGACCCCTTCCCTTTCTCTGCTTCCAGCAGCAATGGGAGGGGGAGAGGCAATGAGGAAGCTTGTTAATAGCTTTGAAGATGAAACAGGCCTGTGGCTGCGGATTGTTGACACAGCTACCCTGAAGAGGCAAGCTGGGTTGGCTCTTAAGAGGCCGGGATGATGCCAAGCCAATAAAATGCATCTGTTGCCACTCTGCTGCGCCTTTTAATGCCGGCCGCCCCTGCTGCATAAAAGGGCCTGCCACAGCCCAGGGAGCACAAGCCTCGGACTCCGTCCTCAGCCAGCTTCGCCACTGTCCAGACACCTTCCTACCTCCAACATGACCTGTGGCTTCAGCTCCGTGGGCTGTGGATTCAGCCCCAGGAACTTCAGCTGCATGTCGGCCTGTGGGCCCCGGCCCGGCCGCTGCTGCATCACGGCCGCCCCCTACCGCGGCGTCTCCTGCTACCGCGGCCTCACCGGGGGCTTCGGCAGCCACAGCGTCTGCGGCGGCTTCCGCGCCGGCTCCTGCGGCCGCAGCTTCGGCTACCGCTCCGGCGGCGTGTGCGGGCCCAGCCCGCCCTGCATCACCAGCGTGTCAGTCAACGAGAGCCTCCTCACGCCCCTCAACCTGGAGATTGACCCCAATGCGCAGTGCGTGAAGCACGAGGAGAAGGAGCAGATCAAGTACCTCAACAGCAGGTTCGCTGCCTTCATCGACAAGGTGAGTGTCCTTGATCACACCCTTCCTGAATCCTTCCATGCTTAGGACTCAGGCTGGGCTCGGAGGAGGGAGTCAGAGGCCGGCATTTATTTGCCCATAGAAGGCCCCAGTCCAGTCCAAAAGGAGAAGCATTCATACCTCTAGGACCACAGACAGAAAGACAAGAATATGATCAGAACCTGCCAATCTGACGGGAAGACAAACTGAAAACCCATTAAGCATGAAGTAGAGGCAGAAACTTTGGTGCTGAGAGCTAACATCTCTTCATGAGCACAGGGCTGCCATGTGGGTAGTCAATGCATTTGAAGTCAAATAGCTGTTGACATGGGAAGGTGGTGCTCTCTGTGTCAAGGACAGGCCTGTGGGTGTAATACTGGAAGACTGCTTGGAATGCCATAGATCACACAAAGCTGTTTCTCTGCCAGATGGTTCCTTGGCTTCTGAGCAGGGGCCAGAGCGCTTGGTCCAAGTCTGGGGCTCGGGATCCAGGGATGAACAATAGCTACAGTCCCCACTCTCTGGGCCTTGCGAGGAGGCAGGCAGCATATGGTCTAGACACAGTGTAAGCCATCTGCCCTTGTCAGGGTCTGGTTCAACTCTGCAGCCATTTCCCCACTGAATTCAGTGGCAGTGGCACGAGGGGACCAGGGAGAAGACTTCAACTAGGAAGCGGTTCGGGGGCTGGCAAGGGCTCTCTCTCTCTCCAGAGCCAACCTTGAAAGAAGTTACACTAAAGAGATACCCACGAGGAAGGACCAAAAAAAGTCTGGAACTCTTAACAACATGAAACACCAAGGATGGTCTAGGAAAGGATTTACCAGGGTTGAGGCAGAGTTTCTAGACAAGGGGATCTGAATGAGGACATGGGCCAGCCTTGTGGCAGGGAGATGAACATGCAATTTTCCTGGGACCCACTAGTCTATCATTATTACAGCGAGAGAAGAGCCCCTGTGGAACAGAAGGTCAGAGTTTGAGTCTTTGCTCTGTCACTGTGAGCTCTCAGGCAGTCAGGTTAACATCCCTGTGCCTTCAATTCTACACCCATAAAATGAAAGGGCTGGAGCATAAAGCATGCCTGCACTAATATCCCAGGTGACTATTATTCTAATTGCTTTGTTGTTGTAAGGTTTATTAATTGGCACAGACTTCATTTTTCACCTTTTGCAGTCTGCCTTTCTAAAAAGGTCGGCCCACTCATCTGCATGCTGACAATCACACCTGACTTGGTACAGTAGCTGTCCAGCACACAGGCGCCCTTTCATGCCAGGACTCATTAAACCTTCTTAGTGAGACGAGCATTAACCTCCCACTTCTCAAGGGGGTGACACATTGTGCCCAAGGACATGTTACTAACAAGCAGCAGCAGAATCTGGACTCAGTGTAGTTTAGCCCTTTCTGTGGCACCAGATAATTGCCTAGACAAGACTGTAGTGAGCTCTCAGGAAGGACTTCCAGATGACCCGATTAAGCCCTGGTGTGGTTTTGACAGAACACCTGCCAGGGAGGACTCTGGGTCTGAGAGTTGGGGACCTGCAGGTCCTGGTGCAGGGACGCCCCCACCCTCCCCCCACCTCTTGCCCCTGATCCTGTAAGAAGGGATTCTCAGGCTCTGCCTCTGGGCGGCAGGTGCGCTTCCTGGAGCAGCAGAACAAGCTGCTGGAGACCAAGTGGCAATTCTACCAGAACCGCAAGTGCTGCGAGAGCAACCTGGAGCCCCTGTTCGAGGGCTACATCAAGACGCTGAGGAGGGAGGCCGAGTGCGTGGAGGCCGACAGCGGGAGGCTGGCCTCAGAGCTCAACCACGTGCAGGAAGTGATGGAGGGCTACAAGAAGAAGTGAGTGCTAGAAGGCACTGGCTCAGGAAAGGGCTTAAAGGAAGCTCCCAGCACAGGAGCATGTCTGGGTCTGTGGCTGGGACTCTGCCTGAGGATGGGGAAGAACCTGCACTCTCTTACCTTCCTCAAGGCCCACAGCCCCCCAGGTGGCCAGCTTCTTTCAATAACACTCTCAGCCATGAACTTCCCAGGCCACCATACTCCCTGCCTCTGGCTCTGAGCTGGCCTGCTCACAGAGCAAGGGGAAGTGGCAGGCTTGACTCCTGTTGGCTGAGCCCAGGAGGGGAATGACAGACAGGGGACCCCACTACCTATAGCAAAGTCAGGGGCAAGGGGCAGGGGTCAGAAGAAAGGAAAATGCAGATCTGGGTGAGAAAAACAGGCACCTCTCCCTCCCCCACCCTCTGCACACGCGCGCGCGCGCACACACACACACACACACACACACACACACGCACGCATGCGCACGCTAAACTTCCAGATCCTGCCTTCCCATCCGCACTGAGAAGCTCAGGGGTGATGTGAGAGTGGGTATTTCAGCTCTCCAGGGTATCTCAGTAGGCCTGGACAGGCAGCCTGATTTGGTCCTGCCCCACTTCTTTTGGAGGCAAGGGGACGAGCAGGGAGAGGGTCTAGGGATCAAGCTCATTTGCATGCATGCTTCGTGGCCAAGTTGAGAGCTGCTCAGGCAAGTCCTGTCCTTCCTGCCCACTTCAGGTATGAAGAAGAAGTCGCACTTCGGGCCACAGCAGAGAACGAGTTTGTGGCTCTAAAGAAGGTGAGTGCCCGAGGCCCAGCCCCACCCTGTGTCCCTGGCCACCCCATCCTCACTGCCCCACCACACTACAACCAAGCCCTCACAGTGCCCTGAGGACAGCTGGCCTCATAGCCCCTTGAACCCCACACAGGAGGTGGACTGCGCCTACCTCCGAAAGTCAGACCTGGAGGCCAATGTCGAGGCCCTGACCGAGGAGATCGACTTCCTGCGGCGCCTGTATGAGGAGGTGAGGGGGCTCTCAGCCATGGTGGGCATCCCCAACCCCCTGCCCAGGCACCCGGAGGCCTGCTGACATGGGGACCCGGGCTCGAGGCTGGAGGGTTACAGGGGAGCAAGGAGAGAGAAGAAGGGAGGCAGAGGAGCGGAGAACTGAAAGGGGCAAGAAAGTGCAATCCCCGGGACAGCTGTGCCTTGGGAAAGCAAAGCAAAGCCCACACAAAGCATCACACAGCCTCAAACCGCTTTCTCTGGCAGCCAATAGACTTCCTTCCTGGGGTTGGGCCAGGAGAATGTGAACCGGGCCTGATGCAGGGTCTGGGCCCCTGGGAAGCACCCACAGCATGCTGGTAGGGGGACGCAGCCTAGGCTCACCTGGGCCTAAATACCCCAGAAGCAAGCATTTGAAAAGTGGTTGTGTCTCCCTCTAAAAGGAATTAAACTTATCTGTACATAAAGTCATACAATTTCATCAGAGAATGATCTGCTCCACACATGAGACTTCGGTTCCAAATAGGCTAAAGAGATTATAGGCATCAGCATCTGCACGTGAAGAAAAGCCCAGATAATGTGCTGCTTCTTCTCCCCCTACTCCCACCCCCACAGGAGATCCGTGTTCTCCATGCCCACATCTCAGACACCTCGGTCATCGTCAAGATGGACAACAGCCGGGACCTGAACATGGATAGCATTGTGGCCGAGATCAAGGCTCAGTACGACGACATCGCCAGCCGCAGCCGGGCTGAGGCCGAGTCTTGGTACCGCAGCAAGGTGAGGGGCATAGGACACCTGCCTCCTAGACATGGCAGTGGCAGGGAATCCAGGTATATAATAACAATCCCTCTTTTGTCTGGGGATTCTGACCCCTACGATGGTAACAGAAGGGCAGACAGCTCTGGGCAGGGCTGCCACGTATGGTTGCACAGGCTGAGCACTGTACAACTTACCAACCATCTGTGGTGTCTGAGTGGGTGGGAAACTGCAATCTGAGCCTCAGGAGCATCTCTGCTTCCCCCCAGTGTGAGGAGATGAAGGCCACGGTGATCCGGCATGGGGAGACCCTGCGCCGCACCAAGGAGGAGATCAATGAGCTCAACCGCATGATCCAGAGGCTGACGGCCGAGGTTGAGAATGCCAAGTGCCAGGTAAGTGTTGCCTGGGGCCTCCCCAGGGTCACACAGGCAGTATGTGTCCCCAGTGGATCTCACCATTCATGCTCCAGCCCATTTGCATGACTAAAGTCCTTGGTTGTAGTCCCTTGGGGGTACCTGGCTGATGACGGGGAGAGACCTGTTCTTGGGGGAGGGGAGAGACTGGACACATCCAGGAAATGGACGGAGAGACCCAGGACAATAACCCACTTTGTTCTCCTCTGGGCCCCCAGAACTCCAAGCTGGAGGCCGCAGTGACCCAGTCGGAGCAGCAGGGCGAGGCGGCTCTGAGTGATGCTCGCTGCAAGCTGGCTGAACTGGAGGCCGCCCTGCAGAAGGCCAAGCAGGACATGGCTTGCCTGGTCAAGGAGTACCAGGAGGTGATGAACTCCAAGCTGGGCCTGGACATTGAGATCGCCACCTACAGGCGGCTGCTGGAGGGCGAAGAACAGAGGTGGGGCCCAACCCAGCTGCCCCAGGAATTATACTTGCATAGATCTGCCCACCTTTGATTCCTCCATATCCTAGTCAGTCCTTAGAACTGACCCCAAGCTAGACTCTGGGGTCTTGAAATCCCAGATCTCAAAAGACTGGAACTTGGACATAGCATACAGAGAAAAAAATGAAGGCCAGTGTCACTGTGAGGTCTAGAGTCACAGAGACCCAGGTCCTTGCTAGGATAGAACCTGGACACCCACTCTCTCAGTTAGAACACCCTCAAGTTATTCCATCCCCAAATCTTGCAAGATAAACTCCCTGCCTGGTTTCTAGGAGGTCACCTTGCCCAAGGGTAGAATTGCTGGCCAAACTGTGACCCTAGCCTCATGTGACTGCCCAAGAGGACTTTCCTCTTCCTAAAGCTGAACCTATCCAAGTATGCCACGTATGGTTGTTCAGGCTGTGTACTGTACAAAGACAACCAGCTGAGGAGCAAATCAGAGCTGAAATCCAGCCCATAGTCTGCTTGCCAAAGAGTGTGGCCTGGCATTGCAGCAACTGCCAGAAAGGTACTTTTTAAAAGTTATACAAAGGCATAAATATAGGCCAGAAATACACCTGAGATGATCCATTCCAGTACAGAGGAAATTTGAGGATCTCATTCTGACTTCTTTCTCTTCCCCTTTCTTACCTTTTCCCCACTCAGGCTGTGTGAAGGTGTTGGAGCTGTGAATGTCTGTAAGTATCCTGAGCCCTGAAAAGGAAAATTTTATGTTGGGCCACAAGAATTTTCTGGCTATGAGTGTATAGAAACACTGGGGGGAGCGTTTATAATAATTCCCCCAGTAAATGGGAGTAGGTTGGTCACGCAGCAGGAGAGACTGAGTTTAGCTCACAGGAAGAACTGGACAGCATAAAGGGGGTTGGGGAGGGGAAAGAATAACAGGTCACTGCAGGAAGGAACCTGAGCTGTCAAGTTGATGCCCGGAAAGAGGAAGGGACTTGCCCAAGGTCACAAACAGAACTAATCTCAGAACCCGGGGCTCCTGGCTCTCAGGCTAAGGTTCCTTCCATGCCTTCAGAACTACAGCTGAAGGCCCTTTGTGTCCTTCCCGGGAGGCTTAGGCAGAGCAGGGAGGCCAAAGGAAGGGGCCCGGATGGGGTGGCCACCAGTCGGACCTCCTGACTCTGCCCTTGTTTCTACAGGTGTCAGCAGCTCCCGGGGCGGGGTGGTCTGCGGGGACCTCTGCGTGTCCGGCTCACGGCCGGTGACCGGCAGTGTCTGCAGCGCCCCCTGCAGCGGGAACGTGGCGGTGAGCACGGGCATGTGCGCGCCCTGCGGCCAGCTCAACACCACCTGTGGAGGGGGATCCTGCAGCCTGGGGCGATGCTAGGCAGCCCCAAGAGAGAGCCAGAGATGCCCCTTCTGCCTGCCAGACGCGCCACCGTCCCCACCTCCAGCTGAGAAGCGCGGTGCCTCAGTAGCTCTTGCCCTCGTGCTCTGAGAATACACCACGCGTCTCCTTCCCACCAGCCACGCCTCTGCTCACCTTGTCCTACCGGAAGCGGCCCCTGCCTGGGCCTGGACCCTCCCCTTCCGCTGTGTTAGCCTCTGGTCCCTCCCACGGAGAAGGGCTCGCCCTCCCTGGAAGGGGGCACTGCTGGGTGCCGCCACGCCTCTCTGGTCTCTTGTCCCCTGTTTTCCCAATAAACTGGGGGACCCACTTTCTGTGCTATGATGCCTTGTTTTCTTGGAGCGAGCCCCTGTCCACCGACCGCTGAGCACCACGGCCCAGCAAGAAGGCCCGAGGGCTGGGGCGGTGCTGGCCGGTCCCAGCCTGGACACCTGCAGGGCCCGTCCCCAAATAGTGCCATCCTCCCCTGGCCAGGCGGACCATGCTGTCAGCACCTTGCACCTGAGCCACGCCTGGCAGTCTGGGGTCGTCTGGAACTTATTCCTCTGACTGGTTCTGAAGGGAACCAAAGGAGGTAGTGGGGTTTTCTGGAAGGCTGTGTGTGTGTGTGTGTGTGTGTGTGGTTTTAGCCTCCTTCCCCCACACATACGCCCCATTTTCTCGGCACACCTTCCCTCCCTCCCCTCCCCACCACCACACACATGCCCTACAGCGGAAACTGCCAAAAGCGCCCATAGCCACCTCAGGTGGCCACCCTGTGTCAATCCGGACTCCACCCCATCCCATGCCCACTGCTGCCCACCAAACCAGGGGAGATGAGACCCTTGACACTCGCCTCTTGCCCACTCTTCCCGCCCCCCATCAGCACACCTGGGACAGCCTCCCTAAAAGCCCCGTAGCTGGTAAGAGGATACCATCTACTGACTTTCTCAGCTACCCAACACACTGCTCTCATCCTCAGACACCTCAGAACTTCCAGCCCAAAGCTGAAAGGGCTCCTCTGCCCCCTGTATGGCCTGAGCTCTCCTTTGCAGTCGACTCCCTTCTCACTGACCCTCTTCTTTTCTACCTCTGCCCCAGCCCTACTCAGCCCCCATGCTGACCACCCATCCTCCAGGCCCTGCTCCTTGCCACCCATCTCCCCAAGCTGTCGTAGGAGGACCTGCTACCTTCCCTCACTCCCTTCTAGAATCTCTAGGGCCCTCTCGGCTCCTCCCCCTCACCCAAGCCCCCTCGGCTCCCTGTGGCCCTCTCTCCCTCCCCATTCCTGCGCCCTGAGTCTCTGCTTTCCACTGCCTTGGGTTCTGTCTAGTTCTGCCTTGTTCCAGGTTCTCGGCGGCTCCCCGGCTCTCCTGCTCCCTGGCTCACATCCCTCACCCAGACAACCTTGCTCTTGAACGTTCGAGTGCAGTGGGGCGCTTCTCTCACCTCTCTGCACACACCACCAGGGCAATGACATCAGTCTCTGGCCTTCGGTTACCACCACAGATAATGGCCTTCCTGGTTAAAATCCTCCAACCACACTTTTGAGTCCTAATGACTCTCTGCTGCCTCACTTCACTCCCGAGCTTCAGACCCGCTTGCCCCAGTTCCTAGAAGTATCTCCACTTGGCTGTCCTAGAGATATCATCTAACCCAACAGACCTTCCAGCTGAATTCACCATCCCGCACTCTCTCCACCGGAACCTCCTCTTTGTCCCCTGGTAAGATCATCAACGCAGTTGCCCAGATCCATGATCTCCCCATGCCTGCACCCTCACCCTCAACACAAGCTAACCCCCAAGTGCTTTCCTTTCCTACCTTCTAAGTACCCCCCTAATCCGACTCTTCTTCTCTCTCTCTGCAGCCACCACCCACATTCCAGCCACCACCATCTAGGTTGGAGCTCTGCTCTTCTCCCCTTCCAACCCATACAACATGGCAGCCAGAGGTCTTTATAAGACACAAATCTGACCTTTCAGCGGGTCCCTACTGCCCTCAGGATGAAGCCCAGACTCTTGAATGTAGCGTACCAGGCCCATATATCTGGCTCTGACTGGTCTCTGCCTCTCCCCACTCCCCACCACCTCCACCATCCCCCCCACCTCTGGCTCAAAGTGCCCTGAACTCATATCCAATGAGGGCTGGCCTTGGGGCTCTGCAAGGGCCTTTCCATCCTGACCTTCTTGGGCAGTGACTCTGAACTCTGCTCTGGAATCATCACGCTCCCTGCCAGCCTTGGGAGATCATCCAGGTGCCACCGGGGGATCCCAGGGAGACCTCATGCCTCTGCACGTGATGTACCTTCCTTCCACCCTACCAGCTTGAGGCACTAGGCAGGACTGATGCTGCATACTCTCCAACTATTAGAGCCTCCTTTTCTGAGTCCCTGAGCCTCTGCCACCATGGCCACCTCTCCATCAAAGAGAGGTGCAGCCACGAAGAGTTCTGGGACTCGGTACTAGGAGTAAAGGAGAAGCATGGTTGGAGGATTCTTAACCAGGGCAAACTGGTTACCTCCTGAATGAAGTAATATTGAAACTGAAGCCTAAAGGAAGAGCAGGAGTTGATTTATTCAATCAACAAATAATTATGGAGCATCTGACATGTACCAAGTACTGGTATACAAGCCTGAGTACATATAAGTGATGGAAATAATCGCAGATGCCTGTCCTCTGGGACGTTTATATTTTATAGCAAAAAAAGTAAGCATAAGTAAGGAGTGAACCAGGAGGAAGAGATGTGCTCCAGACAAGGGAAGAGTATATGAAGAAGTGGGTTGGAAAAAGAGCATGGAAACATCCAGGAATTCTCTTAAGTCCTAAGGCTGGTGGGGAGGAGGGGGACTGCTCTCTGGTGCCCTCTTAAAGCTTAAGATGAGCCGTTCCTGCCTATACTCTCCTACCTCCACCCCCAACTCCACCCCAGAAAAGCTTTCTTCACCCATGGCCAGGCATCCCTCATTCCTACTTCCTTCCAGGCACTTTTTTGCAGCATCTTGCAGAGGTAGGTGGTCTGGGCCAATTCCAGGCTCCACGGAGAGCCACGTGCCTCCTCTCTGGAAGGTTCCCATTGACTTCGAGGAATATGAGCTATCTGGATGTCAGATCCCCGTGGGCCAACAAGCCTGAGGCACGGCCAGTATGGGTAGTGACCATACCCAGAGTATCAGTCCCTCAGCATCTGCCCGGCCTTGCCCGGTAGCTGATTCAGTTATCACCCCAAAACATGGAGAAATTGAGGTTCCCAAAGCTGAAAAGCTTTTGGTGACCAAACTAGGACAAGAACCCAAAATTCCAGACTTTCAACACCCAGTCTTTTACCCACCCCCCGCCCCTGCTATTTAGACGCTTGGAATGCTAGGCTGTTATGATACCACAGTCATAGTAATAACAATAATAATAGCAGTTTTTGAGTATCAATTATGGGCCACACTATAAACTTTTATCTGTATGGCCTCATTTAATGCTCCTGTGGTAGCTGTCTTCAGAAGCGGCCCCCAGCTATCCCTCTCTGTGCATGCCACTCCTCTTCTCAGAGATGGACCCTCTTTCCCCTGCCCTGGATCTGGGCTGGCCCTGTGACTGCTTTGACCAATAGAATGTGGTAGAAGTGACAGTGTGGGGCTTCTGCGCCCGGCCTTAAGAGGACTGGTAGCACATGGAGGAGAACAGAGGCTCCTGGCCATCAGCCCCAGGTGAGCTCTCAGCCCATGGTCAACACCAAATGTCCACCACGTGAGCGAAGCCATTCTGAACATACAGGAGCCCCAGCCAATAATATGAAGCAGAAGAATCATCCAGTCAAGCTACACGATCGTGAAAAATAGTGTTGTTTTAAGCCGCTAAGTTGTGGGCTAATGTTTGTATGGCAACAGGTAAGTGAAGAAATCAGTACCTGGAAGTAGGCACAACCATAAGCAAACCTAAAACCTGTGACATCGTGAAACCGTGCCCCCCAGAGTTCACGAGATGAAACGCACTGGAAATGTAAAGCTTGTTTTTCAGAGAACTGTTTCTCCCTAATCAGCTACTGTGTCTTTGCAGACCTTACTGAAAATCCACTAGCTGTCTCTGCAGAAGCTCCAAGTCAACTGATACGGTTCCAGCCTGGGAACAATGCAGGGCCCTGCCTTCCTTACTGGAGACAAGGAGCCCATCCAGTATGTACCAGCTCTCAGAGCAAGCCCATAGACCCTCCTCCTTGTCCCGAGATAACCGCTTAGCGCTTAATGGCAGGGGCAGAATTTTGTCTTCTTCAGATATTAAGTGCCTGCCCCAAAGTGAACATGGTATGTTTGTTACATTTATGTTTGCTCAGTGCGCATGTGCCACCTGTTTTCGTGAATACTCATTAAGTTTCCCAGCCCTTTCCATTAAGATGTATATAATCTCAACTCCTATGATTGTAAACAAACTTGTTCTCTCCCCCTTCAAAGAGGTGGATTGGAGGCTTGCCGTCCTGTCCACTCATTTGGCTGCCTCTCTAATAAACCTTTTCCTTGCTGCATACTCAATGTCTCAATGATCAGCTTTGCTGCACGGCGGGCAAACGAACTTGGGTTTGCATACAGCTGGTTTGGGGACCAGGCATTAGGCAGTCTGAATGTCCTCAAGGAAGCCATTAGTGAAGGCGGGAAGGACAACGAGGAAGTTATTAGTAGATGCTATAAAAGGTGACCCATATTATGTAGTGGTGACAAGTTTGGCAGGACCATTGCCTGTGGCGAGAAGAAAGACAAAAAAGGACATCTAATGGATTTGTGGACCTGGCTAAGGTTTCCAGGTAGAAGGATGAAGATGCCACTGGCTTCTCTTAGCTGCCTACGATAAAATACAAGAGGAGAGAAGCGGACTGGGGAAGGAAATGTTCAGCTTTTTAGCACAATCCAGAAGAGACAAAGACAGTCTTTCCAATCAGCAAAAGGTTCTCCAAGTAAGAAAGGACCTCAGAGCAAAGATCAAACACAAACACATACCCTCCAGTAAAAGTCAGATGAAGACGGTGACTGTTAGACCCTCTGCTGAAATCTCAGATTTAATTCAGAATCTCCTAGACTCACTCAGCTGACCAAAAGTTTTCTAAGAATCTTAAAGGCAACTTCATAGATCCTCCCAGCTAAGCAGCAGGGCTTCAAAGAATCTTCGGTGTTGTCCCCAAGCATGATGACTCACAGCCCAAGGGTGGGAGGAGCCTACCTCAAAGATATTTATGGGGATGACTTTTGTCTAACAAAGCCCATTATCATTTGATACACCAGAAGCAACATTTTAAAAAGAATCATAGCAGTTCTCACTAAAAGGAATAGCGATGGTTCAGAATGAAAATGGGCCTCTGGGCCCCTAACCTCCAGCAGGCTAAGAAAACATGGGTTATTTATCATGGAAAAGAAAGAACAACCCAGAAAACGGAGCCAAGATCCCAAAGGATAGAGCCAAGAACAGAGAGGAACCACTTCTAGGGAGTAAAAGTAGGCCCTAATGAAACACACTCCCTGCCTCTACAATGTGAGGGGTAAGCCGTGCCTGCCTGACTGTACTTGGAATGGCTTTGAATCAGTGACTTCTAAATGCCCCCAGTTTTTCCTCCCCCTAATGGGAGTCCCTACTGTGGCTATCCTGTCCCTATCTCGCCATTGCCTGACAGGTGTATGGTGGACATAAGAACACAAGTCTTCAGGCTGAGGTAAACCACAATGGGAACCATGTCCCAAGAGCCTTGTGCATACTTGGATCTGATCCAAATCTTGAGATCTTGAACTTCAAGCTGATGTCATAATGGGATGAAACTTTGAGGGATTTGGGGAGGAGTGAGCACTCATTCTTCAGCAGGGGAGACATGAATTGTTGTGGCCAGCAAGGGCACCGTGGGACCAATAATTCTTTCCTCTCTGTATGTGAAATCATCAAGAGATGGAGCCCTATTCCCCTTCCCCTGAATCAGAGCTGGCCCTGTGACAGGTTTGGTCAATAGAATATGGTGGAAGTGACCTTCTGAAGTCAGGCCTAAAGGGGACTGGCAGCTTCTGCCTCCTTCCTTCATTCTTCCTGGAATGCCCTGAAAAACCTGCCACCGGGCTGTGAGGAAGTCCAAGCAGCCACATGAGAGAGGCTCACATGGAGGAGAACCAAGTCCCTGTATGCCACTTATCAATTTATTGTCTCTCAGCTCCAGCTTTAGATCCAGCATCGCCTGCTCTGTGAAAATTTAGAGGGGCCCTTTAAATATTTTTTTGTCTGCTGACCCAATACTGAGTTTTGTCAGTAGAGGGTGCGGGAGAGATCTTGCAGGAGGAAGGGGTTTTCCTTTCTGGTTCCGGCTTCCTCCTCTTGGCAGGTTCCTGTAGCACCACGGTTCTCCAGCACTCAGCTCTTGCGGCGTGGTAGCTTCACTACCACAGTGCATAGTGATCAGCCCCATCCTGTAGCCAGCAGCCTCTAGCATCCTCCTTGGGTGGCTTTGAAGTGGAGACGTGTCTTCACAAGCAGCTTTCCCTAGCAACATAGAGGACAGAATTCCAGCAAGTTCAAAAGGGTGGATTTCCAGCCAGTTCTGCCAGTATAGCCCCGCTATGTACTATGAGTCTTCAACAAGATCTGGACCTCGGCCACAGGGCGTCCCCTTCCATGGATGTGCTCTCTCAGGCTTAAGGGTAGGGGCTGCCCCTTCTATCTGCAGCTCCTGTATGCTTTAGATTTCTCGCTTTTTCCTAGTCAATCTCTCATTACTCTAATCCCCTGTTATAGTTAATAATTCTTTATATTAAACTTCATCTGTTCACATTATTGTCTCCTGATTAGACCCTGACTGGTACGCCCCGATCAGCCGCTCTAGCTGGGTTCCCAGCCATGTGAAACGAGACTGTTTTGGACCTCACAGACATCCTAGCACCCCAAACAACATCACATAAAGTAGAGGAACTTCCCCTTAGCCCACAGAATCATAAGGAATGGGAAAATAGGTTTCCCTGCTATCTGAACACAGGACGTTCCTATGAAACATTTCATAAGCTGATATGACATTAAGGAAGAAGTGTTTACCATTAATTTATATGGAAAAATTTTGTGAGCATCCCAGACTCAAAAATATAGCCCCTCTTAGGCTTTTCTGCTACCTTAGGACACATCTTGCTAAGAGCGCACAAAATAAATCAAGATAAAGCACAGATGCTCATAGACACAGTTCAAAAAGCCGTGGCAGCTTGATGTTGAGATGCTGAGTGTAGTTCCCAGGGAAGAAGCTTGGGGGCGCCACTCTCACAGCTGGGCTGTGCGCTGCCTCTGTAACAGAGGGCTGCAAAACAGATGCTGAATGCTATATTTGCTTTTCACCTCTTTTTGTAAAAGGGAAAATCCGCTTTGGATTTCTTTCAATCAGTGAAAACAGGTAATACGGTCTATGTCTTTTGTAAAAGTGAAGAGTTGGAACGACAGTTTCAAAAAGCAGAGGATACCTGTATTGTTTTAAGCCTCTAAATTTTGGAGTGGTTTGTTACAAGCAATAAATATCTCACTACAACCCAGTAGGTGTTGTTATTCCATTTACAGATGAAAAAGCTAAAGCTGAGTGAGGATTAGTGACTTGCCCCATTACAGAGGAAGTAAATGGCTGAACCAGCATTCAAACATAGGTTTGTATTAACAACACCCTTTTAAATACGTAATCTCATTTAGGGAGCCAGAAGGGACCTTAGAAATATTATCCAACCTCCTTCACTCTATAGCCGAAGAAACTGAAGCTCAGACCGTGGAAGGAGTTTGCCTTAAGTCACACATCTGGGAAATGGCAGGGTCAGGACTCTGAATTAGAAGTCTACTCCCGACTTTAAGCCCAATGCCCTTCCTCTCCCCCCAGTTGCTTGTCTCACACTCCTTCCTTCCATTCTCATCTTCATACGTTTCCTCATGCTCCTTCCTCTCCAGGAATGCCCTTGGGGGACAAAATCATCCTGGTCCAGAATGCCTACAGCATATTTGGTCTTTTCTAGAGATATGTTTTGTTGTCACAATTGGGGGGGCGGTGCCCTTGGCATCTGGTGGGCAGAGGCCCGTGATGCAGCTAAGCATCCTGCAACGCACAGGACAGCCCCCAACAAAGAATGCTCCAGCCCAAAATGTCAATACAGTTGAAGCTGAGACACCTTGGTCTAGAGAAATCCATGACCCCACAAGATCCCCTGCATCCATAGGTTCTTTTTTATTTTCTCAAGGCTGAGGTTGCTCAAGGCCAGAGGGGCAGCACCCACTGAAGTGGTCGTAACTCAGTGCATGGGGAGGTTCCTGAGGAAATCTCTGGCAGGGAGCTCCTGTCACAGGACATCCCCGGCATTTTCAAGACTCTGAGTCACCAGGTTTGATAAGCTACAATTAGTTTATTGGAAACACAGAGTGAAACAAAGGCAAAGAAACAGACTGGCAGCGGAGACATGGGCTTTGTCGAAGCCTCTGCCGGCAGCCCTGGAAAGAGGTGCTCTTCCCTCCCATGGCTCATGGCCCTCACAGAGTTTCAGGAAAGCCACCATCAGCGTTCCCCACCTCCATTCCACAGGTTCAGGCACACTGGCGGGTTACCAGGAAGTGCAGACAGCGGGATTCTGGGGCCCGCCCTGTCCCTGAAAGCCTGGGTGAAGGGGTCAGGCAGGACACGTGAATCCAGCGGGAAAAAACCAGAAGGCAGAAGAAAGGATGAATCCTGAAGACAGCAAAGCCACTACTAGGAAAGGCTACGGAGAGAGGCCAAGGTGCCACCCCAACCTCTCCAGGGCTCAGGGCGCCCAGGGCGGATGGCACACGGGGGGAGCGGGTAGGGAGGTCGCGCAGAGTGCGCACATCTGGCCACCGACTGTCGGGGTGGGGTGGGGGGGCCGGCGGCTGGCGGTCGTGGGGCGGCGTTGGCGGGGCGCTCGGGATGCGGGAGGTCCTGGCCGGAGGGTGACGGGGATGCGCGCTGGCAGCGGCCGGCGGCCCCCTAGCACTTCTGACAGCTCCGGCTGCTGGCCGGGGCGCAAGAGCTGGTGCCCACCACCATGTTGCCGCTACAGGGGGCGCTGCAGACTCTGTTGGTGACAGCAGGGGCAGCACCGGAGGCGCAGAGATCACCACAGACGACGCCCCCGCGGGAGCTGCTGACGCCTGAATGGGGGACAGAACACATCAGGCGCGGCCACAGCGGGCGGCTGGGGGGGCGGGGGCTCAGCGAAACCGGCCCTCCCCCAGGACGTGCCCCCGCCCCCAGCTGGAGAAGGGGGAGGCTCGCACTACTTACACACATTCACGGCGCCGACGCCCTCACTCAGCCTGTTGGGAAAGGAAAAGAGACAGAGGTCGGTGCCGCAGGCCAGCCTCCGGGCCCCCGCGGCCAAGGCGAAAGCGAGGACTGTGCCCTCCTCCTGGACACTCGCTGAGGGGAAGGGGCGGGAAATGGGCCCATCTGGGAGCCGTAGCCCAGCCCCCACGTGGGCTCTGGAGACAGAAGGCACGATGTGTCTGGTAGCCCTCCTTAGCCCTGCAACCTCAGATTTGCCCTGCCTCCCTTGGCCTCCCTCCTCCTGGGAATATCTTAACTAGATCCCCTGGGAGCGTGGAATCCATGGCCCATGTAGGTGCTTAGTGCCTGCCACATGGCTCACAGTTCACACATGCTGGTTTCCATCTACTTGTAAACACATTTCAGGGGCCGCAGATTTGACTTCCTAAATCTGGCCTGATTGGTGGTCTCTGGAACCTGGGCTTCAGGAAGGCAGACGTTTCCGTCTTGTCTTTTCCCCACTGCAGAGTGGACAGTGCCTACAACAATGTTTGGCTCCGTAAATTACTGTTGGCGAAATTGAATGGGATTTTAGAACCCATTTAGAACAGGTTCAGAGACTGTCTACACAAGTTCCCTCATTTGACAAATGGAGACACTGAGGCCCAGAGAGAGGAAATAACCAGTGATAGAGGCAGGGCTACGATTCAGGGCCCCTAACTCCACGCAGCCCTCATCTCCTTCCCACACAACACATTTCCTTAAGGGAAACAAATGGGAGTCCCTCTGATAGCACCGTGGCAAAGGGTTGACAACATCAGCTTCAGACATGAGGAGAATCCGCAGCCCACCACGTACTCAGCCCATGCCCAGGGTTCACAGGGAACCCACACCAAAGCTTCTGAGCTCACCCCAGGGGCCCAATGCGGCAGAGGGATGGGCTGCTCAGTTTCCAGTGCTATCTCCAGGCTTCTCTTGAACTTCCAAACTCAGTCTTGAAAGATTCTTCGTTCTGGAAGTCTCCACTAATGAAACTCCCCAGGCCCAGTGAGCCACGGGGCCTCTGAGCTCTCCAAAGCAATTACTTGAGATTGTGGCAGGTCTCACCAAGGGACCACTTTGATTCCAGCTATCAAACCTGTGTCCCCGTCTCCCCACTGCACAGCATGCTCCCAGGGGCTCCCTCTGCCTCCTCACACTGCACTTGCTTCTGCTTGAGAGCGGGGGCCTGGCTATACACCAGAAGAGGGAGGCTTGGGGAGTGAACACCTGACCAACCCAGGGGCAACATTCTGGGAGTGATGTCCTCATAGGAGATGAGCAGCTGTCCTCCAGTCATAGGAAGGCTGAATGGTGAATGGGTCTTCCCTGCCATGTCCAAAACTAGCAATAAGCAAAAATGCTAGAACGGGACACAGCTGCCTCAAGGGACAAGTCCCTGCTATCTGTCCACCCTCAGTCCTACCTGCTGCGATGGAAGACCACTTAGGGGGACCCACTGTAGTTGGAATATATAACAGTGAGTTGATAAAATCCCCTGTGGCGGTGGTCATTATGGGATAAATATAAACTGCCAGGGTGGGGCCCAGGACCAGGCTTGAGAGGAGAGCTAGAGCCTGGGTTATGTGCAACAAGGGCCAGGAAGGGAAAAGCACTTCCAAGGGAAGGTGGCTACAAGCCCAGGCTAGGGGTCTCAGGAACAACAATCCCTACGGCCTGACTCCTGGCTCTTGCGGGAGCAGATTTGCAAAAGGTTCCAATCCCATTTTAGCACATAGGTGGGCGTGACTGACTCATAGAGGGCTAGAAACATACCAAAAGGACTTACTCATTACCTGTAAATGGAGGATGGGGAGATTTGGAAATGGGAGTCCAGTGATGCCAGGAGGCACATGGCACGCTGGGAACCCAGGCAAGGCTGGGAGAGAAAATAGGCTACAGTACCCACCTCTGCTCCTCGCCCTCCAGCAGCCGCCTGTAGGTGGCGATCTCGATGTCCAGGCCCAGCTTGGAGTTCATCACCTCCTGGTACTCCTTGACCAGGCAAGCCATGTCCTGCTTGGCCTTCTGTAGGGCGCCCTCCAGCTCAGCCAGCTTGCAGCGGGCATCGCTCAGAGCCGCCTCGCCCTGCTGCTCAGCCTGGGTCACTGCGGCCTCCAGCTTAGAGTTCTGGGGGCCCAGAGGAGAACAAGGTATGTTATGGTCCTGGGTTTCTCTGTCCATTTCCTGGGTGTGTCCAGTCTCTTCCCTCCCCCAGCTGGAAACACCCCAAGAACAGACCTCTCCCCTTCATCAGCTGAGTCTCCTCCAAGGGACCATAGCTAAGGACTCTAGTCATGCAGATGGGCTAGAGCATGAATGGTGAGATCCACTGAGGACACACACTGCCTGTGTGACCCTGGGGAGGCCCCAGGCAACACTTACCTGGCACTTGGCATTCTCAACCTC
>NC_138373.1:103948116-103968967 GCF_054177405.1 Leptonychotes weddellii | reverse complement strand
GGCCCTCCCAGGTGGGGAGAGCTCTGTGTGGCCTTCCCAATGAGACACCGTGCCCCCTTCTCCCCTTCAGGATGTGGACTGTGCCTACCTCCGCAAGTCAGACCTGGAGGCCAACGCGGAGGCCCTGACTGAGGAGATCGACTTCCTGCGGCGCCTGTATGAGGAGGTGAGGGGCCGTGGTCCAGGCAGAAAACTGGCAACCAGCCTGGAAGAGGGGGCTTTGGCCTAGGACTGGAGTTGGCCAGGGATTTGGGTTGGGGCTGCAGTCCATGAGGCTGTCATGTGAGCAGGGGCTGGAGACCAGGGAAGGGCTGAGAAGATTGGGTCCACACTGTGGTGGATGAGGCTGGGGTGTAAACAAGATCCTCCCATCCTCCCACCCCCCACCGTCTGCAGGAGATCCGTGTTCTCAATGCCCACATCTCAGACACCTCGGTCATCGTCAAGATGAACAACAGCCGGGACCTGAACATGGACAGCATTGTGGCTGAGATCAAGGCTCAGTACGACGATATCGCCAGCCGCAGCCGGGCTGAGGCCGAGTCCTGGTACCGCAGCAAGGTGAGGGGCAGAGGACACCTGCCTCCTAGACATAGCAGTGACAGGGAAGGCAGGCATTTAATAACAGGGCGTCTTTTGCTTGGAAATTTTGACCCCTAAGATGGTAACAGAAGGGCAGACAGCTCTCAGGTTATAGTGGCTGGGCAGGGCTGCCACGTATGGTTGCACAGGCTGAGCACTGTACAACCTACCAATCATCTGTGGTGTCTGAATGGGTGGGACACTGCCTCTTGAGCCTCAGGGGCATGTCTGCTTCCTCCCAGTGTGAGGAGATGAAGGCCACGGTGATCCGGCATGGGGAGACCCTGCGCCGCACCAAGGAGGAGATCAATGAGCTCAACCGCATGATCCAGAGGCTGACCGCTGAGGTTGAGAATGCCAAGTGCCAGGTAAGTGTTGCCTGGGGCCTCCCCAGGATCACACAGGCAGTGTGTGTCCTCAGTGGATCTCACCATTCATGCTCCAGCCCATTTGCATGACTAAAGTCCTTGGTTGTGGACCCTCGAGGGCACATGGCTCATGATGGGAGAGGGCTGTTCTTGGGGTGTTCCCAGCTGGGGAGGGAAGAGACTGGACACATCCAGGAAATGGACGGAGAGACCCAGGACCATAACACACCTTGTTCTCCTCTGGGCCCCCAGAACTCTAAGCTGGAGGCCGCAGTGACCCAGTCGGAGCAGCAGGGTGAGGCGGCTCTGAGCGATGCCCGCTGCAAGCTGGCTGAGCTGGAGGCCGCCCTGCAGAAGGCCAAGCAGGACATGGCTTGCCTGGTCAAGGAGTACCAGGAGGTGATGAACTCCAAGCTGGGCCTAGACATCGAGATCGCCACCTACAGGCGGCTGCTGGAGGGCGAAGAACAGAGGTGGGGCCCAACCCAGCCTGGCTCTGAGCTGCTCATTCCTGCCCCTTGAATAAACAGCACCCTTTCTCCTGGGTCAGGAAGGAGGCCCAGGGATCTAAGACAGCCTCTCATTCATCACTTTGGGGGAGGGGGTAGCTTGGGAGGGCTCTTCTCTCAGACCCTTTGCTTTTACCCTGACCACTTGTGGACCCCACCCCCAGGAATTTGGGGAGCTCTATCTGCAACTCTGGCCGAATCACTCATGTTGCCTTTTTCTTTTTCCCCCTCAGACTATGTGAAGGCGTTGGCGCAGTGAATGTCTGTGAGTAACACAGCCCCCGTGTGCATTTATTCCCTTCTAGAAGGAATGGCAGAGTTTGGAGGGGGGGCTTCCCCTGAAAGCTAAATGGGGCTGGCATCAGAGCCGGAGGGATTTGGGGTCAGAGAGCAGGAAAGACAGCAGCTTTGGAACTAGATGGACCTAGTGTTTTAAGTAAAGATTCTCCGGACTTTGAATACACAGAGCTCAGGGCCTGGGGAGGGGCGTCCTCGGGGAAGCTGATGATCCACCCCCCCAGAATTTTGACTGAGCCTTTGGGGTTCGCAGGTGTCAGCAGCTCCCGGGGCGGGGTCGTCTGTGGGGACCTCTGCGTGTCCGGCTCCCGGCCGGTGACCGGCAGCGTGTGCGGCGCCCCCTGCAGCGGGAACCTGGCCGTGAGCACGGGCATGTGCGCCCCCTGCGCCCCGAGCACGCCCTGCGCCCCCTGCGCCCCCTGCAACTCCGTCACGTCTTGCGGCCTGGGCACCGGCGGTGTGGGCTCCTGCGGCATCAGCTCCTGCGGCGTGGGCTCCTGCACCAGCAGCTGCCGCAGATGCTAGACACCCGAGCTCAAGCCGCGGGCCTCGTGTCTCTCCCACCCAGCCTCCAGGTGGAGCAAGCTCTCGACTACTTCTCTGGCACTTTGAAAGGTCTGTCCCACTCCCAGCCTCTCACATCTGTGTGTGATCCCTTCCTCCTCAGTTCTGCTGCCCGCGCTGGGAAAGGCTACCCCTAAAAAGAAGTCCCCTTGATGCCCATAGGAAGGGGGCTCAGGGGCCGGAGGGCCAGGATAAGGGCCCAACCTGCGCTGCCCTGGGTGATGGCCGTACCCCATCCCCCCAATATTCCCCTTCCATCTCTGCCGTGTTCATCTCTGTCTTGATCTGTGTTTCCAATAAATCAATGTAGCCAACTCTGAGCCTTGTCTGCACCTCTGTAATCCACAAGGGTCCTGATATGGGAAGGTCCCCAGAGTTACATGGAGCAGAAAAAGGTCTAGTCTGGGGTCTCCAGCACAGTCCTCTGTCCCTGGGCTCACAGCAGTTTCAGATTGAGCCAAGCGTTGTGCTAGGCGTCTACACGATGTAATTTTATGCACACAACTGTCATGATCTTATCCACTGTGATACATCTTGCAGATGAAGCAGCCAGAGATGCTCAGTAACTGGGCCAGTGCCCCACAAGTTTCAGTATCTGGCTGGTGTTTGAAGCCTGTATGCACCACCACTTGTGGTCATTTCACTAGCCCACAATTGCCTCCCCGAAATCATCCTGTGCATATCTGTAAACTGATGGATAACGAAAATTAGATTCACCAGCCACTCAAAGCTTAAGGAAACACCACTCATTGCTTTGCTGTGGAAGACTCATGCCTGAGAAATTTATGAGAATTCCTTAAAGGGTAAATACATGAACACTATTTAAACTTTCAAAAAACCTTTGATGTGGCTACTTTTTTTTCTTTTAATGAGGTCCTTTTTTTTTTAAGATTTTATTTATTTATTTGACAGAAAGACAGCGAGAGAGGGAACACAAGCAGGGACAGTGGGAGAGGGAGAAGCAAGCTTTCCGTGGAGCAGGGAGCCTGATGCGGGGCTCAATCCCAGGACCCTGGGATCATGACCTGAGCTGAAGGCAGATGCTTAACCGACTGAGCCACCCAGGTGCCCCAAAATGGAGTCCTTTTGGGGTTTGGAGACCTGCCATAGCTGATAAATTACCTCCAAAATAGGAAACAGCATGTAGCAAGATGATGATGTGGCACAGAGGTGAGCACAGACTCTGGAGCCAGATTACCTGGGTCTGAAACTGGGCTCTGTTCTTTCCTGGCTGAGTGACCTTGGGCAATTTACTTGTCCTCTCTGTGCCTCCATTTCCACATCTCTAAAGTGAGAATGATAAGAGAGCACCTACCTCCTAGGGCAGATAGGAGGACTAGGAATTTCATACACGTAACATGCTTAGACAATTCCACAAAATAACCACGATATGCACTTGCGATTAGCAGTGTACTTTTGCAGAATATAAAGTGGAAATCCCTCTAAGGGGCAAGGCCATGGCCAGCCTCCCATGAGCATCTGTAAACTGATCACATTTACACATTTATATCATATTATACTTATATCTGTGATCAGAGATAGCAAACAGAGAAATCTCCACATCTTCTGGAGCCATTGAGCTCCTTCATGCAGAGAACTGTTGCCCCCTTGACACTGACGAGGCTCTTACAAGGAGCAAAGAAAGTGGGGAGATGGCCCCTCAGCTTCATGATGGGCAAAGACAAGTCCCTGAATATACATTTGTACTGCAGGGTCAATTTCTAAACTTCCAGGCCCAGACCCAGAAAATGGTACAGAAATCTAAGTTCCCATCCCTCAGGCCAGTAGAAATAAACAAGAATGTTGAGAGACCAGAAGCAAGTGGTCTGAAAAGAACTCACTGTTTTAAGGGAGAAGATCAATCCAAGGCCTCCCATCCACCAATATGGCCCCTCTCCCCTCCTGATGGAATTCTGAGCAAGGCAGAATTCTAGAAGAGTTCCGGAGTGTGCAACTGTTCCAACGAGCCCTCTGTGCTGTGACACCACACAGCTCAGAAGCAGGCCATCAGGAGTCTAGACCTGAGGCCCAAACCCCAGCTCTGTCACTCTATCCCTCGGTTCAGAAGCCACCCGCAACTCCAGTCCCAACGAAATTCTCAATTCTGCCAGCTGACCCCTCCCTTCCTCTCCCACGGGTCTCATCAGCCCAGCTGGGCCCTAATGACCTGCCAAACTTACTCTCAGCCTCCCTCCAGCTCTAACTTTCAGCTTTGTCCTACTCCAAGAGCACAGTCCTCACCTCCCTCTAGTTCCCACTCCTGGACAGGCTCAGGAAGAGAAGCAAGAGTGAATGAATCAAGCACATGATACTCATGATGCCGAATGGTGAAAAAAAATGGAACACCTCACTGTGTGACCTTTAACAAGTCACCTCCCACCTCTGCGCCTCCGTGCATTCACTAGTGAAATAAAATGTTTAGATAAGATGGTTGCTAAGGTCCTTTGCCAATTTAAAGCTCTGTTAGTCTTCAGAAGAGGTAGGCCAGGACTAGGAGCTAGAGGAAAGTGGGGCGTCCGTGCGGTTGTGCTGGGCGCTTGCCGTCTGTACCTTGATTCCGCATAGCTCACTGTCTGTGGGCAGCTGTGAGTAGAACAGTATGATTGACAACTCTGGGCATCTGTGGGGCAGCGTGTGTGTGTGTGTGTGTGTGTGACTGTGAGCCTTTCTAGATGTGTCTTTGTGTGTGTGAATGTGCGTATGCCTGTATGTATGGGCCGAAGAGGTGAGTTTTATGGGTGCATGTGGATAGGACTGCAGTGGGAGCGCACAGGTGGACTCGTGCTGGTGGGGGAGGAGGGGGTGATCCCAGATGGAGAACTGGACTAAGGCGGAGTGGTAAGGGAGGTGCCGCCAATTCTCACACTGGGGAGGTGCCCCGGAGGTGCCAGATCGAGCCAGTGGGTTCCCCTAGCTCCCCTCCTGCCCTGTAGACACCCTAGTTCCACCTGGGGCAGCAAGAGACCAGCCGGCTTTAGACTTATACTGCCTTCTGTAAAGGTGCCCAAAGCCCAGTACATGAGATACTAATTACGTTTAAGTAATTCCTAGTATGTTTTAAGCACTTTACATATAGCAATATATTTTTCCACACAACCCTGTGACAGGTACATTTGTATTTTACAGGTAAATCATGGTGCAGAGAGGTCAAGTAGGGAGGAAAACTAAAAGGGATAAATGAATCTTCACCAGTTAGATTTGGGGAGGGCAGGACTGAGGTTCAGAAACAGGCAGCGTGTGGCCGGGATAACAGCAAGACTGGGAACAGAATCCAGACCCTTCTTTCCTTCCTCCAGGCTGGCCTGGCTGATACACTGCAGCTGGAATTACATCAGGTAGGATTGCAGTTCGATTCATCAAGAGACTCCTGAGGGGTTTCCGTGAGGTGAGACACATTAATGGTGGAAGAACGACCCAGTGCATCCAAAGACAGAGTGGACCAAACATAGAGCCTTGTTCGACCTGTTCATAACTACCATGTGGCAGGCCCTGGTGATGGGTGACCGGGACAGTCACTGGCCTTGAGGGGTTCATATGGAGATGCCCACACAGCTAAGTTACATCTGTCATGCTTCTGGGCTATTAAGCGTAAGGCAGGCATGAGGAGCCAACAGAAGACTGACCCCTAGTGGTCCCCCCTTCTCCTGAGATGCGATGACTCAACGGTTGACAATCCGCCTCCCTTCAGAAGTCACCTCCACTAACAAAGCTTCTAAATAGGCTGGTAAACGACTCTATAAATGCACCAGACAGTTCTTTCCCGCCCCAGCATGGAATGTGGCCCGTGGCCAAGGGAGCCACTCAGAGAATCGGTCCCCAAACCGCAAACATGCAATGCAAGACACGCAAGCCTGACCTGGCAGCCCTTGGGATCCGAAGGGACATCAGGCTTGGGATTTGAGGCGGGAAAACGTGAGCAGCCAGTCGTCGGTGATGTAGGCTGCAGAATGCTTACTATAAATCCTGCCAAGAGCTGCTGGTGATATTTCCTTCAGCACTTCCCTTGACCTGATCAGCACAGCAGCTGGGAAAACCTGACCTTGAAAAGCATGGACTATCATTACCTCTTGGCGAAATGCAGGGAACATGGAGCCCAACTGAGAAATCTCGCAGAGGGGTGGATCTGCTTTCAGGCAGTGACTTCGCACCGCGAGTGTGGTAAGAATGTTGACCGTTGGTGTCGGTCCGTGTTGACCAAATGGGACTCGAGTGGGTCCACGTCCCCTACCCCTCAGGTTGGGAGGCAGCCTTCCAGCCAAGTTTCGGTCTCATTCCTCTTGCATGAGACTGCTCTGTTTACCCAGGAAGGGGGCCCTTTGGAGACCTGTTTTCTGGGCGAGGACCCAGGAGAACAGAGCAGACACCCTGGCCCTACTGTACCTTAAAAGGTAAAGCCAGGGCCTCTGGCCAGTGACGCACCTTAACCCCACCCAGGGACAGAGAAAGCAGAAACCATTGTTCCCAGATGTGCTGATGATGTAACCCTTTGTGCAACAGAAAAGAATGTGAGCTCACCGAATGGAAGCTTCTCGTGGGCCTATGGGGAAAAGAAAGAGCCCAGAAACGCAGCCCTTCTCTGGCCACCCCAGCCCCCAAACTGGCCTATCTTCTGCCCGCCCCCACCCCCCCCCCCAGAGTCCAGTTGCCTTGTGAAAACTCAGAGCAAACTACACCTTAGACCTAGAAGTAAGAGGCAGAGCTGGAACCCTCCATCTGATTCCAAAGACACGCCCTCCTTCACCAAGGTAATGTTGTTCCCAGCCCGCCACCAGGTCACTGGTTAGACTAGACCCCGGGCCTGGGCCACCCAATATTCATATCCCCCAGCCCCAATCTGCGAGGGCCATCTTCCCCAGGGCCCGTGCCCAAGGGCCCTTGCCAGGGCAGTAGAGAACGGTTCGCCCTCATCCCCATCTCACGCCATTCTCTCTTGGGCTGCTTTCCCAGTTTCTGGCCTGCCTCCCTTCCAGAACCAGGGTGCCTTGCTCACTCGGCACTACACCTGACCCTCAGAGGCCATTCTGTAAGTGTCCATAGAGCCAGTGTGTGGATGAATGAAGGCAGTGCTCCACAGAGGGGCGCTGAGGCTGGGAATAGAATTAACCCCTTCTTTCACTTTCCCCAGGGGCCCACAGTTGCCCACCCCTACCACCACCAACCCTTAGGGTCTTGGTTCTGGGATATCACTGCCAACTGAAGTCTCGTGGACCCACACGCCACAAGGGGAGGGTTGCTTCCTGGTAGTGTCCTCTCCTTTTCTCCCCTCCCTGCAAACCCCCTCCAGCTTCCTCTGTGCTCTGGACACAGCTTGAGGAATCCAGACACAAACAGCCCCAGGGGGCTCAGTCCACTGAAGAACTTTTTTATTGCAAAGGAGGAGTCTCAGGGAAAGAGGAGTGGGGGGCAGGTCAGAGGAGCAGGGTACTGTGTCCAGGTAAGCCACCAGGCCTCCCCCAGTGGCACAGCGTCCCGGCTACCTTCACCCAGGGGACAGGGCAGTCACCACCCAGTAAGCGAGATTCCAAACTTTACGCTCCGGGGTGGGGTGGGGTGGGGCGGGGGGAGCAAGAAGGAAAGATGAAGTGAGGGCCAGCTCCGTGGGAGGGGGCGTCTGAGGTACAGGGTCAAGTCCTTGGGGCAGGAACTAGGGGTCTCTGACTTCTCCGGAGCTGGGCGGGAACCTTCAACATCCGCGGGCGCCGCCGCAGCCGAAGCCGCCGAGGCAGCCGGGGGAGCCGCAGAGCGCGCAGCCGCCGCCAGGGGCGCTCGTCTCCAGGGCGCCGGAGCCCGCGCCGGGAGGCGGCAGGCGGGCGGGGCCCGAGGCTGAGCCGAGCCCGCAGGGTGGAGCGCTGCCCAGGGCTGAGAGGACAGTGGCTGTCTGAGAGAGCCGCTCCGCCCCGGAAGGCAGACAGACTCCTCTCCCAGAGGGCAGATGCAAAGACCCTCCTCCCCGCCCCAGACAGATGCAAACTCCCCAAAGTAATGATACACAGACCCCTTCCCCCAAGAAACAGACTCAAGAATGCCCCCTCCCTGGAGTCGGACACACAGATTCTCCCCACGCGAGAATCAAACAGTCTCTTCCACAAGGACAGACCCCACAGAACCTCCTCCCACACCCCAGGACAAACCAACAGAACCTCCCCAAAAAGGACAGACCACAAGACATCCTCCCCGACACACCCAAAGAATTACCCCCACGAGAAGAAACAGTCCCCCCAAAAAAGGGAGACACAGTGGAAGCAGAGCCCTTCTCCCTTCCCAAAAGACTACACCCAAAGGAGAGGGGATAAGATTTGACTCCTCTAACCCAACCTAGGTCTATTATTTACTTACAGAAGCTCCCTGCCCCAAATCCCAGACCAAGCCTGCAGGGGAGAAGGAGGAAGCAGGTGAGTGAATATACCTCCTGGGTATAATAATCCCCATTCTCCAAAACAAAACTCTCCTGGCTTTCCCCCACAGGCAGAGATCTGTCTGTCATGCATGCTCCTGGTTCTCTCAGATCCCCACAGCCCTTTTGCATCAGACTCCTCTGGACCTTAAACTCAATCCTTCCTCCTTAAACTCAAATAGCTCAGTTTTATTGATGACTTCCTGGAGGAGTTTCTCAAGAAGGCTAAAGAGCTATGCTTTCTTTGGCCTAAGCTTAGCCTTTTAAAGGGGGCATTTTAAAGGACACCACAGAGGAAATAGCTCAACTATCTGAAGAGTACTGGTCAAGCCTCACCCAGGCACTTTCTACCTGTGTGTCCTTGAAGGGGTCCTTTACCCTGAGACTCAGTTTCCCCATCTGTAAAATGGGATTGACAGCACCTCCCTCCCGGGGGTGTTGTGGGATTGAAAGGAAAGAATAAATGCAGCCTGCCTGTTGCATGGTGGGCTCCCTTTCCCTCCCCTCGGCCTGGGGTACCCAGCTGGAGCTAACAGCCCTTGGATCTCTACTGTCTAAGGTTAAAAGCCAGGCCCTACCTATTCCCATAAACCCTGCCTTCCCCAGGCCTGGGGGAGAAGGGCAGAACCAAGGAGAAGGCCCTCTACATGGGGGACCTTATTCCCCCCTGGCTGGGCCTTGGTCCCTGCAGCTGTCTCGATGGACAGAGTGACCCCAGCTCTCTGCCCCTGCAGGTGAATGACTTCACAAGTTGTCCCATCGCACGTGCCAAAGGTGCTCATCGGCTGGAACGTTTTGTCTAAAGGGCCTCAAGCTGGTGGGGAGAAACTGGCTCCAGGAGAACAAGTCCCTGGATACCCAGGTCATCTCTCCCCGCCCCTCTCCAGCTGGTGAGGACCCAGGTAGTGACCTCCCTGCACCCCCTGCACCCCTCACCATGTGCACATCCAAGGCACCACCCAGCCCTCACCTGCTCTCCTCGCCCTCCAGCAGCTTGCGGTAGGTGGCGATCTCAAAGTCCAGGCCCAGCTTGACGATCATGAGATCCTGGTACTCGCGCAGCTGGCGCACCATGTCGTGCTTGGCTCGCTGCAGGGCGGCCTCCAGCCAGGCCAGCTTGCCCTGGGCACTGTCCGAGGCACCCCCCTCCTGCTGAGCTCGTGGCTCCGTGGCTCTGTCTAGTTCACAGGGCTGGGGGCAAAGGGAAGACCACGGACAGGACATCCTTGGCTCCCACCCTCCCCCGCTTCAAGGATCCAGACCTTTCTCAGAGGGCCAGTGAGGGAGTAGAGATCATTGTAAGGAAAGAGCCTGCCTGTTCCGAAAAATATGGTGTGTGTCTGCTCAGCTCCCAAGATGGAGACTTGGGGCCAGCCCAGGCTGGCTGAGAGAGAGCCTGTCACATCTAGTATGTGACTCTTCTAATAGGAGCTACGATCCAGGGAGCATCAAATGCTCCTGAGCACATCATGCTGGGATTATTGTTCCATCAGGAAAATTAACTGGAAGAATATCCTTTCCTCACAGGAAACCAGCATCTGTAGTCTCTGTGGAAATACGGCGATGATGAGGATGATGATGGTGATGATGATGATAAACGCTTGCCTTGTGAGGTGTGCTTGCTGCTTAGGAAACTGGGGTGAGAGGGGTGGGTATCAACACAGCTGAGGCAGGCAGGAGACTGAACCGTGACAGGGACACCAAATCACTGTGCCACCCCCTGGAACCTGAACAGCTTGCTCCTCCTCATAGCCATCAGTTCCTAAAGAAGGGCGAAGCCCTCCAAGCCTGAGACACTTGTACCTGCAGAAAGCAGGAAAAAAACAGGGAGCAGATGCCCTTTCCTCTGCAGGTAGAACATGAGCCTGGGGGCTCACCAGGGCGGCTGGGAGGAAAGAGAGGAGGTTGAGAGGCAGAGAAGTAGGGAGAAAGAAAGCATTCATGTAGGAACCTCTCCTTTCTAAGGCCTAGAGCCTGAGCTGCAAATCTGAATGCCTACAGAGGCCTGGCTGGAGGCATCAAAAGGTAAAGGCCAAATGTCAGCTATATATCAATAGTATGAAGTTCCAGAAAGAAGTATGCACATTCTCATTCTCCTGCAATCACCGGGACCCCTTGCACGTTGTCAGTCTCTCACTTCTCTAACTTAGAGACATGGGTCAGGTGCATTTTGTCTTCCACAAGGATAACAACAGGGCCGGCCAAGATGATGATCAATGGCAAAGAGCCCTCCACTTCTGTATCAAAGGATGCAACTTGGGGCGGTGGGGTCTGGGGCCCACAAAAGGAGCGCGGCCCTGTGTGAAGGCGACAGAGAAGACAGAGGCCTCTCTTCTCTAGCCAAATGTTGCCAAATCTGCACATTTTTAAAGAGAACCCAGAAAACTGGATTTCTAGGTAAAATCTTGCAATTTCTAAAGGTGAGCTCAAGTTTAATGCTACGTAGGACAAACATAACACACAGATAGCAAAAATGCACATACACATAAAAAGTGATTTGCAAACAAGCATACATAGTTATACATATTTACCTACATGTTAATTACTTGCCCACACGAAAGACAGGGAGTCCTAGGCAAATGCAGCATGATGTACACATACAGCCACGCTTCCGTTTGCTCAGACACTCACAAGGAGAAACTCTATCCATCTATTCCAGAGGAGGAGGGGTGACCAATCTAGTTGTCACATGATAATGGACACCCTCCCACCATTCCTCCCTCACTGGTGCGCCCCCCACGCAGCCACCCCTCACCTGACTCTTAGCGCTGTCCACCTCCGCAGTCAGCCGCTGGATGGCCTGGTTAAGCCTGTTCAGCTCCTCCTTACTGTGCCTCAGGCTCTGCCTGGGTTTCTGCACGGTCTCCTGTACCTCCTCACACTGTGGGGTGGAGGCAGCCCAGAACGGGGGAGGGTCAGGGAGATGAGGAGAGCCAACAAGGCCCTACATTGGGCTCCCTACTTGGCGGGAAGCCTGCTTCTCCCTCTCCCACTCCCCTGCTTGTGTTCCCTCTCTCGCTGTGTCTCTCTCTGTCAAACAAATAAATAAAATCTTTAAAAAAAATACTTTTAAAAATCTAAGAATGGGGGGCACCTGGGTGGCTCAGTCGTGAAGCGTCTGCCTTCGGCTCAGGTCATGATCCCGGGGTCCTGGGATCGAGCCCTGCATCGGGCTCCCTGCTCCGCGGGAAGCCTGCTTCTCCCTCTCCCACTCCCCCTGCTTGTGTTCCCTCTCTCGCTGTGTCTCTCTCTGTCAAATAAATAAATACAATCTTAAAAAAAAAAAAAAAACTAAGAATAAGAAGAAACTTCCTTAATTTGATGAATGCTATTAATCAGTGACAGGGATCCTGATTCCAGTTCCTTCCCCAAAGCAAGGCCACTGTGGTGGGAGTGCTGTCTGCAAGGGACAAAACCAGGGGGCCTTTCCCCTTCCTGCACCTTGTCTCCACACGCCAGTCCGTAACCAGCCTGGGCTTGGGAGGACACACGGTGCCTTATACCGTTCAAGGTCTTTTACCTCCACCATCTCACCGGGGCTCATGACCACCTATGAATTAGGCCAGGTGGATGTCACTGTCTCCATTATCTTTCCTTGGGCGAGCTGAGGCTCACTACCTCTACCGTGTGAGGAAGTAGGGACCTGGCGGGCCACGAGTGACCCTGCCAGCCAGTAGCTGAGCTGGACTGCATCTGAAGCCCGTGCTCTTTGCTCTATACTCGGAGGAACATAAAGTCACACACACTCTTTAACCCAGAGAACAGACACTGTTCACACCAGCCCAGTGCAAATTGCTTTCCAGGGCAGATGGGGTGTGGGAAATGGATATGAACAATCAGCGAAACATCATCTCCTGCCTATCTCTGCCCTCATCCCACAGCCCACCCTTTCCCGCTTCCATTCCCAAAAGCTGCAGACACAGCAGACAAGCTTGTGCCTGGCTGGGTCCAACAGATCTGGGCAGAGTCTGAGACCCCCTTATCCCATGCGTCCCAGCACGCCACGTGGACAAGTCTCACCATGATGAAGAGAGCTATAGTCTCCGCCAAGCCTCCAGTGAGCACCTAAGCCCAGCTCCAGCCCAAGCAGCTCCCAGAATCCTTGCCTCTGAGGACATAGCCTCTCCTTCCTGGGGGCTTTGTGACCTCACCTTATTATAACTGCAGAGTTCTGACAGGGGCTGGAAGGGGCAGTTCTGTCAGCCTGGGTGGGAGAGTAGAGGTCCCTGGGCTGGAATGGACCTTGAAGGGAGGAGGAGGAGAAGGAAGGAAGGGTCCTTCAGGTGGAGGAAATGTGTGGAGCCAAGGAGTTTGGACATATGGAGTTAGAAATAGGGAGCCACAGAAGGTGCTCAAGCAGACCACCACCTTGGTATGCGATGAGGAAGACCTATCTGAATGCAGTGGGAAGGGAGAGAGATAGACTGGGCCTGGGGTTCCAGTTCCAAGACTAGGTGGAAAATCCTGGGTAGGATGATGCCTCTAAACTGAAGGAGTAACCAGGACCCAGAGAGCACAAGCTGAGCAGCATTGTCTTTTTGTTTCATAAACTTTTCATTCATGCAAAAGAGGATATATAACATACATTGAATGATTTAAATTGCAGCAGTAATAAAACAAATCCTTGTGTACCCATCCATACCTTCGAAGCCCCATGTGGGACTCTTCCTAATTACAGCATCCTCTGTCCCTAACCCCATCCAATCTCCAAAGTAGCCACGATCCTGGGGTTTTGTATTAAGCATTCCTCACCTGTTCTTTATTATCGTGTGCATATGAATCCCTAAGCAATTGTTTAGTTCTGCCTAACTTTAAACTTTTATAAAAATAGAATTACACTGTTTCTATGACTTGCTTTTCCCTCCCCAACATTCTGTTTGTGAGATTTTGACGCATGTAGCGTTATTTATTTTTCACTGCTGTATAGTATCCCAGCGTGTGATTATGTCTCCATTCTCCTACAGGTATACATATGTATACTTTTGTTTTTGTGCTAATAAAACTGGTAGGAACTTTTAGGTACCTATCTGCTGCTATGCTTTGACAAGAGGTAGTTTAGGGTACTGGCTGTCAAACCATCTTTTAACCACACTCAAAATAAGAAATATATTTTATATCATGAATCTGTACCTACATACATATTCACGCACATAAGCGGAAATAAGTTTCATGAAGAACTTCTCACTCCTACTGTGTACGATGCACTCTGACCCCCTGACCATTCACCTTAACATTGAATTTATGGCCTTATGTTTTAGGTAAGATTTTCTGTTTAGGTTTGTTGGTTTTATCTTTAGGTTTTCAATTGGGCCTTCCGTTGAGGTTTCATGTCTTATAAATAGTATATTGATTTTATTATGTATTTAATAATACAATGAAAATGAATACCCATGAGCCCACTTATGAGCACAAGAACCAAATGTTACTAGTAACTTACATGTGCCTGCACACTCCGTCCCCCGCTTGTCCCCCATTCCTTCTTGCTCTAGGGGCGACCACTTCCTTGAATTTGTGTCATCATGCCCTTGCTTTCTTTTCTTCTAGTTATATCACACACATGCATATATCTGAAAAAAAAATTTTTTTCAGTTTTCCTTGTTTGGTTGGGTTTCATTTTTTGTTTTTTTAAAGGATATTACTTAAAAGGGACTTGCTTTTTTTTTTTTTTAATACTATGGAACAAGGAGTCCTCCACTAGGATTCATAGCATCCTATTACGTAAATACACAACACTTTATGTAACTCTATTATTGTCTTGTTTTGTTTTGTTTTCTCTTATAAAGATGGTGCTATGAATATTTTTCTGAATGACCCCTGATGGACATAGGTGAGGATTTCTTTGTGATGCACATGTAGGACTGCCATTTCTGGATCAAATGTTCAATATTACAAGACAAAAATTATTTTCCAAAGCTGTTGTAATAATGATTTACACTTTGATCAGATTCATATCTTTTCTGACACATCTTAATTTTCAACAATGAAATGATATAAACAGTCTTATTTTTGGTTTTGCTTTGCATTTTCATGATTCTTATCTAAGCTGAATATCCCTTTAAATGTTTATTATCTGTATGGATTTCCTTTTCTTTTGCCCATTTTTTCTTTTGGGTTTTTTTGCCTTATCTTTATTAGATTCTAAGTGCTTTTATATTTCTATATAAGTTTCTATTTCTAGATATTACACTTTGTCACTTATATGTATTACGAATATCACCTTCAAGTTTATGGCTTGTCTTTTCAATTTGTGCATATTTAATAAACAAAAGTTCTTAATTTTAATGTGTAATTTTCCCACCTTTTCCTTCATATTAAACATTCGGTGTGCCTTGCATAAAAATCCTTCCTTATCCTAGGTGGCTCAGTTGGTTAAGCGTCCGCCTTCCGCTCGGTCATGATCCTGGGGTCCTGGGATTGAGCCCCGCATTGGGCTCCTTGCTCAGCGGGACATCTGCTTCTCCCTCTCCTTCTGCCTGTCCCCGTGCTCATGCTCTCGTGCTCGCTCTCTCTCTCAAATGAATAAATAAAAAAATCTTAAAAAAAAAAATCTTTCCTTATACCAAGGTCAGAAAGACATTCACCACCTTTTACTTCCAAAAATTTTAAAGTTTTGCATTTGACATTTATAATTTGAATTTACCTGGGATTGATTTTGTATATAACAGAAGACAGGAATCCAGTTCTGTTTTTTTTTTTCCTCATGTGTTTAGCCAATGCATAGTCCCTTCTTTACTACTGATCTGCAATATCACTGCTGTTGCATATCAAAGATATTGCTATAGATTTATAAAGTATATATATAACTTTATATATTACATGTAACTTTAGTTATATGTGTGTGTATATATATACATATATATATATTTTTTTTTTTAAGGAGTATGCTTAAAAGAATAAATATGCCCAACACAGGGCTCAAACTCATGACCCTGAGATCAAGACCTGAGCTGAGGTCAAGAGTCACTCAACTGAGGCGCCTGGGTGGCTCAGTCATTAAGCGTCTGCCTTCGGCTCAGGTCATGATCCCAGGGTCCTGGGATCGAGCCCCGCATCAGGCTTCCTGCTCTGCGGGAAGCCTGCTTCTCCCTCTCCCACTGCCCCTGCTTGTGTTCCCTCTCTCGCTGTGTCTCTGTCAAATAAATAAATAAAATCTTTAAAAAAAAAAAAAGAGTCACTCAACTGACTGAGCCACCCAGGCACCCTGTTATATATTATATTTACACATAGTTAGCATATTTAATATATTTATATAATATATACACACAAGAACAGACAAATTGATCAATGGAACAAACTAGAGAGCCCCTAAATTGATATATATTATGTATTTTGTATATATGAAACATATATGTTTATAATACATGCATAATATGTTTTATATATAATGTATGTTGTATTATATATCATAATAAAACTATTATACATAAAACATATCTAATATGTATATAATATATATGCTATGTTTTTATATATATATTATATGTCAATTAAAGGGTTCTCTAGTTTGTTCCATTGGTCAATTTCTCTATTCTTTCATGGATACTATATTGAATTAATAGCTTTATAATTATCTCTGAAAGGGCAAATATTCATTCTTTATTATCCTATTTATTCTTTTTTTTTAAATTATTTATTTATTTATTTATTTGAGAGAGAGAATGAGATAGAGCATGAGAGGGGGGAGGGTCAGAGGGAGAAGCAGACTCCCTGCTGAGCAGGGAGCCCGATGTGGGACTCGATCCCAGGACTCCAGGATCATGACCTGAGCCGAAGGCAGTCACTTAACCAACTGAGCCACCCAGGCGCCCTATTTATTCTTTTATAGTGCCTTGACCATTCTTGATTGCTATTCTTCACCATAAACTTTAGAATCAACTTGTTAAGATTTAGGTACATCCTTATTTGGAATTTGATTGTAGTTGCATTGACCTTGTAAATCAGTTTAAGGAGAATTAATATCTTTATGATAATGAAGCTTCCCATCTATGAATATGATCTAACTCCTCATTTAGTTAGCACTGCTTTGTTATCTTTCATTTCACATAATGTTTATATTTCTCTAGATATAGGTCTTTCACATATTTTCTAGACTGGGTTTTTAAGTCATTTTATTAATTTTTATTAGTTTTGTTGAGATAAAATATACATACAATAAAATGTACACATCAGTATACAGTTTGACACGTTTTGACAAATGCATGCCCCATTTAACCACAACTGAATGAAAGTATAGAACATTTCCATCATCTCAGAAAGTTCCCCGATGTCCCTTTGCTGCCCATCTCCCCACCCCATCCCAGATAACCACTGATCTAATTTCCACCACCGTAGGTTAGTATTGCCACTTCTAGAACTTCGTAGGAATAGAAACATTCAGTATGTGCTCTTTTGTGTCTGACTTGTTCACTCAGCTCATCCATGTCATTTCATGAATCAGTAGGTCATTCTTTTGTATGTCTGGGTCATATTCTGTTGTATAAATATATCTCAGTTTTGTTTGTCCATTCACGTGTTATTTCCAGTTGGGGGCTATTCTAAATGAAGCCCCTATGAAATTCATGTACCAGTCTCTATGTAAACCTATTTTTCATTTCTTTTGAATAAATAACAAAGACTGGAATTGCTTTGCCATTTGGTAGTATACATTTAACTTGATAAGAAATTGCCAAACTGTTTGCCAAGGTGACTGTACCATTTTACCCTCCGTGAAAGCTCCAACTGCTCCACACTTAATGTTAGCCTTCTCCTGGGTGTTGGGTTTTTCTCATAGCAGATTTCCCTGATGACTAGCTCCCATGTGCTCATTGGCCCTTAACACATCTTCTTTTGTAAAGTGTTGATTGATATCTTTTGCCCCATTTCACTGAATTGTTTGTCTTCTGTTATTGAGGGGTTAGTTTTTAACATAAACATTTCATGTAATTATTATATAATTGGATTTGAGTCACCCATCTTGTTTTTTGTTTCTCACTTGTCTCAGGTGGGTTTTTTGGGTCCTCTATTGTTCTTTTCTGCTTTCTTTTGAGTTCATCAAATACTTTTAAATATTTACTATTATTTATTCTACTGAAATATCTCTTTTGGGGGGTGCCCAGGTGGCTCAGTTGGTTGAGTGTCTGCCTTCAGCTCAGGTCATGATCCCAGAGTCCTGGGATGAACCCTGCATCGGGCTTCCTGCTGGACAGGGAGTCTGCTTCTCCCTCTGCCCCTCCCCCTTCCCCTGCTCACGCTCTCTCTCTCTCTCTCAAATAAATAAAATCTTTTTAAAAAAATAAAAATTTTTAAACGTTTTATTTTTATTTATGATAATAAATATTTGTTTTTAGCAGTTGTTTTAGAACTAAAACTATACATCCTTAATTATCAAAGTCTATTTGGAGTTAATACTGTGCTACTCCACACTTCACAATAGTGTGTTCATTGACCCGCCTCCCCACCATCTGTGTCATCGTTGCCAGATCTTTTACTTCTATGTACATTATAAACAATATCATTATTTTTGCTTCTAACAGCCAGTTGTCTTCTTGGGCCCTACAAGGTTCTTGGATCCGTCAATTGCTGTTTTCCACCAAGTATTCCTTCAAATACTTTCCCACATCATTCTCACCCTTTTCATTCTGGAACCCTGAATATGCATATGCTAGATTATTTGATACTGTCCCACAGGTCTCCAAGGCTCTGTTACTTTTTCTTCGATCTTTTTTTCTCTGTTGTTCGGATTGGAAAATTTCTATTCATCTCTCTTTAGTATACAGACCCTACCCCTGACATCTTCAGTCTTTCGTTAAGCCCATCCATTGAACTTTTCATTTCAATGATTGTACTTTGCAATTCTGGAATTTCCATTTTGTTCCTCCTTCTAACTTGCCATACCTTTTTGCTAGCTCAATGATGCATTTAAATATATTTTTAAGTATATTTTTCAGAACCTTAAGTGACTAATGACAAAAGGGTTTTTCAGAGGTCCTAGTCTGACATTTTGCAAGAAAAGAAGTTCCCAGTGGCATTTTTCAAAGGAAAAAATAGGCAGGGTTCTGTGACTCGTTGGGTGGGGAAAATGATATCAAAGGGTTTGAAGCTGGAATATTAGAAAGAACTGGTAGAAAGAGGGAAAGCTGACGAATGGGCATCAGTACAGGGGAAAATGACGAGGTGATTTCAAGGCATTTTGAATTCCAAATATCAGTGCAACATTCAAGTGGAGATGCCCTGTGGGAAATTGGAGACCTTAGAGATGAATTCATTTATTCTCTTAACATCGATCAGTACCCACTACAAGGCAACACTGGGCCAGACACTTCCTGACACTGGAGCATTCCCTCTGGAGTCCTGAGCCATCAGAACACCCCTCCTCAATGTCCCCAGCCTTGACACTCACTTAAATAAACAGCTGTCATGGCCTTAGCAGCCCCCACCACATTGAATGCCCTCCTGGAGATCCCACCCTTTCCAGGACCAAAATAACGGACAGAAAGATTGAAAGCATGACAAGAACCATGTGACTTTATTTTAAGCACCGACAGCAGGGAGGGAAGGAAGATCGGGGAAGGGAAGGGAAGGGAAGAGCAAGAGTTCGGGGAAGGGCAAGGTTGAGGGATGGGGGCTGAGGGACTGTCCTCTTCATGAGTCAAGCGGCCCAGATTCCTCCAACAGAATATATCCATGTACCTCTCCTCCCAATATCCTTCCTCGGCCTGAGGAAGACAGGAGACAAGGAGGGAGACTCCCACACAACAAGAAATGAGAAGTGGAAGGCATGGAAGACGGGCCAGGGTGAGACCAAGCGGTTACACCCCACCACCACGGTTGGGTTGGGCGGAGGGCCGGCCGGGATCCTCAGGGAGGGTGAGAGCGCTGGGGGCCTGGTGTTTCATCAAGCCCAGCCAGCTTGACACTTCTTACAGCTGCGGCCACAAGCTCCTATCCCACAGTATCTGATGCCACCGGAACGGATGGATGACTGAGAGGTCCCCACATACAACTCTGCCCGAGAGCTGCTCACACCCCACTGGCACAGGGATAATAACAAACCCAAACCTTTGGTGGGGGTGGGGACCTGGTTCCAAAGAGCTCCCCGCCACCACTTAGAACCCCCTCCCTACCAGCCAAGAGCACCTAGGTGGATGGGATGGCTCCTGCTCATCCACGTCTCCAACGATAAGTAAAGCCAACATGAGCTTCCCTGTGGCCTGTCCCCCAGACTCCCACCCTTTACTGGAAGAGAGTCCATCTTGTGGTTTAATCTCAATCCCTTCTTAATCTCTTCTTCTATCACTGACTTCAGGAAGACCTCCCTGGGGACAACCAAGCTGATGAAACACCTACTTTAGCCCAGAAAATATTTGACATCTTGAACGTGGACAAGTGTGCTTGGACAGGGAGAGAATGCGAGCTTCCTAACAATGGGAAAGTAAGACTTCCATTCCGACAGGCGTGGTGTGAGGAATTAGTCCACTCACGACCTGTCATCCAGCCCCATCATCATCACTGTGGGGCAGGAAATGAAGGAAACCCCTTCTCCCTGGGTCTCTCCACCCTCAGAGCTAAAACGTTCTTCCCACTGTCTAACTGCAGTGTCTCCCTCCAGAGCCAGATTCAGAGCACTTGCTGCCCTCACACCACCTGATGTAGGAGAGACAAGGTAAGCGTTAGGTGTGGGCACAGAACTAATGTGGTCACCAGCTCGGAACCCAGTCACCCAAGGAATCATTCAAGATTCCCCAGAAGGTCAGAGGAGAAGGCCTGGGGTGCAGCAGCCCCAAAGGCTCAGCATCTCTCCAACCCTGTCCCAAAAGAACATAAGGGGCAGGCTCTCCCAGATCCCTCTGACAAATGGGACCCGCCAAATGCAGTAGGCCACACAGACCCCTCTACCTGTCCCCAGGAATCCAGCTCCGGATTGCCGCCCCACCCGCACGGATGGGCTAGCTGGTCGGGAGCAATCCAGTCTCCCTGAGCTGTTTCATCTCTCCAATACAGTAAGAGTATCTTCTGTTTGCCCTCTCTGTTTGAGGCCTCCTTTTCTCCTGCTTTCTAACCAATGGTGTTCTGGAACCAATTCACAGAGCCTGTTTTGCACATTTCTAGCCCACCCTCCATGAAGTCGCAGTCGGCCATGACGGAAGAGTTTACACACT
>NC_138373.1:103923872-103947616 GCF_054177405.1 Leptonychotes weddellii | reverse complement strand
GAGCTCAACCGCATGATCCAGAGGCTGACAGCCGAGGTTGAGAATGCCAAGTGCCAGGTAAGGGTCACCTGGGGCCTCCCCAGGGTCACACAGGCAGTGTGTGTCCCCAGTGGATCTCACCATTCATGCTCCAGCCCATTTGCCTGACCATCGTCCCTGGTTGTGGTCCCTGGGGGAGACTCAGCTGATGAAGGGGAGAGTTCTGTTCTTGGGGTGTCCCTAGCTGGGGGAGGGGAGAGACTGGACACATCCAGGAAATGGACAGAGATACCCAGGACCATAACACACCTTGTTCTCCTCTGGGCCCCCAGAACTCCAAGCTGGAGGCCGCAGTGACCCAGTCGGAGCAGCAGGGTGAGGCGGCTCTGAGCGATGCCCGCTGCAAGCTGGCTGAGCTGGAGGCCGCCCTGCAGAAGGCCAAGCAGGACATGGCTTGCCTGGTCAAGGAGTACCAGGAGGTGATGAACTCCAAGCTGGGCCTGGACATCGAGATCGCCACCTACAGGCGGCTGCTGGAGGGTGAAGAACAGAGGTGGGGCCCAAATCTGTGGGAAGAGTATCTCTTCAATTTCCGGAAACTGTGCTTTGAGCCAGGCGCATATTTGCATGTCGTTTGCATGTCATTTGCATGTCACTTGCATGGAGGAGGGAATTTGCAAGGGTTGCTCTCCCCAACTAATTTTTGTCTCTTTGCTCTCCCTACAAGGTTGTGTGAGGGCACTGGTGCTGAAAATGTCTGTAAGTAATCTGTACTGTAGGTTCTGAAATAAGGGCTTGGGGTTCCTGGTGGGCAGGAGGGCCAGATGGCAAATATTTCAGGCTTGTGAGCCACCTAGCCTCTGTCTCAACTACTGGACTCTGTCACTGTAATGTGAAAGCTACAGCCATAAGCAACACCTAAGGAGTACATATGGCTTGGTTCCAATGCAATTTTATTTACAAATACAGGAGGCCAGCACAGGCTATCTTTGGAAACCCTGAAAGGAAGGGGGTGGGTGGCAGTGAATGATCGTAAGTTAGATAACTATTTATGATTACAAGTTAAATAGCTATTTCTGCCTATAGGGAGGACCCGGGCGAAGAGTTTATCAAGGATGCTTGAGGCCAGAGTGCAGGAAGGAGTGCGGGGTGGGGGTGGGGCGGAATGAGGGTGTCTGGCGGGAAGGGAGGAATAGAAATGGAGGGAAGGAGCTCTGAGCAAGAGAAGGGGGTGCTGGCCAGGAGGCAGGGGACTAAGCCCTGTTCTCCTCCTGCAGGTGTCAGCAGCTCCCGGGGCGGGGTGGTCTGCGGGAACCTCTGCGTGTCCGGCTCGCGGCCGGTGACCGGCAGCGTGTGCAGCGCCCCCTGCAGCGGGAACGTGGCGGTGAGCACGGGCATGTGCGCGCCCTGCGGCCAGAGGTGCAGCGGCCGCTCCTCGGTGCGGTTCGCGTAGCCCCTCCCGCTCGGTCAGCACACCGCTCTCCCAGTGAACAGTCCCTGCCTCCGGAGGTGGGGCCCGGAGCAACCAAAGTCCCTGCGCTCGAAGCGGAAGGGCTCGGAGAACCAGCCGGCCCACCTGCACAAACTGCAGCCTTATCGTCCTGCATCTCCTCCGCCTTCCCCCCGCCCTTGCTCTTCGCGGTTTCTTCGGGGGAGGCCCGGGCTCCCCGCCCAGCTGGCAGCTGCGCTCGTCCTTCCCCCGGCCCAGGAGGCTGCCAGCCCGGATCCCTGCGGCCCTGCGGGGAGATCCCATTCTGACTCAGGCTGCTCGGGGCCTGGCCTGGCAGAGACCTGTGGCTTCTTTTTTTTTTTTTTAAAGATTTTATTTATTTATTTGACAGAGAGAGACAGCGAGAGCAGGAACACAAGCAGGGGGAGTGGGAGAGGGAGAAGCAGGCCTCCCGCCGAGCAGGGAGCCCGATGTGGGACTCGATCCCGGGACCCCAGGATCATGACCTGAGCCGAAGGCAGACGCTTAACGACTGAGCCACCCAGGCGCCCGAGACCTGTGGCTTCTAAGGGACAGACTGGCCCGGGGCCTCGGCTGAGCACGGCCGTGGGGGGTGTGGCCGTGCTGCTATCCCGCCGGCCCTCCCCTGCCTCCCGAACCCTCGAACCCTCGCAATGACTGAGGCTGCAGCTCCACGGGGACATCTTTCGGTGGCTGGCTCGGCTCCCTCTCCCTTGTGCTTAGTGCTTGGTCTCCACGGTTCCAATAAAGCTCATGGGTCATATATAATGTGCTCAGAAAATCTCCCATTTGTGCCTCCACGTGGACTTCCAGTCCCGTTTTTGCCCCTCGGAGGCTGACAGAGAAGGCGTTCGCAGCCACGCGTCCTCGCAGCAAGGAATGCACTCTGGCAGCCCAGAACCTGGGGGTAGGGGAGTGTGCGAACAGCCCTCCCACTCCCTCAGCAGGAGAGGACTTCAGTGCCCCCTCTGCGGCAGAGCCCCAGCCCTGGGAGGAGGCCAAGGCCTCACACAGGCTACGAGCCATGCCTCTTGAATCACCACCAGCACCATGTCACCAACGTGCTTTCCCAAGCTCCTGCACAGATGGCTCTTCAGTATTCAGAACATACCCAATCCTAAGGCCCCTTCCTTCCCCAGCCCTCTCCACCCAGCTGATGAAGCCAGGATACCAGGTACCAGGCTTCAGAAAGGCTGCTTTATTGGAAGCTATTCTGACATTTTTCAGACTGCCAGGCAGTCTCGGGAGCAAGGATGGGAGTCCTCCTGTGACTGCCGAGGCAGGGGGGTGGGGGGGTCTCCGCACACCGGGGCTCATTTTCGTATGCTCCTGTGGGTGGCAGCTGAGGTCCTGCTGGAATAGGACCTGAAGGTCCCAGGCCCGCCGCTCGAGAAGCTCAGGGCATTGCTGCCCATGGTTCCTCCAAAGGCCACCCGGCTGCCACCTCCACCAGTGGAGTTCACCACAGCTAGGAGAAAAGGGAGGAGGGTTCCATCAGCACAAGGCCCATCACCCGAGGCCCCAGTCTTCACTCCACCCCACTCTCCTGCTGTGCCTGCCCCTCTCCCTCCCCGCTGCCTCTCCTCCCCACCAGCCTCCTGGGGCCAGCCCATCCCCCCCCCACCCCCCCCTCCCCCCGCCAGAAGGAGCCTGGGGCAGCTGTGGGGTTGCGGCACAGATATGTCCTGCCTCACTCTGCCCTCTTGCACGGCTCCCCTGGGCCCTTGAGCCTGACTTGCTGGGAGCTCTGGGGCACCTGCTAAAAGCTGGTGAGGGAAAGAAGCTCCTGGTCCAGACAAGGCCAGGTCCTCAAGCCAGTGTGCCATCCTGCAGACCCAGCCTAGTCTGGACAGCACAGGAGATGGGCCACAGCCAAGGACTTACAGATGTTCACAGCTCCCACTCCATCTCCAGCCAGCCTGGGGGGCAGAGGAGAGACCTGTGAGCAGCTCTTTCCTCAGAGCTGGAGGAAGCAGTCCCAGGGCCACCTCCACCCAGGAGCCAGCAAGACTGGTATTCATTCCTTCCTCTATCCCCCCACCTTAGTCCTCCTTCAGCCTTGTTGCAAAATAAGGGGGAGCGAGAGGAGTTCACGTAGGCCCTCCTACCTACTGGCCATGTGACCTTGGGCAACATCTCAAAGCCTCCATTTCCTCACCTGACTTAGTCCTAGCCTCACAGAGTTGTTTGTGAGGGCTGAATAATATAATTTATCTAGAGCCCTGGGTGCACAGGATCTGATGAATGGTAGCCGTGATTATTTATGAAGACAGCTGCCTCCCCTAACCAAATCATAAAACCCTCAAAGGGGGCTGTAGCTTATTGATTCTTGGATCTCCGGCCCCTAGCATGAGGTCTGGCATGTAGCAATTATTCCGTATGTACTGAAATAATTCACGAATTGTTGCTTTCGTGAATGCAGCTAAGGCTGGGACTGAGGAGGGAGCAGAAGGTAGTCGGGGTGGCTTTAAGCAGCCCTACCGGAATCGAAAAGCCATGGGAGACAGTTGGGCGTATTTGTTTTGTGACTCACAGCTCCATTGTCACTAAGCCCTTGGCCTTGGGGTTGAGTTTACTCTGCCGTGGGGAGGGGAGACCTCACTTTGGTAGAACGAGTGAGGGGAGCCCAGCTGGCCTCATCGGCCCCAAGTTCAGGAAGAGGGCAGAGCGAAGGACAAGGGCAAGAGATAGATATGCTAGGAAGCTTCCAGGCCCCTTGTTCCACGGGCCCCTGGGAGTGCTGGGAGTCACTGGAAGTTGTGGGTGGGGAGGGAAGCCAGGGTGCAGTCAGGTAGCAATTCCATGTAACAATTTCTGGTGCCGTGCCGAGGAAGAGACCTGAACGTCTAAAGCTCTGGTGAGGAGTGTGATTTTTCTCTTCTCATCCTAAGTAAATATTTGTTTTTGTGCCTAATTTTATATTCGTAACTCTACTTTGTAACCCCAAATTGCATGAGCTTCTAAGACCACAAATCCTAGACCTGCCCCTGGGACAGGTGGAGGGGTTATGGGATCAAAAACAAGGAGTCCATCTCCATGTCCCCTAAGAGGTGGAGAGAGGACAGTTGCCTCTCAGAGAACCGGGATCTAAGCCCCAATGATGACAATCTACACTGAGATTAGGCTTTCAGACAGAATGTTTCCATTCTCTGTGCGACCTTGGGCATGCCACTCGCCATCCCTGAGCTTCACCCTGCTCAGCCGCCCATGGGAGGAAGTGGATCCGGCCCCATTCTATGCATCCCCAGCTCTGGTTCTATGAGGAAAAAAAGCCCAGGGTATGTGTTCCCAAGAGAGCGTGGCCCCCGCACCCATGGTGGCAGAGGGTGCAGAGAGGCATCGTGGCTGGGACAGTTGGGCTCTGGGGCCGCCCTGTGCCCCAGATCAGATGCTCTCTCTTCCCAGGGGCCTTTGGTATTCAATTCCTCTTCCCATAAAGACCAGATGCCAACCCAGGCAGGGATGGGTCAACTGCAGTGGCAGAGACCCATCTTCCTCTCCTTCCCCAACTCCTATCCTGCGGCTATGTGTCTTCTCTCCCTCCTCCCTGCATCCAGGCACTCTGCCCTAGCACTCCCTCGTTCCCCAATTCCTTCCTGTCCACGCCATCCTCCAGCCTGTCTCCCCATACCCTCAGGAAAAATGCTCCCCAAAGAAAAAGTTCTGTAGACATTCAGCATTTTACAAATGCACGTGAGTGGTCTCTAGGTGTTCCCTTTACAAATGTTTGGTGTCCTCAGACCATGCACGAGCTCCCCGAGGACAGAAGCACGTCTTCCATATTCTCTGTCTCCGAGCTGGGTCCCAACAAGCCAAGCCCTGATGAGTCCTACCACCAAGCCTTGGCCCACACTTTTCCCTCTCACCCTCTCCAAACCCTAACCTTCGCCCAGGGCACAGGTCTAAAGCCTGGCAAATTGACTGAATGAATCAACCAACCCATCCAGGTGAGAATGAAGGCCCAACTTCACGGACATAGGTTCCATGTCTTTCATGAAGAATTCCTATAACACCAACCCAGCCCAGCCTGCTCTCTGGCCGCAGGTATGCAAATTACCTGTGGGACCTCCCCACATTCGGTCAATATCATGTGACTTACCACTGAGTGATGTGGGAGAAGCAGCCTGGCATCATGAAAGATCCCTGGACCAGGAATCAGCAGAGCTTGACTGCACACTGGCCCCTCAATTCATAAAACTGAACCACAGTTTCCCCTCTGTAAACTAAGCAACAATACCTGACCTGCTTACCTGAATATATTGTGAGGATCAAATAAGATGACCCTGCCCACACATGAAGGGGCCATTATTATCTTCAACTTTCCCATTGAGCTTTACACCGCATGGTCTTTCCTACTAGAAGGGCATCTCATCAAGAGCAAAGAAGCAAGCATCATTTACCCTCCCTACACTTTCCATCCCTGGTGCCTTGCAGAAGAGAGGCCACAGAAAATGTCTGTAGATGGATGAATGTCAAGCCCCAGGCCCCACCAAGCCCCAGAAGGATCCCCTTCCTGGCTTCTGCGTCCTCACCAGCTCTCCTCGCCCTCCAGCAGCTTGCGGTAGGTGGCGATCTCGATGTCCAGGGCCAACTTGACGTTCATGAGCTCCTGGTACTCGCGCAGCTGCTGGGCCATGTCCTGCTTGGCTCGCTGCAGGGCGGCCTCCAGCTCCTCCTGCTTGGCATGTGCATCCTTCAGGGCCAGCTCCCCACGTTCTTCGGCCTCGGCAATGGCAGCCTCCAACTTGGCACGCTGTGGGCAGTAGTGATGACTGTGAGCTGGGGGGCAGGCCTTACCAGTCACTGCCTTCCTGCTTCCCCATCCTGTAGCGAGCACCCGGGCAACTTGCTCACGGTGGCTTCACTGGCACCAGTCTATTCCCCCAGCACCAGGGAATCCCCAAAGGTTCAAAACATGGGCTCTGATAGCCAATGCCTAGGCTCTCATACTGGCTCCACCACTTACTAGCCACGTGGTCTTGGACACATCAACCCTTCCAAAGTCTCCTCTCTTCTAAAACAGCAATAGTCACAGTGTCTGCCTCATAGGGATACTGCAGGGATTAGATAAGGTAATACACAAGTCCCTGGCCAGTGTCTAGCACACAGTTAGTGCTCAATAAATGCTATTATAATTGCTATTCTTTTTTTTGTCAACCACCAATCTGTTCTCTGTTTCTAGGAGTTCTGTTTTTTTAGATTTCACCTATAATGGGTGCCTGGGTGGCTCAGGTGGTTAAGCATCTGCCTAAGCATCTGCCTTCGGCTCAGGTCATGATCCCAGGGTCCTAGGATCGAGCTCCGCATGGGGCTCCTGGCTCAGCGGGGAGCCTGCTTCTCCCTCTCCCTCTCCCTCTGCTTCTCCCCCTGCTCATGCTCTCTATCTATCTCAAATGAATAAATAAAATCTTTAAAAAAAAAAAGATTCCACCTATAAGCATACAATATTTGTCTTTCTCTGTCTCTGACGTATTTCACTCAGCATAAATGCCCTCAAGGTTTGTGTTGTCACAAATGGCAAGATTTCTTCTTTTTGATGGCTGAGTAATATTCTATTTTATGGCTGAATAATATAATATTATATTATATTATATTATATATATAACCACATTTTCTTTACTAATTCATCCACTAATGGATACTTTGTTTCCATGTCTTGGCTATTGTAAACAATGCTGCAATGAACATGGAGATGCAGAGATCTCTTTGAGATGGTAATTTTATTTCCTTCAGGGCGCCTGGGTGGCTCAGTTGGTTAAGCAACTGCCTTCGGCTCAGGTCATGATCCTGGAGTCCCGGATCGAGTTCCGCATCGGGCTCCCTGCTCAGCAGGGAGTCTGCTTCTCCCTCTCCCGCTCCCCCCTCTTGTGCTCTCTCTCTCTCAAATAAATAAATAAAATCTTTGAAAAAAATTAAAAAAATAAATTTTATTTCCTTCAGATATATACACAGAAATTGAATTGTTGGATTCTATGGTGGTTCTATTTTTAATGTTCTGAGGACCCTCCCTACCGTTTTCCACAGTGGCTGCACCAGTTTGCGTTCCCACAGAAAGTACACAGGGCTCCCTTTCTCCACATCCTCGCCAACACTTGTTATCGCTTGTTATAATCACTATAATTAGTAAATGCGATTATAATTTTCTAATGCCCATCCCCCCCCCCCGCCCAGTCCCCAGCCGGAAGAGATCCAAAGCCATGGGATCTTAGTTGAGTCCCCAAATTTTGGGCAGCTGATAAGAACAAAACCATCTTCAAAACAGGCCCAGAACAGGGGACTTGGAGCAGAGAGATACTGCTTGGAACCCCCAGCCTCAAAATGTGTGACCAGCAGCCCCCTGGTTTGGGCCGGGTTGGTCGGGTTCACGATGGACCTGAGCCGGGGCTGCCACTTCCTGCCCACCAGGAGCATTCCTTCTATCTGTGCCCCATCCGCACACCAGGAACCTATCTAGCCCTGGGCCTCCCGCTGTTGGGCTCTGAGAGCTACTACTCCCACCCCTACCCAGCACTCCCCCTTCCTTCTCACCAGCCGCTCTCCGTCCTCAGACCCTTCCCTGTCCCGGGTGTGCTCTGCCTCTCTACCAGCCCTCCTAATCCTTCAGAAGGCCCCTCGCGTGCCCTCTGCCCCTCGTCCACCTGCCGGTCCCCTTCCCTATCACACTGGTGCCCCCTTGGCACTGCCTCATCCCACTGCCCCGGGGCCCCTCCGTGGCGGTGGACACCCCAACTCTGGGGCCTGCTCCGCCCCGTTGTACAAGAGGAGAAGCAGATGTGGCAGAAGCTGCAGGGTCTGGGAAACCACCATTCAGGATTCTGTGCCTCCCCTCCGGGCCTGGAAGCTGCCTCGCGGCACCGGGACTCATAGCCCCGCCTCCGCGCCAGGAGGCAGCTTCCACCCTTATGTAAAGTGGCCTGCGGGGCTCCAAGGGGAGGACATTCTGGGTAAGTCACCCCCACATCCCATCCCCCCAGCTCATCTGGAGCTTAGCCCTCTGAAGCTGCAGCACTGGTTACCTGCCCTCCCTCCCCACTGCAGACACCTGCTCTGGCTGAGCTGCCCCGTCCCTCCCCACACCTCGGCCAGGGCCTGTCCCCCTGCCAGCGACACAGCACATCCTCCCAACAGTCCGTCATCGGAGGCCCATGCCCCACCACGTGCCGGGTGCCGAGAAGGAGCGGTGAGTCAGACAGATGGGGACCGGCTCCCAAGGCATTATTTGGATTTCAGCAGAGGTGGGGGACGGCCAACCACTTAATAAGCCAGAAAACTTCAGTGATAGATGCTTCCAGAAAGTTTAGACACCCTGCTGACCGAGTGGTTGGAGAAGCCATCTCTGAAAAGGGGACTCGTGTCCAAAATCCCAGGGATGACAAAGGGGTAGCCATGTGCTGAGCTGGGAGAACCACATTCCAGATGGAGGGAACACCAGGGGCAAAGGCTCTGAAGCGTGAACGTGCCTGGCAGATCCAAGATACCAGAAGCAGGCTAGTGAGGCCGGAGCACAGTGAGATGCAGCGGTGGGAGGTGAAGGACGGGGCCTTATGAGCCACCGTAAGGGTTTCTGCTGGCCTCTGTCCCCCCAATCCCCACAGACTGTGAGCTCCCAGGTACAGCATATTGCACCCAGAGCGAGGTGCGAGGACAGTGCTCAGTACGAGTTTGGTAATGATTGGTGGTTTTTCTCAGGCTGGCCAGGCTGAGGCTCCCTCCCCAGGCTGTATGCCCAACTACGACTCCTCTCCTCCCTTTGGCCTGAGCCAGGACCTGGCCAAGAACATTCTGTCCTGGAGATCTCACAAGTGGGCCCACGAGACTTGAGCTGCACCAGCCTCAGCCTGGGAGAGCCTCGGGCTCCTCATTCTCAGATGGCTGCCCTTCACAGGCCCCAAGAAACAGGGAGGAGGAAGCAGGGGGGAGGGGGCTTTCTCCCACCTGGTTCTTGATGTTGTCAATCTCAGCCTGCAGCCTCTGGATGGCACGGTTCATCTCTGCGATCTCGTTCCGTGTATTACGGAGGTCGTCCCCATGCTTCCGAGCCTGTGCCTGGAGGGTCTCAAACTAGAGGGGCCACACAGAGAAGTAAGACAGGGGATGGTCAACCATTACAGGGGACTCATCCCTCACCCCCTCCGAGGAAGCCCCAAGGTTCTGAGTGATGAGCCCTCCTAGCTTATCTTCCCTGGAAGCGACAGTCTGACTCCCAGCAATCTTCACCCACTGCCAGCAAGCCAGACTATTGGGCAGTGGGGTACAGCTGGGGTTTGCTTTCCTCCCAGTCAGGACAGGGAGGGCCAGGATGGCTCCCTAGGGCCCATCCCCATTGATCCTGGGGCTCTGCTCATTCCCATCCTGTCCCAAGTGCTGGAGAATCACTAGAAGTCTGAAATCTTCACCTGTTAAACAACCCCCTAGTAAAAACACACTTGTTGAAAACATCAGCACCACCCATTTCACAGATGGGAAGAATGAGCTCTGGAGAATGGAAGGCACTGCCCAAGGATCACACGGCAAGTCTGAACCCACGTCTCCTTGCTGGCATATCTGTGTTCTCACCCCGTGTACCATGGATGACTCCTTATCTCTGCAGAGACCTCCCTCCGCTGCTTTTAAGCCCTGCCTCACGCTCCCTCCCCCAGAACACTAGTTTACCCCAGCTCCTTCAGCACCTGCACAGTCAGCCGCCCTTCCTCCACATGGCACGTAATGATTAAACCTCCCTGGTCTGGAGGCCTAGGACCCAGGATCTAGTCCCTACTCTTCCATCTACTAGCTGTGTAGAGTTAGGCACATTACTTAACCTGTCTGTGCTTTGGGCGCCTCCACCCTGTCAGCCCATCTGGCTGGGATCTCTCCCTGGGGAGGGACCTGGCCTTCACCTCTTCTTCACCTCTTCTGTGGGCCTCGGAGAGCACCACAGACTTAACCACTGGTGCCTGTCAGAACAGCGGGACCCAAGCCCTAAAGGCTTGAGACAGAGTGAGGAGTCAGGGCAGCTCCCATCAAGGACCCTGCCAGGAAGAAAAAAGGGCCCTCCGCAGCCTCACACCTTGATCTGGTACATGGTCTCGGCCTCGGCCCGGCTGCGGTTGGCCATCTCCTCGTACTGGGCCTTGACCTCGGCGATGATGCCGTCCAGGTCCAGGGAGCGCCTGTTGTCCATGGACAGGACCACTGACGTGTCCGAGATCTGGGACTGCAGTTCTGCCAACTCCTGCAGGGATGGGACAGAACGTCAGGACTTGGGGCGTGACCCATCCCCGTTCCCACACCCATCCTGGGACCCTCTTCACACTAGGGGAAGAAAAAGGGAGAAGAGGTCAGAGTGAGCGTGAGTCACCAGAAGGCAAGGGGACACAGACCCAGCACCTGCTTAACAGTCCGCCTGCCCCCGGCAGCCCAGGGAGGTTAGCAGCTTCATTAGCAACTTCTCAAGAAAAGAGTCTGGTGGGATTACAGCAGATAAAGAAGAGACAGAGTGTGGGGGACTGTGATGGCCCCTTCTGTGAGCTCTGCTGGGGCAGGAGCTCGGCTGTGAAGCGCATCACTAGGGGGTGGGTGGGTCAAATAAAATATCCCACCCCAGGATGGAACTCTCTGCAGCCTTTAAAACTGATGATACAGCTGTATTTATAACCATGGTACACCATTACATAAAAAAACATGATCCTACTTTTACTAAAATACATATTACTATATCTGTATGTGTATACGCACAGCAAGAGTTTGAAAAGGTAGATACCAAGGTGATAAGAGCACATGTAAGAGACCTGTTTTCAATTTTATGCTGTACTCAATTTTCTGGATTTTTGGCAATGAGTATGTGTTTCTTTCATAATGAGAGGGAAATAATTAAGTATACATATACATATGCACACACACATATATATACATAGACCTACGTATATATAACGTGCGACAGACATATAAAGACCCACACAGAGATTAGAATGCCCGAAGTAAACCTCAAGGAGCCTGCCCCTAAAATTAACACACGTGGAAATTCACTGAGGGGCTCATGGAGGCTGGAGGTTCAGAGGAAAGCTAGACAAAAAGGAACTGAGAACTGGTCTGTAATTAGCCTCATATATAACAGTGTCGCAGACCAGCGCTGCCAGATGACTGGCTGTCCTATCTTCCGCTGAAGGCCAGAGACTAACACTGATAGGAGTGGAGAGGGTTTTAAATCCCCCGGAGAAAAAAGAGGTAAAATCCCCAGCTAAGGCAAGAGGGAGAGATGAGACCGCAGGGGCAGACAGAGTGGCCTTTTGCTGGGCGACCACGTATCTGGTCCCTCTGGCTATAAACTCCCCGACACTCTCTCCTGACTCGGGCCCCCCTGGCCACCCCACCCAGCCTACCTCTTAACTCTGTAACAGCCCAGGATCCCTAGACATCCTCCTGGTTCCTTTCAACCCCTCCCAACACCCCTCCTAAAAAATGGTCATCCCATGTCTCTGGAAGGCCAAACCTGGCTAACCCCACCCTGCTCTGCTACCCTCAGCTCCTCCTAGACTCCTTGCCCACCACGGATTCCTGAGTCCAGAAAGGATAAAGAACAGGATAAGTGCATGCACACACATTCACCCAGGCTGGCCCAGACGCAGGGGGTTAACCAGATGGCCCCTTTGTTAGGACATGGAAGACATGACATGTCTCCCACACCCAAGGTCCTCACCGTCTCATAGAAGGTCTTGAAGAAGTTGATCTCCTCATTCAGGGCATCCACCTTCACCTCTAACTCCACCTTGCTCATGTAGGCGGCGTCCACATCCTGAGGGGTGGTGGCAAGAAGGGGTAGAGACACCGTGGCCTCAGTACACAGAATATTTAGCAGGGATGGGAGCCAACCAGCACTGTCCAACCCACAGGGTCAAACACCAGGGCCCTACCAAGAGACATGCCATTTCTCCAGGCTGCCTGACCTGGCCACGGTAGCAAGTTTCCTCCACTGGGCCCTCCGAAGCTGCGTGATAGGCATCATTTCCATGCATCCCCAGGAACACAGCTGCCTACCCAGCACTGGTAGCCCAAGCAGCCTGTAGCCCCAAACCTAGCACTTTCCTGGTTCCTAAAGGCTTTGGTGGTCTGGACACAACCCTGGCCCAACCACCTACAAGCTATGTGACCCTGAACAAGTCACTTTAACTCCGTGAGCCTCAACTTCTGATGAAGGAGGAGAGCAGAAAATCATTCTGACTATAGGATAAGGCTCTCAGAGATGGAAGATCTCCAGCCTACATGTTTAACATGCAGCTTAGTGACGGCAATGCAGGTGGGCCATGGAGAACAGCGCAGGCCCAGGGGGCATCAGGGCCCTTCTAGCCACACATGCCTGTGCTCAAACTTGTGTGGACAGGGTCTGCTTTTAGGCATCCTTGAAGCACCTAAATCTCTAAGGGCCCAGCACTCTGGGGCAGGTTGCTGTCATGTGGACGGGCCTAGAACCCTGAGCTGCTCAGTGAGTGTACTGAATCAGAATCTTAAATCAAGCCCCATGAAGATACTCCTAAGGCCTTCCAACCTCGGCTTGCACATCTCCAGGGACAGGGAGATCGCTCTGCCTCAGGCCCATCCCATTCATTCAGCACATACTTCAGCCCTGCCGGGTGCCAACCCATGCCTGTCATGAAACGTTCTAACTGTGATGGAGCACTCCCGTATTTGGGTTGAAATCTCCCTTTCTAGCCTCCATCTTTTGGTCTGAATTCTAATGCCCCCAGGCCAAAAGCAAGTCCAGTGACTCACCAGATGCGCACATACACACAGGACAGGCTGTGCTATGAGGTTTCCAGATATCTCCTTTTCCAAGCCCCTCATTCCCAGACCAGACTTTGGCCACAGGTCCCTACCGGCTGCTCAGGTGCGAGGGCCACGTCCCCCTGTCCTACACATTTTCAGATGATCCCCCCCGCACCTGGCCTAGACACCTGGCCCTCACCTTTTTCAGCACCACGAACTCATTCTCAGCAGCCGTGCGACGGTTAATTTCATATTCATACCTGCAGTAGAGGGAGGGTGCATGGTGTGGGTGCGGCTCTGCCTCCATGCCCCCTCCTACCCAGGGGTGAGAATCTGCCCCGCATCAGCTTCCCCCCTCCTTACTGACACACCTGGAAAAGTGGGGATCAGCTATGAAACCAAACGTCCCTGACTTTCCCTTGTGGCTATTCCTAAGGCTGGGAGTCTTGGCATGGGATGAAAGGTGGAAGAGCAGGGAATGTACATGAATTAAAGGACAAAAGCTGCATCTACTGGGAGGGAGAAAGCAAATACTAATAACCAAGCTTAGGGACCACTTCAAATAGGGCCTGCACTGTTATGTGCTTTCCACGAATTAGCTCACCTAATCCTCACGATGATCCTATAACAATGGTACCATGCTTCGCGGGAAAGGAACAGAGGCACAGAGAAGCAGATAATCTGTCCAGTCACTACGCTGCTAAGTGGCAAAGCCCAGACTTCAAGCCTGGCAGTCTGACCCCAGGCCCACGCCTTAACCACTACTTAATCCCACCCCCTGAGGGTGAAGAAGGAGCCTGAAGCAGAGCAATCAGGAAGAGGGTGCAGCAAGTCCTGGAAGAACCAGGCCCCAGCTGGGTGGTCTGGTCCCATCTCTACTCCCACAGCCCCCACCCCCCGCCAAGTCCCTTTTTCTCCCAAGGAGCCAGTCCCACTTATAGGAGGACATTGGCGATGCAGGGCACAGAGCAAGGAAACCCTTGGGCCTGACCCAGTATTTATTCAGGAACTTTTTTTTAAAAAAGTGTTAGAAACAGGAACTCAGTAGCACCCACAGGCTGGAGGAGGGCAGCAGGGCAACTATGGTGGGGAGCACGAAGCTCCTGCAGGCAGAGCTCCTCGAGGAGGAGGCCAGACTCACAAGGGCCCATGCCCTCAGGTCCTATAGAATAGTTACAGAACCATCCTAAAGGCCACCTCTCCATCCCTGCCCTCGCAGCATGCTGCTGAGCCCAGAGAATGCACAGACAGGAGCTCACTGGGCAGCGGCACCCAGGACCCTTCCAGGTGCCCCTTCCAGGCCTCCCTCAACCCCAGCCTGGCTCTGCAGGGAAGTGCTCTACCTGTGGGGGGGGGCGGGGGAAGTGTGTGAGCACACACAGGCACAAGCACATGACAATAGAGGCTCACTGGTTGCCCAGAGCCTACTCCGTCCTGCACCTGTCTGTTCCCACCTGCTGGGGGATTATCCTGTTGACTGTTGCTCTAGGGAAGTAGGGGAGTGGGTACTCTCCACAGAGGCCTTTTTGTTTGTTCTACCTGCAGTCAGAGCCAGTGTCCCTGTGTGGCTTTAGTCATCCACCTCCAGGGCAGAGCACAGAACTCACTTGCTGCTCCCAGGACTACTGGGCAAGCCTGCTGGGGTGGGGCCCAGCCCAAGACTCAGGCTTCGGTTTCTCTTCAATGGGAAAAGAGACCTCACTGGGGCCCTCAAAGACCTGTCCTTCCAATCCCAGTCTTCCAGGCCCCTACACTTCCTGCCCTGGTTCCTGCGCTGGCCAGAGCCCCCCCTCAGCCTCGGCAACCCTCCATGGCCCACCACACATGATCCCTCTCTCTCCTTGCTTCTTTCTGTCCCAGGCCGGCTCTGTATCTCCTCCTGGGAGTCAGGGGTCCAACATTCCAGTCCCAGCTCTCCCAGCGACCTGCCATGTGATATCCCTCAGGACCTCGAATCTCTCTGGTCTCTAACTCCTCACCTGAACAGAGGGGCTGTTTTAGAATAATCTGTGAGGGCTGTGCAAGTTCTGAAGCGCATCTGTCATAGGACACCTTCTGCCCTACCCTCTCCTGGGGCCTTGGTGAGGCACCCAAAGGGAACAGTGCAGGTGAGGGCTAGGTGGGGATATTTTCCTGGCAAAGTCAGGTGACAGGACTTGGAAACAGCTCCCAGGGACGAAGAAGGGAGAGAAGAAACAGGGAATGTGTGGGTCAAGGCCTTCCGTTTGGGGGTTACTGTACCGAGCAGCTGCACCCTCTGACCCCTAGCCCCAGAGGGGGCCTGCCAAGGATCAGCTGACAGGGGGCGCATGCACCCAGGGTGCCAGCGCCCCCCCCCCAGGTCTCACGAGGGTCAGTACTTGTTCTTGAAGTCTTCCACCACGTCCTGCATGTTCCGCAGCTCCGCCTCCAGGCGGCCTCCATCCAGCTGCAGTCCCTCAAGCTGCCTCCGCAGGCCAGCAATGTAGGCCTCGAAGATGCTGGGGACACAGCTGCTCTTGGCCGACTTCTGCTCCTGCAGCAGGGCCCACTTGGTCTCCAGCAGTTTGTTCTGTTGCTCCAGGAACCGCACCTAAGAGGGGAACAGAGGAGGAAACTCCTGAGGGGCAGCCCGTGCCACCCACACTGGGGTTGGGAGCGTCTCCAGCTCCCCACCACCCAGCATAGCCCATGCTCCCACTGGCTGTTCCCCCAACCCGGACCCCGGCCCTTGGTCCCCTCCTCCAGGAAGCCCACGCTGAACCAGCCTCTCCTCCAGGACTCTCTGTCTTGAGTGCCTTACACTGTGACCCAGGAGTCAGATCTACCCGGTCGCCAAGGTGTCTCCTGCCTCCTATGTTCCCCATCACATTACAGATGATCTTCTCCACCTCCGTCTCCGCAGGGCTGCCCCCTCCCTGTCTGTCCTGGGCCTCCCCTCTCTGTATCCTCCCTCTGCTGCCCCTTTCTTCCAAGGTCTCAGGACAGGGTGCTAAAATAAGCAACTATTATCTGCTCGGTCTAGGGCCCAAAAGGCTCCTTGGATGCATCCAATATGACTGGGAGTAGGAAATAGCCCTCCTCAGAACTAGCAACTCGGAGCAGCAGGGCCTGGGGGCTGCAGACTGTAAGACAGAGCAGCTCAGCACCAGGGGCAGACCCTGGGCCTGGGGAGGCTTCGGCAGAATCTTAAGGATTTGTAAGGTCTGAATGATGAAGGAGAGGGCATGGGGGGCTGGAGAAGCAGAGAGCTACACCAAGGCAGGAGAGGGAAGGTCTGGTCTAACAGTCTAACACCCCCAAGGGAGGAGGTCCTGGCCAGAGGGGCCCAGCTGGACTAGCCCCTAGTTCCTGGTCCAGCCCTACTTTGCTCCCCTCCTAGACCCACCAGTCAAGTCGGCCCCTCTCCCTCCAACCCCTTTCACTCCCCCACTCCCTCCCTGACCCCTGTGGGACCCAAACAACCAAGAAAAACCTCCTCCCAAGTGACCCTTTCCCAGAGCCCCTTAGGGCTCCTTCCCTGGGCGCAAATGGGCTATCTCCAAGGGCAGGTAGAACCTCACCTCCCACCACCAAAGGGAGGCTGGAGGACCAGGTCAGTGGGCAGGTGTGGCAGGGAGCCTCCCTCCCTCCCTCCAGCCCTTTATTTTCAGCATCTGCCATAGCATAAGCTATGGGAGGAGGGAGGGAGGAGATCCTCAGCTGGGAACAGTGTGTCATCCCTACTCCGTCTCTCACCCCACGCAGCCCCCTCTCAGAGAAACTCCTGGCCCTGGCCTCTGGAGCTCCCAACCTGAATGCGCTCAAGAAACGCAGCCCACTCCCAGACACAACCTGCGGGGTCAGCCGGACAGACTCAAGCACACCTCCTGGGAGGAAAAAGGGCGATCTGGTCAGCTCGCTGGAAGAGGGCATTTGGAGCCCAAAGGGGAACAATAGTCACAGGGTTCATGAGGAGGAAGGTTCCCGGTCCCGGCGATAGGAGAAGGCACCAGACCTCCCAGCGCCTGGCCCGCATGCAGTCAGGGCAGGTGGCTGCTGTGGCCCGAAGCGTGGCGTGGGGCAGGCTGCGGGGCTCACCTTGTCGATGAAGGAGGCAAACTTGTTGTTGAGGGTCTTGATCTGCTCGCGCTCCTCCTGGCGCACCTGCTGGATGGACGGGTCGATGTCCACCCGCAGCGGGGCCAGCAGGCTCGGATTGATGGTGACCTCGCGGATGCCGGCGCCCACGGGGCCTCCGTAGGCGGAGCGCAGGGCCACGCGCGGCCGCGAGGCGCCCAAGCCGTACAGGCTGCGGCTGCTGAAGCCCCCGGGGCGCACGGAGCTCAGGTGCACCTGCGAGCCGCGCCCGGGGAGGGCGGAGGAGTGCGAGCCGAAGACCTGGGAGCTTAAGTGGATGGACATGCTGGCTGGACCGGGTTGGACCTAGCGGCGGGCGCGACAGTGCCGAACTCGCTGACCTCCGCCGGCCGCCGCCGCTTTTATCCGCTAGGCGCGGGCCGATCCCCTTACACGGGTAGGGGCGGGGCTGGCCGCCGGCCACCCTTCTCTGCTCGCTGGGGCCCCTCCCCGGGCCAGGCTTCCGCTCTGCGCGCCCAGGACGGGCTTTGCGGCCCAAGCCGGAAAGTCCCGAGTGGGGAGGAGGGCCGTAGTCACCCAGCGCCCGGGATAGGAGCTGACAGCGAGCGGTGGGAGACGGCCATCTGAGCAGATGTGAAACAGGTTCAGTCTGGGAAGGCTTCCGGGTGGAGGCTTCAGAAAGAGTCCTGCAGCCAGAGCAGAGAGATCGAGTGATGAAAGACTGGGGGAGAGGGGGAACAAAAAAGTTCTAGTGCAGGAGTCAGCACCCAGCCCCCTTCCCCAAGCATTCCAGAAAGGCATTCCCAGACAGCCTCCTTCCCCCACGTCCAGTTCCTCCTTGAGAGATCAGCTCAGTTCTTGAGTAATCTGACCCCACGTGGCCTGGCCTAGCTGGTTTCCCTGGCCACTACACCTCATTCCCATATAGAAACTCGGCCAAGTGGGGCATGACCCCTCTTCTGGCCCCTCTCCTCACTCCAGGGGGCATCTGAAGCCCAGAAGCCATGTGTGAATCGTTGCTTTGGGTTCGCGCTTCCCCTCCCCCTAACACACTTTCCTATCCACTTATTTGTCCCTGTAGAGGCAGGGGACACCTGCGTGTCCTGGGGACACTTTGCGGATGTCTGCACACTTCTGTGTGGACACACCTGCAGGCCACTGGGCTTCGCTGTGTGCTCACCCGAGACACGTGTGTGCATGTCTGTGAACCTTCTTGCACAGGTGGGGGTCTGTACTCAGTGTGTGGCGGGGTGTCCATGGATACACAGCTGCACACTTTTGGATGCAGGTCTGTGAGCCTGCTTGTATTTACACTCAAACACTCCTCCCCATCTTCCACTGCTGCCATTTTCCTGCGGAAAGGTCCCCAGCTCTCATCGTGTCGCCCACCAAACAAGTCCCAGCAGTCTCGAACCCAGCCCAAGATGGGGAGAAACCGCGCTGGAACAGGGAGCACCAGACAGAGACAGCTCACCACCCAGCTTCACTTCCCAGGAGCCTCCAGCCACGCTTGCCACGCCCTCGGCCTCTGCCAGGCCCTGCCCCCCATTCTCCCCAGACCCTTTTTGGTTAGAGGGGCCACCTAGAGAGCCTTTGGAAAAGACAGTTGACAGGCCTGCTGCCACCTTTAGCCTACCTCCAGCCCCGCATGAGCTGGCCGGCTTGCCACCTCAGACCAAGCCCTCGGGGACATCCTGGGTGGTGGAGGGTGGGGATGGAATGTTCTTCCTGGTTTTCATTTCAGTTAGATAAGAAGGCCTTCCCCTGAGACTAAGGGAGCCGCAGCCCCTGTTCAGTGACCTTCATGCAGGCCCATATCCCTGGCCCTCCCTCTCTCTGTACTGGTGTTGGGACAGCTCAGGCCAGAGGCAGAGGGGTGCCTGAGGAGACCTTCAGTGGTCTCTGCTGTAGGCTGTGTGTGGGTGGGTGTGGGTGGGAGAGAGAGGGGGAGAGAGATTGAGATTTTACCTGGAATTCTCAGTTGTAGTTTGAAAAGCACCCAAGAGTTCCTGGCCTTGTGATATTTGCAGGCATGGGGATCCCACTCCTCCCCAGCCCCCGCCCCAAGCAGGCTGAAGAGACCAACTGTTTAATTTCCACACATACATACATGCACACTCACATGCCTACATACCACATCACTCACATATATTCACACACACATGCACCCACATACACACATGCACACATACCCCATGGCTCGCACAAACACACACACACACACTCCAACTTCCTTACCCCTCAGGGCACATCCTCAACTCTCTCCTACTACCTGCCATACCAGCCCCCTACCTCTCAACCCTCACAGCCCCACCCGTGTTCTGCGGCTGGACCCTCCTTCCCCCTCCCACCTGCAGCCCCCACAGGATCTGTGACCCCCCCCAACACTTCCACTTCTCCCCTAGAGCCTGGCCTGAGAGATCTTGGGCAGAACACTGCTGGTGACCTGCCTTGTGACCGTGGACAAGTCACTGCCCCTCCCTGGGCATGGTTTCTTCACCAGAGATGAAATCCCTGGGTTCCATGGGGAGAGGGAGCTGGGAGGACATTGCAAAGAAGAAAAGGTCTTCAGGCTTGCCAGGCCTCAGCCCCCTCTCGAGTGGCATTTCCCCGTTGCAGGGCCTGCCCAGTATCTACCCCTCAGCCTCCCCACCCCCTCCCTGAAACATTCCTGGCAGCTCCAGCCCCGCCCACCCCTCTCCTCCTGTCTCTGCATCTACGGCCAACAGCACCGACCCACTCGGTGCCAGGCCACGCACACACACACCCTCTGGAGGGCTTCACGAGGAGCTGTCGACACCGAGAGAGGCCTCGGATCACATTCCTACCTGCAGGGTGCTCGGCACAGTGGGTCATCTCAACTCCATCTGCCACCCCAGCCCGTGCCTCTGCTGGCCTCACAGAGACCCCCTTAAGGCATTCTGGGCAGAATCTTCTGATAAGATCATCCTCAGCGTCTTTCCTAGTTGTCCCCTTACTGCCCAGAGGCTCACCCCTATCTCTGTAGTGTTCTGTGACACACACACACACACACACACACACACACACACACACCCAAGCACACATTCGGTGACCCTCCGGCTCCCAGCCTGGCTTCCCACTGCGCCCCCTGGACCCCAGCGAGAAACCAGCAAGCAGCCTGGCCTCATGAAGCCTGTGAAGACACAGTGGTCCTGCAGCCCCTGCAGGGGGAACGGGCCGCTCCCCTCCGGAGAGTGGGGGAAGATAGTCTTTGGCTTCCCCACTGCACTTCAGAGCCATGACTCGTTGTCCATCCCATGAAAACACAGCCTCTGATTCCTAAAAAAGAAAAAAAAAGCATGATCTGTTTTCAGTATCTTAGAATTCAAATGTTTGTTATTATAACAAAAAGCATTTCACATTTCTGCATGGAATGTAATACTTTTTTTTTTATGTCAAATAATGAAAGACAAGAAAGCAACATAAATGACAGCCAGCAGGCTGCTCTCCTGAATACACGAACCCTTAAGCAAAAGACAAACGATGCAGCAGGAAAGTGGGCAACAGACAGAGATAATAAGAGCTAGCATGCTTCCAGAGTACTTACTCTGCAGGTGCCCGGCCCTGTCCTAAGCACACGGCCTCCGTGAGCCCAGGCAGCTCCCACCACAGCTCTTTGGCACAGCGTGATCATCCCCATCTTAAGGAAGGAGACAGAGGCACAACAAATTTAAGTAAATGGCCCAAGGTCACACAACTAAGATGTCGAAAATCCAGGATTTGAACTTTGGCAGTTTGAGCCACTAGATTGCCTACAAAAAAAGAAAGAAAGAAAATCAAATAGCAAATATGAAAAAAAATGTTCAACCTAACTCAAAGAAATACAACAAGGGGCGCCTGGGTGGCTTAGTCAGTTAAGGGTCTGACTCTTGGTTTCAGCTCTGGTCATGATCTCAGAGTCGTAGGATCGAGCCCGGCCTCGCGTCGAGCTCTAAGCTCAGCAGAGCGTATGCTTAAGGATTCTCTCTCTCTCCCTCTCCCTCTGCCCCTCCCTTGATTGCATGTTCTCTCCCTTTTTCTCTCTCAAATAAATAAATTTTTAAAAAATATTACATACATTCAAGGGGTGCTATCTATTGAAAAAAATGAAAATAAAATCCTTTCTATGCTGATTGAGTTTTTGCCTTTATATATTGATTGCACAAATCACTGCTATTTTTTAAAACCCAAGAGGCTCACGCCATCCAACTACACCACATTTACCCCCTCCCCTGTGGCTGGTCCCTGCCAGCCCCAGAGTCGCCTCCTGACCTCCTAGTCACTCCCTCACACTCGCCAGGGACTCTGACACCTGGTTGTGGGGGCTCCTCTCCAGCCTGGCACCTTGACTCTCCAGACAGATAACCTGCCCAGCATCTTAGCCTGACCGTTCCTTAACTCCTCAATTCCAGTGACCCTCACATCCATCCCTTTCCTCTTGTCTCTGCCCATGGCCATGCTCTAGAACCTAATCTGCTCCATCTCTGGAGTGTCAAACTCTGGTCTCACACTATGGGGCCGGTCATAACTGTCCCACTCACCAGATGGGTTCTTCACCTGCACCAGCATCCCCAGGCCTGAACCCCATTATTCTGTTTTCTCCCTGCCTGCTACGCTCCTTCTTTCTTTCCAGCTTGGACCCCTCGGACCCCTCATCTTTGAGCTCTTACCTTTCAGTATCCTCCACCTAGACAAACCCCCAGCCTGGCTCAACCTAAATGCTGAACTCCACTTGAGTTCCGAACTGCAGACCTCGGTGAAGACCATACCCTCAAGATGTGGTGTCATACCCGTTCACAATCCCCAGGCTCAGCTGCATCCTCTCTGACTGGGCTCCTCTCTCTACCTTTGGTTACCAGGCTTTTCCAATCCTCCTACTTGCTATGGCAAAGCTTCTCAGCTCTCTCCCTGTGCTCCACCCTACCCCCTCCACCCTCACCTTCAACAAAGTCACATAGCATTCTTCTTCACTGAGAAAATCAGGCCATCTGCTAAAAACTCCTTACCGTCCCTCCTCCACCCAGACTTACCTCCGTACCCACTTTTCTCATCCTCCCTCCAGGCTCTGAGGACAGACTGTCTCTCCCCCAGGACACCAGCCTCCCTCAACACCTCAGATAGAGCATTCCATTCACCGGTCCCTACTTCTTCATACTGTCACCTTCTCTTTCTCCTCCCCCTCTGACTGCCTTCCCATTTGTCTGCACGCACTTCACTGGAGCTGTGGGGTCACCAGCCACATGTTAGCGGGCAGAGGTTCGAATGGGGCGAGGAAGTAGAAACAGTGAGTGCCAACTACAATTTCTCATGAAGTTTGGCAGTAAGAGAAAGCAAGGTGGGAAGTTAGCTTGCCTGGGAAGCAAGCTAAAGGAGAGGATGTTTATAGGTTGGAGAGACTTGAGCGTGCGAGTTCGTGGAGGAAAAGAAGATAGACCATAAGGAGAGAGGTTAAATATGAGGGTGTGGGAGGAGCTAATTAATGGGGCGGGGGGTGCTGGCTTTAAAAGTCCAGGTGAGACCAGCCTTGGTGCAGAGGAGAAACACCTCTGTGTGGCAGGAAGGAGCTAAGGATGGATAAGGATATAGATACTTAAAGGTGGGTGGAGGAGGCTAGTCCAGAGAAGTTTCTACAGACTTTGAGAATGGCTATTTCTGTTAAAAGTCTTGTAGGGTTGTTCTGTCCAAATTCTCTACACCTGATCACCCTATGCATGTACTTTCTCTGGTCTCCGTCTGAATGACAATTACTCCCCCTAAAAGAGATCGGCGGTCTCAGGGGAAAGCATGCAACACCAGGGTGGTGATCTGGTTTCACTTGGACTGTCACTTCTTCCTAGCTGCACGACCTTGTTGCTAACCTCTGTGGGACTCTGCTTCTTCTTCTGTAAAGTGGGAAATTAAGAATGTCTGTCTCATGGGTTCTTTTAAGTAGCAAAGAAGATCATGTTATAAAATGTACTTAAGGACTCAGTAAACGGGAGTTGTTGCTGATGTTGAAGTTACTGTGACCGACGAGCTTTGGGACATCTGCCACCTCTTGGCGATTCCTATCCTCTCTTTTCTGGTAAGAGCCTAAGGAGACCAGGACTTGAGACACTGCCTCTCTTGATTTGTCCTTCATTTGATGACTCTGTGAAAATGGGGGTGTCTGCGGGGTCTTACATTCATTCTTGTGGTGCCACCCCTGCACCCTGCTCCCATCCTCCATCCCCAGGGTTCTGCGCTCTCCTCCCTGCACACCGGCAATCTTCACCCACCTTCTGGTACATCCATTTCCCATGTTCCTGCTGAACTTTCTGGGCTTGTGGAACCAGATATGCAAAAAATGGTTCCCCTACTTCATGCTGAGGTGCTCCGTGATGTACAACCAGCAGATGGCCAGCAAGAAGCGGGAGCTCTTCAGCAACCTGCAGGACTTCGTGGGCCCCTCCGGGAAACTCTCCCTGCTGGAGATAGGCTGCGGCACCGGGGCCAACTTCAAGTTCTACCCACC
>NC_138373.1:103917686-103923772 GCF_054177405.1 Leptonychotes weddellii | reverse complement strand
GTGCCTGGGTGGCTCAGTCGGTTAAGCATCTGCTTTCTGCTCCAGTCATGATCTCGAGGCCCTGGGATCGAGGCCCGCATCGGGCTCCCTGCTCAGCAAGGAGTCTGCTTCTCCCTCTCCCAGTCCCCCTGTTTGTGCTCTCTCTCTCTGTCAAATAAATAAAATCTTAAAAAAAAAAAGATTTGGAGAATGTTGACTATGTGCAGCAACCCAGTATGCCTGGGGTGATCACTTCATCTCAGGGAGGTCAAATGACTTGCACAAAAGTGCATAGCTCACAGAAATGTCCGAGACACAACTAAACTTTAGGCACCTTAACCTCTAGGTCAAGAACTAGGCCAGAGATGTCACTGCGCCACTGCTCTGGTGACTTCCAACCCGGTGTCTTCTAAGTCCCATCACAGAGTTCAGTCTCCTAGAGATGAAAACAGTGAACCCCCCACAGGGCAGGCCAGAACATTGCCCTTCTCCAACAAATGAGGACCTGTAAGTCCACAGATAGCCATCTGTATTTACGGCGCATGCTCAGTTTCTACTGTGGGGCCTCAGGAATTATCTGCATGCCATTCTCTGGGCTTTTTTTCTAGTTAGTCATTATTCATTTGTGGAAGAATGAAAAATTACCCTGGAAAAGAAAGGAGGAATTGGGGAAAGTATCTCCAGAGACATGGCATGACCTTGCACCTAAGAACACTATTAATTTTTCACTGTTTCTTATTCCGTTGTCTTTAATTTTAAAGGCAATTGATCAATGCATCCCCCACTGTTCAAAAGAATTGAATAATCAAAGAACCTAGAGGGGAAAAATGCAAATTCTCCCTTAGTTTCCTAAATCCCTCTCCCCCAACCTGGCCCTTAGGTCGCTACTATTAATGGGTATCCTTCCAAACTTTTTTTTAGATTTTCTTTTTTAAATACTTTCCTTGTATTTGGAAGTTTGTCTATCTATCTCAAGTTTACTAACAGTTACTGTTATATTTCCAGTTATATTTCAACCTGTATTTCACTATCAACACACCAAAATTATATAGTTCAATGACCTCCCTCAACTTAGAGCAGACATTTAACACTTTCCTTCCCAATCCTCATCCCCTCTTTCCTCCCCACCGCATCAATCTCTCCATCCCATAGCCTAGGTTTGGTCAACCTGTAACTTTAGTTTCAACCTATTACTGAGGATTTTCCCCCTTGGGTTCTGTTTCAAAGATCTTTTCTAATTTATAACATAGCTTAGAATCTATTTATCATCATCCATCTATTTGCTACAGATTTTACTAGATTTCTTGCTCTCCACTATTTCACATTCTCTGTGTCTACTCATATCTTGAGGTGTTTTTGTGTTTTTTAAAATTTAATTTTCACTTGTTTTAACCACCTTCTTGAATCATTTCTTAAGAAATGGCTCATGGAGACTTCCTTGAAGATCTGAAAATGTCTGTCTCCTCCCTCACACTTCAGAATATTTTGGCCAAGATTCGTAGATCTGAGTCCTTTCCCCAGAAGCGGTGGGCACCGTTCCACATTCCTGGGGCTTTTCAAGTTGTAAGTGGTAGTCTAATTCTCTTTCTCTGTCCTTTTCAGGTCACCTGTTTTTGTGGTTTATCGTTTTTATGCCTGGATTTTTTTTTTAGGATTTTCACTTTTTCTTTTTCTTTCTTTTTTTTTTTAAGTTCTGAAACTTCACCAGCATATGATGAGGTATATAGTTTGTTTTTATTAATCTTGGTAGGCATTCAAAGAACTATTTTTATGTTAATACCCAAGTCTTTAGCTCAGAGAAGTTTTCTTGTCCTGTTTCTTTCTCGACTAGTCCTTCTCTTTTCTCTTCTCTTCTTCTGGAACAACTGTTATCCAGATGTAAGATCTCCTAGCTTTGGCATCCTTGCATTCATCTTTTCACTCATAATTTCCATGTCTTTATACTTTTGTCCTGTGTTGCAAGGTAGTTCCTCCATTTGATCTCCTGGAAGACTTCCTCTGTTATTCAGCAGTGTTTGTTCTACTTTTTCTTTTTTTTTAAGATTTTATTTATTTATTTGAGAGAGAGAGTATGTGTGTGCTTGCATGTGCACCTGAGCGGGAGAGGGGCAGAGGCAGAGGGAGAAGCAGGCTTCCCGCTGAGCAGAGAGCCCCACTCAGGACTTGATCCCAGGACCCCAACCCTGGGATCATGACCTGAGCTGAAGGCAGACGCTTAACCCACTGAGCCACCCAGGAGCCCCTGTTCTACTCTTCATTTTCCCTATTGAATTTTAAATTCAGGATTCTTTTTTAATCACCAAAACCTCTTTCTTATTCCCAGATCATTCATGGCAATATGTGGTTGAATCCTCATAGAAGTCGTTCTGTTGGGGCACATTGGTTTTCAGTTCTACCTTACTTGTTCCCATACATTTTCCCCAGTAGGAGGCACTGGTTCTGATTGTTCACATTGGTGTCCTCCCTTCAGGCTGCTGTGAGGGTGGGTAGACAGGACTCCCTTGCCTGAAAAATGGAGAGAGCTTCTAGGCTCTTTGGGGGCTCCGGGCATGAACAGTTCTGTCCCAGCTCAGGCAAACAGAGTGGGATCTCTCTAGGGCGACCATTGTCAGTAGGTTTAAGGGGCTTCCCTCCAGACGTTGCAAAGTGGCCAGGGCTGAGTCCTTTCCTTGCCTTGAGGGAGTGGATCTACCCACTCAGGTGTGGGGGCCGGGGGGGGGGCAGCGGCGCGTCTCTTGGCCCTGCTTAACAAACAAGCTTCCCTGGGCCTTTGGTTCCAGGGTTGAAAGCTCTCTTTGTGCAGCACTCTTCTTTCTCACAGCTGGCTCGACATTCAATTTATTTGGGTTAATTAGTGTGTTAAAAAAAACAACCAATTCTCCTCCAGTGCGTCTCCTTTACCACTCACACAGAACCCTTCCCTTATGACACTTCCAGTCACCGGTGTGGGGGGTTTTCCCCATACCAAGCAATTCTGTGACACCAGCTGGGTGTCCTACACAACTTAACTCAATTCTGACACTAGACTGGAGATGGTGTCAGATCCCACAGGTTTAAGGGCTCAGTCCTACAAGTCTGTCCCACTTCAGAAATCTAAGTTTCCCACGACCCCCTCCTTGGATTCAGTTAATTTGCTAGAGTGGCTCACAGAACTCAGAGAAACACTTATGTTTACCAGTTTATTAAAGGATATGGTAAAGAATACGTATGAACGGGGTGCCTGGGTGGCTCAGTCGTTAAGCGTCTGCCTTCGGCTCAGGTCATGATCCCGGGGTCCTGGGATCGAGCCCCACATCGGGCTCCTGCTTGGCGGGAAGCCTGCTTCTCCCTCTCCCACTCCCCCTGCTTGTGTTCCCTCTCTTGCTGTCTCTCTTTGTCAAATAAATAAATAAAATCTTAAAAAAAAAAAAAAAAGAATACGTATGAACAGCAAGATAAGACAAAGGGCAAAGTCTGGGAAGGTCCTGAGTCCAGGAGCTTCTGTCCCCATAGAGTTGGGGTATGTTACCCTCTCAGTACGTGGATATGTTCATTAACCTGGGAGTTCCCCAAAACCCCTACTATTGGGATTTTATGGAGGCTTCCTCACGTAGGCACGATCAATTATTAACTCCATTTCCAGCCCCTCTCCCCTCTCTGGAGGATGGAGGTGGGGCTGAAAATTCCAAGTTTCTAATCATGGCTTAGTCCGTGACCGGCCCCCATCCAGGAGCCATCGAGGAGCCCATCCAAAATCGCCTCAATAGAATAAAAGATGCTCCTAGTGCTCTTATCACTTAGGAATTTACAAGGGTTTTAGGAGTCCTGTGTCAGGGACAGGGTCAAAGACCAAATATTAGAAGAAGAGATGCTCTTAATGTTCTTGTCACTTAGGAATTTACAAGGGTTTTAGGAGTTCTGTGCTGGAAACTGGGGGCAGAGACCAATGTACACTTTTTTTTTTTATTATCTCACAGTTAGTTACAAGTTGTTCTACTTTCTAGCTTCCAGAAGTGTTCTACGATCATCTCCGTTGCTGTTTTCTTTGTCTTATGGATAATCAGTTCTGCTATACCATAACATACGCATTCCTAAAAATCACCACACTATGCAAAAGCATGCAATACAACCACAGGGCTTATGGAGGAAAAAATCGGGTTGGGGCACAATACTTAAGAACTTCATCAGTGACACATTAAAAAAAAATAGAAACCTAATGAAAAAGGTAGCACAGTTTTACGCATATTAAACAGTTAAGAAGTTCATAATGACTACCATAAATTAGGCATTTTATCTGGCAAGAGACTAAGTTTGCTTGTAGACATGGGCATCGGATGGGTCACAGCTTGTCAGTTACTGTGAAGTTACTGTGAGTTACCGGCAGGAGGAGGGTGATCTGAAGTCCAGGGAAGGGTGGGACCACCTGGTATGGAGGGGTGGCAGCAGTAGGTGTTAAGGTGTTAGAGTTGTGTGCATTTTGTGTATGCCTCCATGACTCGGTGAGACTGGGTGCAGTTTTCTACATTCACCCATGTTCTTGACGGACAAAACTGTGCATAAGGAAATGCGAAATTCACACTATGCACAGATTGATCCATAATATATCAATTGTGTGGAAACCAACTCTCATTTTCAAAACAACCGACTGTATTTGTATCTAAATAAATTATTAAAATAAACAAACTTCACTGCAGTTTTATGGATTTCAGAAGGGAGCAGAGTTAAATATGTGTGTCCCATCTGCCAGATTTCACTGGAAGCTGTCATTTTTTTTTTTTTTTTTTTTACCTGAGTGTCGCCCACAAGTAGACAGTGGGATCTTCGGGGCTAAGGACTGGTGACTCTCTCTGCATCTCCCTGCTGGCCGGCACCGCATCTGACCTTCATTTGGTGCTCACTAATGTTTATTAAAGAGTTGAAATGAAAGTTGTTGTGGAACCGGATCATGCATCAAACACAAAATATTTGTGGACATTTATGAAGACAGAGTATTTTAAATAGATTCCCATCTCCAGGAGATGCCGGTGACTTCAAGGAACATACAGCCGCCAGCCGGCCCAGCTGGAATTTCTCCCGTCCACAGTGGCCCAGCCCAGCTAGACACGGCCTATCTGAAACCCGACAAGAGAGCCCCAGAATGCCCCTGAAGAGGCTGCCTTCCCTCAGCCAACATGGCAGCCCCCGCGGGCGCCCTGGCCCAGCAGCGCTCTCTTCCCCATATCTGCATGCACCCTGACATAGGGAGAGAGCGTGGAGGCACCCCACCAGCCTCGGCGTGCCAGGGCTCAAGGCCTGCCCTCTGGCAGCCAGGCTCCAATAAGGAGACAACAGTCAGGCCAGCTCTCTGAGCGGAGAATTGTTAACTAGGCAAAGAGTGTTAACTGGGCCCTTGGAAGGGTAAAAAGAGAACCCTCTTATGTGCCAGGCTTGGCACGGGCGGAGGTAGTTGCCATCACCAGGTCTGAGGGAGCAAAGAAAAGAGATTAGAACTATTAACACTTGGGAACTCAGGGGAGGGGCCCCGAGGACCACAGGCAGGCCTCTGAGGTGGAGGCTCTGAGCGACCCCCAGCTTCTACCCGGGCCCTGGGAGCCCGGGGCCCGGACCTCCGACAGGGGGCGCTGGCTGGTTCTCTGGCACCGGTATCCCCGGCGGGAGGGCACGATGAAGCCAAGTCTCCAAGTGTTGGGAAGACTGCCAGCCGGATTCAGCTGCTGCTACAGGAAGGCACTGTGGAGGCCAGGGTGAAGGCTGTTGTAGGGCCAAGCTCCCGCGAAAAGCCAGTCGGTGGGGAGGGGGAGCCCACAGAAAGCAAACACCTTGCGGGCCCCTTCTGGTGCCCCCTATTGGCAGAAGCTAACAGAGCCTGCTGGCAAAGCCCGTCCCAACCCCACAGCACAGAGCCGAGTATGTAAGTGAGGGTCTCGCGCTCAGACCCAGTAACAGGGCTCTCACACCGTCAGCTGGGAATCCCATCCGCCCCACACCATTTCTCCTGAGCTGGCGAAAGCAGCCCATGACTTTGGTATCTGAGCCCCACCTCACCTCTCAGCCTCTCGGTGAGAGCCTCACTGGCACGGCGCCTGAAACAATCAGCTGTAGTCTTGGATTGAATTAATTAAGACACC
>NC_138373.1:103810411-103917586 GCF_054177405.1 Leptonychotes weddellii | reverse complement strand
AAATAAAGCCAAAGGTATTCACATGTGTGCTCATTAAATCAAGATGCTTTTTTGCCTATTAAAGTATTGGCTATCTTTTGAAATAATAATATGTCAATGTTGTTTGAGTGTGGCATTCAAATTAGGTCAACCCATTAGAAAACAATTAGCGGGGGCGCCTGGGTGGCTCAGTTGGTTAAGCAACTGCCTTGGTTTCGGCTCAGGTCATGATGTGGGGTTCCTAGGACCGAGCCCCCATCTGACTCCACGCTCAGCCGGGAGTCTACTTCTCTCCCTCTCCTTCTGCCCCTCCCCCTGCTCGTGTGCCCTCTCTCTAAAATAAATAAACCTTTAAAAAAAATAGAAAACGATTAGTGAAAAACCGTATCTATGAAGATGTTCATCATTGTTTATATATTGTTTATATAGCCTGAGAGAGGGCGAGAGGGAGGGAGGAAGCAGCCCACAGATTCTACAATAGGGGAGTAGTTGAGTAAGTTATGAAACAGTCCCTCATGAGTATAAAATGCCTGCATTTAAAATCAGTTACGCAAATAGTGTTGTACTATGGACAAAAATACTTAACTTTCAGAGAGAGTGGATAGAGAGACACCTGGGTTCCAGTCCTAGAAGGGTCACTTTGCACTGTCTCCCTGAGCCTCGATTTCTTTATCTCTAATATCAGAAAAATAGCTACTTCACAAGACTACATTAAGGATTAAATGAGACAGAGAAAACAACCCATGCAGAGCCTGGCACACACTAGGGTATTTCATACGTAGTGAATGTTTTTCTTATTGCCTTCGGTAAACATGCAGGATGGGAAGGTATAGCGTTTCAGTTCTAATTATATTTAAAAGAAAACTGAAAACTGAAAGGAAATACGCTGAAGTCCTAAACAATGGTTGTATTCGAGTGGTAAAATTATAGATAACTTTTCTCTTTCTGTTTCCCAACTATTAACCATGCAGTTTGGCACTTTAAAAATGGCAAAATAGGGCGCCTGGGTGGCTCAGTTGGTTAAGCGACTGCCTTCGGCTCAGGTCATGATCCTGGAGTCCCTGGATCGAGTCCCGCATCGGGCTCCCTGCTCGGCGGGGAGTCTGCTTCTCCCTCTGACCCTCCCCCCTCTCATGTGCTTGCTCTCTCTCATTCTCTCTCTCTCAAATAAATAAAAATAAATAAAATCTTTAAAAAAAAAATAAATAAATAAATAATAAAATAAAATAAAAACGGCAAAATATATATCATTTTTAAGGACAGGTGTTGAACAAAACCTTCCAAAGATCAGAACAAGTCATAATTTATTAGCCAGTAAAAAAGTTCAACGTGTTGCCTGCCTACCTGCCTGCCTTTCTTCCTGCACAATTCAGTCCCCATGCTATTAGATGGGGGAAGCAGGTATCCAGGCCAGGGTGCGGTAGGGGATTTCCTCTCCCAACACGGAAGACGGCATTTCTGCTGGGGACAGTGGCTGCAAGGGGAGATTGGTTATACACACAGGGATGATGGAAGGGGAAAACCAGAATGAACTGTGTGGTACTGAAATTGAGATTGAAGGTGTAAGTGTGGACTCGTGGCCTTCAAGATTGACAGGTAGATGAAAATACATAGATTTAAACCATGTCTGTGTATATACATACACACATAGACCTATATGTACATATATTCCTTAACTCTCTCCACTGATGATGTTTTAGATTCTATAAAATATTACATTTACTTGATATATCATGTATTTCCACTAAAAGTCTCTTTATTTCTACATTGTCCACTACCTGAACAGATTTTAGAATCACTGGTCTGGAACGTTGGTCTAGAGTATTGGAGCCTGAAGGCAACACTCTTTCCTGTCTTAAGGGTCCAAAAATCACTGGCAAGATTTCAAAAGCTATCAGCCCAGATCGTGGTTTCTAAATACCATTCCTCCCAAAAGGAACCAAAGTTCCTTGGAGAAATGGCTAATTCCGGTGCCGGCGCAAAGATACCACAAGATGAGTCAGGATCATCTTGTTCCAGAAAGTTAGGAAGCGTTTCAAGAATGGAGGAGGTACGTCAAAAGAACGCCAAAGCCAGCTTAAAGAAGCACCCACGGACCAAAGCTGGGACTATCTGAGCATCAAAATAAATGAATAAAATAGGAATCCCTGAATCTATACTAATATAAATAAATAAATGAATAAATAAGCATGAAGAGAAACAATTTTTTTCCATACAGAAGATGCTAAACTAACAGATGTAGAAGTAATCATGGATTCGGCAGACATCATAGTAATAATTAAGCCAGAAACATCAGCGATTTTAGAACTAGTAGGAGGTTTAATGAGGTTCGAGACATGTACACAGCCTCAAAGTATCTCTCCACAACATCATTTTAATTACAAAGAGGGAAAAAAGTAATTTACAGTGGTGGAAGCTGGAAGATACCATCTGAATCGAGTCATCAAGTGAAGATCACCAGAAACGGGACAAATTGAAATCTCACACTGCGTGATAAGATGCAGTCACTTCTGTGATATTCCTGCCGAAAATGCATAACCCAAGTCTAATCACGATGAGACATCGGACAAGCCGAAACTGAGGGACATTCTACAAAATCACTGGCTTATCATCCTCAGAAGTGCCAAGGTCATAAAAATCAAGACTGAGGAACTGCTCCAGACTGAAGGGGACCAAGAAGATTGACAACCAAATGCACTGGCGCATGATTCTGAATGGAGTCCTTTTGCTATAAAGGACATTATTGGGCAACTGGTAAAACTTGAATGGGGTCTCAGTGTTAGATGGCAGTAATGTATCCATGTTAATCTCCTGATTTTGATGGCCATCATGTGACTAAGTGAGAGAGAGAATGTCCTTGTTTGTAGAAGATACACACTAAAGTATTTGGAGGTAAGGAGGCATCAGGTCAGCAACTAACTCTCAAATGGTCAGAAAAAAAAAGTTCTTGGTACTATTCTTACCACTTTTCCATACATTAGAAATGATTCAAAAGAAAGCAAATCCAAAAAGTTTATTTCAGCTGTGGCCAAAAGCTCTGACTCTGTCTTTATCTCACTAAAAACAAAGGCTGTAGCCAGTTTGGTCAGCCAAACCTGTTCATCCTGATGGTCTGGGACAGGCTGTCAGGTGTGGGCTGGGCAAACAGCTCTCTGTCCAGAGGATCAGACTGGAGGCTGGGAGGGGGAGGGCTGGAATGGCAGTTTGGGCCGTGGCTTACGCAAGGAACCTCAGCATTGAGCATTCAGGAGGACAGTAGAAGCTATGGCCTCTAGGGCTTGGGATAGGAGGAGAAGCAAGCCAGTGTTCCTTCCACACCCCACTAGGACCAAGGTCATCCTATCGGGCCCCAAAGGCTCAGAGAAGGGGGAGCCCAGGGAAGAGAAGGGGAGAGGGTGAGGGAGAGTGAAGAGAGAATATAACCTTTGATTTCTGGTATTGTCACACTGTTGACACATCAGTATGTATTTAATCCACAGAGTCATCAAATTCTGTTGCCCTTGGACCTCCACGCCATTTCCCTGGGCTGTGTCCCCAGCAGGAACAGGCAGGGGCCCTGCTGGTGCAGTAGCCAGAGAAGCCAGAAGAGGGCTGCTGGGAGCAGGGATTCTAGCCACTAGTCACTGAGGGTTTACGAGGTTTGTTTCCACCCAGCAAAACTGCTGCCTCATTTTTTTGCATGTTTTAACAGTTCTGCAAATTTCATAAATGGGAACGCTCAGTGAATGATTTTTTTCTGCCTGTGTGTGTTTCAGTTGACTTTCTTCATGTCAGGGTGGCAGGGATAAGTCGAATCACTAACCGCTTCCCTTCATTTTTCCACCTGCAAAGGCTGTCTGAGGCACCTCATCCTAAATCCTATCATGTATGTGAATGCCTAGAATGGTGTGTTTAGTTACTGAGAGATGGATAAGCCATAGTTAGCTGTCCTAAGAAACCAGTAAGTTCTGGCTCCGGAGATAAGAAGCCAGGCATTAGTGGATACAAATAGCGTGGCTAAAATATTGACTACTACAAGGAACGGAGACCCTCCTCCCCATCATGCCCTCCCCACGGGGTGCTGTCCGTTGTGCTGAATGGTCAGTTTGCAGCCACAAGGAAAGATTGACCCCCTGCTTAGAGTCAAGAGTATAGGAGAGGGGCGCCTGGGTGGCTCAGTCGTTAAGCATCTGCCTTCGGCTCAGGTCATGATCCCAGGGTCCTGGGATCGAGCGCCGCATCGGGCTCCCTGCTCCGCGGGAAGCCTGCTTCTCCCTCTCCCACTCCCGCTGCTTGTGTTCCCTCTCTCGCTGTATCTCTCTCTGTCAAATAAATAAAAATCTTTAAAAAAAAAAAAAAAAGAGTATAGGAGAGTGAGCTGAAAGTAGGGTTTTCCCATCTTAGATACCCACTAAAGCCTGGAGAAGGCTCATCTGGGCCCTGATTGGAAACTGCTAGAATCTAGATAAAGAAGAGAGGCTCTCAGGGAACTAAGATGGGGCTCCAGATCCGGCGAGCTGGATTTGGGAGCTCTGAGGGAGGTAAGGGAGTCCTCAGGGTTTGCTCTGCCCCAGGGCTAGAGGTCCTGTAGCAATAGCCACAGCCATGAGCACAACGCCTTCTAGGGCATGGCCAGGCCCTTTTCAGACTGTTCTATCTGAAAAGCATCTACATATCACAGAGCCCGAGTCAACAACACCTTCAGCCCACAGAGCTGGGGGGTGCTCCGTTCCGCCCCAGGGCCTTGCCTACCCAGCCCCTGAGATCCAGTTACTGGCAACGGACATCACATCCGATCGTGATAAGGTCGCAGCCAGGCGCGTGTCTCTTCCTGCCTGGGTCCAGCGTCTGTCCCCAGTGTGAACTTTCTCCTCCCCAACCTGGTCTTGACTCATGCTTCCAGAATGGGAACTCGGGGATTCCTGCTGCCCAGCAGGAGCTGACTCATTGCTGGTCCAGGGGTAGCTGTGGAAGGGGCTCAGGGCAGCCGACAGCGATCAGGGAGGAGACACCTCTCATTTCCTGAGCACATACCATAGGTCACACTGCCACATTTCATTAGTATAACGATGGGGGGGCAGGGATTCTGCCCCTTTCTGGACAAGAAGAAAGTGAGTTTCTGGGGCGCCTGGGTGGCTCAGCAGTTAAGCATCTGCCTTCATCTCGGGTCGTGATCCCAGGGTCCTAGGACCGAGCCCCACATCGGGCTCCCTGCTCGTCGGCAGGAAGCCTACTTCTCCCTCTCCCACTCCCCCTGTTTGTATTCCCTCTCTTGCTGTCTCTCTCTCTGTCAAATAAATAAATAAAATCTTTTTTAAAAAAGGAGGAGGGTTCCTGTGTGGCTTGTTGGGCATCTGCCTTCGGCTCAGGTCATGGTCCCAGGGTCCTGCGATCGAGCCCCACATCGGGCTCCCTGCTCGGCAGGAAGCCTGCTTCTCCCGCTCTCACTCCCCCTGCTTGTGTTCCCTCTCTTGCTGTGTCTCTCTGTCAAATAAATAAATAAAATCTTTAAAAAAAAGAAGAAGAAGAAAGTAAGTTTCAGAAAGGATCATGCAGAAGTGAATTCAAAGGCCAATCTCTCAGCACTAAGCAACACAGCCACCCACTTAGCCTCAGGGGATGGGACTCCCTGGGGCAACACCCCTGGGAGCTGCCATTTGCTCTTCGTTCCTTAGCCAGCATCTGTGCGGGGCTTCCTGCCCTCTGCTGCATGGCTACTCAGTCCCTGAGGGCAGCCTGCACAAGGCCCACCTAGCTCTCCTGGAGGAGCCACGCTTGGCTGGTGAAGGGGGCACCAAGACAGAGATTGGTATACCCCTCCTTGCTGGCTCGCTGCTCCGGTGGTCGGGGAGGGGGTCTCCGGTTGGGACTGGAGCGTCAGTTGGGCAGTGTGGCCCTACACCCAGCAGGTGCTTCAAGGCAGGAGATGTGCTTGCTTTCCCCTGGCCTTGGCCTCAGCCTGCGGAGGGTGGGCAGCCTCCTCTCGTTCCTGTGGCTTCAGGTGCCTGAGTGATGTCAGGCGTGGGACTCACTGAGTCTGGGGACTGGTTGGAGGCTGAGGCATTTCTTTAAAAGCTTATAAATCACTACTTCCCCTTTCAGCCCAGCCCTACCCCTGGCCTGGGAGGACTCATCTCCACATACACAAAGACAGCTTCCCCCAGGCCCCCCAGGCTGCTCACACGTGTGCTCACGGAACCAAATGGCCACCCTCCTGGCCCCCACACCACAGTGAAAACACATGTACCCATCAGCCTAAGTCCCAAAGGCAGGCCCGTGTGACACGCAGATGTTGGCGGTGAGCAGCCCTCTCCCTCCTTCACACATACACTCATGTGTCTTCATGCTGTTCCTTGCTCACCGGTGTCCCCAGGCAGAGATGAGATCCCACTGGGCAGTGCCCTCAAGCTCCTGCAGGCACCCACAGAAACGTGTGCCTTTCCACTATTGAACATGCTCTCGAGTGTACACACTCATAAGTAGACAAGGGGCTTACAGGCAAAGCTCCGCAGAGCCCACATTCCACTCCCACACTGCAGTGTGCGCTCCAGACTCACACACAGATAGCAGGCGGGACGTACACACCCGAATCCCACTACCCCACCGGACACACACATGCATGCATGAATGACTGCGCACCGTTCCCATACTCACTTGCATCCTAGACATACAGGTGTGGCCTCGGGGGTGCCTGGGGTGAGAACGGGAGCAGGGAGGGACCCAAAGCTGGCAGGAAGCCACCATCCCCAGCCCGGCCTCCAGGGGCTCCGGAGAGTGAGACCTGGTCTTAGCCAAGCCCTCCCTCCGGCAGGCCTAAGGCAGCAGGCGGCTGGCTGGGCTTCAAGAGACAGACATTCTGGAGAGAAGACAGCCAGACTCCCTGTCTTATGTTGGCTGACCTCCTGCCAAGATGGGCTCCAAGAGGGGAGAATAGGCAGCTTGAACTTGGGAAGGGGAGAGTCAGAGTTGGGGCAAATGAGTAGAAGAGAACCTGAGGGAACAGGGAGGAGATGAGAAAGGGAAGATGAGGAGGTACTGAGGGGGACAGAGAAGCCAGGGGAGGGACGAGGGGAAGAAGGAGAAGAGAGAAATTAAGAGAGCTAGAAAGGAAACCATAGGGAGAGAAGTAAAGGAGGGGACTAGGAGAGAAGAGGAGGGAGAAAAAAAAAAGTGGAACGAGGATTCACAGAGATGGGGCAAGGAGCCTGAGAGAGTGCCTTTTCCAGAACCAGGAGCCCCTCATGGGGGTCCTCCCTTTCCCCTCTCCTGGGCTAGACAGACTAGACCACCCTCCACCTTGCCCCACTGGCCTCTATGCCCCGGGGGCTGCATGCTCCCTCAGCACCTTGGCCGGCCCACAGGAGGGGGGCCGGGGTGCTGGGCCAGAGCATCTTTTGACCCCACTCACTCAGCTGCTCCCCCGGGGTACGGAGAAAGCTGGGACCCCTAAGATGGAGCTGGAAGTTCTTATTGCCCGAACCCACCCCTGCCCCGCTGCTGGTGGGCCTTTTTTCCTCCTATTCCCGGTTCTGTAGAGTAGAAGACAAGCAGTAAAATGCAAAGATTTGGAGACTTTCAGAGCTAGGCGAGTCCAGGTTCCTCACTCTTTCATGCCTAAACCATCACCCCATCTTCCCTGCCCTCCCAGCCCTGGGGGCCTGGGTAATGAGAGAGCAGCTCAGGTCCCAGAGGGGAGAAGGAGGCCTTGGCCGGGACCGTGTTCACTGTTCTTCACCCTAAACGCTCCCCCAGAACCCCTGTCCTCCAGCCCCTCCCAGAGCACTCCAAGAGCTCGGTCATCATGCCCAGAGCCCACCTCGAGCCATTTTATGGCTAATGGGGAACTGTATGGCCATGGGCTCTGCCCCTCCCCCTTTCTGTACCCTGGAACCAGGCCCAGGTAGAGAAACAGTGTTTTTAATTGGATACTCCAGGTGGCAGGGAGAAAGGGGTTGCACTCTCCATCTCTCAGATGAGAACACTGAGGTTCTGAGAAGCAGCATGTCTGATCTAAGGCCCTGTGGAGCAGACCAGCCTTTGAGGCCTACAGCGAAGAGGTGGTGTAGCCAAGGCCACGGTCAGGACACTGGCTTACTCTTCCTCCTCTTCTGCCCCCTGCCTCAGCCCTCCCCTCCATCAGAGCCTGACTCAGCCCCTGCCCCATCCCACCCACACACCTGCCTGGGCTCCAAACCCCCTTCCAGGGGAGTCCTACTCCACCCATGCCTCCCACCTGGGCAGGCCCACCTCAGCTCCCCGTTCCAGATTCATACCCACTCCACAATCATCCCACCCCCTCCCCCTCCCCCAGAGCACCCCACCCCCTTCATCGCTCCCTCTTCCATGACCACCCCATCCTTCCCCAGTCCCAGAGCACGGCAGCCCTTGTGTCTGACCACATCTCTGCCCTACCTAAAAAGCCTTCAATGGCTCCCACCTCCCCTTGAGACACAGTATACACTCCTCAGTGTGTGCATTTTACTTAATAGCCCGCGTAATTTTCTGGCCTTATCTGCACCCACTCCCGCCCAACACCCCCAGTGCCCTCCAGCCACACAACTGCTCTCAGGCCCCTGGCTCAGTCTGCAGAGCTCGGCTACACCTGACTCCTCACCACCATCCTGGGCGGTTCAAGGGCAGCCCTCAGAGCTCCTAGAGCCCTCCGAATGCCTGTCTGAATCCCCCTCTAGGCAGGTCGAACTCCTCAATCTTTGCCCAGTGACTATCCTCAGCACCTGGCACACCGCTCAGCACCTAGTAGGTGTTTTATAAATATTGTCTAATAATGGTTAGACTCTATTCCAGTGATGGTGTGTCTGGCTCCCCTCTCCGCCAGTGCAGACCAAGAAGATGCTCGGCGGGTAGGGTAGCTGGCAACCAGTCTCCCTTCAGCCCCCCACCCCATGCTCCCTCTCTGGGCACCGAGCCCGCCCCTCCTCACGGGCTTCACAAGTGGTGCAGGCCCACCACCAGGGCCTGAGGCCCCGAGCCCTATACCCAGGAGAGCTGACTCAACAGCCCAGCAAGAAAGTTGGGGGCACACCTTGTCAACACCAAGCTCCCTTCGTACCTTAATCCCCTGGGACACTACAATGGGTGGCCAAGGGGGCCTGAGACTCCCTTCCCACCACCTGGCTGCTGGTCTCTGGGCCTCTGCAGAGCCCCCTAGGGGCCCGAAAGGGTAACATCACCTTCTTCTCAAGAGCTCTGCCTTCCTTCACTTCCTGCTGGAGCAGGGAGATGAGGCATGTGGGTCCTGCCCTTGGGAAGCTTCCAAAGTGAGGAATGAGGCTGTCACCCTGGGCCCAGACAGACCCAGGGACAACACCAGGCCAAGATGCAGGCGGACATGGCATTTGGATGATGACAGCCCACAGTTCTAATGGCTACTCCTCATTAAGCACTTACTAAGTACAAGACTCCAAGCTAAGCAATTTATAGATGTTTTCGCACTTAATCCTTCCCACAAGTCTATGGTGTAGGCATAATCCTTATTTTTGTAGACTGGAAAAGGAAGCTCAGAGAGAGCTAGGAATCTGTGAGGCATCACAGAGTGGGAGAACCGAAATTCAAATCCAGATCTGCCAACTCCAAAGCCTAGGTGCCCTTCTGACCCCATTTCATGGCCACCCCAAACCCAAGGTGGGGGTTTCCCTAAAAGCCTCAAGGACTCCTCACTGCCAATAGCAGAATGTGTCCCAGCTGAGGTGCCCCACAACCCAGCCCCTGTTTGCCTTCCCACCTTCACCCCCACCCACACCCACCACACCTCAGATTTCACTCTTGACGTTCTCCAAGTCGGGCCCTCTGAGCTTGCTTCTGCTGTTCACTCAGGCTCAAATGCCTGCCCCATTTTACAGATGAGAAAACAGAGGATTAAGAATTTGAAGTACCTAGCCCAAGGTCACACAGTTGGTTAAAACCCAGGTCATTAGAGCATCAAGTAATAAAGCATTAATTTGTGTCACAGACAATTAGGGAATGGGAAGTAGCAGGATGTGCTGCTCGTGTTGCCAAAGAAAGTAGAGGAGAGAGATTCGGTGAATTCCAGAGCAGAGGGCAAATTCCAGAGCGCAGGGCACCTGGCTAAACTTTGAGGAATGGCAGGATTCGGATGGGCTAACTTGAGAGAGAAAAGTGTAAGAAAAATACAGAGACAAGAGAAAAAAGAGAGGGAGTGGAAGGTGTGTCAAAATTAGGGAGGCAGTCGCCTGGTTGGCTCAGTCAGTTAAGCGTCTGCCCTCAGCTCAGGTCATGACCCCAGGGTCCCGGAATTGAGTCCTGAGTCTGGCTCCCTGCTCAGCGTGGAGCCTGCTTCTCCTTCTGCCTGCCACTCCCCCTGCTTGTGTTCTCTCTCTCTCTCTCTTTCTCTGACAAATAAATAAAATCTTAAAAAAAAAAAAATAGGGAGGCAGTGTGACATGGGGAAGGCACTGTGACATGGGGGCCAGGAGACTTAATGTGTCCCGAGGATTACTATGTGATGTTGGAAGAGGCCTTTCCCTCTCTGGGGGATGCCCTCTCTGTAAATGAAAGACCGAGGAGACCTGGTGGTCTCTGGAGTCCCACCAGGCCCCGACATCCTAGGATTTTGACTGTGTATGTTGCTACTGGAACTCAAAACCCCAGGTTTAACCCCAGACTCACTGATGTGGGCCACAGACTTGGGTTCCAAGAGCAGGCAGGCGCAACATGGCACCTGACAGGACACAGCTGAGGGTTGGCCCCATACACACCAGGAAGGGTCCAGGGTTCCCTCTTTTCCACGCATCCATGCTAGAAGTATGTTTGGGCTCACCACAGTGGGTCCAGTCCTGAAACAGTGGTGAATGAGGTCAAGGTGGAATTGTGGGCTCATGGGGAAAGAATGGGCTATGCCCACCAGTAGCTACAAGCCTTGCCCCAGTTCCTCCTCGGGAAAGGGAAGGAAGTGGGCGTCCTTGGAGAAGGGGCAGAGAAAACTTTCTAGGAGTAAGGGTGGGGGTGTCAGGACTAGAATAAGTGGTCTGCCAAGTTGGAGGACGTTTGGGGAACAAAAATGGTCCCCAATTAAGACAGCACTGCTCCCGCCTTGCTCCCTCTTGCTGCAGTTCTGATGTGATGCTCCCTTTCTGACTCAAGAGGCGCCAAACAGAAACAGGCCCACCCGCCTCTGCGTGGCTGACTCCCACTGTCTGGAATGTGAACTCACCTCTTACCTTTCCTGCCTGTTTGCCCTCCAACTCTTGCCCTCAAGAACGCTGTCTTATTCACCACTGAACGCTCAGTGAAGGAATGAGTGAGCACTTGGGAGCCCAACTCACTGGATCCTCATGATGGATCAAAAAGCTGGAGACTCCCATCTCTTGAATGGAAAGTCCTTCTTGAAGTCTAATCTCAAGCCTTCATGACATGGCACAAGCCAGTGTTCCGCTTGTGTTAGAATCTGTGGACTGAGGCGGACCAGATGAGGCTGGCTGCTTAGAGAAGCCACCTCCCTGGAAGGGGATGGGGCCAGGAGGGAGATTACAGAGGCGCCGGGCCCAGGGCTCCGCCATGCACCTGCCACGGCTCCAGTGAAGATGAGAAACCTGCCACTTACCCCACCCCATGATCTCATGGCTGTGCTTGCCAGGGCCTGGCTCAAGGAGCAGGTGCTGATGGCAGGGCCTGGGCACAGAGCCCAAGGACAAGAAGGCGGGAAGTCTGCGAGGGACAACAACAGAGCTGTCTCCAAAGGGCTCAGATGCAAGGTCCCTCTGGCCTCCGTGTGCCGCCTTTGGCCAGTGACCCTCCGGGCTCCTCCTCCCAGGGGCCCACCCGCTGCCCAATCCCCAGGAACAATGGATAAGGGGAAGAGAGGCTCCCTCTTCTCCCCCAAGGGTCAGTCTCTCCTTTGGCATCTCATTCAGCTCCTCTCTGCTCCAAACTGCTGGCCTCGGGCAGGATGCCACTGTTTTAAAGCTCGGAGTTTGTTGGGTGGGAGACGGATGGCCAAATCCTGTCATTCCTGAGGCTGCTGCAGGCACGCATCTAAATGCCAGTTTATCAAGTGACCTTGCAGCCCCAAAAAGATGTGTCTGTCCCAGTCTCAGGTCGTCCCTGGAGGTGAGCACAGAGCAAGAGTCACCCTCAGTCCCCACGTTCTCCCGTGTCTTGATCCTCAGCCACTCCTTTCCCGGCCCACCCCGAATGCACCTCCCCAGAGCTCCCCTCCACCCACCACGAGATCCACAAAATCCACAGCTGGGGTCAAGAGATTCCTCCACCCAGCCCTGGTTGGATAGGCTGCAGCTTGCAAAATATAGCATGGGGAAACCCGGTGCTGAGCTCAGCCTCAGCCCTCCTGCTCCCAGGGGTGAAGAGTCATCAGGGGCCTGGACCCTCCGGGGCTCCATCTGCCTCTCCATTCAAAGGTGAAGCCCTCAGCCTGGACCCAGAGCTCTGTCCCTCGAGGTGCTCTTTCCGCTCCCCACCTCACTTCCATCTCAGCCAGGCTCCCTACAAATCCTCCCTTTCCCCACCAGGGAGCTCCTATCCAACCCTAGGGAAGCCCCGAAAACCACAGCGGTGCTCTTCCTCAAACCCTGGCTCTGTCCTTATCCCCCACCCCCACACACAGTCCATCCTCCCCTCCCCACTCCTGCCCTCCAAGTCCCTCTCTGTAAAGGAAGGGGGTAAACTGAGGCCCCTCCCGCTCAGGAGCTCCGTGAACCTGGGGTTTCTCTCCACTGCCCCAGGCCCAGGCTCAGCCCTGAAGCAGCCGAGCATGGAGACAGGCTGACTGTGGGTCTGCTGTCTTCCCATTAGCCCCCTGACCCCTTGAGAAGGAGGCAGCAGGCCTGATTAGCAGCCGCGGCACTTCTCAGAATCCCTGTCAGCCTCCCCAGAGGCTCCACACTCCTCCCGCATCTCTCTCCCCAGATACCCCAAGAGAAGATGTCTGGACGGACTACAGGCCAAACTGGGTCAAACTCCTGGAGAGAGGACCTGGCTCGAGGCCACCCTGTCTTCCCATGTCATTTCCAAGTGGCACCAAGTGGGCCGGGCAGGCATGTGGCTGGACGATCCCCACCCAGGAGTCAGGGCAGATTCCCAGGGGAGCAGGTCACGAGCCAAGGCTCTGGGGCACGGCTCCTAGGAACTGGCTGGTTCCGGAATGCTGCAGCTGCTGCTGGGGTATGAGGTGCATGCTGCTCCCCCTGCCTACCCGCACCCCAAGGAAAGCCTTGTCCCTCCCCAGCCTGGTTCGCACACACCCCCACCCCTCTCTGGGAAGCTTTCTCCAGCCAACCCCACCCAGCTCTTACCACCGCTTATTCCGCGTCCCCTTGCCACTTAGATCCAGAGTTTTCCCTGTATTCAGTTGCCCTTGGTTTATGTGTTGCTTTGCAAATGTTCTCATAAAGCTTCATATTCCACGGTCATCACTAGTGTGAGTCCTTCTCTCTGTTAATTAAGCCCATTTTGCTGGGATATTAGTCCCTGCCCTTAAAAGTGCCAAGAAGACTCTGGAATCTAAGTCATATCTCTCTTCCTACATTTTTTTCCTCTTGATAATCAAGCAATCTCACCAACGAAATTCTCAAAAATAAGCAGCTTCTCCCCACATCCAAGTTCTTGCCTTGGTTGCCAGAGAGACCCCAGACAAGGTGGTATCAGGGCAGGAATCTCTGGGGAGTACCTGGCGGAGGTCAGCTTTTCCTCAAGGGAAGCTTCTCCCTCTGGAGCACTGCAAAGCCTTCAGACTTCCCTCTTCCTGGCTTCTGGAGCCAGGCATTATTTACGTGCTCTGGACCTTAGTTCCCGCATCTATTTAATGGGCACAATAATAAGAACACTTGAAAAGGTTAGTAAAGACTGGAGCTGATATTCGTAAAGCCGCCTGAAGCAGGCACTGTCGCATCCCCATTTTGCAGAGGACCACGGTGCAAGTCACCTCAAGGTCACATAGCCAGTTGAGGGGGTGCATTCATTAACCCGGAAAACCTTCAGGGAGTCCCCACTGAGCCCGGCAGAGTACTAAGCTCATCTGCTTATCTAGATAAACTTACAGCAGGAGGAGACAGACCTGGTGGGAACCATGGAGGATGAAGCAGGCTCGAAGCTCACAGAGAGTATGAAGGAACAGGCTGTGGGCTCACAGAAAGCCACCAGCAGCCCCTCCCCAGCTCCCCTATCCAGTCCCAAAGGCTATTGCGTTTCATTTCAATCCTAAGAGACGGATCAGTGGGGTCAGCAAACGAGGCTTCAGCGCTGGGACGCCACACGGGGTGGTTTGCCCTGGACCCCGTGAACTCCTGGGCCATCCAGACTCCCTCACTGTCCAGGGGAGGCCCCGGGGCAGAGCCTCTTGGGCACAGCGGCCATCTGCCTTTACAGAAGCGAGGAGGGGCTGGGGGTCTGAAGGGGGAAAAGCCGGCTCTGGTCTATGGGAGCTGATACAGGCCGGGCTGCTGGGGTTCCAGGGCACCTTGTGGGGAGGGGCAGCAGGTGCCTCCCAGCCCTGCCGGAGACGGAGACGGAGGGCAGGGCGCAGAGCTGGAGCTGCCCGCCCAGGAATGCCATCCGCCAGCGGCCAGGATTCCCAGCCTACACTGGGCACCCCAAGGGCTGCGGGGGAGGGGGAGCTGTGCTCCTCCCCGCCCCCTCTGACACCCAGTGGGAAATGTGTTGAGCTCGTCAACATCTCTCTGGCCACAAGCTGAGTGCTCCCGTGGCTCCTAAATGATGGGGCAGAAGCCAGGTCATTAGACAGCGGAGACTGTCATTAGTATGGGTGATGCCACCACCGCACAGACGGTGACAAACAGTCATTAGTGGCTGTGTCACGGGGCTGGGGCAATGTTGGCGGTGTGCAGGGAGCCGGGCTGGGGGGGCACACGCTTGCACACGCACATGCTCACACCCACAGACAGTGAGGACATACACTCACGCAGTCACGTGGGGGTGAGCAGACACACATCTGCACACCTGCGTAGTTACACACTTAAACGTTCACACACTCCCAGAGGGGCCTAGGTAGGCAAACTGGCGTGATTCCAGCTGGCACGTTTACAAGGGATGTGAATAGACACATGCGGCCACACCTGCGTGCTCACACGGGGACACCTGGGTGCGACTGCACACTTCCCTGCTCACTCGTTTATGCGGGCGTGCAAACAGACACACACTCTCATATGTTCACACTCACATAGGGAACATGAGTGGACACACTTGCACACGCACATGCTCACACAGAGGTGTGAGTAGGCACACGCACATGTTCACACACTCACATAGAGGTGATACACTCACACATCCACACACTCTCACGGGGGCACAAGAGACACATGTTCTCACACTCACACAGCCGCACAATCATTCATACACACAAGGTGTGAGGAGACACGCACACCCCTAGGGGCATGGGGAGGCCTACTCACACACTCACACATTCATACAAGGGTGTGTGTGGACACACATTCACACACTTGCACACTCACATGTTCACACACACACACACACACACAGGCGAAGAGACACACTGCCCAGGGGGGCCCACAGGATCTGAGATGCCCCCACACACACACGCCAGAGGGGCAGGGCCCTAGATCCTCCTACAACCAGGTACCCAAATACACAGCTATCTCCCCACTGCCTTGAGAGGAACACACAAGCCATCAGGGGCCCCAGGAGAGACTCTCAGACACCCCCTCCCATCCCCCCCACCCCCCGCTTCAAAGGACCAACACCCAGGATGGAGAAACCGGGCAAAGCGCAGAGGCAGACAGGCTATGTGTGCCCTAAGGGAGGGGCCAGGGTTGTTTTAACACTGTAGGCCCCCACACCCCAGCCCTAATGGCTAGCAATGCCCTGCCTTACTTGAACCCTCCAGGAAAGGGGCTACCTTGGGCATGTTTCCAAGAACTCCTGAGCCCCACGGTAGGGGAGACGCAGGAAGGGGAGGCTGGGACCCAAGGAGGAGGAGAGCTCCTATAGGGGAACCTCCGGAGGAGATCTTTGTCCCAGTTCCAACTCCCCTGCCACCCTCTTCCTCAATAGTTTTCCGTGTGCAAGCCGTGGGCCCAGCTTCCAGCTCCGAACCTGAGGGCAGGGATGGGAGGGCAGAGAGGCAGCCTCGAATGGTGGGCAGAGCTTACTCATCAGACGTGGATGGTGGAAGGGAGCCGAGTGGAGGCTGACTCCTGGGTTCAGATCTTAGCTCTGCCCCTACTTGGGCATGTTGGTTTCCTGTCACTGCTGTAGCTAATGGCATGGCCATGAACTTAATGGTTCCAACCAACAGAATTGCATTATCTTACAGTTTGAAGGTCAGAATTCCAAAACGGGTCTCAATGGGCTTAAAATCAAGGTGCCAGTAGAGTTGCGCCCCTTTGGAAGGTATTAAACAAAGAGTCATTCCCTCATTTTTCCCAGCCTCCATCACGAAAGCCCCCCATCACGTGGCCCTCCATCACGAAAGCAGTGGCCAGATGAGGCTGTCCCATAGCGTCGCCCTTCTGCCCCCCTCTTCACATTTAAAGGACCCTTGTGAGGACCCGGGGCCCACCTAGATAATTCCGGATAATCTCCCCACCTCAAGATCCTTAACTTCATCACATCAGCAAAGTCCTGACAGGCTTGAGGATTAGGACAACAACCTTTGGGGGCGTGCACTATGCTGTCTACCACACTGGGGGATCTTGGACAAGTCATTTCACCTCCCAGAGCCCCAGCATCTTCAACCGTGATCTGGAAATCACTCCTACCACATGGGTGGTCATGGGGATTTAGAAGGCCACATGACCAGGAAAGACTGTGCCTCACTGGGGGAGGTAGGGACGGAGAGGGCCAGGTCAACAACACTACCTTCTCCCTTTTGGGCTTCCTGAGGACAAAGGACTCAGCATGCTGCAGGAGAAAGGTGGCTGAAGGGCCGCAGAGGCTAGTGAGGGGGTCTCTGTGGGCTTGGGCAGGGGCTGACATTTGGAGCAAGGACCAGGAGGAGCTGCGGGTGTCTATGAGGGTCCCCGGATCTGGGAGGCCAAATGGGAGGGAAGACCATGAGGGGAGCCACCCCATGAGGCTGGGGGCACACACACCAGCTGTGACCTGAGCTAAGGAAGCAGGGTGGGGCTGGGCCTGCTGCACCTGCTTGTTCCTGCCTTCCTGTCCCTCATCTGCTGCCATCTGTTTGCAGGGCCCCCGGGGCCAGTGGATGGGCAGGAGCCCCAACCCACGCTGCTATTACCCTGTTAAGTGCAGACGGCAGAACGATGACCCAGGAAGATAAACCCCACATAGAGGAATCGCCCGCTGGAAAACAGTCATTAGTCCCCAAATTTGCCCAGTGCTGTTTGCCCGCTTGGGAGGGAGACAGCAATGGCATCTCAGAGAGGAGCTGAGGTCATCGGATTCCCACTGGCCGCCCTGCTCCAACCAGTGGCCCAGGCTGGGGGCTGTGTCCAGAATTCCCCCACCTCCACCGCCCCCCCCCACCCCCGACCCCACCGGCACCTCACTGGCTCAGCCCTACACCCTGCTCCCTCTGCTCCTCTACCCACCCTCCCTTCCCCTCTCTAGCCATGTTACCCCAGCTCTTCCCAGCAGCAACCCCCCCGCCCCGCGCTCCTCCCAGCTCCCGCCACAACCTCAGGGTTTAACCCAGAGACTCCCATCGGCAGGAGGAAGCCTGGGCTGGGGGCTGCACGTTTGGAGGCAGAAGATCTGAGTGCAAATCCCACATCCCTGCAAGCAGGCAGTGCAGAGATGGCCAGCCCACTGAGTAGCATCAGGGAGACAAAATCGGGTCACCTGTGTGAGTGCTTTCTGTAAGCCCGAGTACAATTGGAGTTATGGGGGCATCTGGAAGGACTTCGCCCTCCTTGCTCCCTGAGACACAGCAGCCCGGGCTGGCCTCAGGTCAGCTTTTCATGGACCGTTGCTTTAGAGACTCCCCACATCTACCTGCCTCAGAAGATCCCCAACAGGTGCTAGAGAAGGACACAGAAGGATGGGTAGGGGGAGGACCCAGCAGCGGGCACATGGTAGGTCCCGATAAATAGGGGCTGAGCGCGTCAAGTGCAACCACTAAGCTCCCACTGAATGCCAGGCACCGTGCTCAGCGTGGGGGAGACAAAGATGGATGAACCAGAACCATCATAGCTCAAGCTTCAGTTCTCTGAGAGCCCCACAGCTCTGAGGACCCCTGGATGAGGGGGCATCCCTGCTGCGGGGCGGCGTGCAGGCGGGTGGCTAGCCGTCCGGCCGCAGCTGCCCAGGGCTGGCAGGCCTCCGGCAGCTGGTTCAGTGCCCAGCACCACGGCGGGCTGCTGCCATCCTGGCAGGCTCCCAGAGGCCGGGCACCGATCGCTCGATAGAGAGCAGAGTATGGTTTCGGTCTATTATCAGAGCAGATAAAGGGAGCCACTGAAGCTTGGGGAGCAGCCTGGGCTTACAAATGAGCATCTCCAGATGCCCTACCACTCCCCCATCCTGCCTTTGTCAGCCACCCCAGCCTTCCAGTCCCTCTTTGTTCCTCTCTAAAAGCAGCCCCAGGGAGGGGGACACCTCCTAAATAGCTGTGTGTGGTGCCAGGAAGGGCAGGCTGAGGAGGCTGGAACCAGCCGGGCAGCAGGCCTGGAGGCAGGGGCTAAACAGGAAGATTCCAGAGTTCACAAGGTACTGGCCCCGGGGAGGCAGCGGGGGCCCCAGAGTGGGGGGAGAACAGCCAAGTCACCACCCTGCCTCCTTTGCCTTTGTATTGGCCCCACAGCTCAGCCCAGCGACAGGCGACGGGCAAGGCACGCCGGAGAGATGCGGGACGCAGTTCCTGAGTGAAGACACAGACAGGCAGGGGCAGACAGGGTGGGGGGCTTTCTTCCGGTGACCAGGATTGGGCTGGGGGGTGGGGGGACGCGAAGGAGAGGAAATAGGGCTCCAGAGCTTGTCTAGTGGGAGAGGGAAGAAACCTTTGCCCGAGTAAGCCAGAGAAACAAGTGCTAAATAAGAGAAGGCACGCTGGGCATTCGTTCAACAGCTATTTCTTGCACACCTACTACGTGCCACTGATGATAGTGCAGTGGACAAAGTCCCGCCATCCAGAAGGCTGCTTTTGAGAGGTCTCCGGCTCAGAGGACAAGTGAGGGGGCTATTGGGGAAGACTTCCCGTGGGGAGGGAGCTGCCTGGGTGGCGGGGTGAGGCTCCGAGCAGATAGAGGGCTGTTGGAAAAAACTGTCCTCAGGGGTGGAAGGGCCAGACACAGTGGGTGGCAGAGTGAGGGGAGGCCACCAAGACCCCTGTTGCGGGGGGCAGCAGGCGGCAGGTGACAGGGCAGGGTTCCTCCCAGGGAACCAAGGGGCCCCTTGGCCCTCCCTGGGAGGCGGTGAGCCACAGAAGAAGCAGGGCCCTCCCACCAGCTTCCCTTTGTGCAATTCTTCTTCCCGCTCCTCTCCACCCAGAAGCAGGCCCGGCAACCATGCCGAAATGCCACGAGCATGAACCCAGCACCCACACAGCCAGACACGGGCTGGGGTTCCCCAGGCAGGCCAGGCCTCCCCTCCCTCGGGACCAGGGGAACCTAGGGCCATGCATCCCACCCTCAGACCCTACAGCGAGGGCAGGACTGGGGAGCTTATGGCTTCATCCCTGCTCTTCCCCAAAGCATGTCTGACCAAACCCGAGGCCTATTGGAGCTTCTGCCAGCTTAGGCAGGCTGCTTTCTGCCTCTTTCTTTTGCAGGGAGGACCATCGATCTTCTCGTCCACCTAAGGCATTCGGCCTGACAGGAGGGCATCAGAGTTTCTACCCAGGGCTGAGTAGGAACCGAAGGGACAGGAAGCCAGGCATCTGGGAGTCAACCCATGGTGGGATGTGGGACACCCCAGGCAGAGAACCCAGCATGAACCCATGAACCCATGAGCCCATCCCAGTCAGCCCAGCTCAGCCTGGCAAGGAGGCAGCCAGGTCCTGGAGGACAGGGGCTCCGGAACCAGCTTCCAGAAATGGTCATCGAGCCGCCACTATTTGCCAGGCACTGGGACACCGAGGGGACAAAAACCACCACACACTTCCTGTGCTCACAGAGCTTGGCAGGGGAAGCAGGGACAAATAAACAACCAACAACAAATAATTACAAATTGGGTTAAGTGCTATGAAGACAGGAAAGTGTAATTAGCCTATGCTCACCTCTCCCTGGCCCCCGAGGCCTGCCCTCATTATAGAATACCCACAACTCTGTCTGATCTCTCCAGCACACTGCTGACTGAAAACCTCGCTTCACCCAGCAGAGCGAGGGAGTTGACAACAGTTTGAGGAACATCTGTTGAACAAAATGGGAGGGGAAAAAAAACTTTTAATTAAAAAAACAGCAATCGTCCACGTAGCTCATACAACCGAATTTGAGAGCCACTGAGGCCCAGAGAGGCCAACCATGTGGCCCCAAACCACACAGCTGGCGAGTGACGGAACCCAGACCAGAAACCAGGTCTCCCGTGCCCAGGTTCGGGGCTCCGCCACCACCGTGCGGCCCTGCTAGCGTCTCCTGAACCCCTTCCCAGTCTGAAGGAATCTGCAGCCTCCTGGCCCATTCAGATGCCTACTGGCAGGGCAGCGCCGTCCAGTAGAATCATACTCGAGGGTAGAAATGTTCCACACCTACGCTCTCCAACACGGACTCATGGCATCACTCGGCAGGTTCTGGGGAAATGGGGCCAGGGTGGTGGGGTGGAACTTGGCAGGGGCTGTGGGGAGAAGGAGGGTAGGAAGGAGATGAGACACAAAGAAGAAGGGCAGTAGGAGCAAAGGATCTTGTTTGACGTCCCAAGGAATCTTCCAGACTTTATCCCATCATCCACAGGGAGCCACTGAAAGACTTCATGCAAAGTAATGAAATGCCCTGAACGCAGCCTCCCTGGGCCCCCAAGGCGGTCACTTGCTCCTCTGAGCTTCGTGGCACCTCTGGAACTCCAGTAATAGTGGCTCTTGTCATCGCCACCATCCCCGACGCCATCCCTTATGCCACAGCTCTTGCTGCTATCTCAGCCTGAAACAGCCTTCCCTCCCCTCCTGGACAGCTCTTCCCCTCCCTTCAAGTCTTTGCTCCCTGCCCCCTCTGGGAAGGTATCCCAGACACCCTCACACGGGTCAGGGTCTCTCCCGGGTCTCTGTAGCCTGCCTGGGGTGTGAAGGAAGCGTAAACAGGCATTGTTTTAATTTCTCCATCCTTGCTGTTAGGTCCCCTTTCTTGGCCCTTGCCCCTCCCAAATCTACTCGCAGCTCCCCAACCCCCAGCTCTGGAGCCCTCAGAAATCCTTTGCGCAGAGCTTAGGTCATCCCATTCCCGAGACCTGCCACGGGGCAGAGCCTCCCTCCTGCAGCCTCAGGACAGGCCCGCTCAAAGGGACAGTCCAGAGGAAGGAGGTCGGAGTTTCTAGCCTCATCAGGCAAGAGGGCCCTGACTCAGTGCACAAAGATGTGGATGTGCCTTTGGGAGAGAGGAAGAGACACCAACGGGAACCTGAGCAGGCTCATCTGGGAAGTCTTCCTGGAGGAGTGACCTCGCCTTCCCACCAGGCCACGGAGTGAAACGAAGATTCTTCCCTGCACAGAAAGTCCCTGCCTGTCTCCCCAAGAGCCACATCCCGCCCCAGAGCCCCAGCTGGGCTAAGATGTGTTCACTGGAACATTCATCCAGCAACTATGCATTGCTATTCTGAGTTATTCCAAGCCTGTTGGCTCCAAGGGCCAGGCCTCGGGCCAAACGGGGAGCAAAGCATAGAGCAGAAACTGAAACTGTGACACACGATGCCATCCCCATAAGGCCACCTAGCCAGCCTGTGTGGACCAACTCAGACACCTCTCCTCCCCAGGGCTGAGAGGCAGCGAAGGAGCCCTGCACCTGGACTCTGAGTGGGCAGGACACTCTGAGCGCAATGGGTGGGCAGGGAAGCAAGAGAGAAGAGGCGGATGACAAAGAGGGAGACAGACCCGAGGTTGGGAGGGAGTGCCATGGAGAGATGGAAGAAAGAAAGAAGCAGAGAAAATGAGAAAACCCCCCTTTTCTTCTTTGAGGACCCATTTCAGGGGCCTGCGGGACAGCCCAGCCCGAGCCAACCCCCTGCCCTACCTTCAGCCAGCCCTTGCCTCCTGGAGGAGCAGAATTACATCTGTCACCAGTTCCAGGAGACCAGGGGCAAAGGAGCGAGGCTCAAGGCAGAGGGAGGGGGACTGAGATTTCTGTCCCTGGACCATGTAAGGACCAACCGGGACAGGCCTCCAGAATCCCAGAGGGGCCTGGGACATCCAGATGCTATCTCCAGCTGGGGTCACCCAAGCTCTCGCCCCACCTGAAACCCAAAGTAGGTTTGTTTGTGAGTACATCTAGGAGGGGTGTGGAGACTGTCCAGGTACCTGAGCATCCCCACAGAGACTGAAAATTCCACCCACCTTCCATTTCCCCTCTCCCAACCCCTCCCCTGCCAGGCTTCCTGATCCCTGGGAGGCTTGAAACCCTAGGTGGTTCGGCTCCTAACCAAGGCCAGGTGAGGGTCACATCGGGTCCCCAGTGAGGTTGGAGAGGCAGGGTCCTGTACAATTGTCCCCCCGCCCAAGGATGTCAGTGTGGGGCTAGAGGCTGGTGTGGGTGGAGCTCGGAGAGGGAAGGGAGAGAGGCGGGGGGAGGCGGAGGGGCTGGCTGCTTCCAGGAGTTGTGTTCAGAGCTTTTCCGCTGCCCTTCCTGTTCGGCAGCCAGAGCTGTGACAGCCAAAGACACCTCCAGGACTGCACCCAAGAGAGACTGCGGGGCCAGAGAGAAGACAGCAGGACCCATGTCCCACCCCCTCCATGCCTCCAAGAGGCCCGGCCACCCCAAGGAAGGCCATGCAGTGCTCGGGGGCCCCAGAGACGGCCCTGGCATGCCGGCCATGAAGCTCAGCCATTAACTGTGACTTGTTACAACTCAGAGGCTGACAGACGTCAGCACAAGTCAGCAAGAAACGGCAGACTTCAGTGATGCAGAGGCGCTTTTGAGAACTGGGGCATCAGCTCAGAGAAAATGAGGAGGTACAGCCAAGGCCCGGACAGCGAGAAGACAGTTCCTCTTGTGTCCCCACTGCCCTTTCTGGGGTCTCCAGGCTCAGAGGCTAAGATAAGAGGGAGGGCTCATAACTCCAATGGTCTGCGTTCGAATCTATCCCTGATAAACGATATGACCTTAGACAGGCACTTAACCCCCTCTGAGCCTCAGTTTCCTCCTCTGCAAATTGAGGCTGATGAGAACTAACTTGTCCACCTCGAGTGTCATAAGGACTAAGGGAACTAAACCAGATAAAGCATCGGGGACATATCTGACATGTCAGCATTGCCTGCCTCCCCTGTCCCCACAGAGCACGCATGGGCAGCCGGGGTGGGGGAGGGTAGGCCACTGAGGTGAACCACATGCCATCCAGATACCAGGTCAGGGAGGCTGGGGTGGGCCAGGCAATGGGTGCTGAGTGGAGAATGGGGCAGCATGTGTCAGAAGTGGGGGACACAGACACCATCACAGTGACCTGGTCACTCAGAAGTACCTGATGCCGGGGACTCAGGCTCAGGATACAGTCTCAGTCTCGGGACAGCTTGCTGTGCCCTGGGGAGCCAGAAGTACCCACTCTGTGGGAAAGAGGGCTGGCCTGGGAGGCGGGAGGCCTGGACTGGGCCACGTGGTTGGGGCAGTGGCTCCCCAGCTCCAGCCTGTCTCTTCCTCCAGTCCCAGAGGGGCCGAGAGCTCTTCCACCCCTGACCACCTGAGTCTCTCCCTGCTGTGGCCCCACCACCCCAGAGTGGCATGCCAGGCCCAGGGAGGGCACACAGGGCCAGCTGGCCAGGGCAAGAGTATCCAGGGACATCAGGCCAGGGAGGAAGGAAGAGCAGGCCCCAGAGAGCGAGTGACCACGGAAGTGAGAGAGAGGGGCCTCCGGAATCGAGGGAAGGTGGGATGGAGGGGACACTGTGGGCTCACTGAACCTTCTGCCGCCCCACCTGAAGCTCTGTGGGAACCACGTGGCATCTTTTCTATAGATCCTTCATTCTTAAGATGAAACAGGGGAAAGAGAAGGGAGGACAGAGGAAAGGAGGGAAGGGGGTGGATGGGGGTCAGGGACCCTTTCCCATAGCCCTTGAGGAAGAGCTGCATGCAAGCCCCGCCATCCCCCCACAGGCAGGCCCTGGGTCTTAGCCACCATTCACCGAGGGCTTCGTGTCCTGCCCTCCACTAAGTTCTGTGCATACACTGCCTCCCATGGCGGGGGGTTGGGGGGCGCCTTTCCATCCTGGACACAGAAGTCAGCTAACCTGCCTGAGGTCACCCCAGCAGCAAGCAGCCAGGCTGAGTCTGGAGCCCGAGTCTCACCTGTCCAAAGCCAAGGGCTCTTGGTCTTGGCCATCTATTTCCTCTCCAGCCTCTGAGACAGTGGGATGTGCTAGTAGGTGCTCAATAAACCCGAGGTCAAAGGAAGGAAGGGGGGGGGAAGACAGGAAGAGAAGATAAGCCAGGGAGACTCTTAGGCAGCTAGAAGATAAATAAAAAGGTGTTGTTTCCTAGTGCCAGATGGCACGCCGCCCAGGACGGCTGCCCTGCACTCTGGGAGCGCATGGCCTGCGCTTGCCTCATCTTTTCCAGAAGTATGTGAGCCCAGATACGTCAGCCTTCAGGTATGCAGTGAGGTCTGCAGAGAGAGGTGCTCTCTGCGCGCCTCTCTCTCCTTCCTCCTGGGGTCTGTCCTTACTCTGCCACCACCGCACCCCCACCCAGCCCGCCAGCCAACCCAGCCTCGCCGCCCCCCTCCCTGGAGCCAGACCCAGCTCGATAGGGGGGGCCTGTGAACAGCCCCCTCAAGCAGGCAAGTCTCAGGCCCCAGGGAGGAGATGTGTGCGTGGTGCCGGGGGAGGGGCAGGAGGATCGCATCATCTAACAGGTTGGTCGGGCTGGGAGGCGTCCCGCCCTCCTGGAGCTAATGAGCACTGTAGGACAGGTGTTTGCTCCTCAGTCCCCAGCCTGCCCTGCCTGCGACCAGAGCCAGCTGCCTGCCACCCCACAAAGGCTCACTCACACCCCCGTGCCCTCCCGCGTCCCGGGCCCGGGGGCCGCGATGGCCTGCCGCTCCTGCGTCGTTGGCTTCAGCAGCCTTAGCAGCTGTGAGGTGACCCCTGCGGGCGGCCCCCGGCCTGGGACCTCGGGATGGGGCAGCTGCGGGACCCCCGGGCCGGGCTTCAGCTCCCGCAGCTTCACAGGCTGCGAGGCACCTGGTACCATCCCCAAGGTAACCGTGAACCCCAGCCTGCTGGTGCCCCTGGACCTCAAAGTGGACCCAGCCATCCAGCAGCAGAAGAACCAGGAGAAGGAGGAGATGAAGGTCCTCAATGATAAATTTGCCTCCCTGATTGGCAAGGTGAGCTGAAGTAGGGGGGTGGCGCCTGAAGTAGGACGCCTGCTGGCAGAAGGGTTTGATAACTGAAAACTAAGGACCTTCAGACCTGGGCAGGTGGCTGAGCTCTGTATTTCTGGAGCATCATGCCACACCCCTGACCCCAGCCAATGAGGAGCCGGCAGGCTAGCTCTGAACAGAGAGCTGGCGAGAGAAGTCCCCAGGATTGGCATTGGGGGAGAAAGAGGCCCCGGGATGGCTCTGAGGGATGTCTGGGTAATAATGTGCTTCGTGGCTTGGGGTCACTGTCCCCCTAGGCGGACACTAGGGAGGAGCTCCAAGTGTGGCCAGGAGGATACCCCCTCATAGGAATGGCTGATGGAGACATGGTTTGCCGTCCGACTCCAAGGCAGGCGGACAGAGGAGATGAGCTCCCAAGGGTCCGCCCTCCTTTCCAGGCCTTGGCCCTGCTCAGCTTCCGGAGGTCAGAAGTGCCAGCAGGGCCAAAGGGGCACCTGGAGCCTCCAGAAGGAGGCTTTGGATTAGGGATGCCGCAGTAGCATGTCAGGAGATAGGAATGTAGAGAATCGGTGTTGCGAGTCAGAAGCAGACAAGGCAGCCAGGCCTCCCCGGCACCCACATGAGAGAGGGAGTGAGTCCCCAGCACCCAGACTTCCTATACCCCACTGCCGTGGCCGGTATGCTGGTGTGAGGCACTCCTGTCCACCTCCACCCCAGGGCATTGGCTTCAAGAGCTCTGAGAAAGTCCTGCCCACCCCGAGCCCACTCCTCATTCACCTCCTCCAAGAGACCTCTCCAGATCGGCCCTCCCAGCTCTGCCCCCCTGCCCTGCCCAGAAACAAGGATCATAATAGTAACAGCTGCATTAATTGCTAACTACATGCCAGGCACCATACTGGATGCTCTACATATTTACCTCAGTTTCCCTCAACAACCTTATGAAAGAAGTCCTTTTATGCCCATTTAACAGATGAGGAAAACTCAACTTCTCCCTCCTACTCAGTACACCGGAGCCCCATCCTTCTGCCCTCACCCTGGTCTTTGTCTGCACTTGTCCCCCTGCCTTGGTGTTCCCCTGCATGTTGCTAGGGTCCCCTGTAAGGTGGGCATCCACAGAGAGGGGCAGAGGGAAGAAGGTAACACGTATGGAGCATCTGCTTGTGCCCAGCTCTCTGCAGGAACTTTGCAAATGTGTGTCACTGGCTTACACGGCCACACTCCCCAGTGGCTATTTCCCCTACTGTAGAGATGAGGAGACAGCATCCCAGAGGTTAAGTGCCTTACCCAAGGTCACACTACCACCAGGCATACAGTCTGGACTTGAACTCAGGTCTGTGGGTTTGTTTTCCCCTCCCCCCTACTCATGTGCCCAGACCAGCGTTCCTGCACCCGCACCCAGGGTGTGACCAGGGTCGGGGCATGAGGAGGGGAAATGACAGCTGGAGAAGGACAACCATCCACTGAGGTGGCGCGTTCCCTCCCCCGGCCCCGGGCCTGGCCGGCTGTGCAGAGCCCTGCGCTGCTGGGCTGTGTGCCCTAGGAAAACAGCCTGCTGCCCTGGGAGGCAGGTCCCTGCAGAGCCACCTCCTCTCGAAACCGCTTTAATCCCTTAAAAGGAATGCTTCATGAGCTATGTAATTTGGCTCGGATGGGCGGCTTTTCTCTCTGAACGCCAGGGCTGATACCACCCTGTGCCTTGGCCTTGGGGACAGGAAAGATATGTAGGCACAGGGAGGGGGCCCAAGGGGCTGGGGTCCGGTGCCCGGGGGCCAGGGCGACACCCTCTGAGGTCTTTCGCAGAACTGGAGCCTCCCAACCCTAGAGCCTTGGCCTTGAGACGGATGCTCTTCAGGGTAGGACGCTGGAGCCATGGGTGCCCGCCTCTTGGGGACCCTGATCGCTGGGGCCAAAGAGCCCCAGCTGATCCACCAACCCTACAGAGAAGGTCGTTAGCTCAGTCTGTTAACTTATGTCCTCCCTGTCTCCTTGTAAAGGCCTCAAGGGCCCGAGGGAAAAACCCCATTCCTGGACTTGAATCCGGGTTCTACCTCTGACCAGCTGTTTAATCTCAGGCAAATTATTTGACCTCTCTGCTTCTCAGTATGCATCCGTGTAATGGGCTGGTCAGGATCAAATGGGATAATTTTTGAAAAGCATTTAAAAAGCACTTACCATGTGCCAGGTGGGTTCTGTTTGTTAAATAAAAAATATCATAAATGGGCCCAGCCCGGGGAGCTCTTGAACCTAGGTGGCCCCTTGCAGGCAGGAGCCTGAGAAGAGCCTGAGAAGAGGGTGGGAGAGCTTCATGGGTAGCAGTGGTACACGGGGCCGGGGCCGGAAAGAACTGTATGGGCCCAGGGGCAAGAAGCCATAACCAGCGCAGGCCTGGGGGGCTCTAGGCAAAGGGAAGAAACAGACAGGGGCCCTTCAACTCCTCGTCCCCTCTGGGCCCTCTGAGGCACCAAGAGAAATCAGAGCACACTGAGGAGGAGAAGGAGGAAGTGAAGGAGGAAGAGGAGGATGGGGGTTTGATCCCCAGGAGTCGGCCGAGGGTCCCTGGAGCCATGTTGGGTCTTCCCTCTGCAGGCTGTGTTTCCTTGAGCAAGCCACTTACCCTCTCTGAGCTTCAGATTCCGCCTCCCTGCTCTGCTCCTGCTCTGTAAACGGCCCTGAGCTCATGCCAGAGGCAGGGCGGGTAGGGGCACAGCCCTGAGAGGAGGGGGAGAGAGTAGCAACAGTAGGAGGGGAGGTTGAGGCAGGCCGGGAGAAGGCTGCGGTGCCATCCCACAGAGGCACGTGCAGACCGCAGACGGAATGGAGATGGGACAAGAGAAAGGACCGCCAGCAGCCCACCTGAGGAGGCTGTGGAAAGGGGACCTAAGAGGGGCAGTGAAAGGCCCGGGGACAGAGGGATGGGCACAATGTCTTCCCGTGGGCCTGTGCGGCCTCTGGAAGTCACCGGAACGACCACGCAGCGGGTGCCTACTGGCGGGAGGGTCTGATAACCGACAACCACCCCCCATGCCCCGGGGGGTCACTGCCAGCGTCTGAGGCCTCCCTCCCTGGGGAGCCCCCAGCCAGGAGCTCCAGCTGCCTGGGGCTGCTCGGTTCCCAATACGGAAAGCACATCTCTCCCCACCCCGGGCTGGGCCTGCTTTTCAGCTGGGCGGTGGGGCTGGGTCACAGTGAGTTCTGTGTTTGTGGGCTTCAGTTTCTTCCCCTGTAAAACGGGAGGCAGGTAGACCAGGGGTTTGCTCTCTGAGGCCCCTCCTAGAGTGCTGCCTATGATCTCAGGGCAGGGGGTCAGTCAGAAGGGGGAGGAAGGGCACTAAGAGGTGAGTGATCAGCAGCCTTGACAGGTTAGAGCGATTAACTGCTTCCCCAGCCCTCCCCGGGCCTTTGTTCCAGAGAGGGAGGAGCCTTGTGCTGGGAAGGTCCTGGATAGGGGTGACTTTCCATCCCCACCCACTGAGACAAGAAACTAACCCCCCCCCCACACACACACACACAGCAGCAGCAGGGGAAAGGGCTGCCCCATGTCTCACAACCAAAAGTGCTCTCTGGCTGGACTGGCTGGACTGGCTGGCCAAACGCACACCATCCCCCAGCGGCTGGTACTGAAGCATAGGAAACTGAGGTGAGACTAAGGGAAGGACTTCCTGGTGTAAAGGGTGTTTTGTTGCTTATGGGTGGAGGAGGGAGCCTCACATCTCCCCTCTCACCTCACCCTCAATGTAAACACAGGGCCCTGGCTTGTCAAATCGGAAGGAAGGTGGAGTGAGCAAGGATCTCCCCCACCAGACATCCCTCTCACACACGCCGGTAGGACAGAAACCCTCTTGACTGCCATCCCTACGGAACCTGTTTGGCTGTAACAACAGCAGACTGTAGGCTTAGGCTGGCTGTGAGCTGAACGTCCCAGCACAAATGGGAGCTAAGCAGGGCGATGACAAGCCCACAAGGCCATGGCCCAGGGTTCCTGGTGGCGTTGTCTACTGCGAACGTCAAAGGGGACTTCTCAAGGATGGTAGGGTGTCACAGGAAAACCCAAGAATGTGGGCAGGACAGGAAGAAAGAGGAGGGCCCACCTGGCCCCCAAATTCAAAAGAAACGGGGAGTCCATGAAGGTCCAGAGTGGGCAGCGGCCATCAGGTGGGCCTGCCTGAGAAGCTTGGCCACCAAGTCCCTTGACCGCCCTGGGCCCTCACCTCGCCCTCTGTAGATGAAGAGTACAAACCAGTGACCCGAAAGGCTCCTGCCTATGATTCTGGCTCTTTCAGCCGTGACCGTGAGAGCTAGAGCCATCAGCGGGCAGGGGGCAGCCAGCAGCCTGGGGAACACCCCGGGGCTGGTTGTCACAGCACCCTCGTGACCACAGCCTGCCCAGGAGCCAGGCCCCAGCCGTCTCTCGCAGCTGCCCCTGACGTGGGCACCAAGTGGTAGGGATCCCAAGAAGAGAGCAGGTGGCTCCCCATCTGACGGGGAGGGTGGGAGGTCCGGAGAAGTGAGGAGCAGATAAACTGAGGACCTCAGAAGGAAGGGAGGGGGGGCCTTCTTCTGAGCTGCGATCCTTTTTCTTTTCCTTTTCTTTTTTTTTTGTTTTTTAAGTTTATTTATTTCAGTAATCTCTACCTACACTCAATGTAGGGCTCAAACCCACCCACAACCCCAAGGTCAAGAGTCGCATGTTTCCCCCCCACCCTCCCCCAATGAGCCAGCAGGGTGCCCTTGAGCTCCGATTCTTGGAGGCTTCCTGCAGGAGGGGAGCTGGGAGCGCAAACGGGGAGGGACGGGGATGGTAGAAAGGACAGTCAGAGGAAGGCTGGAGCCTGGAGAGAACAGGCAGCCTGGGCAGAGGCAGGGGGCCCCCCAGGCTGCCCTGGGCTGGACTGGGTGGAGGGCAGGAGAGGATTCAAGAGGGATCCTGACAGCGTGCAGTGGTTGGGCCGGGAGCCGCGGGAGGCCCTGCAGCAGTGTGAACGGGAGAGAGGGAAGGAGGCAGTTTGAGAGAAGCAGCTGTGCCCAGAGCCCTCCCCGTTGTCACCCTCAAGGCAACGCCGGCCCCAACTAGAGGCAGACGTCAGTCCAGGAAGGGCAGGTGGGTCCCAGGGCCCGCGGTGACTCCAGCCACAGACAGAGCCCCATGTTGTGGGGGTTAAAAGAGTCTAAACCCCCACTGCCTTGGATTCCACACCTGGCTCTGCCACTTGCTAATTTTGTGACCTTGGGCCAGTTATTTGGCCTCTCTGTAAAGTGCGGCGGACAACTACACCTAGCCCATCAGGACGTGGGGACTAATGAGGCGAAGATGTCCAGTATCTAGAACGAGGCCTGGCTCACAGCAGGGAACGCATAAACACTTGCTAGTATTACTGTTCCAGAGCACGGCCCCAGCTTCCTCTCCCAAACAGCCCTGAGAGGCGGCCAGGGCCAGGCCGTGTCAGCCCCGACTTCTAGCTGGGGAAACTGAGGCCTGGAGAGGCTACAAGTCCAGGGTTGTCTGGAGCATTAACAATGAAGTCCTCGCCAGGCCCTGCACCGCTGAGCTTCCACGGCAAGATGAGACTAGGCTTGTCAGGTTGAGGGGGCGGGGGGGGGGACGGCAGACAGGCCTCTGACACCCTGTGCTCCCTGGGATCTCCCAACCAAGCCCCAGGCGGGCATGGAGGGCCTGTCACCTCATGGGCCCACTCAGCCCCTTCCCTCCTCTCTTGCGCCCTGCTCCTCCCCGAAGAAACCTTGGCTAATTGGCTCCACCCCTTTCTGATTCCCTCCTTATCTTGCCATCTTCTGTGTGAACCATCCGCAGTTGGAGATGTGATCCGGCTGCGCCCAGTGAGGCCCCGGGGGGGTGAGCGCAGAACAGATGAGCCGCCACTGCCCGGGGAGGCCCCCATGCGGGCCGGCTGGCTGTCCAGGGGCCTCCGCGCCCGACCTGTCCACGCCAGGCCCTCTCACCGCTGTTCCCCTGCTCTCCCAGGTGCAGGCCCTCGAGCAGCGCAACCAGCTGCTGGAGACCCGCTGGCGCTTCCTGCAAGGCCAGGACTCCGGCACCTTTGACCTCGGGCACCTCTATGAGGAGTACCAGGGCCGGCTGCAGGAGGAGCTGCTCAAAGTGAGCCAGGAGCGGGGACAGCTGGAGGCCAACCTGCTGCAGGTGCTCCAGAAGGTCGAGGAGTTTCGAATCAGGTAGGGTGCGCCCCACTGGGGCTGTGGGCAGGGGCCGAGGGTGGGAACCAACCTGCACCCGGATGCAAGGCCCCGGGCACCCAAGCCAGAAAACGAGAAAACATCCTTAAAGAACATCTCTTGACTACAGACGTGCTTACTGGGGACCTACTATGTGCCAGCCAGTATTCTAAATATGGGGAGGAGATGGCCGTGAACCCACAGCAACCCTCCCAAATAGTGCCCCTGGCAACCAAGTCAGTCTCATGCTGACAACAGCTAAGCCCTGTGCTTGCCGGCCCTGGGTACCGTTGCAGTCCCCGTGCCCTGTCCCCTCCTCCTGTGCCCATAAACACACTTGCTCCCGCCCACACATCCCACGGGCAATGGGAGATTGTCACCAGCTAGAACAACAGATGTTTGGAAATTTGATCTCGAGTGGGCTGGAAAGGGAAGGCAGGGGGCAGAACGGGGGGCGGGGGGTCTGTTGGAATAAAGAAGCAATCCCCTGTAGGTAATGCATGCCTGACCTCAGTGGTCGCCTTGGGATCTAGAGAGATGAAAAACCACAGCCCCAGCCTGTGAGGTGCCCATAGACTGGAAGGGGTTCACTCCTGGCCTCCACTCCTCACTAGCTCTGTGACCTCGGGCAAGTGGCTCAACATCCAAACCTCAGTATCCCCCTGTGCGGAGTGGGAGTGATGGGGCTGAGCCATCGTGAGGCTGCCGTGAGGAGGAAGTGGGGAGCTCAGCATGGTGCCCGAGCACCATAAACGGCAACTCTTCTACCCCGTAGAAGGCTAACAGTAGTCCTTGACACAGGCTTGCTGAACTGAACTGGGCAGTGAGGAGAGGCAGACCAGGTGCTTGGGTCCCTCAGAGGACAGGTGACATCTCTGACTAGACAGCAGGAAGGGCTTCAAGGACATGGAAGCTGAGACAGAGCAGAGAGGCTGTGTCCCTGCGCTCCTTCCTCTGGTCTGGTGTCCTTTTGAGGAGGCCCTCGGCCTGGGTGAGGGAGGGTGGGATGTGCCTGAACCCCTCCCCTCCCTTCCTCCAGCGCTTGGCCCAGCCCCAAGCTCTGCCAACCCAAGGTGAGGCCTGCAGTCTTGGGAGCAGCCAAGGGACTGGGGCAGCCTGTCAGGAGTCCAGTTCTGCGCTGCGGCCCAGCTTGCCCACCACCTCTCCTTATGACCTCCCCTGCTCAGGCCATAGTCAGAGATGGTCACGTGGCAAGTTCTCCCCACTCTGGGGGCTTCAATATCCTCATCTGCGGATCTATCTGGAACTTTCTGGCCAACAAGCATGATCTGCAGCCCTGGCCTGGGCTCCTCCTCATAGCTGGGCCCCTCCATGGCCGAGGGGCCCTCTCCCCCAGCCCGCCTTACCAGTTCCTAACAGAAACCCATGGGGAACCTCACTGCCCGTTCCGAGCTGCCTAGCTTCAACATCTGACCATGATGAGGGGAATCGTGTTGGCACAGCAGAATCCAAGAGTTGTTTCACTGATGTCTGGCAGCTCTTTGGCTCTCAAAAAACCAGAGAATGGCTGGATGGGGGCCTGGGATCATCCTTTCATGGGGAAGGAAACACAGGCCCAGAGAGGGCAGGGAGTTGTCCTCAGTCACACAGCCATGTGCGCTAAGCCCATCCGTAACCCCAGCCAGCCGCGGGAGGAGGCTGCTCCCATGAGCCCAGCCAGATCACATCCATGGAAGCACTTTGTAACTGGAAGTTCTGTACAAACACTACTTGTTGTTTTAATCTGCTTCAGCCTCCTCCATTGGCCTGTTGCCTGGTTTCCATCTGCGGTCTGAGCTTGCTGTTTTGGCTCAGAGCCTCTCTTCCCCTCTCTGGGTAGGAAACCCACCAGGCTTGGGGGAGGTGAGGTTGGAGGGCTTCTAGATCCACAGGCCACAGCCAGAAAAGCTGCAGCCTGGCTGTGTAGAGCCTGGGGGGCCCCAGGAGCCAGGAGACGCCAGGCCAAGCCCTGACAGGGAGGGGTGTGCCCTGCCTGTACAAGGCTGATGAGATCAGCTTCACTCCTAGAAATAAACAAGTGGGGGGGGGGCGGGCGGGGTGGGTGTGACAAGCTGAAAAGGGCTGAGCATGGGTTTGGGAACTGGCGGCTGGCAGACTGGCAGGGGATTAGAAGTGGAGTGGGGGAGATAGCATTTACCTAAGTCTCTATAATGACAGAGACTTCCAAAAGCTTTGATGTAGCCAGGACCCCAAGGATCAGCTAGCTAACCCTTGTATTTATTAAGAATGAAGCAGAGGCCCCACAAGGGGAAATCATTTGCCCAAGGCCACATAGCAAGTGACTAGAGGGTGCCATATACTGTTGTGCAGGAGGTTCACTGCACAAGAGCTTCTGGTTGAGGGGGTGAACTAGGGCTGAAATCCAGTGGAGTTGGTGAAATGGGAGGAGGGAAGGCTATACAAAAGGATTGGAAGGACAGTGAGGGGTAAGGAGGAGGTTTGACACCTCAGAGAACCCCCACCGGACAGCTCTCTCCAAGGTCCTGCCCCCAAGCAGGCAGAACTCTGCTATCCAGATGGGAGGGGAGAAGGGGAGAGCCTTGACCACTGGGCTTACACAGGGAGGGCCAGCCAATGAGGGGCTTCTCAGCTTGGGGCTCTCTAGACCCCCACCCCCAGGGCAGGGAAGTCCTCAGAGGCCACCAAATTCCCAGTGGGAAGTCTGGGATGGAAGTGCAGAGAACCATCTGCTCTCTCTGCCATGAGGCTTCCCATGGTTTGTCTCCAGAAAGGCTAGAGGCCAAGGCAGAGGGAATGAGGGCCAGAGCCTGATGTTAGATAGAGCAGAGCTCAGGTAATAATAATAGCTTTATCAGGTGCCATGCACTGTTGTAAACACTCCGTGTATTAACTTATATAACCCTCGTGACATCACTATTGTCATGACTGAGGCATGCACAAGCAGCTTAGCCAAGGTCCCACAGCTAGTTAGCAAGGAGCCAGGACCTAAACCCAAGTAGTGGGGCTCTGGAGCCCACTTGCACAGAAAAGGGAGCAAGAAAAGCTTCCTGGGCATATTTTTGGCTCTGGTAGGCCCCAGACTGCAGACCAGTCCCCCTGGCCCACCCTCCACACCATGCCCGTGACCCACATCCTGAGAGCCCCTTGCAGACTCTGGGAAGCCAAAGCAGCAGCCGGGAGTCCGTGCGCTAAGCACACTGAGTCTCAGAGACCCAGTGCCCGGCAGGCTCTTAGCTGGGGCCTGCTCCCCTCAGCTTCTCAGGTAAAGCCTGGTGGCAAGCAAAGCCTGAGTGGTGGCAGGCCCAGCCAGCTGACGTGGGCGAAGGGTGACGTTGCCCCTGCCATGAGGTCAGGGAGCGGGGCAGGCAGGCGACTGTAATTAGAGCCGCCAGTGATTCAGGCATTCCCTGGAAGCCACAGAATCCCCACATCCATGGAGGCAGGCAGGGCTGAGGGCAAGAAGTCTGCGCTGGTAGACACCCACCCCAGGGAGGGCCAAGACAGAGGTTTGATTAGAGCAAGGGGTGAAGGTCAGAGACCCAGAGATGCCGTCTCTCGTCCAACAGTGTCCTTGTTCCAAACACAAGGTGGAGTAGAGAAAGGAGGAGGCAAAGCTAAGAGAAGGAACCCACCTTTGTGGAGTATCAACTATGCAGCCCTGTCACTGTACCAGGGGTGGGCTTGGTCCGACCCCCGCACGTGCACACACACACCCCTAACAGACGGGCGAGCCGAGGAAAGAGGGGTGCAGTTACCTGCCCAAGAACACACTGTGGGTCTATCTGACTGCAAGGTCCACACTCTCGCCTTGGGAGGGAACATGATGGAATGGTGTCCTACCAGCTAGCAATGCAGAGGGGAGGCGGGGAGGTGGGGAGGTGGGAGAGGATGGGCCGTGAGCAGACAGCTCGGGGCAGACTCGACCAAAGGCATGGCTTGTAGGAAATGGAGATTCTTGGGGGAGGAGATAAGGAAAAGATGAGAGAACAAAGTTAGGGAGACAGGGCTGCGCAATCAGGAGAGGCTTCCAGGAGGAGGTGGATATGAGGAAGAGCCAGGAAGGGGACAGACGAGCCCTGGGAGAGAACTGGCTGATCATCCAGGAGTGACAGATTGGTGTCATGGGCTTAGAAGGGATGTGTCATAGATGAGGGGCTGCATCCACCCGAGGCAAAGGCCACTTTTTTTCTAATTGGCATAAGGCACCAAATGGGACAGCAGAGGCCCTGAGCCCCACTCCAGAGGGTTAATCATACCCCAAGCTCCTGCCACCTGCAGCTGAGCAGCCTCTCTCTCTCTTTCTCTCTCTGCCACTGCCTCGCTCCCTCCCCCACTCCCAGGTATGAGGAGGAGACCTCCAAGCGCACAGACATGGAGTTCACCTTCGTCCAGCTGAAGAAGGTAGCCTGCCCAGCCTGCCCCAGGGGCTCCGTCCTCATGGACCCTCTGCCCTCGTTCCCTCAGGCTCCCCAAGCAAAGCCCTCAGAGGCTTGAGTCCCGGGACGACAGACAGACATGGGTACCTGTCCTCACCCTGTTGCTTCTCCCAGGCACTGAACCAGGGCTCCCTTGGGAGTCACCCCCATCTCCCTCAGGAAGATGAGCACCCCACTCCCGCCCTGAGACGCCCCCTCCCCTGGCACTCACCACTGCTCCCACCCCCAGGACCTGGATGCAGAGTGCCTTCGTCGGACCGAACTGGAAACCAAGTTAAAAGGCTTGCAGAGCTTCATGGAGCTGATGAAAAACATCTATGAGCAGGTGAGAAAATGAGACCAGTGTCCCACGGAACCAAGAGCTGACTCATCCCCAGGTAAGGGATGCAGGGGAGGGAAGGGTGTCCAGTGAGGCATGGAACCTTCGGCAGTCATTACAGACATAACACAGACATAACAATCTCCCAACCCCTTCTCGCGCTGCGGTCAATAACCCAACACGTCCCCTCATCCCTCCATTCATGGAGGACTGGCAAGTTCCCAAGAGGCCTCATGCTCAAGGAGGACCTGTTTCTTTGAGTGTGCTGGGGTGCGGAGGGCATGTCGGGGGCCCGTGCATCCAGGCAAGGGTTGGGAAGTGGCCTGAGAGACAGGGAACCAGGGGGCCTTGAACAGCTGTTCTTATTGAACTCATCTCTCCCCATACCTGCAGCCTAAATGGCAGGCACCCACGGGCCTAGCACGGACGGACATGCCCTTGGCCCTCCCCTGTTTGGCAGGGGAGACCTGTGGTCAGGCAGAGAAGACCTGTGGTCAGATTCTTGAGTTCCCAGACAATGCTAGCTTCTGCCAGAACAAAAAGGACCCAGTAAATGCAGAGGAGCCTCCGGATCCCTTTCTGATTGTGTCCCTAAGTCCTTGCCTGAGCCTGGGGGGACCATGACCCCACAAGGCCTAGCCCACGGCCAGGTCAGTCCACAGATGAGCCCTGCTGCTGACTGCGGACGCTCCCCTCCCCTCCACTCTGCCCCCGGGCACCACATCCCCTGTTTCGGGAGTCAGGAGCTAGAGGGGCCATGCTGCAGGTGACCTAGAAGCAGGCCGAGCCACTGTGGGGACGGCAGGACTTGGCAGTCTGTGTGCCTCAAACTACTGGTGCCAAACTATGGCCGTGCGGCCAAGATCAGAGCAGGGATCAAAGTCATCACTGCCATCAAAAAGTTCCGCTAAAATGGGGGCACCTGGGTGGCTTGGTCGGTTAAGGTTGAGCATCTGACTCTTGGTTTTGGCTCAGGTCATTATCTCAAGGTCGTAGGATCGAGCCCCTTCTCCGCTCCGCACTCAGCAGGGAGCCTCTTGAGATTCTCTCCCTCCCTCTTACTCTGCCCCTCCCTCAGCTCTCTCTCTCTCTCTCTCTCAAATAAATCTTTAAAAAAAATAAAAATGAAATGAAGAGTTCTGCTAAAGTGGCCCTAGGGGTTGCTGACCACAGCTTGGCGGCCTCGTCCTGTGGAGAGGGAGATTGGGCCTCATAGCTGCATATGGGCCACACTGCTCTCCAGCAGGCTCGGCCCCCAGCGGGGACTTCCATGGGCCTGAGACCTGTTTGTGGCCATGGGAGGTGGCCTGGCGGAGAGAACAGCGCAACCCTGGGGAGCAGCAGGAAGGTAGCCTTTCCAGGCGGACCAGGACCTCCGCCGCCCTAAGAAGCTTCCTGCCCCCGGCCGAGCCCTCTGGGGCTGCGCAGGGCACCCGGCCCACTGACCGGCCTGAGAAGTGGGCTAGGAGTTCCTCTGCCCACACTCCCTGTGGAGCCAGGCAGACAGCAGCAGGGCCAATGTTTCAGAATCCGCACTGGGCTCTGGCTCCCAGCCAGGACAGCGGCCCAGCCGGCATGGACACTTAACTGGAGGTAGGCCAGGCATGGCCAGCCATAGGCCTGGGCATTGCCGGAGTCACCCCCACAAAACTTCGTGGCCCCTGCTCCATCTGGATTTAGCAGCCCTTGGACTCCAATCCTGGCTCTATCTCCTTTTCCGTTTCTGTGACTTTGGGCTAGTTATTTCTCCTTTCTTTGCCTCAGTCTCCTCATCTGTAAAATGGGGAGAGTCGTAATACCAGGCTCATCGGGTTCTGCTGATGACTAAATCCGTTCATCCGGGTAACAAATGTTTATCGCTCCCCCGCTGGGTGCCTGGCACCAATATAGCAGTGAGTGTGATGGGCAAAGTCCATGTTCTCGGGGGCTGCCACTGAGCTAAAAGGGGAGACCGGTAATAAGCAAGTCAACAAACATCTCAGCAAGATCATTTGGGAGGGTGAAAAGGGCCGGGCTGGACAGAACCCGATGATGTGGTAGTGCTGGAGGGGAGGGGAAGGTCAAGGTCAGGGGGCATCTCAGAGGAGGTACAAGAGAGGGAAGGCCAGCCTGGGGAGGGCCAGCCCAGTGGAGAGCTGAGAGGGCTTTGGGCAGAAGGAGGGCCAAGCATCAAGGGCAGGAGTGAGTCTGGTGACGAAGGGGGGAAGGAAGAGCTCTGGCCGGGGTCAGCTCACAGAGGGCCCTGGGCCCCGAGTCGGGGTTTGGATCTTATTCTAAGTGTGATGGGCGGCTCCTGGGGGTACTGGGGGGGCGGGCGGTACAGAGAGGGTTAAGGTATGGCAGTGCTGCGGAGAAACGGGACCGCTGCGGACGTGGGGTTGTTCGGTGCATGGCGCAGGGATGATTACTCTGGGGGCAGCGAGGCGCCAAGTTGGTGTCGGGTCATAAGGTTTGCGTCTCTCTTCAGGCAGCGCTGCAGGCTGAGAAGGCAGCCCTGACCCTATGCTAAAAAGTCCCCACACCAGTGGGTCTCTACGCTGGCACTAAGAGAAATACAAAGTGAGCCACACATGTAATTGTTTTTTCTAGTTGCCACATTTTAAAAAAAGAAACAGAAAAAATTCACTTTATTTTTTTTTAAAGATTTTATTTATTTATTTGAGACAGAGAGAATGAGAGAGAGAGAGAGCACATGAGAGGGGGGAGGGTCAGAGGGAGAAGCAGGCTCCTTGCTGAGCAGGGAGCCCGATGCGGGACTCGATCCAGGGACTCTGGGATCATGACCTGAGCCGAAGGCAGTCGCTTAACCAACTGAGCCACCCAGGCGCCCAAATTCACTTTAATAATACAATTTACTCAGCCCAATATATCCAAATGTGATTAGTCAGCAGGTAATCAATACCAAAAAAAAAAAATTTTTAAGATTTTATTTATTTATTTGAGAGAGAGGACAAGCGGAGGGGAGAGGGAGAAGCAGACTCCTTGCGGAGCAGGGAGTCCGATGCGGGGCTCGATCCCAGGACCCTGGGATCATGACCTGAGCCGAAGGCAGATGCTTAACCGACTTAGCCACCCAGGCGCCCAGTACAAAAAATTAATAGGCTGTCTTACAATCTTTTTCTCATGCCAAGTCTTCAAAATCAGTGTGCATTTTACACCTACAGCTCATCTCAATTCAGACTTGCCACCTTTCAAGTGCCCACAGCCTCATACGGCTCGTGGCTACCACATGGGACCAAGCAGGGCTCAGCAAAAGAAGGTGCCAGCCATGGCTACCTCAGGTGAAGGAAAAACATGGCAGGACGTGAGTAGCCCCAGGAGGGCTGGACACTCTAGTTTCAACTCTGGAGCAGATACCAGGTCAGAAAAGCACGGCTGTGGAGGCCCACCTTGGCATTTCAGAAAACAGCCCTTTCCTCTTGCACACACATACACACACACACACACACGCACGCACATGGCCAGGATAAATTCTCAGAAGCCAATGGCCATGGGCTGCTCAGGGCCTCACGGATACACCGCAGCTTCCCGGGTAACCCCTCTGCCCCCCACCTCCAGAGACACAAGCCGGTGAGAGGACCCAGGGGCTCACACTTCCCCTCAGCTTCCAAGGTACACGCCAGCTCCCAGGTGCTTTGGGGGCCTGGCTGCATCCAGCCAGAATGCCACCTGCCCCACCCATCAGCTCTCATTCCAGGGAGATTAGCTGTGCGATCTCCCGACAACCCCCCCACCCACCCCGCAGCCGGTCGCACCTCCCAGAATGCCCTTCCCTGCAGAGCGAGCCTGGTGTGTCTAAGCTGCTTTGGCGCCCGCCTTCGTACTGCCAGGGAGGCTGCTCGGCCCCTGGACCCTTCACCCCAGCTTCGTCACCTGTTACAACAATAGTGTCCTTAGCTACTATCTACTGAGCACCTACTCTACCCCAGGCACTGTGTGAACTGCTTTCCAGGTGTAATCTCATTTACTCCTCACGGCAACCCTATAAAGGTAGGGGTCATGATTAAGGGAGCACAAACTTTAGAGCAGCTTGGATTTGGATCCTGGCTCAGTCATTGTGTGAACCCTAGCACGTTCTTCTCTCTATATATATCTCAGTTTCGCCATCTGTAAAATGGGGAAAATGATAGAGCCTAGCTCACTGGCCTGTCGTGAGGATCTATTTTGTTAATATATCCTAAAGCAGTGAGAACAGTATCTGGTACATGGTACGTATTAATAAATGTTAGCTGGTTTCAATTTGATAATCATACCCGTTTTACAGATGAGAAAACAAAGGCTCTGAGAGGTTTAAAACCTGGCCAGGGTTACACAGCTACTAAGAAGGGGTAGTATTCAGCTCCTGGTGCCATTAAGCACTACATTTTACCGAGCAGCTCTAAATTACCCCTCAGGGTCACTGCCTCCCCTGACCCAGAGACCACAAAGAGGGTGGTCCCACCCGCGGCTGTCTCCTCAGGCTCAGGCTCTGAAGAGATTTAAACTTCACCTTGGCTCAATTCTTGCCAACCTGGAGGGCCTGTCCCGTAGTAGCTGAACACAAGCTGGCATTATTATACCCTCTGCGGCCCAGCGGGGGCCGGCGTGCCTGAACAGGCCTACGGATGTTCTAAACCCTCCGTTTCCTACTCCTGTTTACCAAGCTCACACTGACCCTGCCTCCTTCCAGAAAGGATCCGAGGCTGCTCCATCAGCTCTGTTTTGCCAATCCCTTCTCCCTGCTAGGAGAAGCCCTGCTCCAGTGCATTCTGACAATGCCCTGGCCTTTTCCTGGCCCATAACAAATGCCACCTCAGGCCTGGGCTAAAGGGCTTTCCCTGGAACTCTCTATGCCCACTGACCACCCCCCCATAACATGTTGACCAAGGAAGCCTCAAAGCTGCATTCCTCAAACTGTCCACAGCCAAGGCCTGCCTGGGATCCTGGTTCTATGTGGGAAATGCCAGTCTCTAAGCATGACCCGGGCGGCAGAGGTGGGACATGAGTCTGTAGGTACCATCGACCTTATTCTGCCAAGGGGCCGGGCCTTCCCCTGCTTTTGCCCAGAGATGTTTGCTAAGTTCTTTTGAAGATCAACCAAAATCCTTCATCTGGAGTCCTTAAGGGGCAGTTGGCCACTAGGCTCAGGGTCCTGTCAGCTCCGGGATGGAAACAGGTTGCCCCCAGCAGGCTTCCTTTTGCAGGAGCCGATCCTTGTCACCAGGGATGCGGGTGGGCAGGGTCAGGCAGCTCGCAGACAGGGGAGGGGCGGCCTTCCTCAGCAGGCCTCCGCAGCCGCCCCTGGGGCTCTAGCTGACCCAGCCCACCCCGCAGGGCACAAGCTGTGGGTCAGAGCACCAGCCTCGCTGCTACAGACTCCAGAGGCTCAACCAACCGCAGCCACTCTGCGCATAAAGCCGGACCGAGGGTCAGGAGGGGGCCCAGAGGTAGCACCCAAGGTCAGAATGCGGTCATGAGGGCGCCTGGGTGGCTCAGATGGTGAAGCATCTGCCTTCGGCTCAGGTCATGATCTCAGGATCCTGGGATCGAGTCCCACATCGGGCTCCCTGCTCCTTGGGAGCCTGCTTCTCCCTCTGCCTCTCTCTCTCTCTCTGTCTCTCATGAATAAATAAATAAAATCTTAAAAAAAAAGAATGCGGTCATGAGACAAAAACTGAACCTGGACGTGAGCAGGCCTCCGCCCCAGCTGCCAGGTCTCAGGACATGCCCGGGGCAGAAGAGCGGGTTCCACACCAGCAGACGGGGCAGCCAGTAAGGTCCAGACTGTGGGCGGTGCTACGAGCAACCCAGTGTTTTCAGTACGAAAAATAGCAAAGAAGAGAGAGAAGGGGAGAGAGAGAGAGAGAGATGGAGGCACAGCTATAGGATAAGAGAGACTTAGGGACAGACGGACCGATTGCGAGATAGGGATCTGCTTTGGATCCTGATTCAAACAAACAAACAGAAGAAGAGCCACACACATATATGGCATATATAAATACACACACATATATGAAGCAATCAGAAAAATGGGAACACTGGCCAAAAGTTGCTGACTGGAGTACTTAAGTAAGGGTCAGGGTGAACTGTGAATACCAGCAGGAGTCATTGCGTGCCCCACACCCTCCCTCCCCCAGGTGGGCCCCACCCCTGCCTCCCGGGCTGCCTGGCCCCCTCCCTGCCACCTGACTCACTCTACCAGTACAATGCCGGCCACAGCCCCTCGCTCCTCCTTCCCGCACCAGCCCGGCCCGGCCTGGGTGGTTCGGCTCCTCCCGGGGCAGCGGCCCAGGGCCTGAAAGGTGACACCTGCAGCCCCTTAGGAAGACCCTTGTCCCCACCTGCCTCTCTACACACCCCTGAGCGTTCAGGCCCAAAAGCTGGGGCTAGGAAGACAGACCCGGGTTCCGGCTCCTGTCTCTGCCCCTCTAGGGGAGCTTGACGGGAGCAGCAAGGCCTCTGGGGGCCTGCGCTGCGCCCACAGCTGTCTCCCTAACCGCTCCGTGCCGCTGCATCTTTCCTCTCTGTAACCTGGGGCGAGAGGTCATGCGGGCCTGGCGAGGACAGCGGATAGCGGGAAAGCACTTAGCTCGGAGCCTGGCCTGTAATGAGTCCCCCGGGGGAAATGAGAAGTTTACTGCTTCCAGGGCTCTCTGAGGATGCGGGCTGGCATTTTCTAAGCAGAGAGATGGACAGAGAGGAGGAGGAAAGAGGGATCCTAAAGGATGGGGAGAAGATGAAAATATTGAGGCCAAATTGCGTTGTTGCAGGCGAGCTGGTCAGCCAGATGGGGAGGGGCAACGAGCCTCCAGGGTGACCCTGAACTCACCTTGGCCTCTGCCCCTGGCAGGGGAGCAGGGAGTACAGCCCCACTCCTGCCCCTCATCACTCATGGGCTCCCATTCCAATATGCAAACTGAGCTGCTCGCTTCCAGATGCGGGGGACCCAGAGAGGCCGTGGCTCCCCAGGCCCTCAGGGAGCTCCCATCCAGAGGGCGAGGCCAAGCTGCACACCACTGAGCCATAATGGAGCAGAGGGGCCAGACCTCCTGGACCTTTGCCATACCAGCCGGGAGGAAAGTGTCCCGCCCTGGGAGAGGTGGGGACACTGAAGAGAAATCAATAGGCTTGTAGTGAGCCTCTGGAAGCAGGAGTCCCTTGCTGCCCTGTCCCCTCCACCCAGAGAGGGAGGCCAAGCTGCGGATGAGCAGGAGAGGCCAACTGCTTCCCAGAAGTCAGAGCTGAGGGCGCGTGGCAGGGAGGCCTTATCATTGGGTCATCTCTCTGGGACACAGAGAGGGCCACTCCCCCTGGGGAGGCAGGGACCGTGGCTGGCTGAGGGTCTGGTGCCCCCCACCCACCAGCCCTGAGCCCCCACGTCTGTGCCTGGCCAGGAGCTGACGGACCTGGCAGCCCAAGTGAAGGACGTGTCGGTGACCGTGGGCATGGACAGCCGCTGCCACATCGACCTGAGCGGCATCGTGGAGGAGGTGAAGGTCCAGTATGACGCCATCGCGGCTCGCAGCCTGGAGGAAGCCGAGGCCCACTCCCAGAGACAGGTTCGGGGCTGACGGAGTGGGGCTGACCAAGGGGGCAGGAGGCTGCCAGCCCAGGAGGCGCCGCCCCAGGGAAGGCTGAAGTCACCTTCAGCTCTGAGCGCTGAGTCTGTGAGAGAGCAGTGGGGAGCATGGGGCGACGGAGAATGTGAGAGCCCAGCACTGCGGGGGCCGAGGGGCCATGCGGTGGGGGAAAGGCCAGGGTCCGTGCCCTCCAGGAGCTCACAATGGTGCCACCACCTAGTAACACCAGGCCAGGGGGGGGCCCAGCCAGAGCTGGGCGTGGTGGGTGTCGGAGGGCGAGGCTGGCCTGCGAGTGTAGGGCTGCAGAGGAAGAGGAGGGGCTGGGAGGTGAGAGAAAAAAGGAGCAGCAAGGGGCCAGGGTGCTGGGAGGGACCCAGTGAACTGCCCCTCACTGTCACCTCCTGCATGCCCTCCAGCTGGAGGAGCGGTCTGCCTGCTCAGCTGAGTTTGGGAACAGCCTCCGGAGCAGCCGCAGTGAGATCGCTGACCTCAACGTGCGCATCCAGAAGCTTCGATCCCAGATCCTCTCCGTCAAGAGTCATGTGAGTATCTGGAGGACCCACCTGGGGGTGAGGCAGGGAGGAGTGCAAGGGCACACTCTTTCTCTCTCTCTCTCTCTCTCTCACACACACACACACACACACTGAGTACATGCAAGACCCTGGGCAGGTCACTTATCAGCTCTGTGCCTCAGTTTCCTCTCCTGTCCTCCTAAGATGGCTGTGAGGACCGCGTGAGTGTCGCAGGTGAAGGTGGTCTGTAAACTGGCCAGGGCTGTGGGAACGATACAGAGCCCCACCACCACAAACCCCCAGAGCCCACCTCTTCCCTCCCAGGCCTCGGGCCAACAGTACTAAGAAGGGGCTGGAAGCCTAAGCCCAGCTTCCAGCCAGCACTTTAGAGGAGGCGCCGCCCTGTCAGGACAGCTGGGACAGGCTCCTCTGGGTGCTGTGCATCTTCCCTCCTTCATGGCCTCTGGAAGGGGTCTCCTAAGGTCTAACTGAACTCCCTCCTGCTGCAAGGCGACCCCCTGCCGCACCCAAGAACACTGTTGCTCAGCCCTCCCTGCCCTGCGCACCCCCACAGAGGGCAGAGGCTGGCTCCTGGGCCCACTCTCTCCTTCCCCCCAGTGCTCATGAACCCCTTCCCTCTGCAGTGCCTGAAGCTGGAGGAGAACATCAAGGCGGCGGAGGAGCAGGGGGAGCTGGCCTTCCAGGACGCCAAAGCCAAGCTGGCCCAGCTGGAGGCCGCCCTGCACCAGGCCAAGCAGGACATGGCCCGGCAGCTGCGCAAGTACCAGGAGCTCATGAACACCAAGCTGGCCCTGGACATCGAGATCGCCACCTACCGCAAGCTGGTGGAGGGCGAGGAGAGCCGGTGAGGGCTGGGGCCAGCGGGGTGGGGCCGCAGGAAGGCAGGACCAGAGGGCCAGCCCCACACAAAGCCAGCCTCTGCCTCCAGCAGGATACCGTGAGCCAGGAAAACCTGGAATCGTGTCCGGCCTCAGCCACTTACAAACTGGGACCTTGGCCCATTCATTAAATCCTCAGTTTTCCTATCTGGAAAATGGGCTGATCATGACACAGACTATGGTGGGGAGGACTGATACTATTCTGCACACAAATATCTGTCACAATTGAGCGCTCCGTAAATGTTAGCCGTTTGTGCAGGGGAGAAGAAACAGAGGCCCAGAGAGGACAAACTGGCTAGCCAAAGTCACACAGCAGGGCAACCCGGGGCTGGGAATAACAACCAAGAATTGCCCTCCACCTGCTATTCCCCAGGGCCCCCAGGCCCAGCGGGGGCTTGAGCCACAGGCCCCCTTCAAATGCCCCCATTTCCGTCCTCCCCCAGAATGGACTTGCCTTCAGCTGCCATGGTCAGCATGGTGAAGTCCACATCCAGAACCGGTGAGTCTACTTCCCTAGGAACCCATGGCGGGGAAGGGGACATGGTGCGGGCAATCATGACCCTAAAGGCGTCATTTTAAGTGGCCCCCCAACCTCCAGCCCCTTCCCTGCCCCACCCCTTATGTTCCCTGTAGCTGCCTCCAAGTCTAGCCTTTCGAGAGCCCCCGCCCGGAAAAAGAAGAACAGAAAAGGCCCTGTGATCAAAATCACCGAAATGTCTGAGAAGTTCCTGTCGCAGGAGTCAGAGGTCTCAGAGTAAGGCAGCTGGAGCCCCGGAGCCTAGGTCGCCCCCCTGCAGCTGGAGGGACTTCAGCTAGACTCACGCAAGCAGCTTGGGACCTCTGGGTTGGGTGGGGAGGCAAACCTGATCCTGAACTGAAAGGGGGAGGGTTCAAAACCGGGACAGCTTTTCTGTAGGTGGCTGGGGGTGGTACAGGGCTGTCACCAGCTACTAAGAATCATGCCGCTCCATCTCAATATCTCAGTCCTACCCTTCTAACCTTCTTGCCAGAGGTCTGACTGGGTAAACTGAAACTGGGGGTCAGTTTTCTCTCCACCTCCTTTCTCTTCTGAGGCCCCTCCCCAAACAGAGGGCTTCCACCAAGGAACCTTTTTTGACCCTTTTCGCCCAACCCTTGCCCTAAACTCACTTACCAAGCCTTACCTTGCCTCTGCCTCAGGACCGAGGCTGGTGCCCTTGCTCACCCAGCCCCAGCCAGCCATGAATCAGGGGCTGAGGGGACTGCCTGGGCACCCTCTCCCCATCTGGAGCTCCTGGGGAAACTGAGTGCTGAGCACCCCTGGGTTTCGCGCACCACTTGGGCACCTCCAGAGACCTGACAGTATTAGGGAGTGAAGGGAGGAAGCTTCCCGGGTGTGTGGGACCTGAGCATGGACCTCTGAGGTCAACCCAGAGACGTCTGTGCAGCTTCCGTCCTCCTGTGGGGCCCTCATAGAGGGCCAGTCAGAATTGGACAGGCTGCGCAGCCAGCTCCTGGCTCCTTCTCCAGAAGCTATTCTTGCCATGATAAACCCCCTGTGAGAGGGAGGCTAGATGGCAGCCTGAGACCAGGCGGGGGAATTTGGCCCTCCCTTCTCCTCCCTGCCATCCTGGGGTTCACCACCCTGCCCAGGATCCAAGCTCTCTGCCCCCCACCCTCCACACCCCCCTCCCCACGCCTAGGTGTTTCCCAAGCCTGAAACCTGGCTTTGGTAGACCAGGCCCTGGAGACCCCTAGCCCCACCCCCAGCACCAAACCCTGGGCCACTTCCCATGAATCCCACCTCTCCGGGTCCCTGCTCTCTCCATCAGGCCAAACAGCCCGGCCCTCCCCTCCATCCTTCCTTGCATTTACTGAGGAGCCCAGGAACACCCCGCACCTGTGGGGTTAGAGCTGCTTCTTTTCTTCCCTTTCTGCCCCCTCTCCCCACCACACCCACTTCCCTGCCTCCCGAGCAGGGGCCATGAAGAAGGCACAGTCCAGGCAGGTCTGGGAGTTTCTGAGCCCTTCCGGTTGGGCTGGGGAGCCCCACTGACAACCAAAAAGGAATTCTGCCTCCAAAGAGAAGATATGGTGCTGGGAGGAGCATTCCTCTTTCCTTGTCTTGGCTCTCACCTTTGAGGCTTGCAGGGGGATCCTGGCATCTCCAGCCGCCCACTCCACCACCCACCCTCTCTCCTTCCCTCCCTGCTCCGTCCCTGTCCCTTGCCTCACTCCTCCGCTAGCCCCAGTCTTCCGTTCCTTCATCTCACTTTCCGGGACATCGTCCCCCTAGGCCTTGGCCCCAACAAGACCGCAAGGTCGTCCATGCCTGTGGGGGGCGCTGAAGGGCTAATGACGCTCAGGCCGGAGGGAACTCGGACGTATACTCATCCCGGAAGTCCCAAAAAGGGCGCTGATTGCTGCTCTTTCTCTGCCTATTTATTGGTTTCCAAGGGAGCAAATCCTCAGTGGGGATGCAAGATATATAAAGTATATGTATTATTTTTCGTAACTTATGTGGCTTTTAACTTATTGCTTCCCTTCCTGTTTCTGCCTAATCAGTACTGTATTTACTCTCTGGGTAGACAACACATATCCCAGCCACTCCACCCGGCTGGCTGACTATCTTGGGGCAATGCCCCCCTTCTCCCTGCCAAGGGATGAATAAAGTGCTGAGATTTGTCCGTGGATAAAGCTGTGTGTTTTTGTCTCTCCTCTCAGGATTGGTCAGTCACTGGTCAAACAGGTTGACCACAGAACTTTGGGGATTCTCCAGTTATGGGGGAAGGGGCCCGGGGACTTAATTATACCTTCAGACCAATGCAACTTGGACACAAAAAGGTCTCCCGCCCCACCATCCTATAAGGAGATTTTCCCAGTGTGGACCTATGTTCCCAGCACTCCCTGACGTGTCCAGGCACCACGTGGCCGCTTTAGCAAGCACAGACATGGGGGATTCCCCAACTGGTGGCGGGTTCCTTCTCAACCACTTTTGCTGAACCGTGGGGTTGGCACAGCCCAGAATATATTCTGATGGGTACAGGTCTAATCCTGCCAAACCAAATTCTAGATCAACAAACAAGGACTGAGGATCTTCTCAAACCCAGCCCTGCACTAAGACACTTACAACTGTACCCCACCCCTCTGCCTCAAGAAGCTCACAGTCAAGTTGAGAGATAAGCTATCTACCTAAGATAGCCACCCCAAACTTCCTAACCAAGGGAGAAGTTCAGGGAAGAGAATGGCTTGTTCTGGAAACCAGAGAATCAGCACAGGCCTCTTGGAGGAAGTGGGCTTTAAGTGAGCACCAAGGAGCTAGCTAGACTGAAGAAAGAGCAGGTGTCTCAATGACAGGAAGCTTGGGAGCAAAGAAGGGACTTTGAAGCTTTTTGGTGTCCTGACTTACCCACTCACTGAGACCTCAGACAAACGGAGTCTCAATTTATTCATCTGCCAAATGGAGCATAAACCTTCCCTACCTGGTAGGGTGTTTGAGGATCTGATGAGATAGCTGTGTTCATTCCTATCAGGAATACCACACCTTCCATTTCCAGCACTCAGTGTAAAGGATTATTGGTGATATCTCTATCGTTATGATAGGCACATGTTGTGGATTAAAGACAACCCACTAGTTTGTATACCAAATACAGGCAAGTTGGGCCTCGGGCTGGCTCTCTCAGGACACAGTACAGCCAGGCCCTGGGTCTGGAAGTTCCGAGACTTCTGCTCAGAGTTTGTCCATTCTTCTGAGGCCTCTGCGGAATGGGCCCTGCTCTCAAAACTCAGGAGAAACTTATGGAAAATCCACATTCCCCTCCAGGAGAGGCCTAGAACTGAGACCGACTCTCTACTTATTTTTTTCTGTGGATTTCTGACTTATGAATTTCTTGAATACTAATCTGAATCTGAATCTGAATCTCATAGCCAAAAAATATATAACATATTTGTTATTTCCTTCCACTTTCTTTGAATTTATTTTTTTTAAAGATTTTATTTATTTGAGAGAGAAAGAGAGCAAGAGCGTGGGGAGAGGCAGAGGGAGAAGAAGCAGCAGACTCCCCGCTGAGCAGGGAGCCCAATGCGGGACTCGATCCCAGGATGCTGGGATCGTGAGCTGAGCCGAAGGCAGGCACTTAACCAACTGAGGCACCCAGGTGCCCCCTGAATTTATTATTTTTATCATTTTCCAACTTCCTGAGTTGAATGCTTTAATTTTCCATCTTTCTTCTTTTTCAATATAAGATTCTCAGAAGACCATAAATTTCCTTTTAAGAACCATTTTGACTGCTTCCTATTGTTGTCATATGTAGCATTTTTATTAGCATTTTGTTAAAACAATTTTATTCTTTAACTCATAAGTTGTTTTTTTAACTTGAAGATTTATTATAAGTACAAGATTATTACAAGTACAATGATCAATACAATGTGATATACAATAAGGATAGACATATACACAAATGAAACTAAGTAGACTCAAAGAATAGCAATGAGCACATAACAAGATATTCGATCATCAAATTGATACAACAGATATATGCAAATTAAAACCAGAATTAGGTACTATCCCATACCTACTAGAATGACTGAAATCTTTAACTCATAAATTATCTAGAAACTTCCCCACATCTGGGTCACTGATTTCCAAACATTTATTGAGCACATATTTAGTCTGTGCCTAGACCTACGGATGCTTAGGGAGACGTTAGATTCATCCAACACTTATCCCTAACCTTCTGCTTTAGCCATGTTTCACTTGCCTACTCTTGAGCCTTTTATCTCCAGAAGACTCTAAACTCCTTGGGGGCAGGGATGGCATCTTATGACCTTCCCAGGGCCTTGCCCAGGGCCTGGCACATAGTAGGTTTTCAATAAATGTGAAATTGATAAAAGAATGAATGAATGATGTACCTTCCCAACTGAGGCCTCCTAGCCTAGATGAGCCATGCAAGTGAGGGCACATCTCCCTGCCCTTTGTATTCCCAGGGCTAATGCAATGCCTGGCACACTGGAAGAGCACAGTTAGTGTGGGAAGGAAGGGAGGAAGGGAGGAGGGAAGGAAGGAAGGAAGGAAGGAAGGAAGGAAGGAAGGAAGGAAGGAAGGAAGGAAGGAAGGAAGGAAGGAAAGAAGGAAGGAAGGAAGGAAGGAAGGAAAAGAAAGAAAGAAAATTATTTCCCTCCTCAAACAAGGAAATTCTCCTGCCCCTTTCCCACTAGCTGTTCCTGAACAGTTCTCTGGGAGACTCAGAGTTGGCTTCCCCTCCTTGTGCAAGCTTCCTCCTTCCTCCTGCTTCCCACTCCTGCCCTCCAAAGTGATTCGTGAACACCTGGCCAAGGACGCCACCCCTGCTCTGAGTACAACAAAACTAAGCCCCTACCTGGGTTTGGCTCTTTCTTCTCCTTGATCTCTGGTCCTCCTAACTACCTGTGAGACAGACAGGACAGGTATCATTAGCTGAGGCCCAGAGAGGCCAATCACTGTAACTTCGGTCACCCAGCATGTAAAAGGAAGGATTTGGGTTCCATAGAACTATTTGTTACCTGCAGACTGCCTGCCATAGGGCGATACAAATGATCAAACCCCAGGGTTGGAGAAATGGAAGCCAAAGGCCCCATTCTCAGACACAAAGGGTGGGGGCTCCAGAGAAACCTTCCTCTGAGGGGGTCCTAGGGCCAGAGCCCAGGACAGGCCCTGGGTGCTAGGGGTGGACTGCACGACCTCCCCTTCCTGCCCCTTCTCCTGGACTATTTAGGTCTGAGAAAAAACAACTAGAAGGGAGGTGGTCCCTATATTTGGGGAGCCCGAGAGGTTGATTGGGGGGACACCTACACAGAAACAGAGAGACAGAACCAGAGATACCTGGGCAGAGCTCAAGACCTCCACACTGAGGTCTACAGAGCAGGCAGGGGGGACGGTAGTCAAAGAGGGCTTGGGGAGGGGAAGGAAGCAGCTTGAAAGGAGGGGGTGTTATGGCAAGCAAGGAATAAGGAGTGGAAATGGCCCGGGGAAGGGAAGTGGAGCAGATTTGCTCCCTCCAGCCAGGGCAGAGAGCAAACTACAAGTTACCAGACGCAAACAGAGGAAGCCCGCATTGACAGTGAGGAAAACTATGGAAGTATGGGTCATAATGTGGGGTAACCCCCGAAATCCCCCCTGGAGGATAAGCCAACAGTAAACTGTGTCATTCAACCACGCCCCGTATCTAGCAAGGAGCCAAGCACACAATCAGTGCTTACTAAATGCTGGACGAAGGAATGAGGGCGTGAATGGCAGGTGATTGCAGTTATGTCAGGATGAAAGATGCACCCACCACGGAGGACTTTCTGAGCACCTACTGTGTGCTGCACCCTGCGCTAGGTCCAGCAGGGAGGGAGGAGGGAATAAAGGGTATAAAAGGAGTCATTGCCCTCAAGGGGCTTCTGGCTTCTGGCCAGGATCTGGGTCCTGGTCCCCTGTTGTGCCCGAGTCTCCTCTGTTGTGGTTGGCCATGTGCTCTCTGCGGGACCTTCGGCAAGTCACTGTCCCCTCTCTGGAATTGTTCCTCCATCTGTAAAATAAAGGAGTTCACTGGGTGACCCTGCAGGTCGCTCAAATGTCCACACCTTGACACCTGCTCATCCCCTCCCTACTCACCTTGATTCCATGGGCAACTCACCCTCCTACAGAGGCAGCAGTCAGAGAACTGACACATGGCCTGAAGAGCAAACCCTGCTTCTAGTTGTGTGGTGTTGGGCAACTCTGGAGATGGAGCACCTGCCTCCTAGGTCTGTTGTGCTGCTTTCAAGAGATGATGCGCCATACAAGAATTTAGCACAGTGTCTGGCACATGCTATGTGCTTTAAAACAGCACTAATAGCAAACATGCTAATTATAAAACTCTTCCCCCTTATCCCGAGGGGAGCTGGCCTCAGCCCCCTACCTGGCCCAGGTGGTGGCGGGGAGCAGTTAGGTGAGGGTCCACACCATCTGCCCAGCCTCACCTGCACCTTACCACCACCACCACAGCCCCCACCCCACCGCCCCGTCCAGGAGAGACCAGGGCTCAGAGCTCTGGAGGGGGGGGGCAGGGGAAGAGCTGAGGATTAGAGAGGGGAGGGACGGGTCCCATCCCTCCGGCCCTACGGGAGCTGACAGCCCACATTCCATTGGGGAAAGGGCAGCGCCCGGCCGGCCGCCGCGCACCGCGGCAACCACTGCCCTCCACCGGCCGCGGCGAGACCAGCACTTCTCCGGAGCCCGAGCCCGAGCAGGCGGCGAAGAGGGCAGGGGGGGCTGCGCTTCCCAACGCTCAACCGGGAACTGAGATCCCCACACACTTAGGTCAAATCTCGGGCCTAAGCGCCCAGAGGCTCCCGGGCATCTCTCTGCCCATCTCTGTGCCCAGCCGGCAGGGGCAGCAGCCTGCACTAGGGGGGTTGCCACAGCCCGCCAGCCCCAGAGAGCCCGTGCCCCCCAGAAATGTCACTCCCTCACGTGTCAGACCTCTCACGTGTCAGCTCATATGTCACCTCTTCCGAGAGACCCGCCCACCAAAAATAGCCCCCTACCACGACCACACTGCTTTTTATTTCTTGCTTTACTATTACCCCATCTTGTGTTCTTCATAGCACTAGGCACAATCGGCTTTGCTTGCGTTTGCCTTCTCTGGTCTAGCAGTTGGTATCCAGTCATTTCACGCAGAGGGGATTCCATGCAAGTAGCTGACAGTGTGGGTATTGGAAGCTTAAAGAACAACGCGGTAGCAGGGGGTGGGGGGATGCTGAGGAAACACGGGAGGCAGTACCACCTCCAGGGCTGAGACAGGTGGGCTTACCCACACCCAGGAGCTCAGGCGGGGGCCCCAAGGACACAGGGGCAGGGGGATTGGGCGGAGTAAGTGCTCTTCTTCTACTGGAACAGTTGGGACTTAAAGCCTGGGTGATGGTTCTGACAAGATGGCAATGGTCCGCTGGGCTTCCAGAAGGCAGCGGCCAACACATATGCTCCGGGTGGAGAATGTATAACACCTGCAAATCCCCTGCTGGAACCCCTCTGTTCAGAAATGACAAACATCCCCCCCCAAATACACAAGTGGGACCACATGAAACTAAAAAGCTTCTGCACAACACAGGAAACCATCAACAAAATGAAAAGGCAACCCACAGAATGGGAGAAAATATTTGCAAAGCATGTACCTGATAAGGAGCTAATCCAAAAGATAGAAAGAAGTCATACAACTCCATAACAAAAAAAGCAAACAACCCAATTTTTTAAATGGGCAGAGGTGATCAACAGGTACCTGAAAAGGTGCCCAACATCACTCATCATCAGGGAAATTCAAATCAAAACCACACTGAGATGCCACCTCACACCTGTCAGAATGGCTAGTATCAAAACTACAGGAAATAAGTATTAGAAAAGGACAGAAGGAAGGGAACCCTCGTGAACTGTTGGTGGGGATATAAACTGGTGCAGCCACTATGGAAAGTATGGAGGTTCCTCCAAAAATCAAGAATAGAGCTTCCGGGCGTCTGGGTGGCTCAGTCGTTAAACGTCTGCCTTCAGCTCAGCTCATGATCCCAGGATCATGATCCCAGTATCCTGGGATCGAGCCCGCAATCAGGCTCCCTGTTCCACGGGGAGCCTGCTTCTCCCTCTCCCACTCCCCCTGCTTGTGTTCCCTCTCTCGCTGTGTCTCTCTCTGTCAAATAAATAAATAAATAAAATCTTAAAAAAAAAACAAAACGAATAGAACTTCCATGTGATAGAGCAATTCCACTTCTGGGAATATATCCAAAGGAAACAAAATTAGTACCTCGAAGAGATCCCTAGACCCTCATTTTCACCGAAACATTATTCACAATAGCCAAAATATGGAAATAACCTAAGTGTCCATCTATGGATGGATGCATAAAGAAATTGTGGTATACCGTACATATACGATGGAATACTATTCAGCCATAAAAAGAAGGAAATCCTGCCATTTGTGAACATGGATGGACCTTGAGAGCGTTATGCTAAGTGAAATGTCAGACAGAAATCAAATACTGCATGATCTCACTTATATATAGAATCCAAACAAACAAACTCATAGAAGCAGAGAACAGACCAGTGATTGTCAGAGACGGGAGGTGGGAGGAGGGAATGGGTTCAAAAGAAAGAGAGAGAGAAGCAGGAAGGAAGGAAAGAAAGAAAAAAGAGAGGGGGGAGGGAGGGAAAGAGAGAGAGAGGGAGGGAGGGAGGAAAAGGGGAAGGATCACCTACCATCCCCCTTTGATTGCTAGATTTTTTACATTTTTAATTTTTTTCAAAGGGAGAAACCTGCCTCTCAACTATATCCCAACTAAGACATGTGAGTTTGGTGGAGGTTAGTTACCATAGCCACTCAACTTCTGTCCCATAAAGAGCGAGAAAGAACCAGAATACTCCTGCCTTCTCCCCATCCCCCAGTCCCCCAGCCCCTACCAGGATTTACCAGCTGTGAAGTCAGGCACCTCCCTCCAAGGAATGCGTGCTCCCATCACCAAGGAATGCATGCCACGTCAGAGCCAACACTCGACATTCACCTGACAAATATTTACTGATGCCTACAATATGCCAGGCATGTTTTAGGCTCTGAAGACACAGCAGGAACAAATCTGCCCAAACCCTGCTCACATGGAGTTTATATTTTCACGGGAGAAGAGAGATAAGAAAGAAATGTATTGTAAAAGAGACAGTTGGCCAGATGGCAATAATAAATTCTCCAGGGAAACATAAAGGAGGCAGGTGCATGGGGAGTGCCGGGGGGTCGGGGTTGTTGCTTAATCAGGAGGGCAGGGAAAGCCTCACCAAGAAGAGGACATTCCATCAAAACCCAGGAGGAGGTGAAGAAGCAAGCCACGTGGATGCGCGGGAGAGCATTCCAGCAGAGGGAACAGCAAGGGCAAAGTCCCTGAGGCAGGACACTGCCTAGTGTGTTTGAGGACCTGCAAGGAGGCCAGTGTGGGGGGAGGGGGGCAGTGGAGGGAGAGGGGAGAGCGAGAGGACAACTGGCCAGACGCGAGGCCAGACTGTGCCAGGCCCTGTGGGCCACTGTTGGGCTCCAGCTTGGACTAGGTGCGGAGAAGGTCTGGAGTGGCCAGTGGTTGGATCTGACGCTGTGCTAAGAGGTGGAGGGCTGGAGCAGAACAATAAGATCTGGAACTCTCCCAGCCCTGCAATTGGAAAGAAATAAAAGAGAGAAAGGCCCATCTCTGCCAGTCTTTCTTTTAATCCATAATTTCCATTTTAAAACACCGAGGTGGGGTGGGGGGGGGGCTAGTTTTCATTTCAGCAAGCCTTAGGACACCTCCCTGCCATCAGAATGTTAGCTCCTTGAGGCAGGTGCCAGCCTATGTGACTTGCTCATCACTGTACCCCCAGCGCTTCACAAAGGGCCTGGCACTTCGCAGATGCCCATTAAATATTTGTCGAAGAAAGGTGAGGACATCCCCGTGAGAGCCTGCTCAGGCAACTTGTCATAACCTCCACGGCCAGGTCGTCTAGCACCCATTTCAGGAGAGGTTGAGTGACTTGCCTAAGGTCACTGGGGACAGAGCTGGTATCTGCCCCAGGCCTGTCTGACTCCAGGGCCCCTGCAGTCTCAAAGCTGTCACATTGTCACAAAGGCCCAGCACCCCTGTCAGGTCACTCCCACCGCCGCCCAGCTTACCCCCCCCACCCCCCCCACCCCCCGCCTTCTAACACCTGCGGGGAAGGCTCCAGAGGGGGAGGAGACCGTCCCTGTGCCTGTCCGTCTAAGTGAATCTATCAGTGGAAGGATTGAATCTGTTCCTCTGGGGAGGGGATGTACATCCGTCCCCCTGGGAGTCTGCCCCAAGTGGTGCCAAGTCCCTGCTCCCACTCCTATCCCCACCCCACCTGCGGCCTCGTCGGCCCCGGCCCGAAGCGCTGCTCCCCGCCATCCGCAGGCCCCGAGCGCCCCCTGCTGATCGCTGCTCCACCGCGCCTCTCTGCCCGCCGGAGCAGGAGGGCGCAGTGGGCTAGAATTTGGCTTCAGCCCTTCCCCCCCACACCCGAGAACCACAGGGGAGTCCCTTCTTGGGCCCCCTCACCTCTCCGTTCCCTTGGAGGTTGAGGGGGATTACCTGGCACACACAGATAGGGGGACAGGACATAGCCAAGTCCCCTAGGCCCTGGGACTGGCCTGCGGTCTCCTGGAGCATTTCCCTAGGCTGGGGGGGGGGGGGGGGGGGGCCTTGAGAAAAGTGGGCAGAGGAAGCGGGACAGCCCAGATCAGCCCAGCCTTAATCCCTCTCATTCTAGGCACCTTCCTCTTATTCAACCCCGTCCCTACCCATCCTATCTCCCCAAAATCCCCTTCCTTCAAATCCTCCGAAGTCCCCATGCCACCCACAAGGCCGTCACATCCCACTGGGGCACTGACGCCTGTGCCAAGGCAGGAGCCCAGGAAGGGGACAGAAGGTGGGTGAGCTGGCGAGTGAGGGCAGCCTTCGAGAGGACCACGTGGGCACAGGCACAGGGACGGGGCCGTGCGCAGACGTGCACAAGTGTGCACACAGGGAGGCAGGTGCTCTCGGCACACACGTGTGCTTGTGCACGTGAGCGCACACACGCACCTGATGTATGTCACGTGCTCCTATGTGGGCACTGTGCGCACACGGGTGTCTACCCCGAAGCAGGCACCCTTAGGCGCAGACCAGGGCATGTCCACCGTCAAAGCCCCCACCCCAGGCACATCCCCCATGGATGCTCCTGGGCACACACATCTAGGGGTAAGACTACACTCTGCAGTCAGACAGACATCAGTGTGACCCCTGGCTTGGCTTAACCACTCGGCTGCTCTGTGCCCTTGGGAGCGTGTGACTTTCCAGAGCCTCCGTTTCCCTGTCTATAAAAGCGGTAAGAGGGGTGCCTGTCGGGGTGTAAGGATTAAAGGAGCTAATGAATGGACCAGACCGGTACACGGTGAGTGCCCGGCAAGTGTCGGCAGGCCGATCGCCCACCTCGGGCCTGCGTGTGGTTGCGACTATAAAGCAGCAAGTTTGAGGCAACGGGTCCCCTCAGCCCCGAGGCCCCCGGCATGGACACACACATGCACACGCACACAGGGGCTGCCTGTGTGTCTCCGCTGTTTACACAGGCTGCTTAGCGACGGATCAGGCGGGCTGAAGAGCCTTCCCACCCCAGCCTGTTGGGACAGGGCCTGGCCAGGATTCCTGCATTCCTGCTGCCTTCCCTCTTCCTCTTGGCCACAGACACGGGTACAAAATGGAGGACTTGGGGACCCACTCACCCTCCAAGCCACCAGGGGCTTTGCCCTGCCCACCGCAAGTTGGGGATGCTTCAGGGGCCTTCCCTGAGACTAGAAAAACTGGGTGTCCTCCTGGGGGTTCTCCAGCCTGCCTGACAGCCCCCTCCCCAAATCCATCGCTCCACAAGCATGAGGCTGCTGAGACCACGCCTCGGGCAGGTGAGAGGTGGGAGGCCCACAGGCCCACGGTGCCCTGCCCCACACACATGCTGCCCCCATGGCCTCCTGAAAAAGGGAAGCCAGCCAATATCCCTGAGACCTCCTCTCCCTAGGACCCAAGGCCCCTCACAAAACTCTAACAGACCAGGTCACCCCACACCCCATGGCCACCCCAGTTCCTGGGCCCAGAAGGAGAGGAGCTCCTTGGCAGAGAACAGCCACATGGCAGGCCACCCCTTAAAAGTATGCCATTCAGTCACCAAGCCCTCAACCTATCAGGCCCCAAAGGACTAATCTAGGACACTTGCCCCTGCCCATTATCACCCCCAGGTGGGCTGGGAGCACCTAGCAGGAACTGCTGCCTCGTTTAGCGGACAATGAGAGCCACTTTCTTTTCTCCTCTGGAAACTACACTGGCCCAAAGATAGGCTGTGTGACCCACTTAGGCGCTTCCCCTTCCAGGTCCTTCCTTCCAAAATAGTTCCAGGGCACCCCAGATGTGGGGGTGTAGAGGGTAGCACAGGCATCCCGGGGGTGATATCCCAGCACCGTAAATATAGCCTACTGCCTCATTTTACAGATGGAGAAACTGAGGTCCGGAGAGAGGAGGGGCCTTGCTAGAACCACACAGTGGAGGTGAGCTTTAGGCCAGGAGCTGGGCCTCCTGACAACCCCACCCCCCCAATCCCCTCTTTGGAGACAGCCAGGGCTCCAGCGAATCTCTCTGAGCTTTGCTCTATGTGCTGGGACTGTCCAGCTGATGGGGTAGAGAGGTAAAGAGGGGACACACACACCAAAATCCGTGGGTATTCTGTTGGGGGGAGAAGCAGACTGCAAGGAGACTTCTTCCCAGGGCCTAGCCTTAGAGCTGACAGGGTTAACACTGCCCAGACAGGGTCCCTTCTGGAACGTCTGGGGCCTGGAATATGGCCAGAATGAGCAAGTCACTGGTGTGACCACAGACATACCTGAGTTTGGGAAGGAGGACCCTGAACTTATTCTGAGATCCACGCCCTCTCCACCACTATGGCTTTGCAGTTTTAAAACAACCCCAAAAAGCGTGGAGGGGAGGAAATAAGAAAAGAGTCTTCATATACCTGTCAAATGGAAATGGGGTTTGTACTCTCCCTGCCCCCCACCCCACGCCATGCTGCCAGAGGCTGCCCCCCTCGCGGTCTGAGGCCCTCCCTCCAAGCCAGGAATGAGCCTCCGCACTCCTCTGTCTTAGCCCTGCAGGCCAAGGTCAGGGTCAGCAGGAGTTGAGGGGCTGAGCCACTGTCCAGCACCCTCGGGGCTCCATGTACCCTGTCTCTACTCAGAGACACCAGACAGAAAAGACTAGGCCCAGCCTATAACCAGAACAGACCAAAGCTTGCACTTCTCTCTTCAGCTACCCTGCGTCCCCCACCCCCACCATCCATTCCAACGTGAGGGCCACAGCCAGCTATGGGATAGGATGGGGGGACCATGAGGCCCTATTCTGGAGAGCTGCCTGGTCAGGCTGCCAGTCTGTTGGGGGGAGGTGGGTAGGGACCACCATCCTTTGTTACTGTCCTGGACCACTGTCCATGAACATCTATGGGTCCACAAGAGTCCTGCAAGATAGGGTCATCGCCCTCTTTTAACAGATAAGGAAAAGGAGGCAAGGAGCCAGGACTCCCACAGAGCTCCGGCTGCCTTCAGCAGGACAGGTGGGAGGCCACTTGAAAGGAGCCACGCACCAACAGGGCAGGTGTGTGTGTTGGGCCGCTGCCCGAGGAGGGTCCCTCGGACCCTGAAACTCAGTAACTGGGGGCCCGTGGCCCCGGCAGCCGGGCCAGCGCCAGGGCCCACCCGCACGGCGCCCGGACCCGGACGCGGCGGAGGGGAGGGATGGGGGCCGTGCTGGGCCGGGTGTGGGGCCACGTCCCGGGGCGGGGCTCGGAAGCCTCTGTTCCCGCAGCGCCTACACCTGGTGTCCGCCCAACCGCGGGTCGGCGTGCCCGGGCACGGAGGCCGCTCAGGGCCGCCCGGACCGGACGGGACGGGACGCGGGCGGCGCCGCCACATCTGAGCCCCGCCGCATTCCGGGGCGCCCGGCCGGGGGCGGGGGGGGGGGGGGCGGAGAAGAGGAGCTTTCCAAAGCCTGTCGGGCACCGCCTCCTGCCGGCCGCCGCGGGCTACTGCAGGTCCCGGAGACGGTGGCCTCCAACAGGTGGCGAGGGGGGCCTCCAGCCCTGCCGGCCGGGCTCCGGGGCGCCTCCCTGGTCCCACCACCCCCACCAGTCAGTCATCAAACACTTCCTGCTCGTGCCTGGGGCGGAGGGTACTACAGAAGGACAAAGCCAGAGCCTTGCAGAGGTCTTGCCCTCTACCGTCTTTGACTTGCCAAGGCTCCGAACCAGCCCCCCACGACCACACTCGCCACACCCTCTGCACACAGCCAGGCGGCAGAAGTGGCCTCCAATTTCTGGACTCCCCTTGTCTCTGAAGGGAGCAGAGCTGGAGCCTCCTTCTCTCCCGGACTCTGAGCTGCTCAGAGACCTTCCAAAGCCCACCTGTCATGCTGCCCTTGACAGCCTGTACTCCTGCCCGCCGCAACCCCTGCCCACAACCCAGCTGGGCTTGCCCACCGGTCCTTGCCTGGCCGCACTAAGACCCCTCAGCGCACCCACAGCAAAATGCTGGCATAGCAAACGCTGTTCCTCCTGCTTTACAAATACGCATTTAGCAAGTCTGCTCAGAACCAAGCCTGCATGGCCCCTGCCTTTCTCTCTCTCTCTCTCTCTCTCACACACACACACACACACACGCTACTCGTGCCTGTCAGTAAGTCCACGTTCCTGGGTGGGCTTCCGTGGATTTCCTGTCCCGGGCCCCCCACCAGGGGCCCCTGTGCTTCAGAACGCTGGGCACCGCCTGTCTTTCCTCAGCCAGCGCCCCCTTCCCCGCCACTGTGCCCAGTACTCAGGCAGCACTGTGGGACCAGGCGCTGGGGAAGGAACAGGGACTCTCGTCCCAGCTACCGTGGGGGCTGTGTGACCCAGGGCCACGCATGACTCTCTCTAAGCCCCAGGTTCCTGAGCCGGTTGGAAGAGGCCATTTCTACAGCCCTGTCAGAGCTGCCCATCTGGGATTTAGGGTGGCCCTAGGCTTGTTGGCGTCATAACCTGCTCTGTCTCCCGGGGTCATGGTGCTTTGTATACAGTAAATGCTCACTGAATGCATGAACTAACAGTTGTTCACAGCCTGTAACCCCATCTGAGCCCGGGAACTGGGAGGAACATCACCCTCTGCCTCCCATGCCCTGGCCTTCCTGGCTTCTAGAACCTCCTGATGGATCCAGGTCCAGGCCCAGAGAAGTCAGTGTCGGGGAGGGAGTGATGATCTGTGAGCAGGCCTGGCAGTCTCCTCCTCCGTCTAACCCCCTAAGGGGCCTAGCACCAGCCTCCAGGCCAGGAGGGAAAGCTAGCCCAAGTTCACTCGTGTTCAGATGCCCCCATTAGAGCACTATGAACCAAAGGTCCCTGTGGGCAGAACCTACAGGGTCTACCCTGGAACTTCCCATTTGGAAAGTCTGAGAGAGTCCATTGACCATGGTTTTCAGCATGTGTTTGGAGAGCTGCCCTTCATAAGCCTGTTACAAACACTTACTGAGCACCAACCGGCATCAGGAACTTCCCAAGGCACTGGGAACACAGGCTAGTTCGGGACACAGAGAAGATGCTGGAAACCAGCTCAGTGCAGAGTCAGGAAAAAATCCAAGGCATAGGCAGCACTTCCAGGAGAGGGGAGTGTGTGCAAGGGATGAAAGGCCAGGACAGGGCCAGCAGGCTGCGGAAGGGGCATGGAGAAGGGCATTCCCCGTGGGAATTCAGAATGGAGCCTCAGGCTTCCCCTAACCCTGCAGGTGGAAGAGAGAAAGAGGGTACTTGAAATCCTGACCTCCGAACTACTGTGGCCTGAACACTGGGCAGTCTGCCACTTGCAGTGGACATGGCAAGAAGAGAGGGGGTTCAACACACAGCAGGAGAGACTAAAGCCAGACAACAGGCAGAACTTCCTGCTAGAACTTCTGAATCCCAAACTGGCAAGAGACTGTGGGGTTCCCTTCAAGAACAGGTGTCACCCTGGGGGCTTCAGGAGGGGTCCTTTCTGCACTGTTGCTGGGGGCCGGGGGCAGGACTCCAAGGGCTGCATCACGCAGGGGAGGCTGGGAATGGGAGAGGACACCTCAGCCATTCTCAGTGCTTGGCCTGGTTTTCCTTCACACAGAAGCTGCTTCGTCAGCTCCCTGGAAACCCTCAGAGCAATCACTGTGCTGGGAGGCTCCTCTACAAGAACAGACGGAGGAGAGGGAGCGACCAGGGGCAAGCCTCCTCCCTCAGGCCAGGCTTGGTCCCTGGCCCCCACCCTGTCCTCTGCCAGCGGGGCCATGTGGGCGCACTCACCAAGCAGAACCCAGTGCCCCTCAGGCCCAGGCCCAGCCAGACAAGGAGGGAGCAGGGAGAGAGCACACAGCCTGCCCGCCCCCAGAAACAGGCAGGACTGGGGGTCCGGAGCCCTGGGCTCTAGTCCCGGCTCCGGGCCTCAGTTGCCCAAGGCCCACAGTGAGACGTTGACTTAGATAATAGCCAAGGATACTCCCAGCTCCGAAATTTCTAGGACCGACAGGAAGACACGCTCCCTTCCTTCACTGTGCCCACACGGGCTGCAGGGCCAGAGCACGGGCTGCCTCCAGGCCCGGCTCTGCCCCCGCCGTGCTGTTAAATCTCCCTGGTCAACGCCGCACCACGGGTCCCGGTAGAGGGCTGTTGCGAGGGCCAAATCCAATCACGCTTGTAACGTGTTTTAGAAATTTCGAGTCAGTGCTTTTATCTCCAGGGTGAAATTCCAAGATGGTGCATGTGGCGCACACAGGACGGCCATCACAGGACGATACAAAGCACAATGCACCCAAGGGCTGGGGACAGCACGGCCGGGGGTGGGGGGGGGCTTCGGGGGAAGGTCAGCTTCTCAACGGAGGCCCTGGGGGGGGTGGGGGCTGGAGAGCTGGAGACAGGTGTATGGAGAGAGCGCCTGCGTCCTCAGGCTGTCTCCACTGGGCCCCATTGCTGGCAAGTCGGCAAGCTGAGGGAGGCCACCCCAGCTGAAGAACTGACCAGAACTGCCCTGGAGCCTCAGCTCCCTTGAAACAGTGAGGGTCAGCCCTTGCCTAGGGAGCCAAACAGTGCAGGGAAGGAAGCTCCCTGGCTTGGGGAAGGTGGCCGGGACTGTGGCCCAGAGTGGCTGGTGTGGCCCAGTCTTATTGAGTGTCTGTAAGTGAAGGGACGCTCCATAAGGCTTAGGATCCTCACGAGTTGATTCACAGCCCCTGGCGCCCCCTCCCCTCATTGCACAGAAGAGGAAACAGGCTCAGAAAGGAGCAGTCTCACAGCAGCCTCTCAGAGGGCTGCCTCTTCTGCCTCCCAGGGCTCCCAGGCCTCCCCCATGCCAGGTGCCCCCCTCTCGCCCCCCCAGAGTCTGGGCTGGGAGCAGGGGCTCCATGAGCTAAGGGGGTGGGGGCAGGGGGATGGGCCAGAACTGGGAACCCTCCCCAAGCCTAAGCTGCCCTTCTGCCTGGGTGGGGCAGTGAGGCCTGGAGGCAGGGAGGCACCTGTCTCTCTCTGCCTGGAAGACGGCCTTTGTTACCTTATAAGGTGCTTTCTCCTCTCCCTCAAACAGCTCCTGACAAAGAACCGGATGGGGCTGTGGGGGGGGAGGGGTGGGGCCAGCTCTTAGAACTGCACCCTATTTACCAGAGTAACCTTCTGGAGGCTGCAGCCACCAAAGCAGCCCCTGTTGGAGAATGTCCCCTCACCTACAGGTGGTCTCTCCAAGCCTGGCCTGGAGACAGGACCCGTGGGTTCCCTTCTTCGCCCCTGTAGGAAGGGGCTGTCCCTTAACCTGCACTGCTTCCCCCTCACCCCTGACTTACAGCCACTCTGGCTCTCCTGCCCCCTCCCATTCATGCACGGACATACACACGCTTGTGGGCAAGGGCCAGCGGTCGTGTAGAAACCAGGGAAGCCTGGCTCCGCAAGGAGGAAGCTGGCCCTCGGGGGCCCCAGGGCCTCCTGCCCCTTGCCCAGAGAAAGCAGATGGGCACTGTCCAGGCGTAGTGCGGGGGCATGTCTGTCTCCACGCTCACAGGTATGGAAGGGCCCAGGACCCAGGCCCAGAGGCCGGCAGGGGCTACTTGCTCGCCCCAACCCTGTGGGACCCCTGCCTGACGCTGAGGGAGAGGTGGTATTGAGGGGGGGGCCAGGCCACCATCACAGATGCGCCCACACCTGGCACAGGGCAGGCCACGGTGAACACCCGGTAAGGAGGCTCAAGGCAGGCTGGCTACTCACTAACCTCCTTAGCCCCCCTCGGCCCCAGTTCCTTCATCTGTAGTGGGAATAATCATTTCCTCCCCTCAGAGGTGTTTTAAGGGTCCACTGGGTTGATGGTTTGCTTAGCAGCACAGAGTGGCCTGCAGATGCTCTTGACCAGGCCAGGTGGGGGAGGGGCCCCTCAGGGTCTCTGGCTGTGTCTGTGGGGGCCAAATCCCCTTCCAGCACCTCCAAGGCTCTAACTGGAGGGAGCCCCAGGGGCACAGGGACCTTGGGCACCAAGGAGCTCCTTGGGAAGTGCCCGCAGTGCCACTGAGGGAAAGGCCCCAAGGACAGGCCCCAGTGCTGGCCGTGCATGTGGCTGTGTGTGTCTGGGGAGCCGCCAAGCCGGCCGGGCCACACCCCGGTGACTCACGGCAGCAGCATGCACCCTACCCGGCCGGCGAGGGGGAGAACAAAGACACCAGCTCAAGTCCCCGACATCCAGCCTGAGTCACACGCAGACACACCCAGCCAGGTGCCCCCATGCCTCCCGAGCCAGACCCGCCCCAAGGGGACCCACAGTGGTGGAGCAGAAGCAGCCCCTGACACGGCCACCAGAGCCACGCCCCGGGCACAGCTGGCTGAGTCAGGAGCCGAGCCCAGGGAAGCCCGGAGCTCTCTGGCCCAGCCCGGGACCACCAGCCCACCACTAGGCCCCCAGGCTCCCCCTCAGTCCAGGTGGCAGAGCACAGCACCCATGGAGCCACAGGCCCAAGGCTCACGAGGCTGGCTAGACTCAGGGAAGGTCACGGAGCAGAGGGGAGAGGCCTCTGGACCTGGTCAGTCTGGGTTGGGGGCATGCTGTGGACACAGCCCTAACCCTGGGCTCCCAAGTCTGGCCCAGAAATGTGTGGGAATCATGACAAGGTGAGACTGCCCAGACTCCGGGCACCACTGTGGTTAAGGCCGAGTGAGGAGCAGGCCCAGTTCCCCGCCTGGACCTGGAAGGGAGGGTGGTCAGGACAGGAGCTAGGACTATTAAGCGCCCCAGCCAGCCATGGCTCAAAGATGCCAAGGTTCCCTGACGAGCAACCTGGGTGAGAGAGGAGGCAGGAAGGCAGGTAGCCAGTAGGACAGGGGGACTGCATTCATTGGCAGAGTGTCACCCCAAATCCAGGCCCGGTTCAGTGTGAAACGGGGCCCCTGTGTCAGCAGATACCCAGGCTCTAGAGAGTCCAGGGCTCAGTTGCAGAATGCTGCTTCCTCAGGCCCTGGCCTGGCAGAGGCTAGAGAGGGTCCTGCCACCAGGGGGGCCAGAGGACCTGGTCTCCAACCAAGGCCATGGCTGAGAGCGGCCCACCGAGAAGGGAGAAGACAGACCTGTCAGGGACACCACAGAGCAGACAACCAGCTCTGCAAGACCCTCAACAGGTTCCAGCCATGCCTAACCCCAACATGGCAGGCCGACCCCTAACCCCAAATTGTGCCTCACATGACCCTGTGCCTGCCCCGCCTCACCTCTGAACCCATCTCTGGACCTGACGTTTCACTAACCCAAACCTTACCCCCAGATCTGAACCATACCTCAACTCTACCCTAAATCCAAATCTGGGTGCTTCCCTGTGGCCAAAGCCTCCCCCATCCCAAACCGCCGACGTGACCCGCACCCACCTTCAGACCAGACTTCTGCCCACAGTTGGGTATCAGCCCTGCCCGGGCCCTAAATCTACAACATTCCTCCAAACCCTGCTTTCCCAGGCCCTCCCTCATCCAACCCCCAGTCCACATCCCAGTAGCACCCCACACCTGCTTCTGCCCTCCCCCTAACCCTCCCCTAAGCCCCCCACAGACCCACTTCTACTCCAGCTGTCCGTGCTGCATGTCCCCCATCTGATGACCAGGGACCTCTGCGAGATCAGGCCTGCCTGCGAGAGCAGGGGCTCAGATCCCCACACCGGCCAGGCGGGGAGTTGAGGTGGAAGGGCAGGGGCTGGAGTCAGGACACCACCCCCCCCCAGGGTCGAGCAGCAGGCGCTCTGCCAGCCCCCCCAGCACCCGCCCCTGGTCTAGAGGCCCAGCAGCCTTCGTTTGAGGCCCTCCCGGGGCCGTCTGGGGAAGGGGGAGCAGGGCTGGCTGGTGTCAGCACCCCTCCTTCCCCCCAGGCCCAGGCTACATTCCCAGCAAGCCAGGACCCGCCACTCAGGGTAAACAAGGGAGCTCAGCAGCCTCCTCCGCCTGTCCTTCCAGCCTCCACGGTGGCCGCTCCAGCCAGCCGAGACCTCTCCCTCCACCCCGGCCTGAGGCCTTCGTGCTCCACTTGCTGCTACGAGACTCCCCATGACCCCTCTCGGCCAGTCCCAAGCACCCCAAACTCATCAGGCCCACCTCCTCTCACTCTCTCAGCCCTGCACCCACGGCAGCAGGATGATCTGAGTGGGGTCGTCCCTTAGCCTGCCACCTGCCCACCGGAAAGCCCAGCCCGTGGAGTGGGAGAGTCGGGAGCTGCAGCTCCAAGACCGCACCGCCGGTGAAGGGTAAGGGTGACCCAGAGACGCCACAGCCAATCCCATATCACCCAGCAGAGTTGGGGCCTAGACTCCCTCGCCCCACCTCCGGCCTCAGCCAGTCCAGGGCCCACCCCAGAAGCCTGGATAAGCAAATGGGGCATCTGGGAGCTGGGGAGAGGCTGAGGACTCAAGGAAGGGTAACACAGGGCCAGGCCCAGACTGGGGGCCAGGAAGTCCTTCCAGGCATCTAACCTGATTCCTTCCAGTCCTCGGGGAGAAGGAGTTTTCCTCCTCTCCATCCATCCAGGCGCCTCTGGCCTGGTGACCCCTCTGCCCCCACCCCCACCCCAGCTGGTGTCCCTGGCTCTGGCCCTGCCCCTCCCCTCCAGCCTCCGTGCTGAGCAGAGGAATCTAGCCCTCCCTGCCCCAGGGGTCCAGGCTGCCCAGAGTCTTCCCGAAGCTCAGTGCTATCGGGGTGCCACGGCCCCCCACCCCAGATACTTCTCATGGCCTGCCACCTATGGAATTCAAGGCAGGACTCGTCACTAGCAGCCAAGGAACCCCACGACATGCCAACCCCCTCCCCAGCAACCTGACCCCCGCTGCTCTCCAGCCACCCCTGCCCCTGGCCACACAGGGCCCCTGAGGCTCTCCAGAGGGGCCCAGCCTGGAGCCCACCCCTCCACTTCCAGACAGGAAGGACCCCCTCTCTGTCCTTGGAGCCCAGCTCAGCTGCAGACCCCACCTCCAAGAGGAGCTCCCTTCTCCAAAGCCTAGACCCCTGGGCTCTGCCTCCGATGGCATTTCCACGTCCCCTGTCCTGTAGCTTTGTGGTGGCTCCTTGCTGCCCCCTGACCTCCAGCTTCCTGTCTGGACACAACTCTTGCTCCCTGGTGCATGATCGAGGCAAGAGGTGGGGCTATGATTTCACGGTGGTCTTGTCTGACACCTCTACCCCTCCCCAGTGGGCGAGGTACATAATGCCAGTTCTCATGACAGTCTCATGACATCTGTGTTATTGTCCCCAGTTCACGTCCAAGGACACTGAGGCCGCAACAAGGTAAGTTCTTGACCACGTGGCAGAGTGGGAATTAGACCTCAAAACGCACCCTCCATTGGGCGCCTGGGTGGCTCAGTCGGTTAAACGTCTGCCTTCGGCTCAGGTCATGATCACAGGGTCCTGGGATCGAGCCCCACGTCGGGCTCCTGGCTCAGCGGGGAGCCTGCTTCTCCCTCTCCCTCTGCCTCTCTCCCTGCTCATGCTCTCTCTCTCTGTATCTCTGTGTCTCAAATGAATAAATAAAATCTTTAAAAAAAAAAAAAATACATTTAAAAACGCACCCTCCAAAGAACTGAGGTCCTGCCCCAAACGGATGTGGAGGTGGCGTCCCCTGGGGAAGGGCCAGGAGGGGTGGCAGAGGTCAAGGCCAGACTTTCGCCTAAGTCCTTATAACCCTACTATGGGGTCCCCAGGCCCCCTGGGACAGCCAGGACCCCAAGGCACCTCCACCACAACCCATAAGGCAACTGATGCCCTGTTCCGAGCTCCCCCAACACACACACACACACACACACATTCCAAGTTGTATGCACAAACCCAGCACTCACAGTCCCACACCCCCTCACCCCTGCCCCCACTCCTGGCAGACCAGCCAGACCAGCTGGGCCAGCTCAGACCGAGAGAGGCTCCAGAGGCTCCCTGCACCCACTTGACCCTGGGATGCAGGGATTCCGTGGGGCGGGAGCGCCCCCAGCTGACCAGTGTGGGACACGCAGCAGACTGGGACCCAATCCAGGCCCCAGGCCAGAAGGGGAGTCCTGTGTCCTCCAGGACCCCTGTCCAACCACCATTTTTTGACCTTCTAGAGCACCCAGGGCCAAATCAGAGGAGACGAGCCAGGAGCAGAGGAAAGGAAAGAGTCGGCCTGGGAACCACATGAGCACAAACATTCAGGAGAGGAACAGCAGGGCCAGAGGCAGATGGGGCGTCTGGAGCATGGTTTTCAGCCTTGGACTTGGTGATGGATTAGGCCAGGCTGGAGAAGGAAGAGTCAAACATGACTCCCAGGTTTCTGGGACTGGGTGGAGAGTGAGACCAAGACTGGAGCCACAGGGGAGAACAGGTCTGCGAGGGCAGCTGAAGGGCTTGTCTCGAACACGTTGGCCTTGAGGGACCAGAGCCACATCCGGCAGAGACCAGCAGGAGGTGGACCAAAGCTCTGGAGAGTCCATGGACGTGGCAGGGAAGGAGGGATTCCGTTACAGCACTGTTCCCCACTCTGGCTTCTGACCCCAGCCTTGGGCAAGTCTGTTCTCAAAATGGGCTTGGTGTGGAGAAGCAGCTTCTAAGGACCCCTCCTGCCCTGTACTTGTCATTCCCCAGGCCTCAGTCCCCTGCAGAGCCCTTCTGAGGACACACCGAGGACACAGATAATGTTGACTCCCATTTACTGAACACATGCCAAGTTTATTGAGCACATAAAAGGCGCTGTGCTAAGGTGGCCTCCCCAGCCTGTGTGGAAAAGTGACAACTTTCACGTCAGCGCCCAAATCAGAGGGGCTCCTGGGCCCCACCTGTGTGTTGCAGGGGCCTCCCGCTGTCCCCTGGAAGTCCCCCCAGTTACTTCCAGTCCCAGCTAGGGTCAAGGGTTCACCCACACTCCACCCCACACTCAAGCTCGTCCATTCCTAGGTATTGACAGGGACGGTAAAGGCCTGGAGCTGCCTCTCCCCTTCTTTCCCCCTCTTCCTACCCCCTCTCCACCCATGATGAGGGAACCGGCCCCTCCTATTCCCCTCTGCCCTTCCCAGTCCCTCCTGCTTCTCACCACCTCAAGAGGGTGCCCACCCCAGCAATAGTTAATCAACATTTCACTTAGAAATACCACCCCCAGGGGCACCTGGGTGGCTCAGGCGGTTGAGCATCGGACTCTTGATTTGGGCTCGGGTCGTGATCTCAGGGTTGTGATTTCAGGATGGTGAGATCAAGCCCCGCATTGAGCTCCGCGCTCAGCGGGGAGTCTACTTGAGATTCTTTCTCTCTCCCTCTTCCTCTGCCCCCACCCCCGCTCACGTGCTCGCTCACTCTTTCTCAATTCAGAAAATGAGAAAAGAAAAGAAAGACAACCACCAGACAGGGCTGCCCAGCCCAGCCTTGAACCAGGATCCCTTCTGCAGCATCCTCTGGAGCTGGTGCCCTCCTTTTGCTCACCTCCAGTGCCCAGGAGCTCACTCTCTTACCGAGAAGCCCACACCGTGTGCGGATAGCTCAGACCAGACCCACGTCCCTGTAAGTCCCCACCTGGTCTTCTCCTCTGGAGCCACATGGAACACAGAGGCTTGCTCCTCCGTGTGATGGGGGCAGCTGGGGAGAGAAACACCTGCGATTTGCCAGGCACTTGGGGTGCGGAGGTGAGCAGCAAGCTGTGGCCCCCGCCCTCAGAGGATGTGACAGTTGCCCCTGCACTATACACTGAAAAGGAAGAGAACAGAGCAAATTTTATTGAGCACGTGCCTAGTACCAGACACTGTTCCAAGCACTTTATGTGAAGTAATTTAATTATCCTAAAAACCCTCTTATTATCTTCACGTATGCGATTGGCCCCAAGTCCTGCAGACGTGATGCTGAGCCAGGATTTGAGTCAAAGGAGCAGGCAGCTGGAATTAGCAACTAACTCTGCCTGTTTTATAAGTGTTGTCCAGAGTTCCACTTCGCAATTTAAAGGGTTCTTCTCTTCGTCATTTCCGAAAGACAAAATTTGCCTCTACTCCCCGGAGTGGCCTGTGCCGGGGGAAGGGGCACGGTCCGCGTGGCGCCACCTAGGGGCAGAAATGTACGTTGCGGAGGTGTAAGTGCATTGGAGCGGGCCCAGCGCAGGGACCCGTGGGGACAGTCACAGACAAAGATCCTATTAGAATGCCAAGCGCCAACCCCCTCCCCCACCACGTGTGTGCCGTTCGGAGCTGTGATTACTGCACACCTGATCTGCTTCATACAGCTCCCAGTCGGGAGACCGCCCACTCTAGAACTGTGTCACTAAAATGTCGTGGTTTCTTCAGGGCTCCCAAGTTCTTTTCATTATGAACACAGGTGACTTGAAGAGTTCCGAAAGCTGATTATCTGGCAGAGGGCTTCATACAGTCCCTGAGCACTGTGCAACTGTCCCTGTTTCTGGAGTCAGGCCAAGTGGAGACAATACCCTCACTGGGGGCTCTAAGGGAAGGGGCATCCCTCGCAACATTGGCAACGTTCTCTTCCTTAGGCTGGGTGGTGGGTATATGGATGTGCGTTTTATTATCTGCTAAGCTTTTTATATGTTTTTGTAAATATGAAATGTTTTACTTAAAATGTGTTAAGTCTTTAAGACAAACTTCCCAACGTTTGAGGCCAACTCTGTATCACCCAGTTGTTGGTGATGAACCACAAACAGCCCTGGGGCAGAGGCCCACCCTCTCAGGGAAATGTCAGCATGTGAGCCCGCACCAGCCACCCAGAGAAGGAAAGCAAGCCCCGAGGTCAGGACACCGCGTGCAGCTCTGTCCTGAGAATGCTGCCCCTTGAGCCCCAGAAGTTTAATGGGCATGAAATACAATGGGCATTTTACTCATTTGAAAAATAGTAAGCACTCGCCATATGCTCAGCATGTGAGGGCCTGGGAATCCAAAAGTGAGCTGGGCGTGGCTCCTTCCAACAGAGAGGCGGCTCTGTATTGAAACTGAGTCCTGACCAGAAACCACAATGGGACAAGATAGAGGGTGGGAGGTGTCCTAAGAGGGACACCAGGGACAAAATGAGCACTTCCACCTGGAATTAGCTCCTTGGAGGAAGAGGCATGGAGCTGAGCCTTTCAGAGGATTTGCTGGAGGGAAGAGACTTGTTCCAGAAGGAGAGGACGGAGCCAGGAAATGCCAGAGGGTGAGGATCCAGGGGTAGGTTTGGGGAACAGCAAGCAGAAAATAGACTTTGGAAAAGGAATCCTGGATTCTCAGGCTGGAGAAGGAGCTTAGGCCCCCTGGTGGCAGGCCTGGAAGGGGTTTAGACTTGACTCCAAGGGAGTGGGGAGCCATGGGAGGTGTCTGAGCAGGAGAGTGCCCGTCAGCATCACAGCGGTGTCCTGGCGCTCAGAGCAGGGAGCAACTTGAGGCAGGGGGACCACTAAAGCCAGCAGTGTGGGCCTGTGCTAGGAGGAGAGAGCAGGGGAGGAAAGGAGTCCCACCTTGGGTCTGGCTCTGGCAATGAGTCTGTCAGGGTGAAAAGTCAGCTGGCAGACTCTCCCCACCGCCAGAGGAGGTAGAAGTTAACCAGCCCAAAGTCAAGCACACCCATCCCTTTCTCACCTTCTCCATTCACCCCCACTTCTCAGTCCCCCTCTCTCAACACCTTCTTGCACCCTCAGCCACGTGCCACTTCCGGTGCTCGGAGCACCCTGACATTTCAGCATGCACGGAGCACCTGGTGTGCGCACAGCACCCACTGCGCCTGAGGGGGTCACAGGAGAAGCTCAAGCCCCACCTTAGGAGCTTACATCTGGACAAGCCAGAGGCAGTGCTGTGGGACAGCTGGAGTCTGTAAGGTGGAGTTTTTATAGTGCCCTCTCCTCCCACCAAAAAAAAAAAAAAAAAATCCCCCCACCTCTCTGTCCACTAAGGACTGGTCTCACCATAGGAGATGCATTGCTTAGATCCAAAACTTGAGTCCTTGTAGTGGATTGAATGATGGCCCCCAAAAGAGAAGCCCACATCCCAGAATCCGTGAATGTGATCTTATTTGGCAAAGGTATCTTTGCAGATATAATTAAGTTAACGATCTCGAAGTGAGATCATCCAGGATTATCCAGGTGGGACCTGAATCCAATGACAAGAGTCCTTATAAGATACCAGAGAGGAGACACGGACACGTGAAGGAGAAGGCAATGTGAAGACTGAAGCAGAGCCTGGAGTGATGCAGCCACAGGCTGGCCGTTATCATTCCTATCCGGATGCACAGAGAGGGTAAGCGGCTCGCCCAGGGCCACACAGCTTCTGAGTGGTGGAGCTGGGGTCGGTGCCCAGGTTCCTGCCTGCCCCCGGAACCATTGCAGGAGCCCCTTCAACCAGCTAAGCGCTTTCCTGCTTTGCTTCCCTTGCAACATTGCTCTGCTCCCTTCTTTCTGAGAACAGCCTTGTAACCTCCCTTTCTGCGCCAGCTGCCGGGAAACTCAAGTCAGCACTGACGCCCAAGGACAGCGATGGTTCTACCCCTCGAGGCCCCCGGTTTTGTTTTCTTCTCAAGGAAGGGGCCCTAGTTTGCTATGTTATCATTAATGACAGCCTGCTTCTTTCTAGAGACGACTTGGGCGGCAACACGTGCCAAAGACGTAACGGTAAGACCAACACCTAGAACTGGGATGCGGGGCCCACGGAAAACAGAGATGACAAAGGCTGCCTGGGGGCGCAGCAGATGCCCTGATGAAGCCTCGAGGCAGCCAGGGCGGAAGAGGAAGTCTGATCTGTTCCTATCTGCAGGAAGCGACTCTTTTCTCCTTGGCGACAGTCTTCCCCTTATAAGAAATTCTGATGAGGATTGCTCACGTGGGCCTTAACAGAGGGAGCGCTGTGTGATGCAACGGGCTGCCTGTGTCCCCGCAAAACCATTTCCACTGCAAAAGGAAAGTGTTATTTCATGGGACCCGCTGACCAACATGAAGAGCATTGCACCCAGTGACAGTCGGGGACGGGGAGCCCTCCGGGAGAGAGACCACCCTGGTCCAAGGACAGACGCTCCGGGGCCAGGAGAACCAGAACTCGGAGCCCCGGGCCGGCTAGACAGCACAGCCCTCACGCCCCACGCACCCCCACGGCTGTGGCTTGTGAGGAACTGGTTGTTCCGTGAGGGCAGGCTCCCGTCCTTCCCGTGACAGCCTTCTGGCTCAGTGCCCTCAACAGCCCAGCTGGTTGGCAAGGGGGGCAGCTCACGGGTCGAGGCCAGCCTCCACGCCCCCTCGCCTAGTATGGCAGCCCCTTCCCTGGCCCCTCACCTCGGCTGGCCCTTCTGCAGAAGTCGTGAACGTTCTAGTGTGTAGTTTGGAGTCGGGCACCCCCGGGCAGCTGGGCATAGCCCTGTGAGGGGAGGTCGTGAGGCCAACCCGCGCGGGGGGGGCACGCCGTCTCCCCGCCTCGTCCCCTCCCCGTGGCTGGACCCCAGAGGTGGTGGCCACAGTCTGCTTAGATCGAGCCTGCCTGTCAGCCTGTGAAGCAACGAGACACAGAAGCCGCTGCCCCAGTCCTGGAAGGCTCCGGCCAGGACTGGGAGGGGAGAGAAAACCCGAGCTTCCCTCTTGTTGAAGCCACTGTTACTTTGAGTCTCTCATGCCCCCCACCTAGTATCCCAGGGAACCCAGGAACTACGATGAAAAGCCACTGCCTTCCGTCCCTGGGCGCCCTGGGGGTCAACCACATGGTCCCCCTGCTACGCTAGTCCACCCTCAGCCGTTCCAGGTAGAAGGCCTGCCAGTCCCCCCGCTCAGTGGCCTGTTGTGGGAGTGAGGTCTCCCCAGGGTCGCAAAGCCCAGGAGCGCTCTGTGAGATCTGCCGACTGGCCCACTGGGAAGGTCATGGCGAGAGCAGAACCCAGGCGTCCCCTCCACCCCGTGCCCCGCTCTGATGGCAGCTGGGCCCTCAGCCCTGGCACAGGGCTAGTGTCTTTCCCCATTTCCATCAGCAAGCCGGCTCCTTCCAGTGTTTTGTGACTTTCGGAGGATCCTACTGAAATGTAGTGGGTGGTAGGCAGCACCCTGTTGCGGGTTTCGGTGGTCCGCCAGCCCCCCGCCCCCAGCTTGTCTTCCCCTCCCCCGGCAGCTTCCTCCCGGTCCCAGGTTTTCCCCCTGTCTGATGCAGAGTAGCTTCCCTCTGCCCGTGGGGGTCTGAGCTTAACCTCCACGCAGGCTTACCAAGGCCTCTGCCACAGACACCGCTCTTCACTACGAGAACAACCACACTGCATCCTGAGCAGGTGAACAGTTCTCCCTTCTGCCGGGGAGAGCAGAGACTTGGGAGCAGGCGCACCTGCATTTGAGGCTGGCTCCACCAATGACTATTGCCTCCGAGCTCTCGGAGTTTTGGTCATGTCTCCGAACCTCAGTTTCCCCGTCCGTAAAACAGGAATAGAAAGGCTCTTGCAGGCTTGCTGTGAAAAGCCCCGGGCACAGGGACGGCCCCGCGCGGGGGGGGGGGGGCACCGTGGGAGGGCTCGACTAGAGCAGCTGTGGCTAAGACCGGAGGAGGGGCACCTGGGCCAATTTGCTTCCCCAAGCGTCCATCCTGACTAGGTGCCTGGGAAGAGCAAGTGAAGGAAAGAAGGGGGACATCTCAGGTCCTGAAGGTGAACTTGGCCAATGTCGCCGTTGCGCCAGCCTGGTCCTCCCACGAGCTTCTGCTTCACCTCCACCTACACTTTCCCTGCTTCCCATCCCCACTGGCCTCTGAAACAGGACTCCCATCCAGCCCTGTACGTCTGAGCGGTCCCTCCACCTCCTATCCCCCAATCTGGTAGGGCTCTCCCTCTCTTTTAGAGCCAAGGACCCCAAAGATCTGTTTTAAGAGCAGATTCAACTTTCTATTTTCATCCATTCCAACTGGCCTCATCTGCACGCCCACTGCCCCGGCGGTGCAGGGAACAAACCATTCTAGGTAAAAAAAAAAAAAAAAAAGAGGGGGGGGATTCAAGTCAAGGGAATTAGGCGCCTGTAAAATCATGCGTGGGGGCAGCAGGTGGTAGCTGGACAGGCAGGAGTCTGGAGGCTTTCCAGGGATTGCTGGGTTCAAGGACACACCGACCTACCACCATGTTGCCACCCACAGATCCAGAATCACGGCAGCTGACGCTGCCACCGCCACATCTACCATCGGATGCCCAAGGCGACCGTGACCAGACACTGGGACACGGAGACCAGACCCCACAGCGGCCGTGGCACAACCTTGCTGCTCAGCAGAAGACGGCCCCCACCGCACCTCCAACTTACCAACCCTGCCCAAGTGCGTCTGTTTGGTGGCACCTCGTGCCCTCTAGCGGCAAGGGAGCCCGAAGTGTGGGGTCTGGGTGTGACTTCCTGGCCTCTGCAGTAGGGAAGGGCACATGGCAGGGTGAGAGAATGGATGCTGAGCCCAGATGAGAAGGCGGTGTGGGTGGCGGAACTCTCTGTTCTCTGGGCAGGGGACCATCACAAAGTCGGGTCTCATCTCCCCGGTACATGTCTTCTGGTTTATTTGTCCTGCCATTGCTTTGCCACCCCTAGAACCACCAATCACCCACAGACCTCTTGGCCCCAACAGACTGACATCCTCTCTGCTGGAAAGTGGAAGGCTCCTCGGCCACCACGTCCCTTGAATCTCCCCCAAAGGCACATTTACTCCACATGCAAATTTCTTTGCTGAAGTACTTGCATAAAAGGGAATTACCTCTTCTGAGAGAAACCCTTAAAGCCCCAAGTGACTTGGATTTTCCCTTCCGTTTCACTAAGGAATGTACTTAAAAACAAGGGCTTTTCCAAGGAAGGGATTCCCCACACACAGTTCCCCACTCCGGGCTGCTCCCCTGCCTCGGGCTCCCCCCTCTCCTTCTCTCTAGGTCAGGCATCCACCCCTTTCCTCAGAATCAGCCCCTCCCCTGCCTTCAGGACAGGCCTCAGGTCCGGCTCCTGCCACCCTAAATAGGTCCCAAGGCTGGGGAGCAGCTTGGTGCAGTCCTCAGGGGACAAGGACGGGAACCCTCCCATGAGTTTCCTTCTCAGGGTTCCCACTTAGGCAACTAGAGACACCCCCAGTTCCTTCTCAGGGGGCTCCAGGCTAGATGAGCATCGGAGCAAGACCCAGGGACAAGAAGCTCAGATGAATGTGATTGCAGGAAGAGCATTTCCACATTTGCAAGGCGCTTGTCCTGCTCCAGAGGTCATTGGGTTCCCATTATTCTGTCCAGGATCCTTCAATGTTTCCTGGTGCCCCCAGGGCTGACTGGCGTCAGGAGAGGGCTCTGGCCTGAGTGACTTTTTTAACCCAGAGCTTCCCTATGAAGAAATGAAGGGTCTTTCCACCCCCCTCACACACTTTCCGGGTGCCTTGGGAGCTTATACAAGGGAGCTGAAGCTGAGACAGCAACCCTCCCCTCCCTCACTCCCACCCACCACATAGGTAAGGGGGAGGGGAGGGGTGGAGTTTGGTAAGGAGAGTGTTCTTGGCGGGAGTACGGCCTCTGAGAAGGCCTTGAGGCTGGCAAGGGCTGGTGGCTCTGAGGAAGAGATAGTGGCCAGTGTGGCTGGGGCTGGGGGCGGCGAGGGGGGGGGGACAGGGAGCCTCTAAAACCAGCTCCCAAGACACGACCTCCCCAGACTTCTCCATTAAGTAGCTGTGGACTGAGGCTGTCCCTCCCTGAGGCTGGGGGAGGGTAAGAATGGGGTGCCTATCCGATTTTCACCTACTCCTGCATGGGAAGCTGCGGCCGCCCTCTGGCTAACACGCAAGGGGAGAGGCTGGTGGGCTGCAATGGCCCTCAGATGCTTCCCCAGCAGCCATTCCCCTTTTCTTGGCAATGTCCCTAATTTTATTTCAGCTGGACACACTTCCCCAAGCAACCCATTGTGCTTTGTGGGGAATTCACATCCCCACGGGTTCCAGGGTGGGCACACAAGACCATGCCCACTCCCCACCAGTTATGGGGTCAGGATGGGAATACGAGCCATGTGGGCCAAGAAGAGTTTTGTTGTGGGCTGCCTGGAAAGTCGCTTCCTCACTCTCCCAGGAGAGCCTCCCAGAGGCGCCCTCCCTCTCTACCTGGACCTGGACCGGGGAGCTGCTGTACCCCTTTTGGCCACATGGGGGCACCAATCTCAGGCAGCTGCCGCACCGCGGGTTCCTGTAGAGAGACTTGACTATCCAGCCAGGCCTTGCCCATCTGAGCCACAGAAGACACAGGTCTGGACTGGCTGAGCCTGAGTCAAACGAGCCCTGAAGTCCATCTTACTCTGCACCAGCCAGCTGGCTGAGCTCCTAAACTTTTTCTACTGCTTAACTCAGTATGAATGAGGTGGGTCCTTGCAAATGAAAGCCTCCTTTTAACTCCAGGATGCTTCTCAATATTGTGTTCCCCAGTGTCTCCTACCCACCCACTCCCCTACCCCATCTGACCCCCACCCCCTAATCTACCCCCCTCCCCTAGAACCTACTGGGCTAGACCTGGGGAGTGCAGACAGGAAGGAAAAATAGCTGGACCTCACAGAGAGAGAGAGGTAGACAAATTATCAACCGAGACCTGAGTGCTATAGTAAAGCTCGGCCCAGCAGGGGTATTGCGTGTGATGCAATCTTGCACGTGAGGGGCAGGGCCTGGCGGGGGGCGGGGCGGGGGCACTACCAAACTCCAAGCAAGAGTAGTATTTGAAGTGAGCCTGGGGTTATGCAGGTAAACAAGGGGCTCCAGGCTGCAAGAAGCAAGGGTGCCCAGGCATGAAGGCAGGAGAAAGTCAACATAGGCAGGGAGCTGCGGGGAGGGGGGGGGGGTTGGGGGATTGGGGTGGCTGGAACGGAGGATGTATGTGGGAACAAGATGGGAGGTGCAGCTGGGTGGATGCACCGAGGCGAGGGGGAGGTGTAAACTAGGTGAAGGAGACAGAGGGAAATGGACAACCAGAGAGGTTTGAGGCAGTAATTGATCACAGAGCAACACTGTCCCATAAAATTTTCTGCAGTGATGGAAATGTTTTATATCTGCCCTGTCCAACACGGAAGCCATTAGCCACATGTGGCTATCGAGTACTTGAAATACTTGAAATATGGCTACTAAGACTGAGGAACAGAATTTTTACATTTTATTTAATTTAATTTTGTTAAATATTTTATTCATTTCTTTATTCTAAATAGAGAGAGAGCACAAGCAGGGTGGGGGGAGAGAAGTGGAGGGGGAGGGAGGGGCAGGGGCAAAGACTCTCAAGCAGATTTCAAGCTGAGCGTGGAGCCTGAGGCCAGGCTCAACCTCGTGACCCGGAGATCATGACCTGAGCCTCAGCCAAAAGCAGGAGTCGACGCTTAACTGACTGAGCCACCCAGGCATCCCCATTTTATTTAATTTTAATTAATTTATACAGAAATAGCCACAGATCACTAGTGACTACAATATTGGACAGCACTGCTCTAGAGGAAGGACTGGAAGGGAGAGGATTTGGAGGGAGGGTCACCTGTGGAAATGATCCAGGTAAGAGAGGATAAGGGTGGGAAGACTGCGGCAAGGAAATGGGGAGGACAGTGTGCATTCTAGAGATTAATAACTAGAACCAGGAAGAAAGTCACCAGATGAATTAAGTGTGGGGAGCGGGGAGGGAGAGCCTCGGGGGCTCCCGGGGTGACCTGGGTGGCTGGATGCTTGCTGGGTCATCACTGAGAACGGGAACCTGGCCCGTGTGGAGATGATGAGTGGGGAAACTGACTTGCTTTGGGACATCCAGGCGGAGACGTCCAGTGGGGAGTTCTGTACGTGGCTCCGGGGCTCAGGAGAGGGTCAAAGCTGGAGATCAATTTATCAATCACTAGTGCTCACAAACTGGCAGCCCATGGGCCAGGTTAGGTCAGATATGGAAGTTTGGATCGGCTCACGGGTTTTTCTAATGGAAACTACATTTTAACATCAGTAAAATTTATATGAAAATCTGAATTCCCTCCTGCAAGTCATCAGCTGCCTAGCGGCCCCTCCCTTAGAAGGGCACCCTACCTTTCCCGCCTAGCCCCGTGGGCGCACTATATTTGATCACCCCTGAAAGAATATTTGGCAGCTGTGGTAGATTGTTTCAAAAGAGACTCATGACAACACTTCGCCCTCCAGCCTCCAGCCCCTTTACAATATGACTTGCCCACTTCTGTCATCAAGAAGCACCATCTATGTCCTCCCCAGAATCTGGGCTGACTTTGTGACTTGCTTTGACCAAATGCAGCAGAGGTGACACCAAGAAACTTCTTGGGACCCAGCACCACGTCGAGAAGCTCAGGCTAGATGACACAATGACAGCTCAAGAGGAGAGAAAAGTGCCCCGCATCTTCCAGCCCCCTCCCCGCAACTGGGGCACCAGTCATGGGAGTGAAAGCAGGGCGGCTGCCCACCACCCCTCTCGGAGCCCTGTAGAAAACTGTAGAATCATGAACAGATAACAAACCAATGGTGGTGGTCGTTTCGGGCCACTACAGTTTGGGGTAATGTGTCATGCGGCAATAGAAAATTGAAACAGCAGTTACAGACCCGGGCTGGGCAAGATGAGGCAGGGAAAAGAGAGTGAGGACAAGGCAGGGTATGATCAGTAAGTACTCTAGGGAGGGCAAGACACAAGCTAACAGGATGTGCTGGGGCAGAGGACCCTCTCTGAGTGAAACTGAACTCAACAAAGAAAATGTTTTGTGAGAAATTTTCAAGTTGAATTCTTCCCCCAAATTACTTACTTTTTAATAATAAAAGAGTTCCACAAAGAACCTGTTAATTTCCATTATTTCGGCACAGCAACAGAACCAACATGACAATCTCCAGCCATAACCACGGCAGCCAGAGTTACGACTCAGAAATTAAAGTTCAGAATGGATAATATGATAAAACGTAGCAAGGTAAGCTCAGATTAGTCCAGTAAAACATTCCCGATCTCTCAGCCAATGAAGCCAACTTCTCCACAGAGTATGTCAGGCCTTCGGGCTTCCCCAGAGCCCGCCCCGGGTCCCCACACCTCAGCCAACAGCCCAGGCCACTGACCCCAGTGTCCGGGTCAGTCCACCTTTAGCAACATGGTGGCTGACCTGCTCTGGAGCTTGGTCAAACGAAGCAAACAAAACAGCTCTTCGAGGAATGGACTTTCTTTGAGACAACCTGAAGGAAAACCAGCCAAGATCTATGGTGTTGCAGGAACCACAAAGTACAGTCAACTTTGGGTAAAATAGTTGTGGCAAAATTGAAGTTCTGGGATTGCATTTACTTCCTGTATAAAATTCTTGAACATATTTGGCCATTGCTCCCTGTAGAGGTTTGTTTCACATAAGGAGTAGTTCCGAAATGTGTTTTTTAAAACACTCTTTGGGGAAAAAGTGGATTTAAATTTAGTAATGTGGCATTACAGTCCTTGGAAGGAAAATTAATTTTATACTGTTGTTCTGACAAAGTAAGGGAAATGCACTATCTGAAGTCGTGTGATCTAATTTTTTCCAGAATTTTTCTTCTCTTCTAAAAGGAAGATTTTAAATGATGTTTCCCAAAGTATATTGTTGGAACGGTGGTGTCCCATGAGATACTCCTTAAAAAGAAAAGAAAAAAAAAAAAAGAGGACAAAGGGGGAAAAAAGAATTATTTGGTCACATCTACTTGGAAATCCTCTGTGCCTCTCTCAGACCCACCATCACATTGGCATAGTAACGCCTCTTAAAAAGAAGCATAGTAAAGGGGCGCCTGGGTGGCTCAGTCGGTTAAGCGGCTGCCTTCGGCTCAGGTCATGATCCTGGAGTCCTGGGATCGAGTCCCGCATTGGGCTCCCTGCTCAGCAAGGGGTCTGCTTCTCCCTCTGCCCTCTTCCCTCTTCCCTCTCCTGCTCTCTGTCTCTCATTCTCTCTCTCTCAAATAAATAAAATCTTTAAAAAAAAAAAGAAGCATAGTAAAGAAGCCTATTTAACTTTGCTTAACACAATAAGCCCCAAATTGATTAGACCACGGAACCATTTTTTTCAAGTGCCACCCATTCAAGGCCCTTGAGGCTAGAGCAGGCATGGAACCCACTTTAAGAAACACCACCTTAGCCACTGCAGGAGGGGAAGCGGCACATCATCCCCCGCTTTCTGCCAAATGGTTTTGAAATATTCATCAATTAGTTCATTTCACCTACAATTCCTGTAACATTTGGTATCTGATGAAGAAATTTTAAACAAGAAGATATATTCAAAATTGGGAACCAACAGGCAGCAAACTGTCCCATTCACCAGCCGCCTATGTGTTTGAAGTGACTGGTTCTGCTTCCACTGTTTCCGCAACTTCTGGAACACCTCCCTTGCCCACCCCCCCATGCACCCCCACCCCGAGTTCTAAAGCGTGCTGCTCCAATCTTCAGCCAGCCGTCCAGCTCTGCCCCTCTCCACCCAGCTTGCACCTGGGAAAAATGTGCTGATCTTTTTTGCAAACCCCTGAAGAGTAGATTCTAAAGAACTCACAGTGTTGAAAACATTCTGGAGTTAGATTTCCTCCCAAAGCTTCATTGTTCAGGGCGCCTGGGTTAGGGCTCAATCGGTTAAGCATCTGCCTTCGGCTCGGGTCCTAGGACAGAGCCCCACGTCTGGCCCCTCGGAGTCTGCTTCTCCCTCTCCCTCTGGCCCTCCCCCAACTTGTGCTGTGCTCTCTCTGTTGCAAATGAATAAATAAAATCTTTAAAAAAAAAAACAAAAAACTTCATTGTTCATTGATTTACTATTGCTAAATCCAAAGGTGAACGTGACAATATCTGGAAATCTACCAACTGCCTCCCTTAAATTTTGCTGTTATTTCTCCAAAGCTTCCGTTCCCGCCAGCAGCATATCATACGAGCAACTCCCGTGTGCCTCGCTTAGGTTCTAGCTCATTTCTGGGAGTTAACACATTTTTTTGCTTGAGTAAACTAAGGGGCTATGATGCGTTTATAGTTTCTCCCTCCTCCCCACCCTGTGATTAAAGAAGGAATTTAAGAGACGATGCCATTTGTTCAAAAATAAATTTCCTAACGGCCCTCTATATTCAGTGAACAAAACAGCAAAAATCCCTATCCTAATGGAGCTGACATTTGAGCAGATGTCTCAGGCAGAGAAGTTTCCAGCTAATATGGTAGCTCTTATCATGAAAACCAGTCTGAGAAGGCGGCAGATCTTTAGCCAGGTTGTTGTTTTGCAAGGAAGGGGTTCAAAGTTATGAAAATAGGAAGGACATAGACTCTCTGCTGCACGTGAAGAGCAGCTCTCAGGGTGGAGGAGCCCAAGTTGCTCAGAAGGAGAAAGACTCGGGTTAAGAAATGGAGCTGGGGTTACAACCTCCCCCTGTGGAAACAGCAGAGGCCTAGGCTGAGGACACCCCCAGAGGCCGCCTGTGAGTGAGGCAAGAGAGTGAGGTAGTTACATCAAGTCCCCTGCACAGCTTTGGAATCCCAACCTGATCCTTCACGAAAATACATCTCCGGCCTTTAGAGAAGTTCAGTGTGTTCTAGGCCAGGGGAGGGTGGCAGCCAGGGACAGGAATAGGATTCAAGAGGAAACTGTCCCACTCGCTGGCCATTGGCTCAGCCATTGGCTGAGGAGAACACAGGCTCCCAGGCCTGAGAGCTCAGGAGATGGCGCCCAGGTTTCCCTGTCCCCCAGAGTGTGACAAGGCCGCATGGCCATCATTTCTGGGTTACCCTTCAGTTTGAGAAGAGCACATTCTTCAGGGCTTTCTTTTTTTTTTTTTAAGATTTTATTTATTTATTTGACAGAGAGAGACACAGCGAGAGAGGGAACACAAGCAGGGGGAGTGGGAGAGGGAGAAGGAGGCTTCCCACGGAGCAGGGAGCCTGATGCGGGGCTCGATCCCAGGACCCTGGGATCATGACCTGAGCCGAAGGCAGACACTTAAAAACTGAGCCACCCAGGCGCCCCTCTTCAGGGCTTTCTAAGAAAACATAGAAGCGAGGTACATTTTCTGGCTCTCTGTGGAAAACCTGTTTCGGCTGCAGCCTCTTACTCCTCCTCCCTGCGAAGGGTAGGGAGGCTGGGGCCTCCACAGTCCGGTCATGGCACCCCCACTCCCTGGGCCTCCTTGCCGTGTTTAACCACACAGGTGTGCTCCTTCCTCAGGGGCTCAGCGCTTGCTGTCTGCTGCCCAGAGCGCTCTCTCCCCATGTATCTCTACTGATTCTCTCACTCAGGTATTTGGTCAAATGGCACCTTCTCAATGACACCTTCCCTGACGACCCCAACTTAAAATTTCAACCTTTCCCCCACACTGTGCATGCATTCTCCCTATTTTGTTTTTCTCCATAGCACTTAGTACCATCTGGTATGGGTTGAATTGTGTTCCCCCATCAAAAACGATGTGTTGAGGCGACTGGGTGGCTCAGTTGGTTGAGAGTCTGACTCTTGATTTCAACTCAGGTCATATCTCAGGGTCATGGGATCGAGCCCCGCATTGGGCTGCAAGCTCAGCGCAGAGTCTGCTTGTCCCTCTCCCTCTCCCTCTGCTCCTCCCCCTGCTAGCTCTCTCTCTCAAATAAAATCTTTAAAATATATACGTATCTATTTTTAAAAAATGTTGCAGTCTTAACCCCCAGTGCCAGAATGTGAACTTATTAGGAAACAGGGTCATTGCAGACGTAGTTAGTTAAATTAAAATGAAGTCATACTGGAATAGGGTGGGCCCCTAATCCAATATGACTGGTGTCTTTATAAGAAGAAAGACATTTGGAAACAGGGACACACAGGAGAACGCCATGCCCCATGACAACGAAGACGGCTGACATTTCAGTCATGGCCAAGAGGTGGCAATTTAAACTCCAGAAGGTGGGGGGGAGCACCCCAGGCAAGAGGGCAGGGTAAGAGGAAGGCCAAGGACAGAGTCCTGAGGAACCCGGCAGGCAAGGCTGGGAAGGGAAAGAGGAGGGGCTGGTACAGGACTCTTGGAGAGCGGTGAGAAAGGACAGGGGCCAAGCAAGATGCTCCCAGGGCCACGCATCTGGGGGCTGAGGGCCTGGACTCAACCCAGGCCAGTGCTCCCACATGCTGGGGCCACATAATCTCATAATCTGGGAGCTTCCCAAAGTGGGTATTAGCATTATTCAATTTTACTCATGAGAGAGAGGATTTCCATTACCGAGTAAGTGGCAGACCCAGGGGGGGCTGACAGTCACAGCCTCCCCTCTCCAAGGCCCAGAGCTTCTTGCTGAAGCTGGCATGGGGGGTGGGGCTGGGGGAGGGGGGCTGTGAGGAGGAGGGAGGGGGCAGCAGCTGCAGGAGTGGCCAGGAGGGCAGCTGAGATAAAAACCCAGGGGTTGGTTGGGGGCTCCTGGGTGGCTTAGTCGTTAAGCGTCTGCCTTCTGCTCAGGCCCTGATCCCAGAGTCCTGGGATCGAGCCCCGCATCAGGCTCCCTGCTCAGCGGGAAGCCTGCTTCCCCCTCTCCCCCTCCCCCTGCTTGTGTTCCCTCTCTCGCTGTGTCTCTCTCTGTCAAATAAATAAGTAAAATCTTAAAAAAAAAAAAAGAACTCAGGGGTTGGTGATCTTCCGAAGAGGGAGGGGTGCGCAGGAGGCCAGGACACGGGTGCAAGTGTGGGCCACCTCTTTGGAGAAGTTTGGCTACAAAGACGAAGTGCGAGGCAGGGCAGTAACTGAAGGAGCCCTGGGTGCAGAGGAGGGCTATTTTAAGCTGGAAGAAACCTGAGTGTGTTTCGGAGCCAGAGCCAGCAGAGAAAGAGCGGTGGAGCAGAGGAGGACCATCAGCCGCACCGGGCGGCCGGGTGGGAGGGGCGCAGAGGCAGGAGCGCCCCCTCAGCGCGGGGCGGGGGCGGGGCCCCAGAAAGCCCCTGGCTCCGAGCAGGTGCGCTGCAGATCTGGGGACAGAAGCAGAGGCAGCGTTGTCTGCTAGCGCCTCTGTTCCGTGAGAAGCCGGAGTTGAGGACATCTGAGCAGAGCGCAGGGGAGGAGAGAGGGCAGGGTCTGAGAGAGGGGAAGGTTTGCCCTAATTCAGCTGGGAGACAGAGCCAGCTGGAGCGAGGGCCAGGCGTGGCAAGGGTCCACTGGGTGGCCATTCATGGCGCCATCAGTCTGCCCGGGGCTGTGGTGGTCTCTGGAGGCAGTCTGCAGTCAAGTGTAAGTTCAGAGAACAGAGAGCTGCATCCCTGCGGGGCTGAGGTTCTACCGGGAGGGCTCCATGGGAGGAGTGGAGTCGGGAAATGGGCAAGAGCGGGATTGAGGTAATGCTCCTGGACTGGAAACTGGAGGGGCAGGAAGTGGGCGATGGGTGGGACTGGAATAAGGAGGAAGTAGAGGGTGGGTTCGGTGGAGCATCTTGAAGACGTTTGAATGTGCAGGTTGAAGGTACAGAAGGTGTGACCATAAAGCACAGCAGCATCTGAAGTCGGGGTCTCAGAGACAGAGTCGTTCTGAGCCACGTCCAGGCAGACAGAGGACTCACAGGGGTGGGGGTGTGGCTGAAGCCTCAGCCCTCCTGGCAGGAAGCGGGACTCACAGAAGTCTGGCTGCTATGCCCTTGAAGGGAAGCCCAGTGGCCATGGACTAGGATGAGGTTCCATTGTGAGTGTTTTGTATTGTTTTATTTTGCCGAGGCAAGACGTGTGTGGTAAGCATTCACACAGTACAGGGAAGGGTGCTATAAAAACAAATAAACCCAACCCCTGCCCACAGTGGGTTCCCTGGCTTTCTTCTGAATGAGGGCTCCGAGGCAGAGGGTGGTAGCAGGGGAGCTCGGGTCGGCTGTGTGGTAGGGAGAAGCCTTCCCCACTTGCTTGCGGCAAGGGCTCCGGCTGAGGCCTCTCCCCAGCACACAACAACTGCTGGGGCACGGACGCTCCTCGCCACCCACTCGGTTCCCAAATTTTTTCTTCCCTGACTGCCAAGATAGCCCACTCCCCGGCTCCCCACCCACCTCCCTAGATCCTCGTCCTCTGCCTCCTCGCCAGCCCCTCTTCTGCCTTGCCTTTAAGTGGTGTCTTGCAAGGTGGCAAGCTCAGTCTCCTCCCACTTCCCCCAACGACCCCACCGAACCTGACCCCTTCCCACAGCTCTGTGTTCTGGCCCTAGCAACATGGTCCAGAACTCTCTCTGTGGAGCCCCAGCCCCATACACCAATTGTCCACCCGACAGCATCCCCTCAAATTCAACACACCAGAACTGGACTCATCAGCCCTCCCCTCTGCCTGCGGCCCGTATCTGCAGCAGCCATGAGTTGGTTTATGGCCACCCAGCCTCTGTTCACCCCAGGACTGAAATAGGCCTAGATTTGGTGAGGAGACATCCCCGTTCTTTTGGGTCCTGTGCTGAAGCTGGGGTGGGGAGTGGGGCTGGGGGAGGGGGGCTGTGAGGAGGAGGGAGGGGATGGCAGCCACAGGAGTCGAGCATGACTGAGGCCTAGAACATTCTACCCTCGAAGCACAGTACTTCAGGGTGAGTACAGAGTCAAACAGGCCCAGGCTCAGCTGCTCCAGAGGTTTGGGCTGACTGACCTGAGAGATGACCCCTCTCTTTCCTGACAGATTTGACCATAAAGCCACATCCGGCCTCACGTGGAGGCTGAGACTAACAACATGAACACTAACTGTGCATTTGCTCTGTGCCAGGCACCCTACATGTGTGAATCTCATCCGTCCTAACAAAACAAGGCACAAGATAGGCCCTGCCTTTCACCACCCTAAAGAGGAGGGAATCAAGCCACCGAGGATGAAGCGCGCTGCCCAGATCACACTGCTAGTGCATGTGGGGCCAGGGTACAAATCCAGCTGTATGATTCCAAGTTCCTGCTCGGACCACTAGACGCCCCTGCCAGAGGCTGACAGCAGTGAGCAGACCAAGCCCTGGAAGGAAGAGAAACCAAGGCCGCTCTCATCAGCTGAGACCTGAGTCACAGTAGGCCTGAGGCCAGAGCTACCCCTGGGCTTTTCAGTTCCATGGGCCAATTCCCAATGCTCAAGCCAAATATCCTTTGGGTTTCCGGTAAATTCAGACCCCAAAAGTCCTAACTGATAACATGTCACCTGGGTGGGTGGCAGGCATCTCCCCACAACTCAGTAATTCAGAGTAGGAACTAGGTCCTTCCCTCCTCCTCCCTCAGCTCCCACATCCAACTCGTGAACAAAGCCTGAACCCTGAATATCACTTGGATTTGTCCCCTTACTTTCCACCCTCGTCCAGGCCACTATGACTTTGCCAGCTTTAGGGGCTTTTTTTTGTTTTTTGTTTAGATTTCATTTATTTATTTGACAGAGAGAAAGAGAGAGCACAAGCAGGGGGAGCAGCAAAGGGAGAGGGAGAAGCAGGCTCCCCCACCCCCAGGACCCTGAGATCATGACCAGAACTGAAGGCAGACGTTTAAATAACTGAGCCTCCCAGGCGCCCTGACTCTGCCGGGTTTTGATCACAGCCTCCTTACTGTCCAGCCTGCTCCCACCCACCAACTTCCCTCCCAATCCCCTAAGATCCAGATCTTAACCATGTCACTTCGCAGCTTGAAACCCTCTAGATACCTCACTACCCCAGGGTAAATTCCACTCCTCTCCAGCTGCCACCCCTCTGGTCTCACACTGTGCTCTACCTACCCTGCTCGCAGGGCACCCCCCGCTCCACACCCTCTGCACCTCTGTCCAGAATGTTCTTCTTCCCCTTCCTCGCCTTGTGAGTGCCCATTCAGTACACCCCCTTCTCTAGGAGCAGGTCACTCTCTGCTCTTGGCTCTGTTGACACTGGGCACGACTTATTGTCTATGTTAACTTCAGTTTTGTGAGCAGTGCTCTTTACCTGACTGTGAGCTCCTCCAGGGCAAGGGCTCTGGGGCGTTCACCTCATCCCCAGGTCCCAGAGCCTGCCTGGCACAGAGCAGTCACTCGGTAAATACTTGTCGAAAAGATGAATAAATCAAGTGTTCCCAGAAACAGGGTGGGTGGTTCTACACCTCTTCTCTGGGAATGGTCGGGTTCAGGGGGGGAGAAAAATAACATCACATGGTAATTACAGTGTAGAAAACCTTTTATCTACGGACAAGCACATTGCCTGTTTGATCCTCACAAGGACACTGTTGCCCCCATTTTATTTATTTATTTTTATTTATTTTATTTTTTTTTTTAAAGATTTTATTTGACAGAGAGAGAGAGACAGCGAGAGAGGGAACACAAGCAGGGGGAGTGGGAGAGGGAGAAGCAGGCTTCCCGCAGAGCAGGGAGCCTGATGCGGGGCTCGACCCCAGGACCCCAGGATCATGACCTGAGCTGAAGGCAGATGCTTAACGACTGAGCCACCCAGGTGCCCCCTGTTGCCCCCATTTTATAGATGAAGAGACGGAGGCTCAGGATGGTTTACCACCTAGAATTCAGTGCACATGCTCACAAAATCCACTCTCATTTCAAAGCACCTCGGGTTAAGGCTGGACTGTGATTAGACCCCAGAACACCAGGTGAAGGAAGTGATGTTCTGGCCCACACTGGCCACTGGGGGGCAGCCGACTGCCGGCATGAACGTCACTGTCGGCCCCACCTGCTATCCACCCTTGGAAAGATTTGGCTCTGGGGGTGGGAGGGGAATAGCCACCACTGAGGAGAGGCCAGGGCAGAGGGGCCCTGGCTGGGGTTGCTCTTTCAGGATCAGCTAGAAACAGTTCAAAATGGAGGGAGGGTGGGAGCAGGGTACCACTAATGCCAAGAGTCTAGAGCTGAAAACATAGACCGTACACCCCACACTTGCATTACCAACGTATTTAATAACAAGCCACAGGAAGTGATAGGGCATTGCTGGGGCACCCAAGATCTCCAAATGGATGACACTGACCCACGGTCCTCAGCAGGGACGGGTCACTGGCCTGTCAGACCACAGCAGCCAGTGTGGTCTGACACAGGTATCAGAGATGGGACAGGGGCTGCACTCCTGTCATCGGAGGCCTGCAAGTCAGGGGGCGGAGCCAGCATCTGCCGCATTGAGCACCCAGGGTGTACGTGCACTCCGGCGCCCCGGACATGCAGCAGCTGCTCAGGGGGCTCGCTCATCCCTGGAGCGCTGACCTCCCAGCCCCACGTCCACAGGTATTGCAGGAGGCTGAACGGACTGAGCAAACAAGAGGCAGGGCTGAGTGCCAGGATCGCAGGTGGAGGCCTCACCACAAGCCAGCTTTCTCCCAGTCTGGTCTGCACCGCTCAGGGATCAAAGGTAGCAGGAGTTCCCCGGTGCTGCAGGCTGGTGGCAAAGCTCTCTGGGAGACAGACCACACGAGGCTCAAGAATCTGTAACAGAGAGCCCCCGCCCATCTTCGCTGAGGAATGGACTGGATCAACCCCCAACAGCCCTTTCCAGCTCACAGTGAAACTCACGGGCCACAGGAAGGTTAAGACAAGATCACCCATCTGTGGCCCCAGCCTTTCCCTCAGGGACAGTGCAGGCTAATGGAGCCTGCTGGGGGTCCAGATGCCCAGCCTTACTCCATGGCCCTGAGACCACACCCCCACACACACCTGTCACTCCAAGCTGCGGCCTGAGAGATGGGAAGACAGCAGCACTCGTTCGCCAGTTCTCTAAATCTTCTTCCTCCTCACTTAGTCAGACAGCCTTGGCCAGGGTCAGAGTTCCACAGCAAACATCCCAGTATCTTCCCCCAGGAACATCGAGGTCCCCAGCACAGGCCACGGCAGGGCCCTCCCAGCACTGAGCTGAAGGGACAGCAGAGGCAGGAAGTTGGATAAAGAAAGCCTTTGCCTACCCGCTCGGTCCCCCACAGACACATGACGCTGGGGACACCGCCCTTCCCTCTACCAGATCTCTCTACACCCCTACCACCACCCAGACTTGAATCCAAACGCCAATCCAAAGTCATCACCCTCACCTCTGATCCCTCTCCTCCATCCCCTTGGAGTGTCTTCCATAGATACCGTGTGAGCCCACCCCCACCCTCAGGTTCAGGCCAGAGGAAAGCTGAGCCCTGCTGGCTGGAGAACAGCTACCAGCGGCTGGAAGCCTGTAGCCAGCAATAAAAGGCAATCTAACAAGGCCGCTGGGGAAGAAGGGTCAAGAGGGAGGCAGTAACATGGGGGCCTGGGGTTCCAGTCCCAGATTCCATAGGCCAAATAGGGGTGTGTATGTGACGGTTCATTCTTTCACGGAGAGAGGTCGTATTTTGCATCAGCATCTCCAAGAGTGGCGGGAAATCAAGGACAGAGCAAGAGGAACGACCCAAGGAGGAGCCTTCTTGCTCAGGGACGCCCCCACCCCCTGAGCTCGGAATCAGGAGCCTCAGGCTTCGTTCCGCTCTGTCACTCACTGGAGCATGTCACTTTCTTCTCTCTGAATGCCTCCATTTGCAAAATGAAGGGTTCACAGTGGATATGGAAATTCCTCTATCCGGGTTGGGGCAGGAGAGAAGAGCACAGGGCGGAGAAAGGGTCGAAAAACAGCAGAATGTTATCAGGCAAGGGGGCGAAGGCACCTGGATACAATAAAAAGAGGGCATTCTCACCCCTCGCCCGGCACGCCGCAAAGGGAGGTGGCCCGGGGCCCCAGGTCTGGCCCGCTGCCCTGACGCCAGAAGCAGTCACACGCTCACGTCCCTCACCGCCCTGGCCAGCCCTCTCTCTGAAGGGCGGCAGCGGCATCCGTGAGGTGAGAAGTCCCCAGCTCAGCAAGGCCAGCGTGGTACAACTGCCCGGGATTAGTGCTAAATCCTGGGCTGCTCTGTGTAGGGATCACACGTCGTCAGCTTCGCAGCTGCTCAGCCGCACCCCACCCACGCCGCCACCTTCCGCTCCCCAGCCTCCCCTCACATGCACTGACTCCCTTCTCAGAGGGAAGCTGGGACCCTGCCTCTGCCCTTGGCAAGCAACAGGTCAGAGGCACCCCCGAAGAAGAGCCCCAGAGAAACCTCCCGGGAGCCCACAGGTACAACACTGAGCAGAGGAGACAGTGAAGGCTTTCCTGCCCAACCCCTGTGGCTCCCCACAAGGTGGCCTTGGCCTGGAATTACCTTGTCTTTAGGCCACCCAGGCCCTTCCCTCCAGATGGTTCTTGTCCTTGGAGAGTCAGAGACAGGAGAGCCAGATGGAGCCCCCACAGCTGGGAATCCTCAGCCCCGGCTTCCTACAGCAATGTGCTCATGAGGCCCCCCAGCTGTCAGGAACCTTGCCATCCACCACCTTCCCCACACATACCGCAAAGCTCAGTGCTCTGGGCCACACCTGCCCACCCCCCCCCACACACACCAGAACAGGGTCTGGGGGAGGGGGGACCCCGCCACACCTCCCCATCCCCCAGAGTCACCCAGGCCCCTGGCTCTGCCATAAAACAGGACCCACACTCCCATCTCTGCCTCCAAAGGGAGGCCACAGTGAGGAATCTTACTCAGATCCCTGTCTAGGGACAAGGCTTCAGGAAGGAGAGGAGGAGGAAGCAGAAGCCGAAGGCCGGGTTGTGGAAGTTTCTGTGGCAGTCCCCTTTAGCCTCCCAGAGGCATGGGCCGTGCTGGGCCACGGCTGAGCTCAGCCTTAGCTCAGGGTGGGGCTGGGGCAAAGCTGGAGTTGGGTACGGGCAGGGAGGGGCTCCAAAGTACACTGCAGCCCCCTCCAGAAGCCCTCCTCTGATCCGCCCTGCCTCCCCCTCACAGAGGACACGGGTGGGGCGCCGCTGCAGGAGAGACACGAGAGGATGGCAGCCTCTTCCCTCTGGTCCCGGCACCTCCGGGGTAGCCGCAGGGCCCACCTGGTGGACGTGCAGGGCGAACCCGAGTCGCTGAAGAGCTGCCCCCCGCTCTCACTTGCGCGGGTGCCAGCCTCGGTGGAGGACGCGGCGCCCTCGCTCCGCAGCAGCCGTCGGGCGCCGAGTCCTGGGCCGCCTGGAGGCCGCGACCCTCGAGCGCACGGGCGCCTAGGAGTCGTCCTCGCCTCCGCTGGCGCCGCCGGGCTCGGCCTCGCCGGACGCGCGCCGCTCGCGGACCAGCATCGCCACGAGGCCCTGGGCGCGGAGGAGGAGGCCGCCGCCCAGGAACAGGACGCCGCAGAGCACGAGCAGCGACAGCACGACCAGCACCGCCGCCAGCACGACGCGCGGCGCCTCGGGGGACTCCGGCGGCGGCACCCCCGACTGGTTGCAGCAGGAGCTCAGCCAGGTGGCCGGGGCCCCAGCGCCCGCCTGGGAGCCGTTCATGCTACGGCGCGGCTGGCTGCCCAGATGTGCGCGGGAGGGCCAGATGTGCGGGAGCCCCAGCGGGCGGGCCTCGGCTGCATAGGGGAGGGGCCCGAGGGGCGGATCCCAGCCGCTGTTGGCTCCCACCCTGCGCGCAGAGCTCCTCCAGCGGGGACTATGGCCCAGACTCCCGGGGCCGGGGTATTTCTACCACACCCACGCGTGGGAATCCAGCCCGTGCACCCAACCAGCCAAAGCCAGAGTCCAGTCCCCAAGGCTTTCCCTCTCCCGTGGCAAAGCAAGTCAAGAGACAGCACCTCCCTCAGAACTGAAAAAATCTTCCGGACCCCACCCCAGGTGCTGGTGGTGGGGTGCCACCCCACTAAACAGGACACGAGACAAGCAAGCATTCCCGGGCTGTCCCTGAGCCAAAGCTCAATACCGCCAGGCGGCCCGGGTGGCCACTGGAACAGGAGGCAAATGAGCAGCCTCCGGGACCTGAGGGGCACGGATCCTTACTCCTCCATCGTCCCTTCTGGGAGCCTCTTGGAGTTGGACAAGCAGGCCAGTGCCTCCTTGGGCCCACAGCAAGGAGAGACGGAGGGCAGGGGAACTTCAAGTCCTATCCCCATTCCTCTGCTCAGGCCCCAGAGGTCAAGTTACCTACTGATGAGAAAGCAGATTTGAGTCACCAGGGCTCCTGTTTCGGCCTTGAGTAAATCAGTCCCCTACCTCTGGGAAATCATAATGCCAAAAGGAATGGAAAGGTTACTGTCCTGTCCACCAAGGGGAGCTCACTGCCTGCAGGGTGTCCCACAGCCAACCTGGGGTCGGAGGTAGAGCAGAGTCTGGCTGCAGTAAAGTAGAAAGTCTCAAAAAGCTGGGATGGAGGGAAGACCCTCCTGCTCAGGTCTCCTGAAAGACAGCAACCTGGAGCTCTTTTTTTAAAAACTAAGTCACGGCCAACAAACAACTAACTCTATCAGCCAACCAACCACTCAGAAGGGATTAGCTGATGGCTAGCTAGGAGGAAAAGAAGATCCCAGGCTGCAGCAGGCCAGGTAGGAATTACACACCATCAAGGACCTGCTAGGAAACAGCCTTCCCCATCTCCAAAGCCTTAAGAACCTCCTGAGTTCTCCCAATGCCCCAGAGATCAAGGGCAAGACTTCACAAGATCTGTTGTGAAGTATCACAGGGCCAAGGTGGCCTGGAATGGGAAAAATGTGTGAACACTTCCTGCCTACGCTGGCTACCTACCTGCTCCAGGACCACGGGCAAGACCCCCCCACCCCACCGCTCCATTTAGCCTGGTACAACTGCCCGCATACAACCCAAAAGTATAAAATATAGAATAAATCAGAAGTACACAAGAAGGAGTTCACGGATTTTGAGTATGCTGGTGTAGAAATGAGTGTGTTAACAAAGCACTGTCCTAACTACCAGCAAGGGCCAGCCTGACCTGGAAGAAGTGTCATCAGACACCTGTCTCAAGTTGGCCAGTCTCTCTCCAGAGAAGGAAACCCCCAGTTAAATGAGCTTTCTGGTGCACGCGGGGACCTGGATGTGCTCTATGAAGATACTCTTTGAGGCCATCATGAAACCCGACCAGATAATATAAAAGGCAGGGATATCACAGCTTCCTTAGGGAGAAGAAACAGCAATCATATCCAAAAGCAACAGTTCCTGATCTGTGTCGTCTTTCACAGGCTGACCACGGTGACACCTGGGTGGTTAACACCTGCTTATGTGAATGTCCAACAAAGTACCAAATTGATCAGTGTTAATCTATCCCCTCCCGCCACTCCCTTCATGTTGGAATAATGCCCTTAACACACACCTGTATCCTCACAGGTCTGCCAGGGAGTGTTAAATGTTTCAGGGCAGAACACAAGCTAACGGAGAGATGGCTCAACCCAAATACATTCTCAACTTTATTCACCATCCTAGCTATGGCTCTTCCATACAGTGGAGGAAGGGGGACCCCCACAGGGGTGCAGAGAGACAGTGAAGGCCAGACTTGACCATTAGCAAAGGTTAAAGAGATGACCAAAGACTGGCAGCCACAAAACAAGGAAGCCAGGGGTGGCCATTCCAAGTCTCATCAAGAACCCGGAGCACGTTCCAGAGCCCCAAGGGCCCCACAGTACGATCCCCGGAAGCCAAGGTCTACAAGCCATCCAGGAGAACCCGCGGCCCCAGTTAAGGCCTAGAGGGCAAGGGTATCTTTGATAAGCCTGCGCATGGTGGTGGTGACCGAGGTGCCCAGGGCATCAGTGATCTGGAAGGAAATCTTGTAGAGGTAGGGCTGCACATCCCGCAAGCCTGTGTCAAACACGTTGTCCACCTCCGACTGCGTGGGCATCTTGGGCAGGTACTCGTGCCGGTTCATCACCTCCACAATGTTGATGACCTTCTCGCAGAGCTTCTCGCCCACCTTCTCCCGGCAGATCTGCCGCTCCTGCTCTGTGGCCAGGGCAACCACGTGCACCTTCACCGTCCACACTTCCCAGGGGATGCACTCGTCCGAGAAAGGCCAGCGAGACTTCTTCTTCTGGTAGAACTCCAGGGACATCTGCCCCAGCCCATCACCCCCAGAGTTGCGCAGCGCATCCTGGGGAAGGAGGGGTAACAGATGAGCAGGCCGAGACCTTGGAGGGGCTCTCGCCCTGTAAGCGCCTCCTTCCTACACCCCAGGGTAAAAATTAGGCTCTCCGAGCTTTACTAGTCGTTCAGGGAGGGCAGGGAATGAAACCCACAGGGGTCAAAGGATTCGTGTGCAGTGACACAGCAAACTGCCAGCCTAAACTTGAGTGTTCCTAGCAAACCAACAAAATCTGTCTCTAAAGAAAAGCAGAAGAGGGGATTAAAGCCCAATGATCCTTACTTAGAAAAAAGGAAACCAAGAGGGGCACCTGGGTGGCTCAGTCGGTTAAGCATCTGCCTTTGGGATTGAGCCAAAGGGGGGTGGATGTGCAAGGGGGGGTGCGGGGGGGTCCCTGCTCAGGGGGGAGTCAGCTTCTCCCTCTGCCCCTCCCCCACTTCTCTCTCTCTCTGTCACAAATAAATAAATAAAATCTTAAAAAAAGAAAAAAAGGAAACCAAGAAACAGAAGGGGGGAGGGAAGGACAGACCAGACCTGGCTTCTCCCTCTTCTCCTCTGAGAAGCAAATGAGACCATCTCATCCAGTAATTCTGCCTATCCCCTACCTCCAGGGGGTGTGGTGGCCCTACACTCCTAGGGCGGCTGGGACCCTGAAGCCCCTTTCCATCTGAGTTAAGACCAACTCAGAGGGTAAGGATGCTTCCCTCAAGTCCTAAAACGGCCATCAAGGAGTAATTCTCGCCTTTGTGGACAAAGCAAGGTCACGGGACCCTGACTGGTAGTCATAATGGCTAACACTTCTCTAGCTTCCTGTGGTGCAGGGCTGGTCCAAGCACTTGCCATACTGGACTCATTTAATCCTGAGTGCCTATGCCTATGAGGCAGGTATGATTATCATTCCAATTTTACATACAGGGAAACTGAGGGCCAGAGAGGTGGAGTCACTTGCCCAACGTCACACCTTGTTGGGTGGTAGAGCCTGGCTCCAGAATCCATGCTCTTAACCATTATACGCCACGTGCCTCTTACAGGTGTGTAGAGGACAGATGGCTGACTACCACAGCCTCCCTTGAAGAGGGACTGGGGAGTGCGAGTGGGGGAACACTGGGCCCTGGGGGAGGGTCCACCTCCTGCCATGAGCACATGGCGCCCAGCACCATGTAGGCGCTCTCCAAATGTCTGTGGAATGGAAGTCAGACAGACCACCCTCCTCCTCTCACCTCCTTAAAAAAAGTTCCCTCTTACTCGAAAATTCAAAATAGCCACTCACTGAAATAGTGAAACACTGCAACCCTGAATTAAAACAAATTCCCACTGCCTGAGGTGACCAACACTAGCAGCCCGCTGTGTCCCTGCCACCTTCCTCCCCGCCCCCACAGGTACACACAAACACATGCCACACTGCGACGCCCCACTGGACGGCAAGCACCTGAGCCCTGCAAGCCTCCCTCTCCGGGAATTTCCCAGGGGAAAGGAATTTCCTGAAGGGGAAAGTGGAAGCAGAGAGGAGTCAGGAGGGAGGGAGAGGAGAGCTGAAGAGTCAGACAGAAGGTCCAGCCCAGAGGTGGGGGGCTATAAGCACCCAAGGGAACCCGATGTCCATGCCGCAGGGGCTGCCTGCTCTCCTTCCCTGGGTATTTTTACCAACCCCTGCCCCTGCCCCTGCCCCAAGCCCTTCTCCCCGCAAGGAGCGCTGAACACGCCTGTTCCTTAGACCGTGGAAGAACCTGACAGAAACACTCAGGAAGGGTAAGCTGGTCCAAGAGCAAGCCAGGGTGGAGGGGCACTCGAGGTCCACCTGCCGCCTGCTGCGCCACCTTGAATTCCCTACCTTGAATTCCCCGACAACTTTGCGCAGGGCACGGTCCAGCTCCTCAGAGGAGACCCGCACGTAGGTGAAGTCGATGAAGTCACAGTCCACGTCCTGGGTGCCCACGGTGCCAATGGAGTAGGTGCCCTCCTTCTTGTAGTGGAACTTGCCCGTGCTACGATGCAGGAGCACCGTGTGCAGCACGGCCAGCATGGCCTCCTCCACCTGCCGCCCCTCCACCGACACCTCCAGCACCTCCGAGCGACAGTTCATCCTGCAGCCAGGAGCCCGCACCCGAGGGCGGGGTAAGAATAAACACGGGGGAGCTTCACCCCAGCCAGGGGCCACCCTGCAAGAGCAGCCAGGTCAGCGAGCTGACACCTTCTGAATGATCTGCATGTTACCTGTCCACTTCCCTCCTGGCGCGGCCAGCCTCTGCCTCCGTGGCCTTTCTCTGCGTTTTGACAGCACTGCTACCAGGAAGACTCTCGGGATCAGAAAGGGAGAGCTTCAAAGTTACCAGCCCAACCAACCAGCCAGGGCTTGACCTCAGGACAGCATCCAGTGCAGTGGCCCGCGAAAGCTCCCTGTGCGGCACCTGCCAGGCACTGGTCGCTCAAGGCGAGCACGGCCCCTGCTCCTGAGCGGCCTTGGGACTGGACGAGAGAAAGGCAGGTGAAGGCCACCGGACTGGCCAGGGTACAAGGCGGGAGTAAAAAGGAAAGGAAGATGGGCGTCTGGCTGCCTGGGACCCTGAATGCCCAGGTTAAGGCATTTGGACCCTGTGCTGAGGGCAGTGAAGAGTCAATGCATCACTGTGCCAAGATCAGATCTGTGCATCAGAAAGTTAACTGGATAAAAGGCAAAGGATTGCTCTTCACTATTTTGTGGCCAGAAACTGCTCTGAGAAATCAATAAAAACTCTGAAGACTGAGGGGCGCCTGGGGGGCTCAGTCAGTTGAGCGTCTGCCTTCGGCTCAAGGCATGATCTCAGGGTCCTGGGATGGAGCCCCTCGGTGGGCTCTCTTCTCCCTCTCCCTCTGTTCCACTCCACTGCTCATGGTTTCTCTCTCTCAAATAAATAAATAAATCTTAAAAAAAAAAAAAAAAAAATGAAGACTGGGCTTTGACACCTGACTGACACACGCACACACCCCCAATCTCACCTAGTGCCAGGGCCATCCACAGGCTCCAGGATAAAAACTCAGATTTAAGGCAGAAAGGCTTGGCAAGAAGACCACTTAGAGCCCTGACAGTAGGGACAGTTACAGGGGCAGCGCAATGGGATGTGAGGGAGTGAAGTGCGAAGTGTGGACGGTTTCACATCCAACAGTCCTGGGTCGAACCCCAGCTCTCCTATATCTTGCTCTGTGACCTCAAGCAAATCACTGTGTTTTATCTGTAAATTTGGATTCTTGTGAGGATCAAATAAAATCGCCTACGTAAAACACAGCAGAATAGTGGTTAAAAACAGCAACTCTAAAGCCAGACAGCATGGGTTGGGACCCCAGCTCTGCCACTCGCTCATGGTGTGACCTTGGGCAAGCTACTTAACTCCTATGTGCCTCAGTTTCCTGAATCTATATAAAGGGGATCTATAAAAGCTACCCTGGAAGGACCGTCCCAGGGAGTGGATGAGTTAGCACCTGTGAAGCGCTTAAAGCAGTACCTGGCCAGTTGTAAATACTAAGTATCAGCCACTATAATTCATTATGATATCACTGTTGCCGAGAGAGGACACAGGCTATGATACAACACAGGTGGAGCAAGTGGGAAGGCAAGAACAGACTTGCAAACCAGACTTGGTAAGTAGCTGAACATGAGCCCCAAAGGAGAAGGAACAGTCACATTTCTTGCTGAGCGTTCAGCTTACAAACCTGCCCTGACGGGGAACTCACCACCTCTCACGGCAGACCTTTCCATCTTTAGACAGCTCTACTCCTCAGGTATTCCTTCTGCAGAGGGAATCTGCCCCTCAGTGCTTCAAACCCCTGGTCACAGTTTGGGTATCAGGAGCCACACAGAATAAGTCTCACCCCTTTTCCACTAATGTGCCTTTCTGATATCCGGACACAACTCTTCCATCACCCCTCACCCCTACCACAGGTTAAAGGTCCCGAGTCCCCATACCCGTGCTAGCTGGACATCACATCTTATCTGGCAGCTCTCCTCTGTGTATTTCAGTTTGTCTCATCCCCATTAAAGAGCAGTGCTCAGCAGTGAACACGAGGCAGTCTGTGGACAGCTCAGAGATCACGCTGGCTCTGCCTCTGGCTCGGCTACCAGCGCGAGTCTACCTGTCCTAGCAGCCATCTCTTCACGGGTGTTACCCTGTCTTAGCTCTCCCACTAGACAGTTCCTTGAGGGCAGGGCTGGACCCTACTCATCACTGGAAACTCGGTGCCTGGAACCTAGTACAAAGTAACTGCTCAAATCACCCTGACCGGGAGCCTCCAGGTCCTTCCAAAGGTTGCTGGATTGGTTTCTCCTACACTCAGGAGGAGTCGGACTCTCCCACTCGTTTCTGCCCTCTAGTATTTTCCCTTCAACAGCCTCCCATCTAGAGGCTCCCAGCTCTGGCCCAGCTCCCCCTTCTTCCACCACTTCCCCCTCTGGAGTCCCCCACAAACGTTCACCCAGGCCACTTCTTTCTTTTCCCCACGCCCAGGCTCTTCTCTCATTATTGAACAGTTTTAGGCAACACTCCTCCAAGAAGTCGGTAGTGACCAATCAACCCCAGCCTCCTTCCCACAGCAAGCCACCTCTGGTCCGTGATGAGCTTGTCTGTCCCCTTGCCCTCACCCCCGCCTCCGGTGAGGAGGGAGTCTTCTCGAGCAAGGCCTAGGAAGTCTCATTCCTCCTTTCCCCCCAAGGCCCAGGTCTGTAGAGCACAGAGCCAGGTTGGAGCCCAGGGCATCCCCATGCCCACTTACGCGTACAGGCTCGAGCGCGGGTCCCTCAGGCTCGGACCATGCCCTTGCTCCTCCGCACGCGCAGGTGCCCCCTCCGCAGGTGCGCCTCGACGTCCACGCCGGCGACTGAGCGCAAGACAGCCTAAAAGCAAAAACAGAAGGCCCAGCGTCAAGACACTGGCGGGCCCAGGAAGGACCTTCCGCCCGGGTCCCGTGTCTCCCACCGCCACCACGCGCGACCCGCCGAAGTCCAGGGTCCAGGCGAGGAGCAGCCTCCTGAGGTCCCGGGAGGTGCGGGTGGGGGAGCCTCCCCGCGCCCAGCCTGGCCGCGCTCGGGAGTTCGAGGCGCGCCGTCCCTCCCGCCGGCCCGGGGAGTGCCCGCGCTTGCACAGGGGGCGGGGGCAGACGGTTGGGTGGAACAGCCCCCCACCTCCCGAGCCCGCGTCCCAGACCCGACGGCCGCGCAGCCGCGCTCCCGCGGGCGCCCAACCACCGCGGCAGGAGGCGGTGCCGGCGACGGAAGTCCGGGCCTCCGCCCCCTCCAGCCGGGCGCGTTCCACCGGCTCCGCGGGCCTCCGGCGGGGGGGCGCGAACACCGCCCGGCCGGGCCCCGACGCAGCGCAGCCGCCCGCCCCGCCTTACAGCCACGCCAACGGACACAGGGGGCCACATACTGCTCCGTAAAAACCTGCTACTTTTTGTCTTGATTAGGTCTCGGAGCTTTTGATTCGATGGTGAGACGTATCCCCCTCATTTGGACGAGTCCATTCACTCCCACCACCGAGAATGTTGTTGTGTTTCGGCTGGAACGGCGCACTTCCGCCATAGAGATGGGAGGGAAGGAGAGGCCAGTGCGCTCTGTGCCGCCTCCCTAGGCGGAGAGGAGTCATCGGCGACGAGCCAGCCTCTGGAACGCAGGTCTAGTTTCCCAACTCCGGGCGCAGGGGCCTGGACGGGGCACCGATCCCCCAAGATGAAGGGCATGCCATCTGGAGAGGTGGCCTGGAGATGAGCCCAGGCCGGTGCGCTGCATGATGCTGAACGGATGGCAAAACTTTAGCTTGTCCAGCGTGCATAATAGACAGAACCCCTGGCCCCACGATGCTGGAGAAAGGGGCATAACCTTACTGTGTTATCTTCATACAGGAGCACTACTTGGTGCTCTACCATGACCGATCTGGTGACAGTTCTTGTAAGGCTCATAATTCTGCCATTGCCCCCTGTGTGAGCCTCTTGACGTCACTCATCCTTTCTGATTTTCTCCTCTATAAATGGGGCGCTGTTGTGAGGCTCACAAGAGATAATTCATATGAAAGATCTTTGTGGAATGTGAAGTGTTATAGGAATGAGTGCATTTTTAGTGCTCTGTAACTTCTGGGAGCGTGTTTGGTTGTCCATGTAGATCGTAAGCCCAGGGCAGGCAGAGGTTTGTCCATTGTTTTGTTACTGCCCATAGAGCCTGGCATGCCCCTACCGAGACTCTGCCTGAGTGGTTTACTTGAGGATTAAGATGCTAACATACTTTCTTTCCCAAAATAATAATAGATCATATTTATTGAGTGGAACGTAAAGAGCATGATTCTAAGTGCTTTATGTTATGTCAATTAAGCTTGATAACGATCAATACTAGAAGGCAGATAAAGAAACTGATGCTGGGAGAGGTTAAGTAACTTGCCCAATGTCACCTGGTAAGTTGCCGACCCTGGGGTTCAAATGCAGGATTCCATACCACTACAGAAGTTCTCTTTCTGGCTTCTCCACCCTGACCCTCCCCATGCACTACCATTCTCCAATACACCCCACTCAAAGCCTGCTCTCTTGTGAGAAGATGCCTTGATCAGTAGCGTTTGCTAGTTTCCTATGATGGCTGATTTGAAGCTACAGGACATCCCTGAATGCAGAGTCCGGAATGAATGAAGGATTACATTTTGATCATCAGAGGTACAATGGGCTCTCCAGCACCAGTACCTGCCGGCTCCAGCACACCCTTTAGGTTCCCCCTCTCCCACCAGGTTTTCTTTCTTTCTTTTTTTTAAGATTTTGTTTATTTGTTTGTTTATTTATTTTAGAGAAAGGGGTGGAGAGAGAGAGTGTGAATGGGAGGAGGGGCAGGGGAGAGGAAGAGGGACTCTCAAGCCGACTCCACACTGAGCACGGGGCTCAATCTCAGGACGCTGAGATCACCACCTGAGCCAAAATCAAGACTCCGGACTGAGCCACCCAGATGCCCTCCCACCAGTTTTTTTAAACCCTCACACAACTCCTTTTCTGGCTGACCTTTCCCCCCTCCTCATCGGTTCCCTATCCCCTCATCCTCCTCCCCATAGTTGGGCCCTGGTGCACTTGGTCTCTGGTTTGTCTCTGTCCCAGGTGCAGCTACCTCTCCCCTGGCAGCCTCCGAGTACCCCAGGGCCTCAGGAAGGAGAAAGCTGACTGCCTTACGGACCAGCAACCTCTTCTGGAGCCTGGACTTAACCAGGAGGAATCAGCATAAAATATTGAGTGTGTGAGGAACCAAAAGGGGAGACCCAAGGAGGTTAGAACCAGCCCTGGGGTGGGGGAGGCGATCAGAGCCTAACTCCCAGAGACTGCCGGTCAGTGAAGGGAGGGGCTGATCTCTTCCCTACCCCTGACACCCTCCATCTCAGGGAGGCCACAATCCTGACATCATCATCATCGTCACTACTACTACCCATCACTGAGCCTTAGTAGGCACAACACCAGCACTTCGAATGCACTGTTGTGTTGATTTCTTCAGCTACCTTTGAAGGTAAATACAATTTCCCCCCAGTTTACAAGGTAATGAAACCGAGGCTCAGTGATATGTTGTAACTTACTTTGATGCCTAATTTTATGTGTCAACTTATCTGTGCCTCAGAGTGCCCAGACAATTTATTTAACATTATTCTGGGTGTGTCTGGGAGAGTGTTTTCTGAATGAGATTAACATTTGAATCTGGTAGACTTGAGTAGAGCCGACTACTACCTCTCCAATAGGGTGGGCCCCGTCCAATCAGTTGAAGGTCTGAATAGCAGAAAAGGGCTGACCCTGCGGTGAATAAGAACTCCTGACTGCTTTCAAGTTGGGATGCTGGGTTTTTTTCCTGCTTTCAGACCTGAACTGAAATACCTGCTCTTCCTGGGTCTCCCACCCGCCAGCATTTGGAACTATACCCCAGCTTTTCTGGGTCTCCCACATGCTGACTACAGATCTAGGGACTTATCAGCCTCCATAACCACATGAGCCAATTTCTCATAACAAATCTCTTTCTATAGATATACATCCTATTAGTTCCCTTTCCCTGTAGAACCTTGACTAATACACTTGCCAAGGCCACACATTCTGTCCTCATTTCATCCACTCTTGTCCCTCCTCCAAAACTCACCCTGCCCCTGGAGGCTTTCCTGCCTGAGGCTGAAGCTGAGCCCCCTCACCTTGCTTGTCTCCAGCCAGATGCTGGCCAATCCTTGCCTCCTCTTACCTCCCCAAATCCTCACAGGGCAGTTCTCACTGCACCTCAGACCTTGGGTCCTACACCCATGTGGGTGGTCCTTTCAGGGAGGGAGGGTCCAAAAAGTGAGACTGTGTGGAATGAATTATCCCACCCTATGATCAAGATGTAATCTTTTTTGTTGTTGTTTTTAAAGATTTTATTTTTAAGTAAGCTCTACACCCAACAGGGGGCTTGAACTCACGACCCTGAGTTCAAGAGTCTCACACTCTACAGACTGAGCCAGGCACCCCTTCAAGATGTAATCATTTATTCATTCACTTATTCATTCATTCATGCCAGACATGTAACTGTCCACATGGCACACCCATGTCATACCACGGTGGACAGCGTGGCCCTCTGAAAGCTCAAAGTCTTGCAGAGGAAATGTTCCTCCTGGGCAGGAGAATACAAGACCTGGTACGAAAGAAATGGCAGCAGGCTTTACAGGGGCCAGAGGGGGCTTGGGACGGAGGCTCCTGCTGTCAATCTCGCGGGCCTGTGGGAGAGAATGTGCTACATTGAGAATAAGGAAGAGGGCCCAAGCCCTGCTTTCGGCAAGGTGGGCAGTGACTGGACACCAGGAGAAAACCGGGATAGCTGCAGAGAGCACAGGATAGCAGCGTGAGGGGATGGGCAGGAAGGGGGGAGTGGTTCCAGAAAGAAGTGGAGCTATAGGGAATTATTCAGGAAGGGGGGGTTCCCGGAGAAGGGGAAAGAAAAAGGCTTGGGGGCGAGGTCTCCTTGAGAGCCGAGGGTGGAAACTGAGGCTTGCGGGGCAGGAGAGGCAAAGACAGAGAGAGTGGACTTCTCAGTCAGAGCCCGGCGCCACGGCCAGCCAGGCAGCTGGGCGGCTGGCTGAGGCCCTCTGAGCCAGGCCGGCAGCTGAGGCCCGTGGAGGGACCTTGAAGGCCAACCCAAGACCTTGGGAGTAGGCAGCTGGCTTTGCATGGTGACTGTGGCCTTGGATGGCCCCACCCCATCCTAGTGTGTGCCCAGGGGAGAGCTAAGCCCTGAAGCTGGGCCTGCAGGCCACCCCCAGTTGCTCCGGAGCTGACCCCAGTGGCGTCACGGGGAGTGACTCAAGCCCCAGCAACAACAATGAGTGTGACTGACGTCAGGCCAGGGGGCTCCTGATGGTGCATAGCCTGGCCGGGTGGTCAGCACCCTGTCTGCTGACCCTCTCACCCCGGCCAGGCTGCAGGGCCACGGAGAATCAGCTGTCCCCTTCTGACATCTGGCCCCCTGGGATCCCGGTCATGGGCTCCTCCATCGCCCACCCCAACATCCCCTCCTCCGAGGCAGAGGAAATGGCTGGGCTTCCGACAGGGTAGCAGAGAGCGTGAGAAAGAGGCACCTCCCAGCCCTGACCTCGTCGTCAGGCAGCCTCTAGACCTGGCTTGGGCTGAGAGGGAGCCCATCTGCTGCCTGTCCTCCTGGGGGATGTGGGAATCTGCACTTTGGTGTTGGGGAAGGGTGGTGGGTACCATTCTCTGGGAAGGTCTATATGTTTGTCTCTCTGGCCAGGTTGGGGTGGGGATGGGGCTTAATTTCTGTGTCTGTCCTCAGGGGTAAGGGCTCTGTCATCTCTCCTTCCTGCAAGGTCTATGCATCTGTTCCTTTGGGAGGCATGTGTGTATCTGTTCTCTGAGCCAGAGGAGTCTGTGTGACTGTCGTTGCAAAAGGAGAGGGTATTTACCCCCCGGTAAGGGGATATCTCTATGTAACTCTGGTTTCTTGTCAGGCCAGAGGCATCTGTCTATCCTCATAGTACCCCAGTTACCCAGCTTGGGGTCCAGGTCTTCAAGGCTGGGCTGGGTGAGGGCCTCATCCCTCTGATGTGCCGGACTAGGAGGACAGGGACAGTCGGCCCCCGCCTGCCTGGCTTGCAGCTGGGCACTGCTCCCTGCTAACACAGCACGTAACAGGACAGCCCCCACACACACACACCCCCGCCCCGGCACTCCCCTCCTGGCCCAGCTGCCACCCCCAGCCCCCGCGGCCGCGCCTGTAGGGGCTGGACCCAAGTGCCGGTGCCTGGGTCAGACCTTGAGGAGACCTCAAGTCACCCCCCCCCGCCGCGGCCTGGTAGGGTCAGGGCCCGGCAGGAGGCGGAGGGGAGCCAGGGTGGTAGGGAGAATAACCAAGCACGGGCCTAGGGGTGGGGGAAAAGGGGGAAGAAGCCAAGGCCAAAGTCTCCAGGGCTCCCATAGTCCTCAGGCCAGCTCTGAGCCTAGCTGGGGACACTGGAATGGGCCTCCTGCCCTCAGAATGTCCCTGGCTGTGTGGGGAAGGAGATACTGGGGGAGGGGAGGGGGCTTTTGCTCAGCTTTGCCCTTACTCCTTCCTGCCCTCACAACTGGAGGCTGGAGGTTTCGAAGTTCCACTAGCCTGCCTAGGCCTTGCCCCAGCAGCCCCCAACCTGGGGCCAAGGCAGGGCACGGCAGAAGCCTAGCCTGGAGCGGGGCTGGAGGGTGGATGGACAGACACTCACCCTGTCAGCCTCGTCTTCTGAGGAGGCCCAGGGGTTCTGGGGTCTCCGCTGCAGTCAGGGACCTCGGTGGGGGCTGGGGCTAGTTCAGATTGACGCTAACACTCCCTGGGACTCCCTAGGCCTGGCTGTCCCCTACAGGGGACCCAGCACTGCCCTCAGCCGGGACATGCACCACGTAGCTGCCTCAGGGTTGCGGAAGGACATCACTAACCACCTGCTGACCGTCCAGCCACCACATGCGGCCTCCCGCCTCCGACAGCCTCTCGCAGGCTTCCCTCCGCGGCCACAGAGCAGGCCACCACACAGCCCAGCACACTGGACCCTCGGAGCCGACCGTGTGGCACGATACAGCTCCAGCACAGGGTGCTTGCCCGTGACCTTCAGAAGCTCCTCAGCCTCCTTGAGGCCAACCTTCGTCACCTCCCTCCATAACCAAGTGCCGGTGGCCAGAGCCCAGGCATGAGGCAGTTTCCTCCATTCCAGGCCCCAGACGAGGGTCATCAGGCACAAACTCTGGGGTATAGAGCACCCACTCATATCCTAGACCTCAGAGCCTCCCCAACCCAAGTCACAATGGCACCTCAGGGCTAGGGAGGGGGCCAGGGCCTCTGGGCACAGGGCCCAGCGTGGGTGGGGTAGGGGGGGGAGACAGGGAGGCAGGCTTCCTGGGTCTCCATGTGAGGACAAACAGCAGGCTTTGAGGCCTTGGAAAATCCCGCCTGGGATTCCAGGCCCTGCCGGCGTCACTGCCTTTTGACTATTGTCCCCGTCGGAAACGGGCCCAGCCCCCGGCTAGCCGGGACAGAGCAGCCATTGTGAGGCCCCACCAGGCTCAATACCCCCTTGTTCGCCCTCCCAGCTCCTAGCAAGACTTGGAGGCCAGTTCTTCCAGTTGCTCAGTGGAAAAAAAAGGGCCTGACTCCAGGCTCCAGCCCTTGGGCGGGGCAGGGTGGGGCAGGGCGGGGCTGGAGAAATCAGCCTCCCACCCTGTACCCCAATCACCAGAGTACTGGAAAGGAGGCACCATCCATGATGGAGTGTCTTTCATTTACAGGGCCCTGGGCAGGGAGACCTAGTGGTTAGGTATTTAGACACACCCCGCTCTGCCACTTAGAAGCCAAGTGACCTTGGGAAAGTCATTTCCTTTCTCCTCTTTTGTAAAAGCAATAGCTATGATTTATTGAGTGTTTGTTTCACACCAGGCACTGTTTGAAACACTTTGTATACATGCATTCATGTAATCATTGTAGTAACTTTATGAAATAGATACAATTATTTCCCCATTCATAGATGAAGACGCTAAGGCACAGAAAAATATCTTAGCCAAAATTCTACCGCTAGAAAGAGCTGGAGCCAAGATTTAAAGCCAGGCAGTCCGGTTCCAAGGGCCTTGCTCTTTACTACTCTGCTGTGCTCCCGGCCCATGAGGTGGGGATAACCACACTTTCCTCATGGGGTGGTAGTCAGGGTTAGAAACAACAAATGTCA
>NC_138373.1:103805272-103810311 GCF_054177405.1 Leptonychotes weddellii | reverse complement strand
GGGTGGCTCAGTTGGTTAAGCGACTGCCTTCGGCTCAGGTCATGATCCTGGAGTCCCGGGATCGAGTCCCGCATCGGGCTCCCTGCTCAGCAGGGAGTCTGCTTCTCCCTCTGACCCTCCCCCCTCTCATGTGCTCTCTCTCTCCTCTCATCCTCTCTCTCAAATAAATAAATAAAATCTTTAAAAAAAAAAAAAAAAAGAAACAACAAATGTCATATGAAAAGAACTTAGTGGGTGATGGAACCTCGTATGTGGTAGCTATTATCATCACTGTGGGGCTTAGATATCTACACAGACCAAGACTCTCCATTGCCCACCCCATACCCAACCCCTGCCTCTAACTCAAGCCCCTAAGTGGCCCTTTTGCCTTCCCAAAGGGCCTGTCTTGTGCTCCACATCTATCTGTGCTGAAGTCGGGGGTACGGAAGAGAGTGACCCAAAGGGAGAGGACTCAGTCCAGTCCCACAGCTTTCCCAGCAAGCTCTGCTCCTAACCAGAGTACCACCCCTGGACCCACCTCCCCAGTGAGTGGATGGGGAAACCAAGGCTCAGGGAGGAAGAGAAGCGTCTCAGAGAGCAGCATGGAGTTGGAGGCAGGGCTGAGAATAGAAGCAGATCTCCTAACTGCCGCCTGCCCTGCACCTTGCCAAGTGTGTGCTTTGACAAAAGCTCATTCAGGGGCTCGGGCGGGGGGTGCCAGGGACACATGCTGGAGGTGGTGGTCATCATGTGCAGGGCCCAGGGTTCTCCACCCCAACCACATGTGGACCCTGCAGAAGGCCTGGGGCTGGACTGTCTTCCTAGAACCTGAGCAAGGGCATGTGGTTGATAGCTCCTCAGGGAATCTGCAGGCTGTGGCTGGAGCACAGGGAAAGGCCCTTGATTCTGTCCTTGGGAGCAAAGCCCTATTTTGTATGACTTCCATCCAGTCAGGGGCCACCAAGTTGGAGCCTCAGAGTCCTGGGCCAAGGGTTGTGAGGAACAGGTGGGAGGGGCGGTGCTTTCGGGTCTCCTACCAGGTCCTTGAGAAGGTTCCAATGCAGCTACACAGACACTGAGCTCAGTGAAGGGGGCTGGACCCTGCATGGCTGGCAGCTACCTGGGGCCTCAGGTTGGGGTTGATCTAGATTCCTGTTTCTCAAAAAATTGGCACTGAGACCACAGGCATCACAAGCACTCTGAGTGCTTGGTGAAAGCGCAGATTCCTAGGCCCTCCCCCTCAGCAAATCGAAGTTTCTGACATAGATCCTAGGAATCTGCATTTTAAGGCAGTTAAGCAACTGATAAGCTTGGAAGTTGGAGGACCTACATAGGGTCACCTGACTACAGATAGGAACCCCGAACGATCTTCTTCCCAAGAGAACAAGGGCCACCAGCAACCCGGATCTTATTGCTGGGGTGCTAGGCAGGTAGGGAGGAATGTGGAAAATGCAGGTGGAAAGAAAACTTGTACTAACAGCTAACACCATCCTGGGCTGCCCTGCACCCAGCCCCAGGCTCAGCGCCCCCCACCGACGTTCCCGGACTCCCAGTGGCAACATGAGGCAGGCTCTGCCCCTTACCCTGTCTTACAGATGTGGAAAGCCCAATCAGAGACCATGGCCCCAAGGAGGAACCGTGACAGCCGAGTGGCGCTCTCGTCCTTCAGCCCGCAGGCCTCTACCACAGGCCCCATCCACCAGGTGTGGGCTTATCAGAGGCTTTCCACACATTGGAAACAAGTCTGAGTGATTTGTGTAACAACCCCAAAAGGCAGGTGTCAGGATTATCTACCTCTTAGAGAAGAGTAAACTGAGGCCTGTGAGCTCAGGTTGGTAACATCCATGATTCATCCAGAGCCGCTTCTGTCTCTTCAGTAATCATGGGGGGGTGCGGGGAGGTGCGTGTGGTGTCAGAGACAGACAGGCTCCCAGTTTCAGCTACAGGCCTATTTTTTATTCAATATATTAAATATATTAATCAGAAAAGTCACATACTATAAATCCAGGAAAATACACAAATATAAATGTCAGAATCTGTCATTTGTCTCCTTCCTAGAGTAAGGTTATGTACATGTGGAAAGAGGGCGGGAAGAGAGAGCAGGTGCAAGGAGGCGGGAAAGGCTTGCCTGGGCTGGTGGGGGCCGCCCCTCCCTCCCAACCCCCACTCCCATCCCAGCCTCTTCCTTCCTATATTTACAGCAGCATCTGGCTTATTTACAGCACAGCGGTGTGTGTTAAAAACGGTTTATCTTACAAAAACATGAAGGCCAGGGCCGGGTTGGGGGGGTAAGACAAATAGTAGGGGTCACCCCCGTGAATGCATCCCCTCCCCCGGGGCGGGTGATGCTCCCTGCCAACCACCCAGCCCAAGTGGGGCGGCCGGCGGGTCTGCAGCTCAAGCCCAGGCCAGGGAGCGGGTGCTCCGAGGGTCCGTGGGCCATGGGCTAAAGGCACGTGGGGTGGCGAATGAGCGTGCGCACACAGCGTACGCGTGTTCCCGGGCTGGGGTCAGAAGGGCAGCGTGTCCATGAAGATCTTGTCAACGATGGGTGGAGGGGGCACCAAGTCCTCCAGCTTGAGGTAGAAGATGCGTTGCAGGCCCTGGGTGCACAGGGTCCGCAGCTCGGGCAGCTTGCCCAGCAGGCGGGACAGGCGGCTGGCTGGCTGGGGCTCGCCCGCCACGGCCGAGACGTGCTCCTTCAGGCAGCTGGCGATGCGATTTTGCAGTTCCTCCACCCGCCGAGGCTCCTGCAGCCCGTGCCGGTCTGGGGGGGAGGGGGGGAGAGGCGGGGTCAGCCACCTGTCTAAGGACCAGGGGGCCCCCCCAAACCGCACCTCACACCACTTGCTCCCTGCCCAAGAACTGCCCCCCGACTGGCCATCCCTCCCCCTCCCCCGGCACTCTGCAGAAGTCCACACAGGAGCCCGGTTTCGAGCCCCCACTCGAAGTCCAGTGGCCATGGCAGTCATCCTCATTATCCTCATCTTCCAAGTGAGAAACTGAGGCCCAGAGAGGTTAAATGAGTTGCCCGAGGTCACAAAAAAGAACTCACTCCCTAACCAGATTTTCTGCCTAGGCCCCAGGTTTTCTCCCAGCCAGTTCCGAGAAAACCCAGGAGCAGAGCAGTGTGTTTTAGAGATTCCAAAACCCACCGCTCCCTCAGCCCAAAGTGCCTCAGATTTTGTCCTATATGGCTAAGTCCCCTGTGAAATTCCAGTGAAAAGGGGAATGGGGGCAGATTCTGGTGCATTAAAAAATTAAAAAAAAAAAGAGAGAGAGAGATCTGAAAACCTCTGCATTTAATACCAAAAAATCCACCCTGAATAATTAATTATACCTCCATAAAGTACACAACAGGTCCAGTTAACCTGCCGTCAGAGGTCAGGGCAGCAGATAGATACCCTTGGGGATGCTGAGGACTGTAAGGTTACAGGAGGCAGGGCCCTGTGTCCTGATCCAGGTGCTGGCTACATGAGAGTGCTGAGTTTGTGAAAATTTATCATTCGTGCACTTTCCTGCATGCGACATAATTCAGGAAGATTCTTCAAAACAAACCAAAACCCCAGGCCACACGCAACACCCACACGGTGTGCATCTTGGATAGCATGGGATAATTCAGACTGCCTGGGGCTTTGCAGTCAGATGCAGCGGGGCCTGAACCCCGGCTCTGCTGCCTACCAGCTGTTGTCACTCTGAGCACATGCTTGCCCCTCTCTGCCTCGGGCGCCCTCACTTACACAATGTGTGGGGCCCAGGGCCAGGCCCTCAAGCCCTCCCCAGCTCCCCAAGGGCTACTCACCTGTGATGAGAACGAGCGCAGAGAGGCAGGCGAAGGCAGGGACGTCGACCACCAAGCCGTGCAGGGACCGAGAGAAGGCCAGAATGCTGTCGATCCAGTCGCCAAAGCCGTGGGCACACTGCAGCCGATGCAGCACCAGGCCGGAGCAGAAGATGAGCTTCCCCTCGGCCGGCTTTGACCTGGTTGGTGCGGAGGGATGCAGAGGTCGGTCACGGCAGGGGCGGAGGGGCGGAGGGGATTCTCGAGGACAGGGCACAGGGGAGGAGCCGAGTGGAAAGCGGCAACTCACTGGTAGGCCAGGCGGAGGATGAAGAGCTCCAGGAAGGCCGACTCCAGCAGCAGGTCCTGGTCGCCTGGGGACAGCTCAGCAAAGCCAGGGATCTTCTCAGCCCACTTGCGGATCACCTCCAGGGAACCCGAAAGCAGGTCGTAGAACTGCTGCACGTCCCCGGCATCTTCCTTCCCAAAGTGGGGCAGCACCAGCTCCTGGAACTGAGGGTGGGCCGGGGAGCAGGGGGGTCAGAACCCCGCGAAGGGCCCCACACCGGGGCTGCCATAGGAGGCCACGTCATGCACTCGGAGGATCGCCAGATCCCCGGCGGGGAGAGAGGGCCTGAGATCCTGCCCATGCACTTGCTTGCCAATTCTCAAATATTAAGCCAGGACCGAGGCTGCTGGGAGGAGCACATTTTTCCAACTGGCCGCCCACCTGAGGGGGTACATTTTTCCAGCTGGCCGGCCCCAAAGGGGGCTCCTCTTTTTCCAATGTGTTGCACTAGGGAGGGGCCTTGTCCAAGGTGCACAAAGGCACCGAGTATGGGGTGGGTGGGGCCTCACCTTGGAGTAGTCCAGTTTGGCTGTGCTGGGCCCAGAGTCCAGGTGTGCCCTGACCAGGGAAGTGAGGAGATTGGCAGGAGAGGCATCCGGGGGCTGCTTGGGCTTTGAAGGGAGCCGACCCCGCCGCCCCTTCAGGCTGTCTGTCCGGACAACTGCAGAAAAATGGGCAGGGGGCTAAGGAAGGGAGGAAGGGATCCAGGGAAGGGACTCTCAGCCCACACTGTGTGCATCAATGCTGGGAAGTACCTCGGAGTCTAAGGACCTAGAGCCCCTGAGACCCTACAGAGAGGAACCCCCCCCCCCCACCGATGAGCCAGGCAGGTGGACCGGAGGGGGAGTGGACATAAGGTCCGCTCATGCCAGCCACTGCGGCCCAGCAGGACTGAGGTCTGCCGCCCCCCACTCAGGCCCGCCTCTGTCC
>NC_138373.1:103660256-103805172 GCF_054177405.1 Leptonychotes weddellii | reverse complement strand
GGTTCGGGGCTCCCTGGCAGCGCAGATACCTGCACCTCTCAATGTGTCTTCCCTGGGACAGACGAGAGAGGGCAGAGGAGGGGTGGGGGTTGGGGACGGGAAGCTGAGCAGGCACCCAGAGCTGGGACAAACATACAGCCTGTTCCCCAGCCCGCCCCCAGCCCTCAAGCACCAAGCCCTCTTCCCAGATCCTTTTATCTCACGCCAGGAACATGAGTGCCTGGGGCCCCCTTCCCATCAGGACCTTGAGTTGGGGAGGACGGGCAGAGGAAAACCAGAGGCTGGCCATTAGCATGTGCCCTCCCGGGGGCACCCCTGTAGCCCGCACCCTCGCCCGTATCTCACCACCCCTCTGCGGGCAGCCCTCTGCCATCTGTGAGTGCCCAGGAGGGTGGCCCCCCTGCAGATGCAACCCCTCCCTGAAGGGCAGGACTAGTTGGGAAGAGAACCCCAGGGGGGCCACCACGGAGACGCTGCTGGGAAAAGAGACCAGTCCTGCCCACTTCCCATAAAAAGCCGCACTCAGGGCAGCCCAGTACCTTGAAGAAGCCCTTACAGCCCTCGCAGGTGCGGACCCCGTAATGCTGGCACGAAGCGTTGTCCCCACACACAGCACAGCGGCCCTCGCTTCCACCCGGAGCCCCACTGCGGGCCTTGGCCGATGGCACGGGCGCATCCAGCATCCCTGGGCCATCAAGTTGTGGAGAAGTGGGCGCCAGGCCTGGGAAAGCCGTTGATACGGAATAACTTTCTCTCTCCCCCAGCTGGCAGGCGGCCTGTGAAGGGAACAGCTTCAGGGGGCTTGGGGCAAGGCTGGGGCTGGGGCCAGTAGGGGGGCTGAAGGAAAAGAAGGCCGGAGGATGGGCATGCCCGGAAGCCTTGGGCAGTTGCTCTGTCCATGCCCGCAGGCCTTCGTACGTCTGGCTGGGTGAGAAGGGGCCGAAGGAGCCATCCCAGGGAGAGAGCTGGGGTGGCTGGAAGCTGGGCGTGGATGGGGACGGCGCTGAGCAGGGGCTGCCATAGTAGTCGGAGCCACTGGAGGAGAGGGTCTCATCCAGGGGAGCGCTCAGGGGGCCAGGATAGCAGCCGTACACCTGGAAGTCCTCAAACTTGAAGGAAGCAGAGGCAGGGGAGGTGGCCGAGGAGGAGGATGTGGAGGAGGCTGAAGAGGAGGCCGAGGAGCACGGCTGCGCTGTTCCTGGCAGCTGGTAGAGGAAGGTGTCAAACTCCCCTGTGTAGCCATCCATGAAGGTGCTGAAGCTGGGCAGGGCAGTGGGGGCCGTGGGGGCTGCCTCGGGGCTAGCCAGGTCCATGGTGGGCTTGCTGAGCTCAGGGGTCAGGGGGTCGCTTGCCAGGTGGTCTCGGGGTCCTGGGCTCGGTGCTGGTGTCCCATATTGGGCTTGGATACAGGGCATCTCTGAAGAGGGAGGAGACCAAGATTGGGGGAGTAAGAGTCAGTGAGAGAAGCCTGCAGCCTTGACCTCTAAGTCTAGGTCCCTGAGTAGCCAGGCGGCAGGAATCCCAGCCAGACACAGGACACTGAGGCGTTAGCACCATGGCCCACTACAGAGCCCAGAAACCCCGGTCCCCAGCCGGAGTACCATCTCAATCCCCATGTCACAAAGCCCCTGGGCAGTGGCCCAGCAAGAGTGGGCTCAGTTGGAAGGCCAGCCACACCCCAGTCAGCCTGGGAACCCTAGGGAAGGCATCCAGCCAGCATTTCTCTGCTGAAACAGGGGGAAGCTGTGTTCCTCCAGCCCCCTGCCCTCCCGCACCGAGTAAGGCGTGGGTGGGGGCTGGGAGAAGGGTGGGTGGGAGAGGCAGCCAGGCAAAGCCTTACTTAGCCCACTCTCTGGGTGCAGATATGCTTTTTCTCCAACCTGGCCCTCTGGGAATATTCCCAGGCGTGGCCCAGCCCTTGCAAAACCCCCTCTCCTCCTCCCCCCACAGTGCCTGGGATGGACATCCTGAAAATGGAAGAGAAGCCGAGAGTGAAGGCCCAGCTGCCCAAGCAAGAGGCCTAAGCGGCCAGGAGCCTGTCCCTCATCCCTGCCCCCACCCTACACACTGAACAAAGGCTGCAGCTCCCACGCGCACCCCAGTCCTGCCATCTGGGGATGGGCACCCACTCGGCGCTGCCTGGGATGCTCCCAAAAGCAAAAAGGAAGGGAGCCGGGGCCTCCTCAGCAGTCCCCAGCTCCCCAGAGGATCAAGTAACTGGTCTCCAGACCTTTAAAGGCCGTATGCTGGAGGGAGGCCGAATAGGGGCCAGAAGGAGGAGAGAACGGCCCCCCTGGACTTCCAGGAGAATGGACAGTCCCTAAGAAGAATTTCTCTGCTACCCCCAAAGCACTGCCCCTTATTATTTGTATAAGAGAACTGAGTCCAGCAGACTTAAGGAGCCTGTTGGTGGGCAGATGGAAGACATCCTGTCCTTGCCTGGGTCCCTCCACTGAGGAGTATCTGTACCCTGAAGAATCCAGGAGCTCGGGCACGGAGGGCTGGTTATACCCTCAATCATGACAAGCCTGAAGGAGCAGAGACAGCACCATTTGAGGGGAGATCCTTAAGTCTGCAGACTGGTCAAAAACTAACATAGAGGAGGCTCTGGGCCAGTTCCCCATCCCACATCCATGCCTGGGGTCGGCACAGCTCTGGCCCTCCCAGTCAGGGAGGGAGGCTGGGTAAGGAAGCAAGCTGGAACAGAGAGCGCCATAATCCAGGGAGCAGAGAGAGGGGGCAAAGGCTGGTACCACCTCCTGGCCAAGAGCCCAGGGAGTCCTCTGGTTCTAGCCTTCCTCCCACCTCCATGGACACTGGACAGGGCAGCTCCACCCCTGGCCTGACACTCCCACAACCAACCCAGGCCATGGAGCCCCTCGAAGCGCTGGCACCACCCACCCGGGATAGAGCGCACCTGCAAGAGGTAAGAGTCGCCACGTCTCCCTGCACGAAGACAGCCTAGGCAGGGATGGGTTTGGGGTGGAGGAGAGGTGGCAGCCACCTGGAATAAGGCTGGGTGTTCCAGCTTTATTCAAATCCTGTTTCTCCACTTGGACGTCCCACATCCGGATCAACCCCCACCAGCCTATCCGCCCCCCCCCACCTCCGCGCAGGTACACCAGATACGGACCTACATCTAACGTCAAGGGGGGTGGGGGAGAAGCAGTCCCACAGGGAGGAGGAAGAGGCGGGGTTGAAGGAGGGAGCAGGGAGAATCCGGCTTCAGGCAGGTCCTGGCAACAAGGTGGTTTGCACCTGTTATGCTGAACAAGCTTCAGGCTGCACCCCACCTGTATGAGCCAACAGGGACTGGGGGGAGGGGGGCACAGATGTGATCAGCACGTGGGGCTGGGACAGTGTGAGGGAGTATCCTTCAGGTAGTACACCAGAGACTCCAACATTAGCAACTCCCACCCAGGATCTCCAAGGACCAAGATTTCTACATCTCATTTCTCTCTCTCTCTCTTTCTCTCTCTCTCTCACACACATACACAGGATCCAAGCTACAGCTAAAACAATCTTCCCTGTGCTTCCAGAGACCCCGCCCCTAAGAAGACTCGTTTAGTGAAACACAAGCAGTACCCCTCCACAGTTCAGCCACCAATGCTGGCCCTTTCCTTCAGCAATCCAGAAGTCTCCTGATACAGTTCAGGCAGCAACTTCGGGGATCCCTGCAACCTAAGCCACAGCCTCTAAAGTGTTAAGAAAACAACTAAGGGAATGGGGGAGGAGGCGGACATGCCGGGAGGAAGAAGACCCTTTTGGAAATCCAATCCTGGCAGGAGTCCGATGGATCCTAGCAGTTAAAGTTCTGTGTTATCTTTTCCCCCGCTGTACTGAGACCCCATCAGCACCTCAGTCCGGGGCGCCCTGTGCCAATCGGGTACCCTTGGAAAGTCAACTACAGCCAGCCTCCTACTGAACAAGTCCCCACTCCTGGTGCCAACTCTAACCCCCTGCGGCTTCCACCTTGCACAGACACCCCCCCACCCCACCCCCGCGCCCAGTAGATTCAAGTCCGATCAGGCTCCTCATCCCGCTCCAACAGCTCTCCTCTGACGCCAGAGCTGCACCCTACACCCGCTCTCCTGCACGCTGACCCTACAACATCCTTTCTGCCCGCGCGTACGCCCATCTCCTTCATGCAACACTCCTAGAAACCAGAGAGCGCTGCTGAAATGCACGCCCCCCCGGGGGGGGCACCTACCTGGCCGGCTCCTGCTCCCCCTGCCCGGGACCGGTACCCCGAGTCGCAGTCTGGTCCCGCGTGCGCTCCCCCGGTCCTGCACACACTCCCCCAAGTTCCGCAGCCTCTTCTACTGGGGCTCCCTAGCCCAGCCCGACCCTCCTCTTAAGCGCTCCGTGACGCACGGGGAGGGGCGGGGGCGCCACTGACGCACGCGGCCCGGCGAGCTTTGGCCATACAAGGGCGCGGGGGGCGGCGCGGTTCCGGCGGGAGGCGGCCAGGGGGAGGCGCGGGACGGGGAGCCCGAGGGGGCGGGGCGAGAGGGGGCCTGGAATGTCTGTGCGCGTGACGCACGCGGGGTTCCATTGACGCAGGGAGCGCGGATTGTTTGATCTATAAATAGTTCCCTCGCGCCCGCCGCGCCGGCTAAAAATAGCAGCTCCCGGACTCCCGAGGTTCCCCCCCCCCCTGCCGGACCCAGGACCCGGCCCGGGGCCCCCCGGGGCCGAAACAACCGGCCTGGAGGGCCAGAGTCCGAGAAGGGGGCGCTCCAGAGCCGCGGCCGCGGGGCTTCCCCGGACTCGGATCTCTGCAGCCTCCCGCTGCTCTGGGGAGCCACGACCGCGCCCGCTCCCTCCGGCTCCCTCCGCGCCCGGCTCCGCCTTTGCACTCTCCCAGCCCTTCCTGGAGCCCTGGGGGGTCGCCCTCTGCCGCTGCTGGGCTGCCGCTCGGGCCGGGGCGGGCAACTCTGGGACACACCCCGGACAGCCTGCACCCCCACCTCAGCCCAAGGCGCAGCCACTGCACTTGACCCGTCTTCCCCAGCAGGGTCACTGGCTGAGAGACTGGCCCAGGAACGTCAGAGCCCCCCACCACCACCCCCGTCGTTTCCGCCCCCTACTCTCCCAATGCAAAGTACCTTCCCAAGGCAGGGGTTTGCCAGGCCCAAGATGGGCCAATGGGCTCCGCTCCACACGCTGAACTTGATTTCTTCCCAGTCCCTTACAGGGTGGGTGCACTATAGTTGGGAAATTACCGAATTTCAGAACCGGGTGGAGCCTGAGAAATATTGTCAAATTTGTGCCGACTCTTCCCCATTTTATAAATAAACAAGCTCAGAGAAATAATGGCACTTGCTCAAGGTCACACAGCGAGGTGGTGGCCCACTGGGGTGGAAGCCGGGACCTCTGACTGCATCTGTAGGGGATTTTCTCACGCCCTCCCCTGTCCATGACTCCTACCTCACTTCCAGCACCTGTGGAGAGAGCAGCTCTGACCTGTGCCATGGAGCAAGAAGGGGCGGCCAGGGCTGTATCAGGGCACAGACCACGCTGCAGCCCACCTAGAACCTTCCCTGATCTGGCTGTCACCCCTCCACCCCCATTCTACCCCAAACCTGGGGAGCCCGCACTTGTTAGGTAAGAGAGAGGGGAAGTGATGCTAATGTTTACAAGGAGAAGAGACCGTCCCACCCAGCCCCCTTCTCCCCAGTAAGTCAACTTGAAGAGTTTCTGCTTCCACTGCGCCTGCGGTGGTGGCCCCACTCTCACCTAATCTGGTCACCCGACAGCACTTCCCCCTACCCCTGAGGCACTTCCTGTTCCTCACTTCCACTCTCACCTCCCATCTCAGGTCTCCCACACCCTTGTCTCCAGCCCTCACTTCTGCCCACTCAAAGGTCCTGCCAGCATCTCAAACTTCATCCGTTGCAGAGAGCTTGTCATCGCTGTACTCCCTGCCCCATCTCTGCCCCTGATGCCCCACAAGCAACTTCTCATTTTTTTTTTCTTGAAATTCTATTTTGGAACATCTCTTGGATCCCCGTTCCTACTGCCAACCACAGCCCACGCCTTACTGGTGCATGAAGACAGCAGACCAGCTGAGTGAGGCCAGTGACCTCCACGTCTCCTTGCCCACACCCAATAAGGAAACTGCCCCTCAACCAGCTTGTCTCCTCTTTCCAAATCCCCCTGCTGCCACCAGTGGAGTAGTCTTCATGCAACCCCAATCTCATTCGGTGATCTGGCCAGAACCTGCCATAGCACCCCCACTTCAGCATACAATCTCAACGTGGACCGGTCTTTGGAGAGTTCTGGTTTTTCCCAAACCATCTTCCAAACACCCTTCAAGGCCACCTGGCTGAAGGTGAAGCGTGGGCAGAATAATACAATGGGACCTGTCCAAGATCCCCACTCCACTTCACACCGAAGTTTTGTTTTGCTTTGTGTTGGGCTTTTGCATAGATTCTGCTTGGAAAAGAGAAGAAAGAAAGGAAAGAAAAGAAAGAGAGAAAGAAAGAAAGAAACAAAGAAAGCAAGCAAGAAAGAAAGAAAAGAAAGAAAGAAGAAAAAAAAAACACCAAAAAGGCTTTAAAACTGCTAACAGGGAGCACTTGGGTGGCTCAGTCGGTTAAGCGTCTGACTCTTGATTTCAGCTCAGGTCGTGATCTCAGGGTCATGAGATGGAGCCCCGTGGCAGGCTCCAAATTCGGTGGGGATCTGCTTCTCTTTCTCCCCCTCTCCTCTGCCCCTCCCCCTCCCCCTGCTCATGCTTCCTCTCTCTCTCTAAAATAAATAAATAAATCTTTAAAAAAAGTAGGTATTTAAAGAAAAAATAATAAAAAAGATAAAACTGCTAATATCATTCACATCCTCCCATTTTGCAGATTAGGACCCAAGGGTTCCCAGAGGAGCTGCACCTTGCTCAGAAGTACACGGCAAGTTTGGGCTGGTGAAGCTGGCCCCAGCCACATCATGAGTTGGCTTCCCACCTAGCCCGTCACCCCACTCTGGAATGCCTCCCTCCACCCCAGTAGGGCTTTCCTCAAAAAAAAAAAAAAAAAATTAATGTTAGAAAAATATGATTAGCCAAGTCAATGCTCCCTCCATCCTGCATCAGCCTAACAGGTGTATTAGCTGCAGCTTGATCCATCTGTGCTCAAGCCCAGTCTTACCAGTTCTTTGAGAGCTGAGCCAGCCTTGAGCCCTAGTGCCCCTGTCCTCCCCACCCCTGTCCATTTGTAAAAAGCAACAAAGACCTTCCCTACCTTCCCACAGGCCAGCCCACCCAGGAGCCCCAGGGAACTAAGTGTGGTGAGCAGCTGCCCAAGGCCCTGGCCTACATCTCCAAATCTCAGCATTAGCCTCCAGGTGTGAGCCTACAGCCCCGGCCCCACCTCGCCAGGATACTGAAGCTTTGGAGGCTGCCTTCTCACTGCCCCAAAGGCAGAGGGAGGGGAAGGCAACCACAGCGGCCACCTGGCCATGTTTGTGGAGGCAGGGATGCTGCAGGGTCTGTAGACACTGCGCTCTGAAAATAAATAAGGAGAAAAAGGCAGAGCCCCTCTGTGGGAGCACAGCCAGGGCCACCCATTCAGGCACCCATGTGGAGCACCTACCTTAAGGCAGAGGGGAGAGAGGCATGAGGGTCTTTGGGACCCAGGGTCTCATCCCTGCTGGCCAGAGGCCCTCCAAGGTGTCCTGGGGCTCTGAGAAGAGTGGAATCTGGCTAAGGTGGAACTCTGGGGAAAGGCACAATTAATGCAGACCGTGGGAGGCCTGGAGCGTAAGCTGGTCCCAGGCTCCCAAGGGATCTCCAAGTCCAGCCCTCAAGAGCAAGGTCAGAGTGAACAGCCCCTTGTGGGGGGAGGTGTGGGGTGGGAGGGGACAGGTAATGATGAAGGAGGTAATAGTGGGAGAGAGATCCAAAACTAGAGGCAAGGACCAGAAGGTAAGGCAGGACCATGATAACACAAGAAGCACAGGGTGAGATGTCGCGCTGGAGATGAGACGACAGTCCACACCAGGCTCCCACAGCACAGCCTGGCCCAGTGCACCAACCTGCCCTCATTACCCCCAGCTCCCCGCTGCTCCTATAAAAGGACCTTGGATGAAACTTCCCACCATTCGGTGGGCAGAGTGACCCCTCTTCCTCCCTTCTGCTCTAATCCTGCCCATCCTCCAAGGCTTCTAGCCATACCCTTCCCCCAGCCTTCTCACAGGTGAGGGGAGTTATGGGGAACACCAATCAAGGGTCAGACCTCAGTCCACAGCATTTCGCATGGATTCTTCCACTCAACTCTCCCCTCAACCTTCCAGGTTTAGAACTGTGACCCATAAACGAGGAGATGGAGGCTCAGGGGCAGGACTCAAATGCAGGTCCCCTAACTCTCAGGTCTGTGCTGGACCCACGGCCCCCACTGTGGGCTGCAGACTGGGGCTTCTAAGTGCACCACAGAACCAGGTGTGCGTAAGCGCACACGCGCGGACACGGGCACGCACGCGCGCACACACACACACACACACACACAGAGCCTATAAACTGAAAACAGCAGTGCCTATGAGGGGGTCTTTGGTGGGACTGGAAGCAGTCCAGTTTCCAACCTGGACAACGATCAGCAGCCAGGTGTGTTCACCCTGGAAAAATCAGCACACTCTACTCTTAAGATTTCACACCTAGATTTGTGCACTTTTCTGTATGTATATTTTCAAAAACAAAAGTTTATTTAAAAAATAGCCACGCCTAAACGGGCGAGACTTACTTATTCACATGGACGCAGATGCTGCTGGAATTCATCGAGTACAGATTCATTCGAGTGTGTGTTGCTGAAATCGGAGAACAGTGCCTGTTTCCCATTATGTCTTTGTTCTATCGACACACGCAGGGCACAGCTACGGTTAGGAGAGGCTGCCATATCTCCCATTAGAAAGGGGTCTTCACACAGGATGCTTTCTGAAGCACTCACTAGGCCTTTGCCCCTCCAAGTCAGACCTTATGGGCCCGGGGACTTATGCGCTGACTCATCCTTCCTCCAGCTATGTGTGAACATGAGGGCAAGGTCCTGTCTCCCCAGCCTCGGCAGGGGGGCCTTCATGCATCTTCAATAGTAACTAGCCCAGGGCAGGCCCCAAATGGGCAGCCAATGTCCACCATCGTTCATTTGGGTAAATGGGGGATGGAGGAAGTGGAAATGCACAGCCCCTTTCCCACACTTGCCCCCACCTTGGGCAGCGCCACCCTCCACACCCCCTAACAGAGGGCAGGAACTTGCCCTACTTTCACCAAGACCATCCCCACCCACAGGCCTCCACGCCCTTCCCGCGTGGTGGGCAGAAGGAGTGAGCTTTGCCTCCTCCTGCTGAGAAGTGGCCACGGGAGCTTCCCCTCCTCGGCCCCAGGACCTATCGCCAGCCCTGACCTGGCCACTTCCTCTTCCTGCCTTGGCAGTGGGTAGGGGGATTTGTGCTGTGGGCAAGGAAGCAGTACCTACTACCCGGGGGGCTTCCCATGGACAGCTCTGGCAATTGGGGATGCAGGGTCGGGCCCAGGCCTCTGACTCTGATCTCCTGGCCCTTGCCCAGGCCCTGCCACGACCACACATGCTGTTACCTCCTTGACAACAGAATCCCAAGGACGTGGGCAGGTAAGCCACTGCCCCCTGCCTCTCACCCCAACCCCAGTAGGGACAAAAGATGGAGGAGCTCCCAGAGCCATCTCTGACCAGGAGCCAGCAAGCCTGGTGTGTGCCCTGGGGCCAGTCCCTTGCCCTCTCCCAGACTGTTCCTCATCTGCCCAGTGCAGACAACATCACACTCCCAGGGCTGTGAGAATTCAACTGGTTAGGGAAGGGGGAGGCTTACCAGTGAAATGGAACCCTGCCTGGGAAGCTGAACTCTAGGGACCTGCAGCAGGATCCTGGGGCAGGGAGGGCAGGCTGGGAAAGGAGATACCAGGGTCTTCAGCTAGACTGGGGAGCCAGCACCCCCTTCTTCAAGAACTGGAGAACAGTAACCCCATCCCCACCTCTTCCCCCTCCATGGCTGAGTGGAAGGAAATGAGAGTGTGCCCAGAGATGTGGCTCCACCCAGCACTGGGAAAATTCCAGACTCTGTATGCAGCAAGTGCTCAATTAATACTCTGGAGAAAGCTTGTGAGTTAAGGAGGCCAGGCCTCTCTCCACAGAGGCTGTCTTTAGTCCAGGGATTTCTCGACCTTCACCTCCCTCTCAGGCTAGGAGGCATTCACAGACAGCACAAAAGAATAAGATCAGACTTCGGGAAGAAGAGCCAGACGGCGCTGAAAAAACGCAGACAAGATCATGGAGTGCCTTTGGGAAAGGTCGGTCTATGCCTTGTTTGCACCCTCCTCGAACCTCCTTCCATGCCCCCCAGTCTGCTCAGCTCCTGGCCAGCTCCTCTCCTCCACCCTTGGAGGGCCTCCCACCACCTTGCAGAACATCACCACCCACCAAATTCTCCTGCCCCTGCCCAAGGTCTCCACCCAGCCTCCTTGGGCAAAATTTCAAATTCCAAAATAAAAACCCTCTGATAACGAGCCCCAGCCGGAAAGACTGATGCATTTTCCTATTGTTAAAGTATTTTTAGTCACAGGCTCTGGATTCATTTAGAGACTCACGTTCAGAAAGGGGAAAAAATTTTTTTTTGAGAACTGAGAAGGAGAGCACAAGAGCCTCCCACGCAAGGGGCTGCCACTTATTCCATGCTGGGCTGCAGCTCCTGGCCCGGGGCCCGGGGAGCGTGTTTGTGGCAAGATGGTTGGCAGACTTGCCAGACCTCGCTCCAGCCCTGCTTCGCAGACACCACGACCAGCTGGGAAGCCAGGCAAGGAGAGCAGGGCAGGGGCTGAGGGCTCAGGGAAGCCAAGTCCCCGAGTCCCAACCAGCTGGGGGGCTCAGGGACCCTCCTCAGGGACCAATGCAGAGGTCCCCCGATGGCCACCCAGCTCACTCCAGCGTCCCTCCCCAGCCCGAGCCGACCAGTGCCTCATCCAGGCTGGGTCACAGAAGAGGAGGCCCCAGAGCGTGGTGGAAATCTCCAAGGAAGGAGAGAGATGGCAGCACCTGTCTCTTCCCACGTCTCCCAGCTCTTGATCACGGCATGCTCCCAAATGTGACTCCCACCACCACCCAACTCAGGTCAAGCTTTACTCTCACTCCTCGGGAAGGTCAGCCACCCGTTTCCTCCTCTGCCCCCCTCCTCTCAAGGCCAAAGAAACCACAACACAGATGGTCACAGTGGAAAAAGATCCAAACAGCCCAGCCCCCATGCCTCAGTTTCCCCATCCCTAAGACTCACCAGCTGTCTCTTCACGATCTGCTTAGACTCTCAGAGATCCTGGACAACCGCACCAGGCGAGTATCCTGTGGTTGGTCAGGGGCTCTTCCTGGCAGCCTCAGGGAGCCCTGTGGAAAGAGACAGGACTGCCCTGTCAGCCCGGCCTGCCCGGCCAAGGCTGTGCACCAGCTGAGCGGACTTAGGACATGGAGCTGTCTCCAAGCCAGCATGCCCTCCTCTGTTTATATAGCCGAAACCAGAGCCGGCCTCTGGGGACAGAGGGAGCTGCCTCGGGGCCCTCTTGGCTGAGGCCTGACTTTGGCCCAGGTCAGCAAGAGCCCAAAATAGTCAGCTGACGGTAGCCCCGGCGTGAGCGTGACCCTGGGCTCGTGCCCGGGCCTGGCAGACAGGTGCCCACGTCACAAGACCAATAGCTCTAGCACTCATGGGGCCCCGGTTGGCAGCCCCTCGGGGTGGCCTTGGCAGTGGATATGGCATGAGAGTTCCACCCAGTCACCACCATCACCCAGACAACGAGCTGAACACACGGAATTCTGCCCACGGGGGCCGCTCTGTACCCAGAGGGGAAGGCTGGGCACTCAGGAGGCGGTCTGAGCTGACGGTAGAGGTGGGGGCCAGGTTGAGGGAAGCCATCTGGCCCGCTGCTGTCTTCACTCACGTGCCTCCCGAGTCCAGATCCCTGGCTGACCAGGGACACCTGCCTCTCCCACTTACAGTAATTCCCCTCCCTGCCCCCAGCCCAAGGTTGGTGGCATGGAGCCGGTTGCCAGCAGGTAGCCAGGTGCACACCCAGCCCAGCCCCTGGAACAGGAGGCCCTGCTTCCCAGGGCCTCCCCTCCTTCCACCCAGGTTCACACTGGCCACCCCGGCCTCCCCCATCGCAGCCACCTCCATGGGACTCCCTGTGCCCTGAACACCCACTCCCCAAGAGGCAACAGTGTCTGGGGAGCCGGGGGAGATACACAGCCAGCTCCTCCTTCATCTAGGGACCTCTCAAGGCCTGAAGGGGGCTGTGGTTCGGAGACAGCCCTCCGTTCCTGGAAAGGAAAAAGGCAATCACAGGCCCCTGGCCAGGGTGCCAGGTTGAACTCCAGCTCTCTCAGGTAAATATGGTAACCGGGACTGCAGTGCCCTTGGCCCCATCCTAGTGTCTGAGATCCCATGGGAAAGATCTGGTGGAAATTCCGTTCCTACACTCCACCCCTCACCCCCAGATCTTCTCCAGAAGCGTCCTCAGGCAAGGAAGGTGTGTCCTCCACCAGCCGACCAGGCCTCTGGGAGACCTTGATTCTAAGCTTAGCTCTACATGTCCTCACTATAGGATCTTGAAAAGTCACTTCTCCCCTCTATAACTCAGTTTCTTCATCCATAAAAGAAGGTGAACTAGATGGCCTAGAATCCCTCTGGCCACGGCCACAAGTCTGAGATTCTCCCCCTCAAGGATGTTGGGTGAATCGTGGAGGGTCTATCACACCCTTTGTCAGCAAGATCTTCCCCATACAGACCCACCATAGTAGGACGGGGGTGGTCATCGCCCTTTTAGGGGGCAGATGATCCCAGCCTTCCCTCATGCACTCCCTTGGTGCACTCCCTAGAAACAAGCCAACTTCGCATCCCCTCTGCCGGCCCGCTATACTCCCAGCCTTGCTTGAGCTATCCAGCCCCACCCCATCAGCACCAGACATATGCTGCCTTGGTAACAGCAGTCATTCACCCACACCCTTGCCCCTCTCCTCCCACACCAGCCTATGCGCCCCAGGCCCAGAGTCCCCCAGCCTATCCTGCTAAGAAAGCCAGGCGTCCCCTTTCCCCACCCCCACATTACCTCCATCACTGAAGAAATCAGATCTCCCCAAGTTGAGCAGCACCTCACCTGCCACCTCTGCAGGGCTTCCCCCTCCGTCCCTGAAACCACATCTGCTTAGGGCAGCTCCACACCCACCTCTGCCCCCCAGTCCGACCTGCTTGAAGGCCCCAGAGGTGTACAGAGGTGTACAAAGGACAACAGTAGAGCACTTACCAGTCTGGATGAACCAACAGACCTCGGACAACAGTCAACCATCCCTTGGGCCCCCAGGGCCTGGCAGAAGGAGCTGGGACACGAGAGAGGGACCAGGGCTGGCTTCTGTCCATGGTGGAAGCCTACAGAGGGAGAATCAGTGTGAGTGCGGAGGAACCAGTCAGCAGGGACATTCCCTGGAGGCAGCACAGCCAGGAAACACAGGAGTAGGAACAGGGGCAGGACCCAGGCCATGAGAAGCAACAAGCCAGCCCAAGGACTTCCCTTGGCTGGGCAGCAGAACCTGGGGGCACACAGAACCCCAGGCAAACAGCTCTTGGGGATGTGGGACGTGATCAGGAACTGCTGACAGTATCTGGGCCATCTCAGGGCCACAGAGACACATGCCAGCATCCAGCCCCTCAGTCTCCTGTCCCACTCCTGGGTTGTCGGGGCGGGGGCTTCAGTCCAGCACTTGGCCCTGATGCGCACAAAAGGGCATTTTGTAGGCAGAGAAAAGGGAGCTACTGTGAGGACAGGGCAAAATACCCCTCTCTCCTTAGAAGGCTCCAACTTGGCCCCTAAAGCCTCAGAGGACCCCACAGGGCAGGGGCTCAATCGCCCCATCTTCAGGCAGCTCAGCCTTCTAACCAGAGCAATGGGGACTCCCAAGAAATACTCTGTGAAGGCACTCCAGTCCCCAAACACGAAGACCCAGCTTGAAGCGAAGTGGTTAAGGGCACAGACACTGGATCCAGATGCCTGTGTTCAAATCCTGGCTCTGTCACTTGTCATCTTGGGCAAGTTACAAAATCTCTCTGTGCCTCATGTTCCTCAACTGTGAAAATGACAATCTGTAATTGACATCTCTGAAATTAACAACCACAGAGATATGGTGGGGCTTAAAATGAGTTCATACATGTAAAGGACATAGAACAGTGCCAGATACATATATGATAGCACTACCATTATCAGGAGAAATTAAATGAGGACACATCAGAGCCAGCCCCAGACCCTGGTTTTTATTTCAAGCCACTTCTGGGCACCTGGCCTCCACTTCCGGAGCCAAATGTGAGCACCACCCTTCCAGCCTTGTTAAGCTCTCGTCTGACCTCTCACCAGTGCCAAAGCCTCCTTCAGCCAGGGTACTCCAGACCCCACATCTCTCCTTCCCTTTTTCCACCCTAATTCAGCCCTCTCCTCTCTCAACTGAGCCCCAGAGTGAGAGCAGGACCAGGTGCCCTACAGGCCAAGATGAGGTGTGGGAAAGAGACGCAGATGTTCCCATGGTGGGAGGTAGAGGGAGTAAGGAGGAGGAGGAGGGCCCCAGAGGGTGGGTGATGGGCTTCCTTGCCCTCCTGACCTCTGCCCCAGGGTCCACGGGCTAATGGAAGCTACTCTGGACCATGGTACCTGGATTCTCCTCTTACACAGCTACCAGCACTCCCATGCTCCTGTGGGTGTAATGGAGAGCAGGGAGTAAGCAGGAGAGAAAGGGAAGGGAGAAGTCTAGAATACCCGGAGGGCTTCCAGCCCCTCACAGAAGGCAAAATCAGGCTTCAGACCTGCCCTAGCCCATGGGCTACACCTGCTTCCCAGAACGACACTGTCATCTTCCCATACCCCAGAAACAGGTCCGCAGTAAGGCCCCGCGCTCCCCTCCACAACCTTCCCTTTTCTCCCTACCAGTCCACAACTGAGGAGGAAGGGCAGGAAGGGCCAACACCTCCCACCACAGTCAGGCCGGCCCTGAGCACCCAGGTCTTCCTGTCTCTGAGAGTAGGGGCCAGAGTCGGCGACCCAGGTCATGCCCAGAAAGTGCTTCATAACATCTTAGAACCCCTCTCCTGTCTCAGACCAAAATTCCCTCCGCGAGCACTGACTGAGGGCCTACTGTGAGCCAGGCAGTGAGCCATGAACCACAGGAGATCTGAGAAGGAGCAAACCTACATCTCTGGGCCCCAGGAGGTTCTGATGGGGGAATGAATCAAGGTCAGTTACACTCAGCACTGTGCAGAGGGTGAACCCAGGGCCGAGGGGGCTTGGAGGAGAAAAGTGTGATGCCCCCTAAATGGCGTGGGAACCTCAGGCCAGACCTCAGGACCCCGCTCTCGCTCCCCCTCCCTTGCTGTGCTCCAAGCACATGGGCTTACTTTCCCCCGGCAGACCACTGCTTTGACTGTTCCTTCTACCAAGAAAGTCATTGCCCAACATGTCTGTATGGTTAGCTTCTTCTCAGCAATCAGGTTTCCAGTCCCATTTCACCTCCTTGGAGAGCCTCCACACACACCCCCGCCACCACCACCTATTAACCTATTTTTATTAGCTCCACAGGACTAATGCTGTTCACTCATCTGTCTCAATCTCGGCAGTCTTCGGTCTCCCAAACAGAGCTCAGCACTAGTAGGTACTCGGGAAGTATTTGAGGAATGTGGGAGAAGTGGACTCACGCGTGCCTGCATCAGAACTGGGCTGAGAGGACCAGCCAGCTGCTTGGAAGGAGGTGGGGAGAATGCTGGAGCTAAGGAACTGGCCCTTCCATTGGAGGGCAGATCCAAAGTCTGAGGGTTCATCCCTATGCTGAGCTACAACCCTGACTCCAAGAGCCCCAGGCCTGGATCCCAGCTCTGCCTGGGCCCACCGGAAACCTCCTTCCCCTCCTTCCTATCAAGTATTTGTCCTCTCTTAACTACACTCCTCCTCACCACAGGACATGGCTGGCAGACCCTCTGCAGCCCCAATGCCTTCCTGGATGTAAGCTCTGCATTGGCCAAGTCCCCAACCAGAAATGGGCATAATAACAACAGATGATATTTACTGAACACCAGGTGCTAGATACATTACTAAGCACTTTACATGCACTTTCTCATTGCAGCCTCACAACACTATGAGGAAGAGGTTACTATAATGAACATTTTACCGATGGGGAAACTAAGGCACAGAAATGCTAAGCAACTTGCTGAAGGTCACACAGCTAGGAAGTGGCAAAGCCAGGATTAGGACCCAGGGGGCCCGACCAGGGAGCCCCGGGCCAGACATCCCTCTTCCCCTCCTAGACTCCTCTAGTGGGTAGAGATCTCAGATTGCATGGAGCAGTTTGGCAGCTAACACCAGAAAGCAAGTGGGAAGCTCCGGGCCCTGGGTTCTGCGCCTTAGAGCCAGGCACTAGGCCTGAACTCCTTTTTTTTTTTTTTTTTTTTAAGATTTTATTTATTTATTTGACAGAGAGAACACAAGTAGGCAGAGAGGCAGGCAGAGGGAGAGGGAGAAGCAGACTCTCCACCGAGCAGGGAGCCCGACGTGGGGCTCGATCCCAGGACGCTGGGATCATGACCTGAGCAGAAGGCAGACGCTTAACCGACTGAGCCACCCAGACGCCCCTAGGCCTGAACTCCTGAGCTAATTTTCCTCACTCCAACACAGGCCCCAACATTTATAATCAGTCACATTCATCTTGTTCATCTTGTTCATCTTGGTCCATCCTTCTGCCTGGCTGCCATCATTTGGAATCTTGATTTTATCCTGTCATTCCCCTTGGCTCTAGGCCTTTACAAAGAGTCAGCCGGCTTCCCTTTTAAGTTTTCATTCAAGTCACTGATCTAAACATTCACTTGGAGTGGGTGTAGGACCACGGTGGCAGCCGCCACTGAAGCCCCTGTCCAGGCTGTTATCAGCCCCCTAATCCATCAGCACCCTTTGGGCACAACTGTAACGAAGACACCTACCTCTGCCCAGCCTTCCTTTTCCCAGCATGCCCGAACACTAACTAGCCCCCAATCCAAATTAAGGCTTCACTGTAAATGCCACTTCTGCAGCATTTCTAATCCCAGGTCCGTTCCTGACTCTACGAGACCCTCTCCTGGCTCGATTTCTTCATTCAATCCCAAGAAGGGATTGCACAGGGCGAGTCTGGTCCCTCCCCTCCCGAACTCCTGGAACCCATTCCCCGCAGCCGGCGGGGAAATGGAAGGAATTTCTCCTGCCTGGCCACCTCCAGCGCCCCTCGCGGGCCAAACCCCACCCTTGGCGGGCCGGGGAGAGAAAGCCTTGGCCGCCGCACTCGGGGGCTGACTCTGAGCGAGCAGGCTCCTCTGGGAATCCAGTCCTTCCCTCCCCGCACCCAACACAGCCCCGATCCCCAGCAGGACGCCCAGCGTGGCTCCCGGCCCACCCCACTGCCTACGCGGAGACCCCATCCTTCCTGGGCCTCTCCCGGGGGCCCCCTCCCCTCCCCACCCAACCCCCCCTCACCTGGCCCGCCGAGCTCTGCTCGCCTCTGCACCCCCGCCTTCCGCGGTCGCGCACCAGCCGGCGGGGAGCTGCTCCGCACCGCAGGGGCGCCCATGCCGGGAGGCCGGGGGTCGCGGGCGCCGCGCGGGGGCCCCCACCAGTTCCGCCGCCGCCGCCGCCGCCGCCACGCGCGCTCCTGCAGCCGCGCCGCCGCGACTCCGAGCCCCCCACCCCGGGAAGCCCCCCGCCCCGCAGTTCCGGCTGCGGCCGCGCCCCCCGCCCCCGCAGCCCGCGGCCGCCAGCGCCGCGGTCCCAGCCCCGGGCGCGCCTCCCCCGGTGGGCGGGCGGGGACCGTGACGCGCGCCCATTGACGTCTCCGGAATCCCGGCGGCGGTGGCCGACGCAGCCTCATCAATGGGGCTAAAAATAGCGGCGCCCGGAATAGCCGCGAGCGCCCCGCCCCGCGCCCCCCCCTCAACACACACGCCGCACACCCAGTTACATAATCCGCCTCCCTGCGGCTGGGGTGCGGGAGCTGTTTTTCAGGGGAGGGTTCTGTGGCCTTGCTAGCACCTTCCGAGGCAGCAAAGCTGGAGCTGAGTTACAAATTTACCCGGGGCTTCCCCGGAAGAAGAGATGGGAAAAGTGAGGCCCAGAGAGGCCCCGCGGTGGCCCAAGGTCACACAGCAATTAGGCTAGCTTAAGAGGACAGGGCCCTGGCCCTCTGAGTCTTGGGCACCCCCACCAGCATCGATTGGTTGGCCTGCATGCCACCCCAAGGGCAAGAAACCCAACTAGCAGGGTGCCCAGCTTCCACACAAGATGGCATCTTAGACAGAGAGAGGGGACTTCTTGGGAGGGTAAAATTTCTCCTGAAGAGAAGCATTCCCAGAGGCGGGGAGCCCAAGGCTGGGGCGCCCAAGGCTGGGGCAAGGCTGGTGGTGGATTCACTGATCTAGCTGTTCCCACGCTACTGTGTGACCAACCACAAGTCACTTCACCTCTCTGGGCCTGGGTGATAATAATACCCACCTTCTCTGGTTATCAGGAGATTGAACGGCGGCGGAGGTGCTTCGTACACAGTAGGCACTCGTAGTCACTGTCTTCTCCTTGCTCCCCTCTAGGAGTCAGACTTCCCCCAATCCACAAGAGTGCTTAGTGCAGGAAATACACAGAGGCTCCCCACAGTGGCCAGGAAGCCAGTGAGTGGCCCACCCTCTTCTGGCCATAGTATCCAAGCACAGGTCTCCTCAGTAAGAACCTTCCTGGGAGTGGGAGGACTCAGGTCTCTCTCTCACACCTGACTGGAACACTCTTTGGAAATGGAAGAGAACTACCTCATCCAGAACAAATCCTTCTCCCCCAAAGGCCTCCGATTTAAGAGTGGCTGGTTCAGGGAAGCCAGGCCAAGGCTGGAGCAGTGGGACTGGGGGCTTACTGGGTGGGGTGGGGTTGCAGTGTCTGCTCCTGTATGACCAGCCAGGCAAGGCTACTGGGGAATAGCCCTTCGGCAGGGCCCCCGTCCTGGGCTCTGCTGCCCCAGCCACCGGGCCCTGCTCATTTTTAGAGCCACCTTAAATTACAAGCATGTTATAATCCCCAGCACCCAGGCCAGGCCCCACGCAGCAAAGAATCGCTTCTGCATTCAAAACTCTCCAAAAGAGGCCCCACACCCCCACTCAGCCCTCATTCCAGGGGCCACATTCCTCTCCCCACCCCCCTGCCCACCCGCAGAAATCCCTTTCTGGACCTGTCCTAAACTGCTGCAACTCAGAAGCCCCTTTCTCTCATTCTTCACGATGATCCCAAGAACCTCTGGTTTGTCTCAAAATCCAGGTTCTTCTCAGAACTTTTACATTTCTTTCCCAGACTCAAGTATTAGGAGGACATAGAAATAAAGAAACAGGGTTCAAAATGGCAAGGTGGCGGGGGGTGGGGCGGGGAGGGGGCTTGGGGCTAGCTCCCCCTTCTCCTTCCTACCCCAGCAGCTCCTTGCTTCCAAATGGGTGTTTTCAAGAAGCCACTACCCCCACCCTCTCTTTTTCTTCTTCCAGAAATCTAACTTTTGAAATACATTTTAAAAATATTTGCCTGTGTAGGAGAAATACATTTATTTGGACAGGAAGGATAAAAAAAAAAAGAAAAAGAAAAGGCTTGATTACCAGTTTTTCCATGAAGGCTTCCAGCCCACAGAGGTCTCTCCCTTCTATAAATACTTTAGCACAACTTGGCTTTATTATATATTCTCCTGTTTTATAATCAAGTAAAATATATACTGAAATATGTAATGCCGAAACACACACACGTGTGTGGCCTTTGATAGCAGGGTGAGGTGGTAGAAGGAGCATAGGTTAAAGAGGCTGGTCCCAACTATTACCAACTGTGTGACTTCCAAGAAGTTACTCACCTTGTCTGGGCTTCAGTTTCTTCATTTGAAACAAGAAGATGGGGCGCCTGGGTGGCTCAGTTGGTTAAGCGACTGCCTTCGGCTCAGGTCATGGTCCTGGAGTCCCTGGATCGAGTCCCACATCGGGCTCCCTGCTCGGCAGGGAGTCTGCTTCTCCCTCTGACCCTCCTGCCTCTCATGCTCTCTGTCTTTCATTCTCTCTGTCTCAAATAAATAAATAAAATCTTTAAAAAAAAAAAGAAAGAAACAAGAAGATGAAAACATACCAATGTCACAGAGTTGTCATGAAGAGTGTATCTTTGGTAGTAGATATAAAGAATGTAGCAAGGAGTCTGGCCCAGCGTAGCTGACCTGCTATTTCCATATAGGAGGCCTTGGGGGAAGGCTGTTCTGGGGAACTTGTCTCGAATCTGCAGATGCAGAACACTCACCTAGCTTTGCCCAGCTGGTATGTTTTATTTGAGGACTTGAGGTGATGGAGGCAATGTCACCTTTTGGTGTCATTACAGATGTCCAGCAGATCTCAGCCCCCTTGTTGCCTCCTTGACCCAGGTCACTCACGGGGTCAGTGTCCAAGCCAGGACCACAGCCACGGTTTTCTGACCAGTGCTCTAGCTTCTACCCGCCATCTTGTTCCTTCATACCTAGCCCCTCTTCTTGCTACACAAATTCCAGGAACTACCACACAAACCCTTTTGCAGATGGGAAAACTGACAAGAGAGAAGTCCAACCACTTGCATGGCTCAGGAGCTAGGACTAGAGGGGAAAACAGGCCCCCTGACCAGTGCTGCCACACATTCTGGGAAATTCCTAAGGGAGTAGGGCAAGATCTTGCTGCAAAAATTTGCTTCCTAGTCTGATGGGGGTGGGGGGCAGGACACAGAATAGTTATGAAAACATTGCCAGAAGGCCCAAAAGATGGTCTCCAAGAGTCCTCCAGCTGGCACTGGAATAGGAATCTGGAGGGTTAATCTGAAAGGCCTCCCTTGAAGAGAACATGGGGCATTCACTGTGTGAAAGCAGAGGACCAGGCAAGACAGAAGGGAGGGCATTGCATGGAGGAAAAAGGCTCACCTGGAAGTTCTTAGGTATGGATGGGGTGGGGGCAGGGTTGAGAGCCTGGGGGTGGAAAGCCCCAGGACCCAGATAATCAGCCAGACCCCTGGTGGTCTTCCCCACATGCCCCTCCCTCTCATAGTAGCAAAAACCCTTGATCCAACTGCGCCCAGTCAGGGAGACACCATTGCTCCTCACCTGCATCCTGGCCCACTGGGGCTGGGGGTAAAAGTATGTCAAGGGGGTTCCCCAGCCCATTCAGGCCCAGAAGGGGCTCCCCTGCCCTGGCCCTGAGAGAGGAGAGGGGCTGTACAGGGGATTCCCTTCATGGTTCCCTTCCTCGTCCTGAGAATCAAGAAAGACTTCGCTGGGGTCCCCCTCCCGGTTTTAGGAGCAATTAAAGGGGGGAAATGGGGACACAAAGATAGGGCAGGACTTTCCTGGGGCTCTCCCAGGGATCAGGGGCCTCCCAGGGACACCATCCGGGTGGGGTTATGGGGTTACGTGCTCTGAATTACATAAGGGTGAGGAGGCCTGGCTGGGTGCTTTTCTGAAAGTGCCTCAACATTTGCTTTTCCCTGGTTGCCATGAGAGGCTGTCAGGGCCGGCAAGAAAAAGTGACCAAGGTCACCAGGCTGGAAGTGACAGAGCTGGAATTAATACCAAGATTTCCCCTAAATCCAAGCCAGGCTCTTCATTAAAAACAAGCAGAAATCCTCCATAACTTTATTTTTTAGATTACAAAATCAAACAGGCTCGTTGTAAACAAATGCAGAATGTTACAGATCCACGTGATTTACGAAGCGAGAGGCTGGTAATCAACTCCCGAAGGAGGAGAGTTTGGTAATGCTCTGGTGTCTGCTTCCAGATTTCTCTCCACGTCGCCAGAGATCAGACCTGGCCCGGCGGGCCCTCCCACTGGGGCCGGGACCGGAACGCCAGGCCGGAAGGAACAGGGCTGGGCCCCGCTGCAACACTGCAGCCCGGGCCGTGCCCCACGCCATTCTCCCGGGGGCGGCCGCGCTGCCGCGCGCCTGGCCGGGCTGGGCCGGGTGGGGCCCGGGGAAGCCGCTACGTCACGAAGCGGACGGGAGGGAGCCCGCGGCGCTCCAGCCAGGCTTCCATTACATCACCCGGCGGCGCGGAGCGGCCGCGGGGTAAACTCCGCCGCAAACCATTGGCTACCTTGCGGCCCTTCCAACCAATAGCACGATTGCATGCAAATCGGCCATTGGGCGTTTGCTTCCTTCGGATCTGGTGTATGCAAATAGACGCCCTCGCGAGGATGGGCGCGCCCCGGGATGAGGCAGAAGAGGGGTCCCGAAGTCTGTAGGAGGCTGGTTTGCGATTAGCCATCCCAAATCTGGTCCAGCCAGTCCCCTGCGGAAAGGAGTGGAATTAAGGGTAAACTCCCTTCATTCTTGAGCTGTCTTTCCGGTGAGACCCCTTTTCTTGGAGATTCAGTGAACCTAAGAAATGATGCAAAAATTATTTAGGTCAACTTGGAGATGAGGAAAAAGAAGAAATAAGAAATAAAGAGATACAGGGGCCCCTGGGGGGTTCAGTCGATTAAGTCTCTGACTCTCGATTTCGGCTCAGGTCAGGATCTCAGGGGTGTGAGACCAAGCCTCCTGGGCCTGGAGCCTACTGGATTCTCCACCACCACCACCACCCCGCCCCCGGAAAAAAAAAAAGAAGAAAGGGATACAGGAAGCTAGAACGTACTTTGGAGAACACCTAGGCCAAACCCTCTGGCCGAAGACATGGTAAAGAACGAAACAGACACAGCCCCTGTCCTCCCACGCAGATTCTTACAGCCCAGCCGGGGGAGACTAATGTTACACCATCTTTCGAATAAGGAGTTTAAGTGCCCTAAAGAGAAAATGAGAGGGCTGCCCCTCCAGGGGCAGCCGGTTGGGTAAGACGTACTGTGCAGTAAATCATTTGAGGCCTGGAAAAAAAGAGAGTGAAAAAACTAAATGCAGGATGCCAACAAGATATTTAATGAGGAGCTATAATTTAGAAGGGGTGATGGGTAAGGGAATGCTTCTCCAAGGAAGTAATTTTTCAACTGAGGAGTATTTGTCAGGGGTTGGGGGGGGGGAGCAAGTATTCCAGGGAGAGGGAACAATATGTGAGAAAGGCCAGAGCGCCAAGAGAATTTGGTTCACTGGAGCAGCAGAGGAAGGTGAATGGCCCCGGGCCCAGTGACTGAGGGAGAGTGTTGGGACGTGAGGCCAGAGAGGAGTGCCTGGCCCAATCCTGCAGGGCCGCGTGCCAGGCATCGGGCCAAGCACCTTCCTTGCTTTGTCTCTTCCTTCTTTCAACAGCCCTCTAAGGTGGGTACTATTTAGTACTGAGGAAACCGAGGCTCCAGAGGTTAAAGAACGTGCCGGATGTCACACAGCTGAGAAATAGCAGGGCGTGGATTAGGATCCAGGCCAGTGTGGCCTCCAAGTCTGTGCACTGAACTGCTAGTTACTGGCTCCCAGATTGGAGTGTGCGGTTCAGAGAGGTGAACTGATTTGCCTCGAATTTCCTGGCTTGCAGCAGAGCCTGGGATCCCCAGAGAGGTCTGTAGATTTTTTACAGGGAGATAGGACTCAAGAAAAGGGATAGGGACAGGGAGGATAGGAAGGATGGGGAGAAAGTGTCCTCCCTGCCCAGACCTTGGGGTGTGCTGGAACTCGCCTAGAACGTGAGGTTTCCTGAAGTGGAAATAGGTAGAAGTTGTTAAGCATCTGTCTCTGGGGGTCTGCGGGTAGCAGGCAGGCAGCTGCTTGCTGGGGCAAACCCAGATTAGCTGGATCTTACGTGCTGTCCTTGTTGCCAAGCGACACCTCCTCCTGCTCTCACCAGCAGAGCCAGCTTTAGTTACCGGTGACACTCCCAGGGGAGCTCCTGGAGAGACATGGAGGCAGACAGGAGAATAGGAGAGGCCAGGCCCTTCTCCCATATGGGTTTACATGGCAATGGGGTGGGTGTCCCTTGACCCTCGGGTGCACCTTTGGGGCCTGTCTCTCCTGTGCCTCCTGCGTGGGCCCAGAAGTCCAGGACCCCCAGGCACGCAAGGAGGGTGGCAGAGTCATGGCCAGTATGTCGGCACAGGCAGGGCTTTCCAGAGAGCGCTGCCATCTCAGTTTGGCGGGGAGTCCTGCCCCCACACGTGAGCACCAAGAAGAGCAGTGCTCTGTGTGTGTGTGTGTGTGTGCGTGTGCGTGTGTGCGTGTTTGTGTGTGTCTATCTGATCACTGAGCAGGGAATCTATCATCAGGAAGGTTGGGCAACCCACCTGCCTTCTGTAGATTTTGTAAAATTTCCCTCATGTCTCCAGTTGGGGGGTTCCTACCTGTCAGAGGGTTCTGGAGTCATGGAGTAAAGAGGTTCTAATTCCCTGGGATGGGAGCGCCCATTCCCCTGAAAGATGTGGGGGAAAATAATTAGGTGATTTAACTGCTAGGTAACATAAAGGATTAATTTTATATTTTTAGGGAGAGGGTTGTTGTTGTGGTGGGTTTCTTTTGGTTTTTGGGTTTTGTTTGCTTTTGTTTTTGAGGAGTAGGTATCTTAAAGGCACAGAACTGGAATAGCCATTCTCATTCTTAACACGTGACTGCCGTCCACTGGGAGCACACCCTCCCACGTCTCGGGTGGTCTGCGAAGGTGCGCCCAAGTTGTTTTCAGGAGGAGGAGTGTGTGCCTGGTGACTGGAGGGGGTCATGTGGCTCTGCCCTTTCCAGTGGGCATCAGGGTGTGTGAGCACCTGGATTGAGGGGCCGTAAGTGCAGTGACAGAGTGGGCTGTGACGGGCATGGGCTTGGGGCAGAGTACAGCCCTGGGACAATGCAGCCTGCAGCCCCTAGCAGCCCCCATGCCACCCAATTTCTCAGTCTCCTCTTGCTCTCCGTTGGGGCCCTTGGCGGAGGACCCAGAGGAGCCGAGCTTCCAGCTGTCCCTGGGGCTGGCTCCGGGGATCCTAAATCATGTTCTCTGGGCCAGGCTCTGGCTCCCAGCACCGGGGGCAGGGGGAGGGGGGGGTTGTAGTGGCCTGGCACCGCTATGTAGCCACTCAGGCTGGTGAGGAGGACGAACCTTCAGACACTCACACCATAAATGTCCAGACGCAGAGTCACTTTGGAACTGTCATCTGCAAGCCAGGCAGGGCCTCCTCCCAGGGAGGGCTCGGTAACCTGAGCTGCGGCAGGCCCTCAGGTCACTTTGGGAGCGGACAGCTGATGCTCCTGGGGACCATTCATCATGCCCCCGGCCCAGCCCGGCATTGCCATGGCTATTTCCAGTCCCTGGGAGCAGCTTACGTAACAGGTTAGAAGCCAGGGGCTGGGCTGGGGGCACTCGTGGCAAGGGATGGGGCTGCTCTCACTTCCCACTGTCAGGCCAGCCTCTCAGCACCCCTTTTCTACCTGTGGAGAAGGGTGTGGGGAGAGGGAGCTCACAGGTCTGTGTGGAATCACTGTGGACAGCCTGGTGTCTACCAGCACTCTTCACTTCCTCCCTCCCATCTTGGCCCAGAAGATGGCCCAGCCTCCTTCCTTCCACGAATTTGAGGCCACCGAGCAGCCTCTGTGTCAATCCACTCCGCCCTACACGGCCTCTGTTCTCTCACCCTCCCCTGACCCTCAGAGGAAAAAGCAGGCATGTTTGCTGCCGGCCGGTCTGAGAGAACCCGGTCCCCAACCCCACAGCCCCTTTCCTGACTCCAGACTGGGAGGTACCACCTGGTGTTTCAGCAGGGTTCTGATACACTTGTCTGCATCATGGCCTCAGGCAGCCTTTGTAAGCTTGCTGAGCCTCCCTTTCCCATCTGGGAACCAGAACAATAATATCTTCTTTTCAGAGTGGTTGTGACCACGAGGGCTTGGGAACCCATTCCAGGAGGCAGATCCCTCACGTGTGTATCCCAACCCTATCTGTGTGGCCTTGGGCAAGTCGTTCAAGTTATCTATTTCAGTTTCCCCCTGTGAAGATTGGAGATGGTAATGGGGCCCAGCTCCCTGAGCTGTGAGGATTCCACGAGTTTGTATGCATAAAGTACTTGAACGGTGCCTGGCACAGGGCAACACGTCTAAGTGTTGGCTATAATTAGACAACTTTGGGAGATCGTTTTCCTCAGCCTTGGCTCCTGGTAAGCTCTTGGTGAAAGGTGGTTATTTTTAACAACTTCTTTCTCCTTCACTGTCTTGATCTTCTTCATAAGCCCACCTTCCTTTCGCCTGGCAATTCCCTTCGAGTGCCCTCGGATCTCTCCTCTTGGGCTGAAGAGCTCCTGCCTCCGCCAGCAAAGGCGTGTATAAGTGACATTTGCTGGGGGTGTACATTCACGAGACATTTCACAAACGCTTCTCTTTGGGCCTTGCAGCACACCTGAGAGCAAGCAGTGCAGCTCATGTCACTACGGTCGTTTTGCACGGCCCGGGACAGGGCTTGAGCCACCCAGAAGCATCCGCTGCCACGATGTGTCCCCAGGCCAGGAGTCAGGGTATTCTGACGTCGGGCATGGGAGCACGCCGGAGGAGGCAGCCAGGGCTGGCCAGCTCCATGCTGCCGGGACAGATTAGTGCAGGAGGCCCTCTTTCTTCCAGTCCGGCCCCGACTGAGCGCCCACGGCGTCTCCCATCCTAGCCCCGGGCCCAGACCACCCCCAAAATGCTGTGCGGTGGTGCCCTCTGCTGGACAGAAGTGGCCTCTAGCAAACGGTTGCCTCTGTAGGGAGAAAGGTGAGTGGTGGCTTTACTCATATTCACACAACAGTCTGTCCAGGGCCTACTGTGTGCCAGGCAGTCTTCTAGGAACCACAGAGATGAGGGAGCAATTAAAAAAACTCCCGAAGTCTCTGCCTTCCTTGGAGATATATTGGTGAGGAGAGGGGTGATACTGATAAACACATATGTAACATAATGCGTCCTACCCAGCAGTGCTATGAAGACAGACAGGGCAGGTAAGTGGCTACAGAATGGCTGGGGCTGCTAACTATAAAGGAACAGTCAGAGGGGCTTCAGGTAGGAGGGACCCCAGGGAAGTGAGGGAAAGAGCTCTTACCTGGGGAAAAGGCCAGCGAGGCAGAGGGCAGTTGCATGCACTAAGAGGGGGAAACTCTGAGTATGCTGGAAGAATAATGAGACCCATGGAGCCAAGAGCAGCCTTGGGGTGGGGGCAAGCTCAGAGATGGACATCTCTCCCTTTCTTACTATTAGGACATGTGTAGAAGGGAGAACATCTTGCACACTCCAAGAATCAAGGGGCTGGAGAAGAGTCTTGCTCAAAATACAGGCACAAGACAGCCCCTGCTAACAGGTTCCGAGCTGGATATGCCCGGGCCTGTGAAGGGGTATTCCTGGCATTAGCACCATTTTGTAGATAAGGAAACAGGCTGAGAAAGGTAGAGGTTGTGTGGTTTGCCTAAGGACAGAAGGACTTGAATCCAGGTCTGTCAGACTCCAGAATCCAGGCTTTTAACCATGACTTGTGCACTTGGAGGGGAAAAAAAAGGCCAGATACAAAACAGCACGTAGGGTATGGTCACGTTTGTATTAAAATCCATATCCATATATATGCTTCTATATATGGGGAAAAGACTAAAAGGCAATATATCAAAATGTGATGGTCCCTAGGGATGAATTGTACCTCTAGTTCCACTGAGGGCCAAGGACAGGGGGAAAGGTGATTCCCCCCCAGCCACACCCCAGAAAGTATGAGAGACTTAGCATTAACTACACCCACACCTCATTACCAGGTGCTCCCTTGGAGTTTGCCAAGTGTCATTCACCGTCCTGCCTTTGGTCCTCATGACTGCTATCACCGGGAAGAAATCCGAACCTAGCCTGTGGCATAACTGGCACTAGGACCGACACCTACAAATTCGGAGTCCTGCAGGGTCGGGTCAAGGAAAGAAGAGATGGCAGACAGGTCAAGGAAAGTCCGAAAACCAGGCGGCCAAGGAGGCAAAGGAAAGGAAGCGACGACCAAGAGGTGAAGCAGTTCCCAAGTCTGTCCAGCAGAGGGCGGCAGCGCCCCAAAGCTCCGCAAACCTGCCCGGGCCACGCCCCCTTGCCCAGACCGGCCCCTCCCGGGCCCCCCGGAGCCCTGAGGGGCGCGGCGGGGCCCTTCCCGGGACTCCAAAGGGTCTGCGGGGCGAGAGGGTGGAGGGGCGGCGGGTGGGGTGGGGCAAGGGAAGAAGGGGCCCACCCGAGAGGTTGCCCCGGGGCACGGTGTGGGTGTCTGCAATGGGGTCAAGTGTGCTGGGGCGCCGCGCGTCTTCGCCGGAAGAGCGAGCGCAAGAGCGAGCTGGGGGTGCGGAGCCCGGGTGGGCGTCTGCCAGGAGAAGGTCCCGGCGTGGGCGGGGGGGTGGTGCAGAATGTCTGTGGGACTTCCTGGGGCGGCAAGATTTGCTGCTCCGGGGAGGCGGTTACTCACTCAAGCTTTGCCACCTGCTTCCCTCCCAGCTTCCAGCCAAACACAACCCAGAGTCCCCATCTCCACCCCCACCCCAGCTAATGACGGCTGCACCCCCAGGCTGGAACCTGCCTCTGCAATTCAGCCCTCAGCCTCTCAGCTTCAGAGTGCGCGAAGATGGGGAGGGGGCCCCCGCTGATTCCAGTTGGTGCACTGAAGTGGCACTCCCACCCCCACCCCACTTAAACCAAATCCAGAACTTGAAGGTCAATCCTGTAGCCCCCCTGGCAGCTCACGGGCCTCCTCCCCCAGCACCACCACAAGTCTGATCTCCCCGTGCCTACCCCCAACGCTTGGTCTAGACAGGAGCCCTTAAGGAGCAGCCGCCTGCAGGGAAGCCCTAGCCGGCCCGCCCCTCAGGTCCCAGCCTCCTCTCCCCTCCCCTCACCCCTGAGCACCGGCCACACACACAACCAGCAGGTCCCGATACCTCTGTAGAGTGCCCACACGCGTGTGTCCGAAGGCATCTCCCTGCCCTCCAAGAGCTCCCAGCCTGGGTTGGGGGGGGAGCCGCCCCCACACCATGGAGCAGAAAGGGCCAGTGGGGCGCACAGGTCATCAGCTCCCTGTGGATGATGTGACCTTAGGGGAGCCGGAGTGCTGTCAGTATCTGGAGCGCCCAGGTTCTAGGTGGGAGGGAGCTCAGAGGTCTCTAGAATCATCTTCAGTCAGCATCCATTCAGTAATTCCTTACTGAGCATCTGAGGTATTTTTTAACATGCGGGAGCTTCAGCTTACCACAGAACTCCTGCATCAGAATCTTAAGGGAAGGGGTAGGGGTCCTAGCTACTGTTCAGTGCCCCACAGGTGATTTGTTGCCATAGTTAGTAATCACTGGTCTTGCCTTCACTTAACCAGAGACCAGTTTCTCAGAGAAAGCAGGATGAGGCCCAGGCCTCAAGTAGAGTGAGATTTGGAGAGAGCTGAACATGCTATGTGAGTTGGGACCTGGGTGGCCTGTCATTCTGGTGTGTGTGGGGGGGGGGAGGATGGGTGCTGCCTGGACCTGGCCAGCTGGGAGGGGGTGTGGGGGGGCTTTTGAGTGACTCTGCAGGGGTCCATGGGGAAAGAGGCCCAAAGGGCCACTATTTGCCTAATTTTTACTTTAAAAAAAGTTTTTATTCAAGTTACTTAAACTAAAAAAACAAAACAAAAAAACCAGTTCACCCATTTCTCCCACCCCCCACCTCATGCCTCTTGCAACCACCAATTACTTATCGGTATCTATCAGCTTAGGTTGTTTCTGTTTTAGATTCTATATATAAGAGAGGTCACATTGTACTGGTCTGTCTCTGTCTGACTTATTTCACTCAGCATAATGCCCTTGAGGTCCATCCATGTTGTTGCAAATATCAAGATTGCATTCTTTTTTATGGCTGAGTAATACATATAAATACCTTGATTTCTTTATCCATTTAGCCCTTGATGGACACTTAGGATGTTTCCATATCTTGGCTATTTTAAATAATGCTTCAGGGGCGCCTGGGTGCCTCGGTTGTTAAGCGTCTGCCTTTGGCTCAGGTCATGATCCCAGGGTCCTAGGACTGAGTCCCACATCGTGCTCCCTGCTCGGCGGAAAGCCTGCTTCTCCCTCTCCCGCTCCCCCTGTCTCTGTTCCCTCTCTCGCTGTGTCTCTCTCTGTCAAATAAATAAATAAAATCTTTAAAAATAAATAAATAAATAAATAAATAAATAAATAAATAACGCTTCAGTAAACCTGGGGGTGCAGATAGCTTTTTGAATTAGGGTTTTCATTTTCTTCGGATAAGTACCCACAATTGAAATTGCCAGATCATATGGTAGTTCCAGTTTTAATTTTTCGCGGAACTTTCATACTGTTTTCCACAGTGGCTGCACCAGTTTGTATTCCCACCAACAGTGCAAGAGGGTTCCTTTTTCTCCACATCTTTGCCAGCACTTGTTATTTCTTTTCTTTTTTTTTTCTTTTGATACTAGCCATTTGGACAGGTGTGAGGTGATATCTCATTGCGGTTTTGATTTGCATTTTTCTGATGATGAGTGATGTTGAGCATCTTCTCATGAGTCTGTTGGCCATCTGTGTGTCTTTTTTGGAAAAATGTCTATTCACATCCTCTGCCCATTTTTTTTTTCTTTTAAAGTCGGCTCCATGCCCAGTGTGGAGCCCAACGCGGGGCTTGAACTCACGACCCTGAGATCAAGATCTGAGCTGAAACCAAGAGTAGGATGCTTAACCAACTGAGCCATGCAGGTGCCCCACTCTGCCCATTTTTAAAAACTGGATTATTTTTTTGCTATTGACTTGTAGGAGTTCTTTACATATTTTGGATATCAGTCCCTTATTAGATACATGATTTGCAAGTATTTTCTCCCATTGAGTACATTGCCTTTTCATTTTGTTAATGGTTTCCTTTGGGGTGCAGAAGATTTTCAGTTTGATGTGGTCCCACATGTTTACTTTTGCTTTTGTCACTTTTGTTTTTGGTGTCAGATCTTTGTCAAGATCTATGTCAGGAAGCTAACCGCCTACGTTTTCTTCTAGGAGTTTTATGGTTTCAGGTCTTACATTCAAGTCTTTAATCCATTCTGAGTGAATTTTTGTGTATGATAGTGGTCCAGTTTCAGTTTTTTACATGTGGCTGTCCAGTTTTCCCAACACCATTTGTCAAAGAGACTGTCTTTTCTCCATTGTATATTCTTGACTCCGTCGTAGTAAATTAACCATATAAGCATGGATTTTTATTCCTGGGCTCTCTATTCTGTTCTAGTCATCCATGTGTCTGCTTTTATGCCAGTATCATGCTGTTTTGATTTACTATTGCTTTGTAATATAGTTGGAAATCAGGCAGTGTGATGTCTCCAACTTTGTTCTTTCTCAAGATTGCTTTAGCTACTCAGGGACTTTTGTGGTTCCATACAAATTTTAGGATTGTTCAATTTCTGTGAAAAATACCATTGGAATTTTGATAATGATTGCATTGAATCTGTAGATTGCTTTGGGTAGTACGGACATTGGTTTACCAGTATAATTCTTCCAATCCATGAGCAAGGACTGTCTTTCCATTTATTTGTCTTTTTCAATTTCTTTCATTAATGTCTTATGGGTTTCAATATACAGGTCTTTCACCTCCTTGGTTAAATTTATTCCTAGGTATTTTATTCTTTTCGATGAAATTGTAAATGGGATTATTTTCTTAATTTCTCTTTCTGGTAGTTCATTATTAGTGTTTAGAAACACAACAGATTTTTATGTATTGATTTTGTATCCTGCAACTTTACTAAATCTATTTATTAGTTCTAACAGTTTAGGGATGGAGTCTTTAGAGTTCCTAATATAATATCATGTCTCCTGCAAATACTACAGTTTTACTCCTTCCTTTCCAATTTGGATGCCTTTTTTTCTTTATCTTGCCTAATTGCTCTGACCAGGACTTCCAATACTATGTTAAATAAAAGTGGCAAGAGTAGATATCCTTGCCTTGTTCCTGATCTTAGGGGAAAAGCTTTTAGCTTTTCACTGTCAAATGTGACGATAGCTATGGGTTTTTCATACCTAGCCTTTATTGTGTTGGGGTACCCACTTTGTTCACAGTTTTTATCATAAATGGATGTTGAACTTTGTCAAATGCTCTTTTTGCATTTATTGAGATAATCATATGGTTTTTATCCTTCATTTTGTTTACGTGGTGTATCACATGGACTCATCTGTGGATGTTGAACCATCCTTGCATCCCTGGACTAAACATGGCATATGATTCTTTTAATGTACTGTTGAATTCAGTTTGCTGATACTTTGCTGAGGACTTTTGCCTCTATATTCATCAGGGATATTGGCCTGTAATTTCCTTGTTTCGTGGCATTCGTGTCTGGTTTTGATATCAGAGTAATGCTGGCCTTGTAAAATGTGTTTAGAAGAGTTCCCCTCTTCTGTTTTTTTTGGAAGAGTTTGAGAAGGATATTAATTATTTGAATATTTGGTAGAATTCACCAGTGAAGCCATCTGGTCTTGGACTTTTGTTTGCTGGGAGGTTTCTGATGACTGATTCCATCTCCTTACTATTAGTAAGTCCCTTCAGATTTTCTATTTCTTCATGATGCAGTCTTGGTAGGTTGCACATTTCTAGGCATGTATCCACTTCTTCTAGGTTGTTCAATCTGTTATATAGAATTGTTCCTAGTGGTCCCTTATGATCCTTTGTATTTCTGTGGTGTCAGTTGTAACGTCTGCTCTTTCATTTCTGATTCTATTTATTTGAGTCCCCTCTCTTTTTTTCTTGGTAAGTCTAGCTAAAGGTTGGCCAATATTGTTTATCTTTTCAAAGAACCAGCTCTCGATCTTTTCTATTGTCTTTTTTGTCTCTATTTCATTTATTTCTTTTCTAATCTTTGTTATTTCCTTTCTATTTATTTATTTGTTTGTTTGTTTGTTTATTTGCCAGAGAGAGAGCGCACAAGCAGGGGGTGCAGCAGGCAGAGGGAGAAGCAGGCTCCCCAATGAGCAGGGAGCCTGATGCGGGACTTGATCCCAGGACTCTGGGATCATGACCTGGGCTGAAGGCAGACACTTAACCAACCGAGCCACCCAGGCGTCCTTGTTATTTCCTTTCTTTACTAAATTTGGGCTTCATTTGTCCTCTCTTTAGTTCCTTGAGGCATAAAGTTAGCTTGTTTATTTGAGGCTTTTCTTGTTTCTTGAGGTAGGCATTTATCACTCTGAACTTCCCTCTTACAGTTGCTTTTGCTGCCTCCCATAAATTTTAGTATATTCTATTTCTGTTTGCATCTGTCTCAAGGAATTTTTTTTAAGTCAGCTCCCCGCCCAACATGGGGCTTGAACTCACCACCCTGAGATCGAGAGTCGTGTGTTCTACTGACTGAGCCAGCCAGGCGGCCCTGTTTCTCCTTTGATTTCTTCTTTGGCCCACTGGTTTGTTGAGGAGCATGTTGTTTAATCTCCACATACTTGTGAATTTTCCAGTTTTCTTCAATGTAATTAAATTCTAGTTTCATACCATTGTGGTTGGAAAAAATGCTTGATATGATGTCAGTTCTCTTCAATCTAGTAAGACTTGTTTTGTGGCCTAACATATCATCTCTCCTGGAGAATGTTCCTTGTGCATTTGAGAAGAATGTATATTCTGTTGCTTTTGGGTGGAACGTTTTGTAGATATCTGTTAAGTCCATCTGGTCTACCATGCCATTTCAGGCCATATTTATTATTGATTTTCTATCTGGATGATCTATCCATTGATGTAAGTGGGGTATTAAAATCCCCTACTATTATTGTATTGCTGTCAGTTTCTCCCTTTAGGTCTATTAATGTTTGCTTTATACCTTTAGGTGCTCCTATGTCGAGTACATAAATATTTACAATTGTTATATCCTCTTGCTGGACTGACTTCTTTATCATTATGTAACACCCTTCTTTATCTCTTATTACAGTCTTTGTTTTAAAGTCTATTTTATCTAATATAAGCATAGCTACTCCAGCTTTTTTTTGTTTGTTTCCATTTGCCTGAAATATCTTTTCCCATCCCTTCACTTTCGGCCTGTATATGTCCTTATATCTAAAGTGTTCTCTTGTAGGCAGCATATAAAAGGGTATTGGTTTTTTTTTTTAATTCACTGAACCACTATGTCTTTTTTTTTTTTTAAAGATTTTATTTATTTATTTGAGAGAGAGAATGAGATAGAGAGAGCATGAGACGGGGTAGGGTCAGAGGGAGAAGCAGACTCCCCGCTGAGCAGGGAGCCCGATGTGGGACTCCATCCTGGGACTCCAGGATCATGACCTGAGCCAAAGGCAGTCGCTTAACCAACTGAGCCACCCAGGCGCCCCCACTATGTCTTTTGATTGAAGAATTTAGTCCATTTACATTTTAAGTCGGTATGAATAGGTATGTGCTTATTGCCATTTTGTTCATTGTTTTCTGGCTGTTTCTGTAGTTCCTTTCTGCTCCTTTCTTCTCTTGCTCTTCTCCTTTGTGGTTTGATGACTTTCTTTAGTGGTATGCTATGTTCCTTTCTCTTTACTTTTTTATGTATTTACTATAAGTTTTTGCTTTGTGATTACCACGAAGCTTACATATAACAACTTATAACAGTCTGTTTTAAATTGGTAACAACTTAAGTGTGATCCCATTCTACAGCTCAACATTTTTACCCTCCCCCCACCTAGGTTTTGTGTTTTTGATGTCACATTTTTCATCTTTTTACCTTTGTTATCTCCTAACTAATTATTGTAATCATAGTTATTTTTACTGCTTTTGTCTTTTAACCTTCATACTAGCTTTATAATAATTAATCTACTACCTTTACTATATATTTACTTTTCCAATGCGATTTATTCTTACATGTTTTCTTGTTACTAATTAGCACCCTTCCTTCTCCATACTTTTTACTTTTTTGTATAAATTGGTGTGTTCTCTAAATTCCAGGAATGAAACATTCGCTGAGGTTTAGGAGGTCTCCCTTATGGCAAAAATTCCATGTCTTGGAATTCAGCAGGTGTCTTCCTCCCCACTCGCCGCCCCGCCGAGTCTACAAGCCTTCAGGCTAAGTGGGCTTCCACACAGAGAAGGTATGTTGGTTGAAATAAATTAAGCTGGATGATTTATAAGTTCTGAATGCATTATTCATTCATTCAGACATACTGAATGCTCACTCAGTGCCAGGCAAATCGAGGTTGCAGAGAGCTTCAGATGGGTTGTGTGGTTCAGAGGAGGCTCCGCTTTGTGAGAGTGTGGGGCAGGGCTGAGGAAGGCCTGGAGAGGTAGGCTCTAAGGAGGGAGAGCCACCCTCACAGCACTTGGCTGATGGGGTGGGGGGTGGCTCTTTACTTCTGCCAGGTCTCAGGCCAGTAAGGTCAGGGCTGAGAGAGGTGCAGTGTCCTGAGGTCACCACTAGGGGTCAGGCACGCCTGCTCTACTCTGCAGTGTCATCTCATTTTTTTGGCTCTTTCATTGCTCTAAGGCGCCCTCCTTGGTCCCCTGCCTTCTCCTTGCCCCAGGCTCCTTTCTCTCACTTGCCTCAGCCCAGCCCTCCCTCCTTTAGGCCATCCCATCCAGCCGTCAACGCAGGGCCAGACAGCCTCCCAACTAAACAGTCTGGCATTTCTCCTGACCTTTGGGGAGTCCCGCAGCCTCTCACTTCCCCGATTGTAGGAGTGACTAATTAGTGAGCAGAAAGTGCCTTCTCCTATCTTATCTCTTCTCCTGCAGCCATTCAGCTCAAGTTCTCTGGTTTTGTCTCCAAGCAAAATAGGAGTGTTTCTGAATTACTCCTTCTAACGTGTTTTCTTATGTGTGTCAACAAAGCTCTTCTCCAAGCCCAAGCCCCTTTGTGGCCCCCAGAGCCCAGTTTCAAGAGCCCCTCAATCCCTTGATGAGAATGTTCTCACCTCACTCCAGCACAGCACCCACATACACGGAGCCTTGATCCCTCTGGACCTGATCTCCATTTGCTCTCTGGCACATCTCAGACCCTGCTCCCTAAGGTCCCACCTTTCATCCACCCTCCATGCTCCCACTTTCCCTCCCCACAAGTGAGCCCCACAGCCTTAGAGGTTCAGTTCTTCTCAACAGTCCCTTACCATCTTGACATCCTGTCCTCACACTCCTTCCTCCAGGAAGTCTTCCCTCTGCTCAATCCGGGCTCTAGAGACAAACATATATGAAGGAATGCTGGCTCTGCCAGGTACCAGCTATGCTACCTTAACCTCCCCAATTCTTAGCTTCTCTTCATCTGTAAAATGGGGACAGTGGCACATGGCTCTCAGATCCGCTGTGAGGCCTAAGTGGTCGATGGCTCTGGAAGTGTTTCGCACAGTGCCGGTCCATAGAGGTGCTCTGGGAGGTAGTCCCTGGTCCTTTCCTTCAGGTACAGCGCCGCCCCCCCCTCCCCACCTGCTAATGGAAACCTGCCCTTGTCTCTGTGCCCTGGCTACTTCTGCTCCCCACTCCACTCCCGAGCAGAGCTCTGGCCTGGGCAGAGGGGGGAGAACGAGGGGGCTCAGGGGCATGCGGCCATCACGCCAGGGAGAGGGAGGCAGATGCAGGGCTCTGTAGGGACCTCAGACCAGAGCTCCATCTGCAAGACTGTGTCCTCACTCTACCACGCACAAGACCTAGAGTGGTGTCCCCTCTTCTCCCTGGAATTGTTCGGGGTCCCTTCTGGCCCTGGGGATGGGGAAGGGCTCCCACAGAGTGCCCTGGGGCACTGAGAGGACCAGAAGACTGGTGGGAGATGAAGGAGGGGAGGCAGGGCAGGGGGAATACCAGCCACACACTCTTCCCTGGTCCCTGCTCCCTTCCCATCCACCCCCACCCTCCACCAAACACGATCCCTGGGTTAATTTTTAGCATCGCAGCTCACACATTAGTCACTCCCTGTCACCCACCTACACGGCAGGAGGCTGCTGTGCTGGTGCCGTCATCCCATCATCTGGGGGGTGGGGTCCAGCCCCCACCCTCCTCGGTGTGCGCCCCGGCCAGGAGCCCCCTTCCACCTGGGTGAGGGGTCCCGGCAGCGCTCCCAAGACTAGCTGCAGGGGAGGAGGGGAGGAAGAGGCTGGTCAGGGAGGGGCTGGGTATCTGCTGGGCGGAGAAAGCCGGGCCGGCCCTTGCAGACCCCGCCCCCAGCAAGGCGCTGGGCTTTGCCCGCGCGGCCGGCCTCCCGGCAGTCCCGAGTCCTGGGCTCTGGGAACAAAGGTAGGAGAGGGCTCCCCCCGCCCCCCAGAGACCCGAGCCTCCGGGAGCTGCTGTTTGTCGTGGCTGCAGAGCAGCTGTTCAAACAGGGAGCTTGGGGAAGCTCCATTTTCTTAATCAAATGTTCTCCTTCCCGCTCCCCCGCCCCGCCCACCGGAACCAGGGAGCGCAAAGCGGCCAGGTGCAGGTGCCCGGGCTGGAGCTGACACCCAGCCCCAAAGGGATATCATGAGAGGGGCCCACAGATGCCAGCAGCAGCTGGAGCAGGGGAGGGGCCTCTTCACTGGGGGGGAGCGGTGGAGAGGTGGTGGTCACCCCTGTGCTGGCCCGGCCCCATGGAAGCATTCCTGTTTACGGAGCACCTGCTGTGTATTACACTGTGTTAGGCCCTGGAGGTACAACGTAACCAAGGCTGAGCTTCCTGCCTTAGGGAGGCAGAAGACCTGTCTATACAAAAGAAGTCATATAATTACCAATGGGGAGTAAGTGCTGTAAAGAAAAAAAACAACAACAACAGGGCGCCTGGGTGGCTCAGTTGGTTAAGCGACTGCCTTCGGCTCAGGTCATGATGCTGGAGTCCCTGGATGGAGTCCCGCATCGGGCTCCCTGCTCGGCGGGGAGTCTGCTTCTCCCTCTGACCCTCCCCCCTCTCATGTGCTCGCTCTCATTCTCTCTCTCTCAAATAAATAAATAAAATCTTAAAAAAGAAAAAAAACAACTAGAGGGCTCAAGATAAAGAGTAATGAGGACAGGGAACTACTGATCTGATCTGGGAAAGCTCTGTGAGGAAGTATTTAAGCTGAAGCCGCAGGATGGAGGACTCAGTCTTGTAAAGAAGAGTATTCCAGGCAGAGAGCACAGCATAGGCAAAGGGCAGAGACAAGAAAGAGCTTGGCATATTTGAGGAATTAGACTAGGAAGAATAGTGTGGCTTAAACATGAGAAGTGACATGGAAGGGGAAACAATTTGAGCTTGAAGAGAGAGACAGAGACCTGACCCCGGAGGGCCTCCTGCAAGGCATCCCAGTACAATCGCAGATGTTGTGCACTGCACAAAGGCTCCCAGTTACCAAATTCTTGGGCCCCTGTGGCTGCTGTCAACTCAGAGGAAGGGATGTCTTTTTGTAATTCTGGGGCCCGCAGAAGGACAACATGTTAGGATAAGCCATAGGCAATAGTTTGGATTTTATTCTTTTTTTTTTTTTTAAGATTTTTTTTTTTTATTTATTTATTTGAGAGAGAGAGAGAATGAGAGACAGAGAGCATGAGAGGGAGGAGGGTCAGAGGGAAAAGCAGACTCCCTGCCAAGCAGGGAGCCCGATGCGGGACTCGATCCCGGGACTCCAGGATCATGACCTGAGCCGAAGGCAGTCGCTTAACCAACTGAGCCACCCAGGCGCCCGGATTTTATTCTTTTATTTCAGGGAAGCCATAAGGGGTTTTAAGTGAGGAGGGTTATGACCCGATTTCCTTTTCAGAAAGATCGCCCAAACTACTAGGTAGAGGGATGGTCTGGGGGCAAGAGAGGAAGCGGGGAGCCCATTCGGGAAGCAAGTGCAGTACCGTGCAGGACAGAGAGGGTAGGAGATGGCCTGGCTGGGGGAAGGTGCCACTTAGTCCCCTTAAAGCTGTTCCTTGTATGCTGGTCACTGCCAGCGAGCACTGGCACAGGAGTCTCAAGTCCCAGGCCTAGCTCTGCTACTTGCTTTCTGTGTGACCCTGGACAGGTCACTTGCCCTGGGTCACCTCAAAGAAAGGTGGTGTCCACCTCCTGGAGATGCTGGGAGCACACACTGTAGTTATTGGGGTTCTACTATGAGCTGGTATCAGGCAAGAATTAAAGCCGCAGAGAAGACAGGAAAGGTCCCTGGGCTCTACTGCAAGGAGTGTGCATCGTCCCAGGGAGGGGGGCCAGGCCAACACCAGACTCCACAAAAGTCGAGACAACTGCAGATGGTGATGAGTCGTAGGGCAGAAAAATCCAGGGCTTCACAGTGGAAGGTGTGACTGTATTTTAGACTGGGTGGGGAGTCCTTTGGGAGGCAGAGCTGAGGACTGAAGGGGCCAATTATGGGAAGAGTGAACGCAGAGCCTCGGGTGGATGGGATCTGAAGCATACCAGATTCGGCAAAGGGGCCGGAGAAGGAAGACAAGAAAATGAGGCAGGCGGGGGTCAGATAACCCAGCATGGGAGTTAGAAACTTACTCTAGGAGTACTGGGGAACCAGTGAGGAGTTCTAGAACAATGGGTGGTCAGTGGTTAGGCCTGTCACAGGTTGGGTGGCTGGTGGCTAAGGCCTCCTCTGTGGGAGACCCAGGCCCAGCACTGAGAAGGTTCCAAGCACGTTATTTGCACAGGGATAGTTAAGGACTTAAGACAAGCCTTGGCCACCACCTGTTGTATTTGGGAAGGGAGGTTCAAAATGCACTTAAACAAGAGGCCCAAGTTCTCAAGAGGGTGTGGGGCCTCTTGCTCAGGTTCATACATGTAAGTCAAAATCCCCCAGACTATTCCCCTGGCTGCAGGCTCCATACAAATAAGATGTAAAATACAGTGTAGGGGTGTGTATGTGTGTGTGTGTGTGTGTGTGTGTGTGCGCGCGCGCACGCGTGCGTGCTCGCACCCAAGTGTGTGTTGGGGGGGAGGGGTGTGTGGTAGAGTCAGAGCTTTGCCGGAGCCCAATCCTGCCCCCGCCCCCAGGCAGTGAACACGCTGACAACAGATGCAAAAAACCGTCAATTTTATACAGTTTGTGGTTCAGAAGCAACGATATGCAAAACGGTGGAACAGTGTGCCGCCCCACCCACCTGGACATGTCCACTCCTGTCCCCCAAGGGGCAGAGAACCCAGGACCCCTGCCCGGCAGGACCCAACTTAGTTACAGGCCCCTGGAAGGGGCCAAGCCCTTAGGGGTCAAGGCCGGGAAGGAGGGGGCCCAGCACCTTCGGCCCCTTCAGGGGCCCGGTGGTTAACTGGGACGGTGTGTATGTGTGGAGGGTAGGGGGACTACCGACCAGAGGCCATTTCTCCCCCAGGCCAAAGGTGAGGAGCAAGTAAAGCTGAGGAGAGGGCTTCGTGGGACAAGGTTCCTCCCCTCCAGAGGGGTTTTCCTGGACACCCCACAAGGCACTACTGACCCAGATGTAGGATGAACGCCCCCAAACCTCTCCCAACCCAGGCTTGCCTGGTTCTCCCTGCCCCACCTCCCACTGTGGTTTAGGGGAGGAGGACTAAAAGGATCTGGGGCCCGCAGAGACAGCCAGGCACCAGCAGCCCAGCTGGGGCTGGCAAGGACCCTCTCCCGCTGCGCTGGGCTCCTGGAGTCCCCTCGGCCCGGGTACCCGCCCCCCCACCCCCTTTCTGCACTGGCTGGATCGAATAAATAAATAAATACCTTCCCCGCCCGCCGCGCCCCTACAGCTGGCTCTCCTCCTCCTCCAGCGAGCGGTTGAGTCCAGGGATGAACTTGAGCAGCCGCCGGCGGAAGCTGCGGTACTTGGCTTTGCGCAGGCCGGGGCCGCACAGGGCCTGCTCGCGGGCCTCAGTCCAGAGCGCGCCCGGCGCCCCGCCGCCGCCGCCGCCGCCGCCGCCCCCGGGGCCCGCGCACCGCACGCTGGCGCTGCGGCTCAGGGCGGCCCGGGGCGCGGACGCGGGAGCCTCGGCGGGGCCCGGGCCGGGCGCGCGGGCGGGGGGCGGCGGCGGCGGCGCGGGCGACTCCGCGCCCCCGAAGAAGCACGTGTGGTAGACGGCGTCGTCCGTGTCGCCCCCGGGCCGCCGGGCGGCCCGGCGGGGACCCCCGGGCGCGGCCAGCAGGGGCCCGAAGGGCAGCGAGCCCGGGAGCAAGCCGGCCCCGTACAGGCAGGAGCGCACCGACTCCAACGTGTCGTAAATGCTCGGGTCCTTCACCACCAGGCCTGCCAGGGCAGAGGACACGAGGGCGGGCGGTCAGAGGGCACGGGGAGGGGACCTCCGCTCCTTCCTGCTGACCAAACGTGTAGCCCCTGGCCTAAGCCCCACTTCCCTGCCCTGCAAAACAGGATTCCACACTCAAGTCCTTAGGAGGACCACGGGAAACACAAGGGCCCCGGAACGTATCTGAAACTGGCTCATTGAGCCTTGCTGCTCCCATCTGTGAAATGGGATGATACTAATGCTTTTACTAGCACAAGGCTATTGTGAGAATGAACTAAAAATGTGTGTGCAGTTAAGTAGCCCAGGGCAGTGTTGTGCCCGAAGTAGTAGCTCAACAAACCTTTCTTCACTTTGGCCAGGGAAGTAAGCCCCTCGTTCTGGGGTGGAAGCATGAAGAGGGGTATCAGCAGGGGCAGAAGGGGCCCTTTGCACCCCGAGTCCACTCACCATGCACCAGCCGCTGTTCTTGCACCATTAGGGACCTGTATTCTCCCCACTTCTCGTACAGGGTTTGCTGCAAGAGACACCCCCCGCCTCACTGTCAGGAGCTAGCAAGAGACAAGCAGGAGGTGGGTATAGACAGACTGAGGGGTCAGGCAGTACACAGAAGAAATCTTAAGGTTAAAAGCAGGTTCAGACAGGTAAATAGGCCCCGACAAAAAAAGAGTGAGGCCTGGGGGGGCAGGGGCTTGGGCAGAAGAGGGTGGAGGCGGAACATTATCTGGGCTGCTTTACCTTCAGGTACTGCAGACGGGCCTCCAGTTCGGCCTTCCGAATGGACGTCCCATACAGAGTTTCCAGCCTGAGGAGGTTAGGGAACCAAAGGCTGAGTGAGCCCACAGGCCGTGGAAACACAGAGAAGCTGAGCTCAGGAACCCTCAGGGACCGCGGCACCCGGACATACCTGAGGACGTTACCAGACGCCTTAATGATGTCAACGATCTCTCGATGCCGGATGCCTTCCACGTTCAGGCCATTGACACTGGCGATGGTGTCCCCTGCCAGGCAGAGAGGGGGGTCAGCATCTGTTCCTTGTGGCATGATGGAAGAATTCCAGTCCCCTACCCGAGCCGCAAAGGGTCAGGGTAATAATCCCACAGAACACTCCTGCACTCCCTCCCACCACTCCTCATGGTTGTGGGGAAACCTCCTCCTGGCCCAGCACCCCAGCGCAGGGGTCAGGCCCTCCTATACCTACACCTTCACCCCACCTTCAGGAATCTGTCCCCAAAGGCTGAGCCCTCTCAGCAACCCTGGGCTGCCCCTGGAGCTGGTTACTTCTGTCTAGCCCACAGACGGTCCTGAGACCCAGCCAAGACAGGAAGGGGTCAGGATGAGTAGGACACAGCTGGGAACTGACCACTGGCCCCAGGCATGAGAGGCCTCAGCTTCTGAGACCCTGTGCCACCGCAGAACCTCCTGACTTCAGGCAGGGCAAGCCACCATCTCTGAGGGCCCATTTCCCATCTGTAAAACAGGGGTGTGGATCCCTACTGTGGCTACTTCGGAGATCAGGAGGGAGAGTGGATACGAAGGCCTTTTGCAAAGTTGCGGTACACCACTTGGCTACCAGGGGCTGCTGGTAAGTGGGCATGGAGGTGGGGGCTTAGGGAAGAAAGTGGTGGTAGAGTGGGGGAGGTGGTCAGTTCATACAGTCTCAATCCCCTTCCTGGGACCAGGGGGCTCTGGATTTGGCCAATCCCAAGGGTCCCCTACTGGAGGCACCGTATCATTTCCTTGCTAGAGGAAGTAGCACGGGTCCCCCGAGTTGGGCCAGGTCGGGGCGGGATAGGCCCTGATCTCCAACATCAAGCAGATCGAATGGAATGTTGCACCTTCCCCAGCTCCTGCCCTGGGCTGGATGACCAGATTGCCAGGAGTCAAAACACCAGCAGCAACATCTGCCATTTATTTACCAGGCCCTGGCTCTGTGCCTAGGGAACCCCTGGGCATGTTATTGCCCCCATTTTGCAGATGGGACTGCTCGATATCACACAGTAAATGGCAAATCTGCCTCGATCCAAAGCCTAGATTCTCTCCACTCTTCTTTTTGGCCTTCTCAAAACAGGAGGAGGAAGGGGAATTGATTTCGGAAGAGATTTCTCACCCCCTCTGCTTGGGAGTGAGGTCATACCACCTTCCCGGAGCCCTGTGTCCTGGGCTCAGACCTCACCTGGTGTGAGCCCAGCCAGCTGGGCAGGGCTGGACTCATGAACGCGGCAGACAAAAGTCACCATTTCCACGCGCTGCTCCTCCCGGTGGTGAAGGCCGTAAGTCTGTAAGAGACAAGGGGACCATCGGCCAGGGGTGTGGCAGGGGCCAGCCATCCCTCAGACTGGCCTCCCCATCCCTCGCTCCCTCTGTACCCAGCTTCTCCCACCTGGATCTCAAAGCCGAAGGTCTGGTTCTCCTCCTTCTCCAAAGTTAGCACTTTCCTGCAAGGGGACACGGGGGCCATTTCAGGACTGTCAGGATTAAAAGGAGCTTGGTGGTCCCCTAGTGTGGCCTTCCACTGATGTTGGGGTCTGCTCTAGAACACCCAGGCAGGGCTCACGGTCTCCAGCGACAACTCACTCTCATCACAGGTTGTTGGAATGCCTGTCCCAATCCCCAGCCGAAATCCGCTTCATGGAGCCACAGAGAATCAATCTAGCCTCCAGTGCAGGGAGGCCCTGCAAATGGCTGGGCCCCAGAGGGAATGGACTCCCAGAGCTTTTGAGCCACTCCTCCAGCTTTCTAGTGAGCCCTAGAGTACCACTCACTGACTTGCTGAGGCCCCAAATTCGGCCCCAGCCCTGAGCCTCTCTACTCCGCAGCCTTGGGGAGAGGGCTGGCCCCACCCTCGGAGGCCAGTCACGAGGCTCAGCCCAGACCACAGCTGCTCCTCCCAGCTGCAGCGGGCCAGCCCACCAGATGTGAGGCTGGGGGGAGGGGAGCCTCGAGGCCGCCCCTTCCCGCACTGAAGGCCTGCCCACTGGACACAATGGTCTGGAGCCGCTCCAGATCCTCGCCTGCTGGGGGAGCCCAGAGTTTCCTCTGCCCACCCCCACCCCCTTCCTTCCCGCCCCGCCAGAGGCAGAGTGAAAGCAGCCTCCAGAGGCCTCTTCAAGTCTTACAGCCTCGGAAAGGCCCTTGAGACCCAGGCCCACAGCTCCCAGCCTGACCCAGATGCCCCCCAAATGCTGAGAAGCAACTCCCAGCCCTAACTTGAGCTCCTCCCCACTGTGAAGGGAGGCCTTCCCCGTTCTGTGTGTGTTGTGCGTTGGGCTGGGGAATAAGGTGACTGAAGTTATGTGTTACCCCAGTGTTCTCTGGGTTTCTTCAAGTGTTGGCAAACTTTTTCCTGCAAAAGGCCAGGATAGTACGTATTTTAGGCTTTCTTTGCGGGCTCCATTTGGCCTCTGTCATATATTGTTCTTTGTTGTTATTTTTACAACCCTTTAGAAATAGAAAAACAACTCTTAGCTCAAGGGCTCAACGGGCCAATCTGGCCAGCAGGCTGTAGTCTGCTGATCCATTTTAGAAGCCAGGCCCCAATCCGCATGAGACTGAGCAACGTGGGGCCTGAGGTCAGTGCCTACTTCTGCCCTCACCGCGGATGCTTCCAAAGACGGCCACCGCAGGATGGGAGCAGCAGAGGACTGAGCTCCTGGACGCAGGGGTCGCCAGACTCCAGCAGCCGGGCTAGGGTCTGGGCCCCGGGGCTTGCTGGGGCCGGGAGAGCTCAGGGGAGCCCCGAAGACTTCCACTTCTCCACCTCCCAGATCCAGATCTCCTCAGGGAGGGGTAACTGGCAGGGACTGGGGGTGGCATGAGGAGCACCTGATGACTCAAAAGTCCCTACCTCCTTTCTCTGCCACCCCCTTAACACAGCCCACACCCCCACCTGCCCCTCACTCTTAGTGAGGGAAGCATGCTGAGAGGAGAATGAGTCCCCCCTGGGCAGAGAGCTATGTCGTGCTGCCGTCCACAGCCACCCCAGTAGCTCACCCTTGTGGACCAGGGCAGGGGCTGGGGTGCTGGGGACTCACCGCTGCCGTTCAGGGCTCTGGCCGAGATTCTTCCAGCGGAGTCCTGAGCCCTGCGTGGGAAGACAGAGAGGAAGGAGCAGGTGAGAGAGGGACTGTCCTCGAGCAGATGCTGAGAGTCCTGCTCTGCGAGGTCCCTCCCCTGGCCTCCAGCCCTGGACCCAGCACCTCACTTCCTGTCGCCTGCCTGTCTGGTCCCAGTTCCATACCTGCTTTGGTGCCAGTGTAACTTTGCTGAATGCCCCTCCAGCATCACTGCCCGGAGTTCTCCCTCAGGCTCTACCCCATAACTGAGACTGAGACTGTGGGGACTCATCAGTCCTACTGGGTTCCAGATGCAGGAACTGTCTAAGCACTGTGCTAGCCCGGGGGGGGGGGGGGGGGTGGAGACAAGGGGGACTCATTAATCTAGATAGAATAGTCTCTACCCTCAGGGTGTATGTCTGCAGGACTCAGACCTTTCAGACTCTAAAAGCTGAGGCAGGGGCTCTTTCCAGATGTTCCCAAAGAAGGGCAGGGGAACCCTGGACTTGCCTACCAAGGTACTCCAGAGACTACCCCCACCCCCGCCGCCATTGGGCATCTCCTCCTATTTTCTCAGTCGTAGACAGTGACTTGGGGGAGCTGGGGTCAGAGACCCAGGTCTGGAGAGCCGGCAATCCCAGCCTGAACATGGAAAGTCAGGGGACAGTAGGGCCAACCCTCCTCCCCCAAACTACAGGCTGTTTCAGGGACCAACTGTGGATCCCAGCTGCGGGTTGCCCGCTGCGCCCAGCTCCACCTGGGTTTCTCCACGTTGCCATACATTTTGTTGCTCTCTGGGACAAAACAAACAAAAACCAGACCTCAAACTTGTTCTTAAGTCTCACTATACTTAGGAGAGAGATTGAGAGGGTTTTTCTTGGGGGGGGGCGGTCAGAGTTGAGGGTTCCTGCCTCCTTGAGGCCCTGGAGCAACTAGTATCTCTCCTTCCCTAAATTATTGGTCCTTGGAAGAGGCCTTGCCAGACCAGCTCTCCTCCCACGGTGCCCTCAACAGCCCAGGGCCTTCCTGGTCCGTGCCCTAGTTAACCCTCCCCCCCAGGCTGCCCCAAGACTAGGAAGAGAAGTGAGCCCTCTTTCTCCAGAACCAAATACTGGCCTCAGGGGTGGGGGCAGTTCCCAAATGGGCCGGGGTGGAAGGACTGGGCAGCATAGAGAGAGACCCCTTTGTCTTTCAACCCGATTTTCATAAAATGCAAATTCTCAACAAGCTGTTCATTGTATGGGGGGGAGCCAAGGGCCGGGGGTGGGGGGGGGTGGTTGCTGAGCGGGGAAAGGCCACCAGCCTCTTCTCCTTGACCTGGGTCTGTGTCCCCACTTCTGAGCGCTCAGGTCCCCCCAGGCCAGAGGAAGAGCCCCGCGGAGGGGGAGACTCAGAGCGCGGGCGCGGCTCGCATCCTTCCTGCCCCGCGGGCGCCCTGCGACCCCTCCCACCGCGTCCGGTCCCGGCGAAGTCCCGGGAGCCGTGGCCTCGCGCCCCGCACCTCCGACGCGGGGCAAGGCGGCAGGCCCGGAGCCCAGCAATCCGGGCGTCCCCTCGGAAGGGTGAGCTCTCGGGAGTCCGCGGCGCCGCACACATTTCCTCGTCCACCCGCCTCCCTCTCCCCCCGGGGCTCTGAGACCCTCAGCGTGTCCCGGCGAGCGGCGGGACCGCAGCCCTAGGCCTCCCCGTTCCAACTGGAGCAGCCCAGGCGAGGGGTCCCGGGGGCCTCGAGATACCTGGGCACGGGGGGCGGGGCACAGGGGTGCTGAGAGCCAGATGGAGCGAGCAGGAGAAGGGGGTGCTCGGGGAGGAGAGGAGCGAGACGCGACGGCGGCGCGTGGGGAGTGGAGTGGGGAGCCGCCGAGATCGGGGGCGGCGTGGAGGCGGGGGCCGCGGCGGGGGGAGGCTTGCGCCTTTGGAGGAGAGGGCCGAGGAGACTGACCGAGGGAGAGCAGGTTCTGAACGTGTGGGTGGGGAAGAGCGGGCTGGGGAATTAGGTGGGGGACGCGGTGGCCCCCGAGGAATATGTTGTGGGGTCAGAGGGCACAGATGCAGGATGTTGAGGGGCTGAGCAGGTCTCGGGGAAAGGACGCCGGAGGGTACCGAGAGCTGGGGGGCAGTGGGAGTTGGGGGGGTGGGGACGCACCTTTCGGCGGGGCAGAGTGCCCCCGGACACGGCGAGCGCGCGGTACAGCTCGGCCGGGTGATAGTCCTCCAGCGCCGCGTACAGCTCGTCTCCGGGGGCCCCAGAGCTGGCGGCTGCAGCACGGGGGCCCGAGGCCGGGGTCGGGGCTGGAGTGGAGGGAGCGACTGCCAAGTCGGGAGCCCGAGCGGCGGGGTCCGGGGCGGCCGCCGCCTCCTCTTTCTGCTGCAGCTTCCTGAGTCGGCGGAGGGTCATGGCTCCGGCGCCCGGCGACCCTCGGAGGCGGCGCTCGCTCCGCGCGGCGGGGCTGCCAGGGGCTCGGGGATGCCAGCCCCGCGGGCCGCGGGTCGCTTCCCTTTATAGGATCGGCGAGCTGGGCGGGCTGGGGGGCGGGCGGGGAGCGGCCTCGGGTGGCCTCGCCCCTAGAGCGGCAGGCCCCGCCCCCCGGGGGGCCGCTGCCCCGGAGCCCCGCCCACAGCGTCCGACGCCCCGCCAGGCTGGGAAAGTCTAGGGACCTGAACACTCAACTAGGGCAAACCTAGCCACCGAGGAGGGGAGCAGGACATCCTTGGGCTGGGCGGGGCGGGGCGGGGCGGGGGTCTCCTGTGTGCGAGAGGAGACTAAATTTAGAGATGGATGGCTTTGGCTTCGGAGATTCATGGAGAATCTGGTGGGGGGGGTACAGAAAGGGGTCGTTGTAAGGAGGTTTGGACGCCCAGGGAAGATTCTAGGAGATCCAGGGGGCTGTAGGAGACTTTAGGCAAGGGAAGAGTGGCGGCAGCGCAGTGCAGGGGCAGGGGTATGGACAAGGGGAGGGGTGAGGTCCCAAAGGAGGTTAGAGATACCCCTGACTGTGCAGAAGCCCCCGGGGAGTGAGGGCCAAGGATTTCCCCTTTGCACAGCTGCCCCAGAAGAGGTGAGAGAGGCTCCCTGCCCTTCCCTGGCAAGGGGAAAGGGAAGCAGTGGAAACCCAGCAGCCGTGGGTGTGGGCGTAATTCTGGCCTGTCCCCTCAGAGGGTCAGGAGTCGTCCCCTCCTGGATAAACCTTTCCCTAGCTCCTGATGTTGGAGCTCAGACACCCCTTTTCCCAGCAGAAAGATCTTAACTCTGTGTTGATTCACGGGGAGGGGAATGTGCCTGAGCTAAGTGGGAGCTTAGGGCTGGAGGGTGTGCTCCACCGTTCTCTGACCCCGTCTTTGGGACCATTCCCTCAGCAACCCCCCACCCCCGGCTGTGTTACCGTGGCTGCCAGGCAGTGGGAGAGACTGGGATGGCCCAGCTGAAGTCTCTGTCGTCAGAGGTGCCCAAATAAGAAGTGAGAGGAGGAAGTAGAAGGCCAGTCTTGGCGTCTAAAGAGCAGCTAGCCACCACAGGGCGTCAGCACCACAAGCTGGGGGCCTCCTCATCCCACCATTGGCCACTAAACAGAGGCTGGGGAGGTACTGTCCCCATCTGTCCCCTTCTCCTCTAGTCGTCACAAATCTGTATTATGCCTTTACAGCTGATATTTATCGAGCAGTTACCATGGACTGTCCACACTGCGTGCTGTGTTACATACATGTCTTAACTCACTTGGTCTTCCTAACAACGCTATGCAATCGGGACCTCACAGAGGAGGAAACTGAGGCCCAGAGAGGTTGAGTAACTCACTCTAGGCCACTGAGTGGCAGAACTGAGACTCGAACCCAGGCAGCCTGGTTCCAGAGCCTGCGATCCTAACCCTATGTGATGCTGTCTCCTTCAGCTCCCCATTCACCCTACATTTCAGCCCTGCTCCGGGCCAGGTGCTCGCTGGGCACTGGGGTACAGAGGCTCTGGGTCTGGTTACATGGTCACACGCTGTGTTCGAGGGCCAGCATGAGGAGTAAGGAGAGGCACGTGGCCATATCTACCTGGAGAGGCCAGGAAAGGCTTTCTGCCTCCTGTCTGTCTCAGTCGGCGCGGGTGGGTCTGTCTCAGTCTCTGTGCTTCCATGTCTCCTTGACTCGTGTCCCTGCCCCAGCCCCAGGCCCCTGGGGCCCCAGCCCCTACAGGAGGTGTGGGTGGGAGGGGTGCTTTGCCACCCTTCAGTAATTAGCACAAGTCCAGATGGCAGGATGCTTGTTGGGTGGGGGTGGGGGGGCAGAGGGTGGATTGGGGACTGCTGGGAGCCAGGAGCTAGCTCCCTTAGTACCTTCCCCTTCCTCCTCCCACCTCCCCCTTGGCACCACCAAGTGGCCATCAGCTGAGGGGCCGAGGGGGTGTCGGTGGGGAAACATGGGACTGTATTGTGAAGCATGAGCACAGATGGACCCCTGGACCGTCTGCTGCCTGCTCCTGACAGACGGCATCTGTGGTGCGGGTGGGGGTGCGGTGGGGGATGGGGAGGCGAGAGGCGATGGTTTCTATTCTCTTCACTCCTGTGGCTATCCCTGAAGGGACCAGCAAAAGCGCACCTTGCACAGTCTCTTGTGGGAAGAACCACTACCCCAGCTCTCGCAGAGGGTGACCTGACAGACACGGCCTTGTCTGAAAGCTGGACAAGTGGACGCCTCGGGCACACGGCACCTGTGTCTCAAGCCCTGTTAAAACATTCCTCCTTCAGGCTGACGTGCAGGCCGTCTGCCGGTCAGTCTGCCTTTCTGCCTCCGAGTGAGGGCACAGCACCAGAGAAGTGAAGTTCACACAAGTTTCCCCCTCCTCCAGGCAGAGCTCCAGAGAACCCCAGAGTAAGGGTGGGCCCAGGAGATGCAATTTCTGTGAGGCTCATTGCACGATTTCCTCAAATCCTGGAACTGGAGAGCTGGAAAGGAAGGGCCTCATGGCCCGGGTGATGATACAAGGCGGTCCAAGCACTCATTGAATGGAGGAGGTAAACTGAGGCCAGGGAGGAAAGATGGCAGCAGGGCAGGCACTAGAACCCACTAGATCCAAGGTCTCCTGACTCTGAGGACTATTTAATTCAGCTGCTAGTAGCTCCCCTGAGAGCTCAGAGATCTGTGCCTGCTTCCTGCTCCCAATCTCATTAGTTTCTCCGGGGAGGGGATGGGGAGCCCAGGACGCCACACTACGGGGTGGTGATGCCCTCTGGTGGCCATGTGTCTCTTGCTGGAGAATCTTCAAACGAGAGAGAAGGGCTGTCTGGTCAGTGCCAGACTCCACCTGGCATCTGAGCAGGGTTTACGGAGCTCCCACATCTCCTCTCCTGCGCCAAGAGGGTCTGTGTCCCACTGAGATGCCACGCTGCACTTTGGTCGCCGAGTTCTGGAGTCTCGCCACTGTCACAGTTCGGAAGTTATGTTTTTGCTCTCCCCCAGAGCTGCTGTGCCGCAGGTAAAATTCAACAGAGGGCAGACAGGGGGTGGGCCTCCTCTGTGCCCTAACCTTCACATGCCAGACACGCGGGGTCCCTGCAGCTTTGCCTTCTCCCACCCCCCGCGACTTCCTCTTAAGCCTGAGTCTCTTGTCTAGCATCTGTTCTCCCCATCTTATCTTCCGCAGCTCCTTAAAGCTCGGGGGTGGCAGGGAGGATGCGGAGGGGGGAGCATGCCGCACGCTGCCTGCAACTGCGTGCTAGGACACCTCCCTCCGGGAGGCCTCCTTGCAAAAGCCCCAGGCTCTGGCTCCTCAGACATCTGCACTCAATCTGTATCTTATCCCCGAGCCAGTCAGTCTTTCAGAATGAGCTCCCCAGCTTTGCTTACTTTCGTTCCAGCTGCCTTGGCTCTTGGCTCTCGGGATAGGGCTTGCTGTCTGTGGCGGGGGCTCCGCTCATGGACAAGGCCCGAGGAAGACCCCTTCTCTTTGGGACAAGCCCCTGCCTGGATGCCTAACAGTCACCAGTGCCCGGTGGAGGAAGTGGGGAGGGCTGAATCCTGTCCCCACCGACGGGCTCAAGCTCTAGGGTACCATCAGGAAGTCGGGGCACTTGGGGCAAGAGCTCCAGCAGCTCAGGCCGCTCTGGAGTCTAACTCAATGTCAGCTCCGGCTTCATCATTTGATCCCAGAACTGGGAGGAAGAGTAAGAGGTCCCTGAGACTCCTCTCTGGGTCTGATGCTGCTTCTGAGCCGGGGAGGTGGGAGAGAGAGGGCCTGGGATTCAGCCGGTGCTCTGGTCAGGAATGAGGGCCCGGGCCCCTGCGTGCATGACACGAGGGAGGCAGAGACAGCCAGTGGGCAGCTGACTGGGCAGGGAGTGGTGGTTTTTCTTAATGGCTCTTATTACCCAAAAATTTCCACTGGATAGTGTCTGTGTGTGGTGCTGGGGCCCAGGGGAGCCCAGCAGCCGGGAGGATCCAGCACAGCCCACAGAGCCGATTCTGGGGGGTCTGGGAATAAGGGCAAAGCAGATACGGCAGTTTATTTGTGTTGGATACGGGTGGCCTCTGGGTCTAGTCTGGCCAGAGGCCGGGGACCACCTTGCCTCTTGGGTGGGGACGGCAAGGTGTCTCCGACTTAAACAGGTGAGACTGACAGAAGGGAGGGGTAACTCCCCAGCTTTCCTCACAGCATCCACACGCTGCTGTTAGGACACAGGATACATGTTACTTTACCCCGCCTCATTTCAGAACGTGTAGACAGTGAGGGCAGAAAACGGCAGTTCTTAGGGCCTCGGACACCCCAGCCCTCCTCCCTCTTGGCGCAAACAGGTGTCTGGTGGTTCATCCCCGGTTCCCTCTCCCAGGGGACGGTGTGGTGCATCCAACTGCCCCCCACACTCCAAACTGACTTTTTCCTCACCCGACTCCAAAGTCAGCCCCCCTCTTTTCCCTCTCAGTTCGCATCTGGTTATGCCCCGAACCTGTGCGTTCTACCCATCGTCTCTCCCTTTCCTTCAGCTGTTCCCGCTCTCCCAAAGTCCTGGTGGTGTGATCTTCCCCAGCACAAGCAGATCACCTCACTCCCCTGCTAAAACCTGTCCGTGGCCTGTTCCCTCCATCAGGACGCCGGAACCTCAGAGAGGTTTTAACCTATGGGCCACTCCACACAAGCATGCTACTGAGAAACATTCGGAGACTGAGCCAGACTCGAGAGGACAAACCGCTGATTCGCACAGTCTGAGGTAGCTGTCACGGGTGATGGCCTTGGTGGCCCCCGGGATGAAGTCTTTTTTGTCTCAGCATGTGACAGCCCCAACAGACTCCCTCATGGCCGCTCTGGCTCCCTCGCTCTAGCCATAGCTGAGGACATCTGTGGTTCTTGAATGATGACACACTTTTTTTTTTTTAAAGATTTTATTTATTTATTCGACAGAGAGAGACACAGCGAGAGAGGGAACACAAGCAGGGGGGGTGGGAGAGGGAGAAGCAGGCTTCCCGCGGAGCAGGGAGCCCAATGCGGGGCTCGATCCCAGGACCCTGGGACCGTGACCTGAGCCGAAGGCAGACGCTTAACGACTGAGCCACCCAGGCGCCCCGATGACACACTCTTTTTGACTGAAACCCTCTCCTCTCCTCAGTCAGCAGGCTAATGCCTACAACAAAATAGAGATGTCACCTCTCTTGACCCCAACTTACTGTCCTGTGCTCCTGGGAGATTCTGTATCAACCCCTATCCTAACATGCACCTCACTCCACTGTGGTTATCTATCTGCTAGTCCAGTCCACCAGCTAGGGAGCCCCTGGAGGGCAGGGATGCATGGGGTTCCCTAGGCACCCCGTCTGTGCTTCCATGACATGTTACATATAGTTCCATAAGGGGACTTGCCAGAATCTGCCTTCTTGTTCTTTCTGTACAAACCCTCTCTCTGCCTTGAAGGGCAAGGACCATAGACTGTTTGTCTTTGCATTCTCTCTGCGTTACACGTTAAGGTTGCTCAACAAATCAAAGAGAGCCAAGTCTATCCAATTGTTCAAGGAGCATTCCTAGGTGGACCCAAGGCTCTCGGCCATATTCCTTAAATCCCAGCCTGTCTTGACTATGGGATGCTCAATGACTTCCAGAGTGGTGTGCCAGTTGTTTGGTTGAACCTGTCTAGATGTTGCTGTGAAGGTATGTTTTAGGTGTGATTAACATTTAAGTCAGCAGATTTTGAATAAAGCAGATTACCCTCCATTACGTGGATGGGCCTCATCCAATCAGTTGAAAGCCTTAACAAACTGCAGTCCCCTGAGGAAGAAGGAATTCTGCCTCCAGAATGCCTTCGGATCCAAGACTGCAACAACAGCTCTTCCCTGGATCTCTAGCTGTCACAGCCTGATTTCAAACAGGCCAGCCCCCACGGTCATGAGTCACTTCCTTAAAATATCCATCCAACCATCCATGCATCCCATTGGTTTGGTTTCTCTGGAGAATCCTAGTACACCATTCCTGGCTTGATCCAAAGCCTTTTCTCCCTCCCGCCACCTTCCTTATGCATCCCTCGTATGTTCCTGAGTGTCTCTTGAACTCTACTACTTTACTTTTAATTTTGTTTTGGTTGTATTTCGCAAGCATGTTCTCCAGACTGTAAAGATCGTAAGACAGGACCTGGCGGGGACAAAAATTCACAATGTGTGAAACAAAAAAAAACCTAAGTGATACACTAGTCAATATAATTCAGGTCTCCTGTGTCATGGGCCTTACAAAGGTGAAACTTCCTTAGTAACCTTCAAGGGCACACAAAGGGGTACCACAACGGTTGCCATTCTGATTTTCAAAATGGTAAAGCTGAAGCTGCAATCCACAGCCTAGGGCATTTTAGGTCCATGCCCGGCGAGACGACTGATCCTTCACAGGATGGCTTTTTAGCGGGGTTGAGATTCCCTACAAGCCACTTCACCTTTCTGTCGCCAAAGAGATGCCACAGCCACAATACTGCCTTGCCACTTCAGAAAGATATTCGGACTTGCGCTGTTGTCTCTGTCCACGAATTATGGTGAGGCCACAAGGACAATTTAATTAGCAGCTAATCCAGGTTACTGGAATATGTGCCAAACTTAAAGCCAACTTCTAGAGGTGAGTTACTTGATTTTCTCCAGCCCAGCAGTCTCAGGTGAGAGACCAATGGAAAACTCTAGATAACAATCAGAATTTTTATTTTTTAGATTTTATTTTTAAGTAGTCTCTACACCCAACATGGGGTTTACACTCACTCAACCAGGAGATAAGAATCGCATGCTCTACCAACTGAGCCAGCTGGGTGCCCCAACAATCAGAATTTTTAAATACTGACAGGTTGGAGCCAGGAGCACATCCTCGGGTAAAATTCAACAGGGCAGGGGTGCCTGGGTGGCTCAGCCGTTAAGGATCTGCCTTCAGCTCAGGTCATGATCTGGGGTCCTGGGATCGAGCCCCGCATCGGGCTCCCTGCTCCGCGGGAAGCCTGCTTCCCCCTCTCCCACTCCCCGTGCTTGTGTTCCCTCTCTCGCTGTGTCTGTCAAATAAATACAACCTTAAAAAAAAATAAAGTAAAATTTAACAGGGCAAACACATAAGGTCCTGCACTTGAGGTCAAAATACCAGCTTCCCGTGGATGGGATGAAGGAGAAGGTGGCTAGGCTTCACTCAACCCATGAGATGCAGTCCTAGGGTCCTCGGATGTGACCCGCCGAAGTCAGGCATGGTGTGGTTCGTGTTCCAGCCTGCGCTTCAGTTAATGCCTGGATGGGATGCTATGTGTCCTTCCGGCCCCAGGCTCTTGCGAGGTTCAGTGGCATGGCGGAAGAATATGGAACCATGTGGGCAGGACAGCGCACAGACACAGGGGCCAGTCTGTGATCAGACACCCTGGACCCAAGGTCTTTTCCACCCCGTGAGCTACACGGACAACTTACTGACTTCTCTAGCCCTCGGTTCCTAATCCACAAAGGAGGGTGGGGAGAGTAATGCCCACCTCATAGGCTGTCTGAGGTTGAGGGCAGTGAATATACATAAAGCAAATTTTGCTGCACTGCTTAGCACAGAGTGTCAACTTTAGTCAACAACGCTAACGGATGGTAACTGAAGGGACTTCACAGGGACAAGAGAGTAACTGCCCTCAACCGTGGAGAAGTCACCCGGAGGCCGCCTGGCCCCACACGAGGAGGGCTTGCTACTGAGCAGATGGCCTGCAGGGGAAGGCGTGGGCCTCCCAGCACGTGGCAGGGGGCTGCAGGGGAGGCCAGTGCCCAACACGGATGGACCAGGCGACCTCCAGGGCCCCAGCTACACTTGAGTGTCTGTGACCCCGAGGACTTGCCATCTGGGGTTCCCGTGGCCTAGAGAAAGGCATTCACTGCCACCCACATGCTGAAAAGCCGAGCAGCCAGAGATTTCCACCTCAAAGTCCCCTAAGTGCCCCCAATTCACATTTATTCTCTAATCGCCAAGGGGGAGAACAGGAACCCAGCGGAGCTCTCGGGCTGCCTTCAAGACTACGTGGTTGGTGACGCACCAGGATCAAGACCCTCTTTTGTGTAGAGGAAGAGGCTAAGAGGCAAAAGCAGATACAGACAAAGCCCAAGAAAAGATGTGTGGTTTGCCCCCTGCTCCCTCGCACAGGCCAGGCCAGGCCGCCCCCTGTGTGTCAGGGAGGAAGACCCCCTGCGTCCGGACCAGCTCCTCTTCCAAAGACGTGACCGGCCGTGGCAGGTGCGAGTGGGAGGGTAGCACCACCACCTCAGAACGTCTGCCCCCCTGCCCTCGCCCCCGACGAGAGCTGGGCAGTCAGTCTACACACACGGAAGGCAGCGGGCACCAGAAAAGCTCTGTGAATAAAACTTTAATAATGTACAGCAGAAATTGGACAGGCTCATTCTTATATTAAAACAAAAGATTTCCTATATTACAACTTATTTACATTTGCATACTGAAGAGGTAAAGTGTCTAAGTGGCTATTTTACAGTCCTTTCTAATAAAATGTACAAAAACAAACAGAAGTACCGAGAATGCCGTTCGGGGGCCTTGATGGCGACATAAGAACGGGCTTGGACTTGGTCTGTGAATCCAGAATCCAGAGGTGCAGGTAGCCCTATGGATCAGGGTTAGCCCCATGGGCCAAAAACCACGGCTTTAGGCTTTAGTTTCTCCCCAGCTCTCCAACTCCTAACTCTTGGTGTTCAGAGTGGTGGGGATAGGGGTGGGGGCTTCCCAAAAAACTGCTCAGTCTTCCCCAAGGTGCGGTGAGGCCGGAAGGGCCCCCTGGGGGACAGGCTAGTGGCTTGGGAGTCCCTGGGTCGAGGAGTGTTGGCAGATCCCAGAGGCTGGTTGTGACTGGGGCATAGGAGTCTAAGTTCCATCACCGCCTCTATCCTGCCAGGTTCTGCTGCAGGGCAGACAGGCGGGGGGGTGGGGGGGTGGGGGGGCGGGGCGGGGGAGAATCAGCAGGGGTGGGGAAAGAAGGTCCCCCTAATGACACAATTGGTATTCAAGGGAAATTAGTCAGTAGCCAGTAAATTGGCCCAAAGGGTGAGGTGAAGATCTCCTTTAATGCAAGGAAAGAAGCAACACATCAAGAAAATAAATAGGAAGACCAGGAGCATTTGGGAGACCCATGTAAGCAGGGAGACTCGCCCCTCCTCCACAAGCTTTGGCAGAGAATCACTGGGCTGGAGGCGGGCATGCTCTCAGGCTGCATACATCATATGCCTCCCCTGGGGGCAGGAGGGGGGCTCAGAATGAATGCAGTGATTTAGGGTCTCATTGCCCACCACCGGGCTCTTTGGGGTGGGGAGGCATCCTGCTCCTCAGTGGTCTTCTCTAAGAGCAATCATTCCAGGCTCAAAAGGCTCTCAGAACCAACTATACAAACTTCTGGTCTTGAAACAGGCACCCGCTAACTTGAATGAGCCCCTTCTTCAGTGCTCCAAGAGGGAGACCCACGTCTGTCTTGCTCACATCATGTATCCCAAGCGCCCAGCACAGGGCCTGGCACACAACAGACACTCAGCGAACATCTGCTAAATAAGCGCCTGGAGGAAAAGGCGCAACCAGCTGAACAATGCACAAAAGTCTAGGGCCCTGATGCAAAAAGCACTCACAGAACTGGGGGCTGGGGAGGGGGCGCACAGTGCAAGAGAGACTAACCTCCAGGGCAAAGAGGGAGGAACTCTCGCTGCTCAGTGAGAACAGGCTCAGGTGCAAGGACAAACATTTCCAGTGTGATTAAGCTATGTGCGTTTGATTGGATCTTTTTTTTTTTTTTTTGTCGTTGTTTTGTAGGAATTTCTTTAAAAACAAAGAGATTGAGAGGTAATCATCACATAGAGATGGTTTTCCTTTTATAAAAACTTAACAATATTAAAAAAAGTTAAAATTCAGATCCTTCCAATAAAATTAAGAAAGGAAGGAAAAAAGAAAGAAGAAAAGAAAAGAAAAAGAAAAAGGAAGGAAGGAAGGAAAGAAGGAAGAAAACAAACCAAAACACTCCAGTTTAAAAGTTATGGCTTCAAAGTTATTATATACCTAAGATATGCTGAGCAAACCACCACCCACAACCGTGCTTCTAGACGTCATTAAATACTATACTCAGGTTAAAAGAACAGATTTGGCTCGGGCTGTTCCCTTTCATAGGGCCCCTGAAGTGGGTGCAAATCTCACATCTTCCCTCCACCGTGATCAGATAATCCAGTAAAAGACCCATGCAGATGCCTCCCTCCCACCCCCGACTCCCTCCCCACTCCTTGCCCCCCTCTCCCTTCCCCACCCTAAACCCATCACCACCAAAAATATACACTGCTGTTTCCAGAATCTGGGATATGAAAGACAGATGTGACATTCCAATCTGAGTCCCAGGATGTGGGCTTCAAATCCCTTGGCCCTTCCTTGATGCCGTTGAGGACGATGCCCTTGGGCTGGCTCATTTCCCACGGTTGCCACTGACCGCAACACCCGAGACTTCTGCCAAGATTCTTTCCCCGCCCACCCCCCCACCCCCCGCCTCCCATTTGGACCCCAAAGCCTCGCCTGACAGGGACAACTGGGCCAGCTTTGGTTCCATAGTCTGAAATGGAGGTGTCGACACAGGGGTGGGTGGAGCAGCCTGCTGGGCAGGGGGCCCCACTGTGGCATGGGGGTTCTGGGGTTCATGGCCGGGAGAGAGACCTCTGGGAAGGGCACTGGGGAAACTGGCTGCTGCTCACTACAGAACAGAGACACCAGCACACAGAGACAGCATGACCACCACACCCCCGACCTGCACATGCACAGAAAGCTCAAGCAGGTAAGTGCGCACCGACACACACACACACACACACACACACACACACGTGTAAGGGCGTGGCACGGACCAGGCACAACAGGGGACACACCTCGGCACATGCGCGCGCGCGCGCACACACACACACGGCTGGACAGACAGGCGGCAGACCCTGTCCCCACTGGCGGTCCCTCCAGATGTCCGCGGGAGGGAGGAGGGGAGCCCGGGGTCCAGAGCTGCCTGTGAGAGGGGGCTGTACTTTGCGGTGCCTCTGGGCCACCTCGGAGTGCTGGGGTTGGCTGGTCCCGGGAGGAAAACCCTCAGTGCTGCTGGGCACTGGCGACACTCGGCCTCTCCTGGGTCCTCCCGGCCGCCCGCCGTGCCCCGGGCCTTGCGGGACTTGCCACCACAGCCAGTTCGAGTTGTGGCATCGAGTTCTCCACACCGTTGGCTCTCAGAGTCTCCATGCCGTCAGGAGGTAAATATAAAAGGTGTCTGTGTCTCAAACCCAATATGGGAGTGAGGGAGTCTCCCGGGCTCGGTCCCTCTCTCGGGCCAGGGCTCCTGGCCGCAGAGGGCTGGGCAGAAACGAGAGGTAGGCCTCCATCGTACGCTCAACAGGGCAGCTGCGTGTGTAGTTCCCGCCGCCCGGGGCTGCGTGCAAGGGAGGGAGAGGCTTAGATCTTCACATCTTCCTGCACGCTGAGCTGTGAGAGGGTCTTCTTAATGCGCAGAGCGGTGAGGCGGGCCGCGCCGTTGGCGTACCAACACTCCCGCATCATCTTCCCCATCACCCGGAGCGCCTGCGCGGGGAGACGCAGACGGCGTCAGTCCGGCCCTCGCCCCGGGAGGCCTTCCTGACCACCTCCTCGGAGCCCACGGACTGCTCTGCAAGCTTCCCTCTCCGCCTGGCCCTCCCTTCCTCGGGGGGCCAGGAGAACGCCGTGCCTGGCGAGGGGAGGCCTGCCCTGCAAGTGCACTCAGCCGGCCCGCCACCGGGGTGCTCTGGGTGGGGCTACCCGAAATAGCCAGGGCTCCGAAAACCACCTCTGTCAGGCTGGAGAATCCATTTGCATGGTTCTGTACTAACTGTGTGTTTTTTTAAAGTAGCCCAGGAACCAGGCACAACAGGGGCGCACCTCGGCACGAGCACGCGCACGCGCACGGCTGCGATCCCACGGCTCACAGGCACGGACTGGGGGTGAGAAGCAGGCAAGGGGCCCCTGAAAAGCAATCCTGTCAGAGGCAGAAAGCTACACTGCCATTGCCTGGACTACACAGGCGACCACTGTGGTCAGGTCAAGAGATGGATTTGGAAGGTCGCCTACAGACCTCTAACCCTGAGGCCCCCAGATGTCCCCAGTTGCTAACCTGGGCCAGTGGTTTTCAAAATTTCAAAGTTTCAAAAACTGACTGGAGGGCGTGGGGGACGGGGGCAGCTAAAGACCAGCTTTTTCAGCCTCCCCCTCATCCTCGGAAACCCTGACCTGAGGGCTCCGAGGAACATTTTGGAAAATGCTGCTCTATTACGCAACAGGAAGACATCACCTCAAACGTGAACCAAGTGATTTTGTTCTTACATGCACAGATGCCCTCTAGTGGTTCTAGTTCCTAAAAGCAGAGCCACCAGGGCCAAGGAGTCCCACCTACACTTGGCTGGGCAAACCCTGCTCCCCCTGAAGACTCTAAGACCCCAGAATGCCGTGTTTATTAGGAACCTGTATCGTAAGTTTGTCCTCATTTCAATTTCCCCCCCAAATGCTGTCCCCGCCCCACTTCAGCTGCCATCTCTCCCAAATTCCAACCCTTCACACCCTCCTCCCTTCTGAGTTTTTAGAAAGGCCGCCTCCCTCACAGACATGCCTTCTCGCTAAGTCCTGTCCTGCCGTTCTTCTACACCCAGGCTGAGCTTCTTTCATGGATGCCTCTTCTCGACTCTTCCACAGAGCTCAGCTCACCCCTGTGCTTCCAGAGCCATTTTTCTAGTTAGACAGGTCTAACAGTTCCCACTCAGTTTTTGTTTCTGTCTCTTGTTGACTACCTCTCTGGGCTTGATCCCCAAGACACAGATTTTTCTCCTACTAGGCTGTCCATTGGCAAGGGGACCCTACAGTGCCCAGGACAAGGCACCATGGACCCTCAGGGCTTAGTATACAACAGCACGCAGTAGTATGTAACTGACCACTCAGGGGTTACCTCTGGGCACAGCCTCCTCGTTGGGAAACCCCTTTTTCTTTTCTTTTTTTTTTTTTAAATTAGGAAACCCTTTTTCTAAAGTAGAAAAATCAGGCAGATGGAAAAGCCACAGGAGGCTGGGAAGCTTCCTACCTCATAACTCTGCCACCAGTTGGGGATGTTGGGACGTAGCTTCTGGTCACATACGACCTTTCGCATTTCCTCAATGGAAGGGTCAGAGGGCACTAAGTCATAATATGGCAGCTGATATTCTTCATGGACTCCTGGGAGAAAAGGAAATACCCACCTGAGTTATCACCAGAAGGAGGGCAGTACTCAAAAACCTATGACAACACTTACACTGTGATCTGTAAATACCACTTCCCACTAAGAGGAGCTAGGGCTCCTTGGAGAGGGGGGTGGGTTCCAAGAATGGGACTAGCCAGGAACATCTTTGTCATACCAAAAGCAAGCAAACTATCAAAGACTACTGAGGTCATGTCAAAAGGCACCGACTTGGAAAGCTCCCAAGTGGCCAAAGATGAGAACATTTAAGCAAAGCAGGACTAATTAATCACTTCAATGGAAGCAAATATTTTAAATCCACCAGTTCACAATACTAAAAAAAAGAAAAAGAAAAAGGACACCAAAAACCTCAGTCACCTTTGCAGGATGAGAGGGAACAAACTGATTGTTTTGAAAAATGGTACATAAATGGAAAGAATCAAGTGTTTTTCCTGCCTTCCCTACTCAAATTACGTATCTTGGTAGCCAAACGATTAGGGGAAGTTTCTCTTTAAAGAAGAAATCTGGGGGCACCTGGCTGGCTTAGTCAGGAGAGTATGTGACTTTGGAGTTGTGAGCTTGAGCCCCATGTGTGGAGTAGGGTTTGTTTACTTAAGAAAAAATTGTTTAAATTTAAAAAAATAAAAAAGAAATCTAGATAATATTTGAGGATTGACAGTATCAGAATATTGGCATTTTTCAACCTCTAAATGAATTTGGATTTGGACAATGATCACTGATAGCTGTTAACATCACAAAGACACAGAAAGAGAGATAACCAGCATTATGTGCCCGGTAACAGAACAACTTGGGGAAAAAAAATTATGTGTGTGCGTGTGAATCTAGTCATTAGATGTAACTGTCACAGGAAATCCACAGGAACAGTAGGACACGTGAATGCCAAGAAAAGGTTACTGGCAACATCTAGATAGGAAAACTACAGGGCAAACGACCTGGATTCTCCAATAAAATAAACTGCAGAGGAAAAAAAAAGTGGAGGGGGAACCCGCAGATTATAAGAGACTTAAGATGTGTATCAATCGGGGCGCCTGGGTGGCTCAGTCATTAAGCGTCTGCCTTCAGCTCAGGTCATGATCCCAGGGTCCTGGGATCGAGCCCCGCATCGGGCTCCCCGCTCTGTGGGAAGCCTGCTTCTCCCTCTCCCCATTCCCCTGCTTGTGTTCCCTCTCTCACTGTGCCTCTGTCAAATAAATAAAATCTTAAAAAAAAAAAAAAAAAAGATGTGTATCAATCAACTGCAGTTGATGGACATAATTTGAACCCTAATTTGAACAAACTGTTCAAAAAAAATCTGGAGACAACTGGGGAAATCTCAACCCGGACTGGTTAAATGGTATTACTATTCACTTTTTAAAGTGACAGTGTTATATTTTTTAAGTCCTTATCTTTTAGAGCTATAAACTGAAATACTTTCCATAATAAAAAGCTAATTTAAAAAATCCAATGTAACTTTCCCATGCCCTTTCCCAGGAAAAATTCTACTGTTCTGAGCTAATGGGACAGATTTGTAAATAGGGTCTGACTTGATAATTATCTAAGGGGTAGTTGAGAACCTATGCTCTGGCCTCAGTCTGCCAGTGTTTGAATCCTAGTAATTTGGTGTGACCTTGGACAAATCACCTAATTTCACTGTGACTCATTCTCATCTGCAAAATTATGAAAATAACAGTACCAACCTCTTAGGTTTTGCAGTACAGATGAAATGAGTTCACACACAGCGAGTGGCAAGTAAATATTAGTATTATTAGAATACTTAGCCCCAACTTCTGGATGGTGTGACCAGATTTTTCGTATCTGTTTTATCTGTATATAATGATCAAAATTTTAGGGGTGCCTGCCTGGCTCAGTCAATAGAGCACGTGACTCTTGATCTCAGGATCGTGAGTTTGAGCCCCACGTTGGGGGGTAGAGTTTACTTAAAAAATAAATTTAAAAAAATGTTAGATGTGCAATTCCATGAATAATACCTAGGTGCCTGCTCCATAATGGGAATCTTCCCAAACATATGAGAGAGGGAAAAGGGCAGTAAAACAGAAGAGGGTTCTGCTGGAAGACTTACCAGTTCATTTCATTTTATTTCATTTCCATTGACCTGGAATCTTTTACATCAGAGATAAACGGCTGAGGAAAAGGTTCTAGTGGTTCTTGAACTTGTTCACGTGGCAGAATACTTAGAAGTCACCGTATAATACTGATGCACTAAGCTAATGATAAAAAATGTTTCCTGCTAGATCTGATACTACCTTTCACTAGGTTCTGACATGGGTGAGCAGGTACAAAGGCCGAAGGTGTAAGAAAAAATTACAGAACAAAAAAACTCATTTTGAGAAAATTTTATATGTTAATAAACTTTCTGTTCCAAATTCAGAAATTGCCACCATTATTTTATCATTGAAAGCCCAGCACTGTGGCTTGAGAGCTGGTGTCAGAACATACTGCCTCTCATGTAAAGGAGCACCCCTGCACTGGTCCTGTGCTATTCCTGCCCAGGGCTTTCCCAACCTCCGAGGATCGATAAGGACAATGTGTTAAAACAAAACAACAAGCCAAACAAGCCTCCGGAATGGTTACCACAACGTAAAACACTATTCAACAGGGGCACCTAGATGGCACAATTGGTTAAGTGTTCGACTCTTGATTTCGGCTCAGGTCATGATCTCGGGGTCCTGGGACTGAGTCCCGAGTCGGGCTCCATGCTGGGCGTGGAGCCTGCTTGAGAGTCTCTCTCTCTCCCTCTCCCTCTGCCCCCCAACTCTCTAAAATTAATAAAATTTTTTTTTTTACGATTTTATTTATTTATTTGAGAGAGAGAGACACAGCAAGAGAGGGAACACAAGCAGGGGGAGTGGGAGAGGGAGAAGCAGGCTTCCCACAGAGCAGGGAGCCCGACGTGGGGCTCGATCCCAGGACCCTGGGATCATGACCTGAGCCGAAGGCAGACGCTTAACGACTGAGCCACCCAGGCATCCCAATAAATAAAAATAATTTAAAAAAATAAATAAAATTTTTAAAAAAGCACTATTCAACAGAATCAACACACCTTTAGTACAACCACCTCCAGGATTCCCTCATCTTTGATGAGAACCCTAAGTGTGATGGGTTCTGGCACTAGACACCCAACAGGTTGTAAAGAGAAAGGAGGCAAGGAAACACCAGCACCCTCGGGTGAGCACCCTGACGTGACCCAACAACCTGCACTGGGAGGTAGGAGCAAGAGAAGGCAAAAGAGAAAGGTACCTCCGGAATTGCATCTTCGAGCAATCTCCCAGTATACAAGCCCGAGGGCATAGATATCAGCACATTTGAAGGAGTCGAAGTGCTTCATGTTAATGGTTTCATCGAGCACTTCGGGGGCCATGTATCTGCAATAGCAAAGGAAACAAGATCATGCCAAGAAAAGGATGATTTCTTTGTTTAAATCCAAGTAGTGATTCAGGGGCCCTCTGAATGTGGAAAGGCATCACCCTAAGAATGCCCCTTGAGGAGAAGGAAGTGATCAGTTCTCTTTATTGCAAACTCCCATGTTTTGGATTCGAATCTAAACACTTCAGCAGAGGCTGGGTGATACTAGGCTGCTCTTATTTGTACTTCTATTTTTTTAACCATCAAGATGTATTTTAAGCATGTTTTGATTTCTTGGCAGAAGTATCTGTACTGTGGAGCACAGGGCAATCCATAATATCTGGTTGCTGCTGGGGTCTTAGACTTTATTAAATGTAGCCACAGTGATGGGCTGAATTTATATTTCACTCTGAACTTATGTTATCTCACCTAATTACAAATAAAAATGAAAATGAATTCTAGGTGATCATCAAGGTCTCCCTCAGTTAGTTAGTACTACTCGAGCCACTCCCCACACCCCCCAACCCCCCCACAGGGGCGCTGCACTCATTCAGGTCAGAAGGAAGGGGGAAAGGAGCAGCACACTTGAGTGAAATTTGGCAGATAAATAGACCTCCTCTTCTGTCCCATTACAAGACATTTCCATTTCCAACTCATGAAGTCAATCTACAATCATAATTCCTTACTTCTTACTTCACTTCTGTATGAAGCGGGAAGCAGGCCCATAATCCTGAATGTGCCCCCAATCTCCACCCTCGATCACCTCCGCTCGAGCTTGGCAAACCTGCTCTCTGACACACTCCCCGCCTCCGAACAAGTACCTGTGGGGACTGCACATTCTTCCTCTTTGTCCCAGCCAAGCCTGCAGCCTGGCCCCCTTCCGAATCTTTCTCCAGATTCTCTTTCTCTGCTGCCTCCCCCTGCCCAATACCAAGAAGATCTACGTGTCTGTAGTTCTCTAGAGCCATGCTCACAGCACCCGTATCTGTTAGACGCAACCAGCTCAGCTCTCCAGTGTGTGGAATGGGGCTTCAATTCAGCTTTCGGCTGTCGGAGAGCAAGGGCCACACGTCCTCCTCTATGCCTCTTTCTCCTTTAGAGACGGGAAAGGGCGCCCATGCGCTCCTCAGTACAAGGGTAGGGCAAAGGCAGAGGCCCAGGGCCTTCCTACCGCTTGGTCCCCACCCTCTGATTTGGGGCGATGTCGATGGTGTCCGTGACCGCATCATGGCGGACAGCCAGGCCCAGGTCTGCAATGGCGCACATGCCATTTTTCTTCACCAGGATGTTCTTTGATTTTAAGTCTCGATGAGCAATTCCAGGCTTCCCTGGCAGAGAAAAAAATAAGGATCTTTACAGAGAGATAGCATAAATGTTAGAAGCATAGACTCTGCAGCCAGACTGCGTGGGTCCAAGTTCTGGCTTTGCCTCCCACTAACCCGGTAACCCTAAAAAAGCGACTTAACCCGTCTGCACCTCTGTCTTCTCATCCGTAAGATGAGGCTACCCCAGTCCTTACTTGATGGCAATGTGAGGATTAAACGCATTAATGTAGGTAAGTGAAGAGCTTAGAAGGGCATGCGTATTAGTGATTCTCACTCCTCCTCCTCCTTGCCTTTCCCTGAACTGATATGCTCCAGGACAGAACTGCTAAGGAATTCCAAGAAAAACTGCTATACTGGCGAGGTTTTTACGGTCAAAGAGGCGAAGATAAGGCCCGCCACTATCACACAGGGGTTAGGAACAGGATCAAACGTTAATGGCTTTCCCTCAAGGCCAGCAAGAGCCGTGGCCCTGGTCAACCAGAAATCAGGGAGCACAGCACACCTGCCGCCCGGACGAGAACCGTGATCCCCCAAAGAGCTGATGTCACAGTCAACATACAAAGAAGCCTCGGGTCTGTTTCCTCCAGGAGAACCTTCCTGGGTTTGTAAAGCCCAGTGTCTAGTCCAGCACGCAGTCCGTAAGCCACCTGTCGCCAACAGCAAACGTGTGACGTGACATTAGCAAACTGTGCTCCTTTTCTCTTCTGGGCGCCATTCTTTTACGTGTGTGTGGTGGACTTCTGGGAGGACAGAACACTGGCTTACCACCCAACTATCGTGCTGGGCCAACAGAGGACAAACACTGGAATCTTTATGTTCCAGAGCCCCTGAAGGAATTCTAAAGACGGAGGTCGAAAGACCCCCCTGGAGACACCTTCGGTTCTCCAGAAAAACGCAAACCTCTCTCCCTTAGATTAGGCCACAGTTCCTGAGGCCTACCTCCAACCTCCTCAGTAAAAGGGAGTTCTGGGAACTAAATGAGGATGGTACCGGCTTTCAAAGGCTATGCAACTTGCCTGCCCCTCAGTGGGGTCCACTCACCTTGGGTACCTACAATCTCCATGTGCAGGTGTGCTAGCCCGCTAGCCGCAGACAAGGCCAGCTTAATCATCCCCTCGATCGTCACCGTGTATCGGTTAAGATAATCAAACAGGGAGCCATGCTCATGGTAGTCTGAGACGAGCCACAGCTGTGTCCAGGTGCCATTATCTGCAGAGAACCACAGAGGAGTTCTGGAAGAGGCACAACTACCAGCAAAAAGGTTAAGGCGGTAAAGAATATGTGAACAACACGAACTCCAGCTAGACTCTTGAATTCACGCTTCTTGCCTCCATACCTCCTGAGGCTCCCCCTCTATACCTGTTTCATCTACACTTGGTCACCAGTGTGGGGGTCCAAGAAGGACAGAAGAACAACATTCTTCCTTAGGTGGCTGTCGGAGTCTGAACAAGACCTACTCATCTACTCATGAGACCAAGACTGACTGCACCCACTGCTGCCAAGGAGGAACGCTTCGCAGACCCTCCTCTGTGCTCCAAGATCCTGTGAGCGCAGCCTAGCCCCAGCAGCTGGCTCATCCGTAATGTTTCCTTTCAGTCCACGGCTCCTACCAGGCCATGAGCTCGCTCTCTGGGAGCAGAGCAAAGAGCTCCTTTGTGCGTTCCCGTATTCCAGACCAAAAAAAGGCTTTTCAGTGCACGAAGAGCACAATTCCAAGTATTCCAGAGAGGTCATCTTATCCTCGGAAGAGCAATGGATGCTGGACAGCACGCACTTTTATACGGGGTGGGGGATGAGAGGCAGTGTGTAGTAGGAAGGAGGAAGGAAAAAAAGAAAGACCCAAAGCTGGTAATCTAATTAGGTTATGCTGCTGTCAATAGGAAGACTGGAAATTGGATTGAGATCTCCAAATTCCAGGCCGGTGTTAGTTCCGGGACACTATACTATATATATATATATATATATATATATATATATCATGCTAAAAAGGCAAAAACGAAGGAGTCCGATTTTTCTCCTCCCTTGGCCCTAATGTGAATTTTTACAGCCAGATCCCTGTTCCACACGAGCTGCCAGAATCAATAAAGGGAGTGGCTCTTGGAACGGCACCAATTTTGGCTTCCCTGATTCCGAACAAGGGGCCCACCCAGCATAGCACTCTTGCGCTCCAACCAGCCCTGAAGTCATGAGGATGCTGGCAGTAAGTCCAAGTTAAAAGGGAAGACATCTTCTGAGCCTTTAAGCTGTACGTAAAATGGAAGTGTTCTCAAAAGATGCTGTTTTAAAAAAAGCACAATTTACTCAAAGGGAGTAAACATTCTCTCTTCCCCTTCCTCCCTTGTGTTTGAGCCCGAGCCTCTTCAGCTTGGGGGCAGTTGAGGCCACGACAAAGCCCCACAGTAATATGAGGAATCGGCAGTCTGCTGCTGTCTTAGGAAAGAAAAATAAACACTTAGCATCTTCCATAGGCTTCAGAGACATGAACTTCTAGAAACTGCCATGTCCCGGGAGCAGCCTCTGTCCCAGCTGCCAGGGCGACTCTTCTCCAGTGCGCACGCGAAGGCCGCATGGGCTTTCCGGCTCCAGACTCTCTGCTACCTGCCCACGTACCTGATGCCTCTGCTTTCCAGGAGCTGCGAGGGCAAGGACCGCGGGGGGACCCCGTGTGACCATCGGCACAGCGGGCAGAGGTCCTGCCCTGCAGTGGTCAACGGATGTGAGTGCATGAATGAGTGCAACTCCAAGCACCACCCATTACCTCAGAATAAAAGGTAATGCTCTCGAGGAGGCCCTCTGTGGCCTGGCATCGGCCGCCTCTCCCCTCACGGAGCCGTGCCTGTGAGCTGCAGGGTCCCAGGCACCCCTCACCTCTACGTGTGTGTCTGCAGTGCCCTTCCCACTGAGTCGTCTTCTTCACCGACTCCTGACACCCCGGCCTCAATCAAGCTCAAGTGTGACCTCCCCGACCCCCACCTCACCCCCAATTTGTGCAAACTAGAAGAGCTTACAGTTTGATTACTTCCTGGAATTAACTATTTCTTTACTTCTCGCTTTGCTGCTCAGTGAAGCCCTCGAAAACAAGGACGTGCCTGGCCACACAACAGAGACTCAGAAACTAAAGAAAAATCAGAAGGGAGAAGAAGGAGGAACCAAGGGACCTCAGGTCCAAGCAGACCAAAAGCTGAGCCTGAAAGATCACGAGGAGGTAACACCTGGGGGCAGCCAGGTCAGCCCCGCTGGGCCTGCTCCGCTACCCGTGTGTATGATGCGGATTATATCACAGACGTGAGCCACATGCTTCTCTGGGCTCCCTGCCCTGGCAGGGGCTGAGGCCACGATTCCTCATCCCAGTGATGTGCAAGGTAAACTAAATGAAGCCCGGGCGGGGACTGCACTAGGGGTGACGGGAAGGGGTGTTACGAATGGGAAGTGAGCAGGTAGGATGAGGGGTTTATCTTGTTTATCTGCTTAATAACTGTTTGCTTGCTTAATGGCCTGGGTTTCGGTATAAGCTTTTCATAGAAGAGAAGTTGGAGAGACTATCAGCTTATTCAGATTCTCCTTCTATGGGTAATAACTATGAAGGCGGTCCCAGAGCTGTTCAACTTCCCCAGTCACCCCGTCCATCTGGGGCTACTGTTGGCTTTGGGAGCCCCTATATCCAAACCCAGCTCGTTACCTTTATTGTCAGCAGCAATAAATCCAAGGATGTTCTCGTGGCGCAGCATGACCGTCTGGTAGATCTCTGCTTCCCGGAACCAAGACCGTTCTTCACGAGAAGAGAAAATCTTCACAGCCACGTCCCCACCCCTCCAGCGGCCACGCCACACTTCCCCAAACCGGCCCTTGCCAATAATCTCCTGCAAAACGATGGTTCGGGCCACTGTGCGCTGGACAAAAAGGGGCAACCCTGTGGACCGAAGAATGGAAAGAAAGCGGACATTGTAAATTTGCTGAACTTTGCAACACCCACTCTCACTGCCACACTGGAAAGGCCATTACCACACAGTGCCTCCAAGCCACCCCGGTCCCCTGACCAAGGAGAGCTGTGGCTGCCCCTGCACACGGCTAGGTGAGCCGGCAGAGGGCTAAGCCCGGCAGTGACTGGCAGTGAGCAAACACAGAAAGGGAAACGCATGAGATTAGCTGTGCCTCATCTAAGCAATTCTTCCTTTCAGTTAGTACGGGTGACAGATTCGCACACAACGTCTGACCAGATTCACCAACTCTGCAGCCGGCCTCTCGTGGGCCAGTCCACCCACAACTGCTTTATGCCGACTGAAGAGGAAAGAGGGCAGAGAAGGTGAAAGACGGGGCTTGAGGACTGGGGGTGCTCTGCTCCACGGCCACTAGAGGGCGGTGCTGCATGGCCCATGAAAGCCAAACTGTGGTTGGGCACACAAGGTTCCCACTGCTCTCCAAAGCTCGGCTCAGGTCAAGCTCCTGATACGCAAGGAGAGACTTCCCACGCTTATCCTAAGAGTAACTTCACTGTCTTCACAGGGCTCATTTACTGCTTCATTTGCCCCCTTCAGCAGTCCCCCTATCTATCCAATCACACTTACCATCAGACTGACTCGGAGCTCTCTCACTTCCTCTCCCAGACCAAATAAACATGTTATTAATCCCTAAGTCCTGTGGATGTGAATCCCATTTACTGGAGGCTTACTATGCACTAGAAACTATGATAAAGCTTTAAATGATCTCATTTCCTCACAACCACCTATAAGGTAGATGGTGTCATTATCCCCATTTTACAGACAAGAAAACTAAGGCTCAAAATGGAAAGTTAAGTAACTCATTTGAACTCCTATAGGCAGCAAGTGGCAAAGAAGGGATTAAAGTCTAGAACTGTCTGACTCCCAAAGTTTATGCTCTTAACTACAACACTACAGAACCACCAAAATGTCTCTCACATCGGACCCCTCCTCTCCATCCCCCCTGTGCCCATCCAGGTTCTGGACCGTCTTTAAAAGACTCCCAACTGGTCTTTCCACCTCCCTCGTCGCCCTGTTCCTGCCCTGCACACCCACACACAGCCCTGCCTCACCCTGCCCTCGCTAACAGGAGGTTGGTGAATGAGTGAATTCAACCTCCACACCACTGCCAGAATGCCTTCCACGGGAAAATATGAACGTTTACTTTGCCACATGAAAACTTCCGGTAGATGCCTCTCACCTTACTGGATAAAGCACAGCGCCCAAGGGCCTGCCCACCTGAGCTGTGCTGCCAGTCCCCACCCCCCAGTGTGGGCAGGGCATGCCAGCCTCTATATCGTCCCCTAAACACATGGTGAACTTTCGTGCCTTTTTGTGCTTTTGCTCAAGGGGTTCTCCTTGGCCTGGAATGTTCCCTGTCCTCTTACCTCTCTTAAAACCTCCAACTCCGTCTTCAAGACCCCTTTAAATGCATCCTCCCCCATGAGACCCTTTCCCAGCAATCCCCATTTTTTCTATCCAATCCTGGGTCAGCCGTTTTCATCTTTGTTTAGCTTGTGTCACCCACAGGGTATTCAACACGTACTTGTTGAAGGGACTTGAAAGTCACATAAGCACTTATCACTTTAAAAACCACAGTATTAAAACTCCAACACCTTCAAAGCTCTGCATATTTGGAACTAAGAAGGGACTAGAACCTCCAAGGAGAAACAGTTATTAGTCATTTTACTCCAGATGACTAAGTAACCACCACGGACCTTCGCTAGCCTCAGCTAGTTCTGATCTTAAAAAGGACTCCAGAAGACCTGAGCTACCCTCCTGTGACAGCAAATCAAGTCGCAGAGTCAGCCAGGCAGTTCTAACCACTGCCCTACCTCTTTCAGCAAAGAACAAGACATATATTTTCTCTCTTCCTAAAAATATGCAGCTTTTAAATATATCCATCATTTTGGCACTCTCTACTGCAGAGCTTTAATAAAGGCAAAACCACTGAAATTCAGGAGATGTCACAGCTCAAAGTATTCCTTGTGTTCAAGGAGGAATGTCTGGCCATGACTGATGGCATAATTTCCCTACAGAACAATAGTCTTTGTCACACGGCAAGGAAACATACATAAACACACACAGAATTCTCACAATATGATTCTGTATGTTTTAGCTAGAACAGCAATAGAGACCTTTGCAGATTATTATTTTTTTTTTTACAAGGACAGAATACCCCCATCACTAAAATAATTGCTTATCTTCATAAAAAGACTCTTTCGCAGTCGTTTCACATCTAATAGCTAGCTGAGCTATGCCCTGAGACCTGAGCAGCCCCAGTCCCTTTATCCTGAATTCCGGGCTCACACGAAGGTCCAGGGTTCGGTTCAATTCCCTCGTCTAGGAGAGAGTCGGTCCACAGGCAGTGCAGGAAGCGAATGGTACCGATCCTATGCCACAAGCCCAGGCTGCCTTTATGTAACCTGCACCAGAAAACCCTTGGGCAACTGGTACAAGTCAATGATTCACTAAACCCCAGCTCTCAGCTTTCCTCAGTGTCCTTAAACTCCCCTTGTGGTTGCTCGGAGATCAATGATTAGCTGTCACCACCTCACAGAAACCCGGCACACTCCTGTTTCTCCAAAGGGGCCCTTCCATTGAGCACTCCGCTGCTCAGGTGGAACCAGGTGAATTTTAACACATGTATAGTTGCAAGACTTGGAGAGGCAGGGTTTCTGGAATGGAGAGTTTTGTACTTGGCCTTTGGAATCCCAGGGAATGAAAGATTTTCTGTGGACCCATTATCTTATTACATATCAGACTCCAAAAGAAGGGGAATTAGGAAGCCAAACACCTCAATGCAGGCAGAAACAAGTGCAAGGCCCAGCCTTCTTCACAAACGTTCTATCCTGCTGGGAACTGGTGACGAAGACCAACAACAGACACAATCGCTAAAGGACTCAGTACCTGAGCCAGACCCCGATGTGGAGAGATCGTAGACAAGATCCTGGAGCGTCTTGTCTTTGGAGAGACACATCTCACATGAGGGATCTTCCATGTCCAGTCTCTGGCGGTTGTGATAGACACGCTGATGATAGTTAATGACAAGGAAAACAATGATGATGATGAGAAACAGGAGGAACACTGGGCCAGCAATAATGCCTACCAGCTCCACGGGGCCCCACATGGAAGGGTGCTCAGACTCCTTGAGGTGACCTGGGTCAAGTGAGAGAGGAGAGGGAAAGAACACAGTAAAAACACGGGAAAGCTCTGGCCTTATCTGTCCCCAATACCTCCCTCCATGTGAAAATGCCCTTTCCCTCTGCTTGTGTTCAAGGTGCCCTTGACCTCCCTGGTCTTACCAGGCTGTGTGTCTGCCCGGTGCTCTTAGATGCAAACCTCTCCAATGGAGGAGCCCTTTTCGACAGTCCAACTCACAAGCCACTTTGTCATCCGCAGCATTTCATGGGACTATCCCACCTCAGTGCCCCAGGCCAACTTCTGCTCTTCCACTCGTAACAGCTGCTTTAAGCCCTGCAGCTTTAAGTCCCTCCTCTTTTGCTCTCCCCAGTGATGCCTTCTAAATGGTACGCTTGCAAAAGGGATGCCAGCTAATCCTTCTCAGCCTTGATTGCTGTCCTTCTTTTTCGACTCTGGTCTCTCGTCCTGCCTTGCCATCACCCTCACCCAGCAGCTGCCTTCACACAGCTCAGCGGTTGTCTCCATACCTTGCGGGGGGCGGGGGATCCCTGCCTGGCTCTCCCACTCCTTACCAGCTGCCCATGGCTGCTCAGCCAGTGGCCAGAACTCAGTTTTCAACCCTGGGACTACCTTGACCATCTGTCTCCTCCGACCTCTCATCTACAAACCTGAGTGGGGAGGAATCCCATCCCCTTGTCACCTTGGGGAACATCAAAAAGGTACTTCTACATATCACCAAACAAAGGGATTGGGCAGGAGTAGAGAAGGATGAGATGACGGGGGTGCCCTACCTCCAGGATGAGCCAATAGTCCAACAAGGGTGTCCACTCACCACTGGGCACCCTCAGGTCGATCTTGTTGCAGAAGTCGGTATAGCAGCAGTGGGTGTTGCGGAGATCCTCGGAGCTCAGACAGTAGAAGGGCTTCCCAGCGGGGACCAGCTCCACTTTGGGGATGCAGGTGCGCACGTGGTGCTCCATCCCATCCAGGTTGAAAATGGAAACCATGCAGGCCCCATCTGTCTCACACGTGTAGTTGGCCTGGAGGCAGCTGGTACACGCACACTGCAGAGCTGCGGGAAATTTGGGAGTACACTGACATTAATGGTGAGATCTTCTCCCAGGTCCTTTTCCAGACTTAGAATATAAGCCTTTGGCACACTTGATGTTCCCAAATCAGGAGCTTTTATAGAGATAGCGCCAGAAAGATGACACCGTCAATGGGAGCACCAGCTTTTCACCTGTTTATTCAGCTCGGAAACCAGGCTTCCAAGCTCCACCATTTTCTTCTAAGTGGCCCTATCTAATGCCCATGAGAAACAGAGAAACCACCTTTCGAACTCTGCCTTAGACTCATTACACATTATTTTGTGGCTGGGAATGAAGTTTTCCTTGAAATGTCGAGGAAGACACCTGGCCCTTGGAGGATACAGGACACCACCCCTGCCCCACCCCTACATCCTCCCTCCAAAACCGCCCAGGCTTCCTCACTTGATGATGGCTCCTCAACCCCATCTCCTTTCTCGGGCACTAGGCATGCCACAGTTTGCTGAATGCAGTATGCATGCTCTCACACATTCTTTTGCTGCAATGCTTTTTTTCCTAAAAGGCTACTTCTCCCAAATCCTTTAAAATTCAGCCTGACCATCACTTCCTTTGAAAAGCTTCCTGCCCATAGTCCAACATCCTCCTCCACCCTTTAGTCCATGGCAGGTGCACCTCTCATGAGGGGCAAAAAGAATAACCTCCAACGAGGATAACATTAATGTTTACATCATAAAGTTACTGTGAGGATCAAATGAGCTGATGCATAAAAAGTGCTCAATAAATTTAATCTACTCTGGAAGGTCCCTGGATATCACTTTGAAAATATTATATATGCATATATAATATATACGCATATAAAAATATATAAATATAAATATGTTTTATACATATATACACACACATGCACGCTTTTTTTTCCCCCCCAAATAGGCAGTGTGTGCAATCATGTCTGGGACTAATGAGTTCTGCTGGGTGTGTATTATACATAAGTGTGCACTGTTGACAGGAAATTACTGTAAATGAATTTGGTGCCTCTGAAAGCCAGTTCAGCAGCCCTGGAATCTGAAATCCTTTATTTATCCATCTAACAAGAATAGCACAGACAGCAGCAGTCGGTTCTCCCCAACACTGTCTCCCATGAGCCTAACCCAGCCCTGACCTCTCGGAACGGGCAGGAGTACGGCTGTGGCCACTAGGACACTTAGGTTGGGACTCGCTGCTGAATGAAGCATTTGCCCATCGGGGAATGGAGGGGGCAGCCCACCCAAATCCCACACTGGCCACTCAGTGAATACTATCTGGATACCAAGTGGGAATACATTCAAACCAAGGCCCCCAGAGAAGAGACGTTTATGACCAATCCCATGAAAAACTAGCCTGTTGTAACTCACCCCTTCAGGCTGTAAACAGTCTATCTTTGTCTCTTCCTGCAATACCCTGGAAGGCATCTCTCGGCTTTTCAGTTCCAAAGGCAGATTCTAAATATCTCCGGTGCCCAAGCCCCCTTCCTCAGGCGTTCTACAAATAACGCACTCTGTCGCCATTCCCACCCACGGAAACAAAGGAGAGCGCACATGGACAGGTAATCGCCGCTGTGGAGCTTCACCGTAAGGCCTTTGATCAGAGAGAGCCCTTTCTTCTGGGAGAAATTCCAAAACACGCAGCTACCTGCTGAAGGGTGATGGTAGTGTTCTATTTTAAGGGCAGGAAGTTTAAAGCAGGTACCCTTTAGACTAGAATCCAAATCATAAAAGCAATTTTAAAAATCAGTTCTTCCTAAACTTCGATTCCAGCCCTTTTTAGACACAAAGGCGAAGAAACCTCCTCATTTTCCCCCAAATACCTCTTTTTGCTCCCTCTTTTATTCTTCTTGCTAACTCAAATTTACTTCTGCAACTCTCTGAATACTCGAGCCAAACCTCTTACGCTGCAGTCCTGACCGGTAATCCAAGGAAGCTAATGCCACCCCCCCTTTGTGTCAGGGAGGACATTCAGGCACCAAGGGGTTCCCCGTGGAGCGCACACCTCTCAATACACGTGCCATGACATCCAGCAAAGAGAACAGCATTGGGGCTATTTTGGGAAGCAAGAAGGGAAAACGAGCAACTCTAAGAGGGCTATTCTGAGCACAGTGGGACACACAGGCCAGACCCGCAGCCGCCTTTTGAAAAAAAAAAAAAAGCTCACTTCAGAGTCTGTCAATTAGCAGACAGGAGAGCCAAGAGCCTCTGATTCCAGATAGTTCTTCTCCCTTCGGTGGTTCATGGCCTCTTTCACAGTGATTCATTCTGGAGAACGAACACACCCACACGTGGCTCATTCTTTTTGGGAAGTACTTCAACAATCTTGGTGTAAGACAGGAAAGAACAAAAGTGGTGAAATCTATGTGAGACGGGATGAAGAACGGAACTGGGAGCAGGGCCGTGCGTGTTTGTGATAAGGGGTTAGGCAAGTCCCTGAATCCATCTGGGCCTCAGCCGCCTAACCAGAAAATACCATTTATCTTACAGAGATGGTAGGAAGATTAGCCACACATCCGCTAAGCGCTGTGAGTATTCAGAGAAGGACTTGCTCTGCACACATCTGTGTACATCTGTACAGTTTACAGAGTGAGGAAGAAGTCTGAAAAAGATACATTTTTAAGATAATCATCACTACTGCCCACACCCCTGAAAAGGCTTCAGTTACTTATCGCTAGAGCCACAGCAGGGTTATGATGATAGGAACAGATCAGAAAGACCCAAGGCTCAAATAGCAGCTCTAACACCAATCACATGACCTTGCGCAAGTTAGTAACCTCCCTGCACCCTGGTTTCCTAATCTGTAAAGTGGAACTGTTAATAATCACTTTACAGGACTATGTAAGAACTATATGAAATAATACATTTTAAAAGTGCGCGGCAAATAGGTGCTCAATAAACTTTAATCTCTCCTCTAAATGTAAGACTCAAACAGACACACACACAGGCATGCACACGTAAAACGTCTCTTTAACCACTAATTAGGAAGTGGCAAGTTACAGTAAGACCACAGCAAGCACAGCAAGAAACTACTATTCTAGTCTCAGCTCTGCCAGTAACTAGCCGTGTGGCATTGGGCAAGTCACTTAACCTCTCTGAACCTCATTTTCCTCATGATTCATCAGAGAGAAGGCAATGAACTAGATGACCTCTAAAATCCTCCAGCTGAAATTTGAATCCAGTTTGTTTTTAAATTCACATTGTTTGGATCACTGATCCAACGCTGGGAAGTGCTTTAAATTTTATATATTTTTTCCTGAACTTTAAAGACAGACATTAGGGCTAGTCTTCTGTTAATATTCATTTCTCAAAATAAGTAATAAAATTATAAAAACATCTGAATTTACTGTAAATGTACTAGGTACACTAAATCATAAACCTAATCGCGATTTCTTTGAAAAGCTAAATCTGGACTAATGAATGCTAATAGCCCTTTATAATCTACTTCATAGTGACTCATCAGGTTAAATCAGTCTACACACACGCATATAAACAATACATACCTAAAACTCTCTGTATTCCACAACCAAGGAGTTATGTAGTAGAAATGACACAATTTGGAAAACCAATCACAGAGGAATAACAAAACCACTTGAGACACAACCAAGTTAAAAAGTGGTCAGAACCAGGGGGCACCTGGGTGGCTTAGTCAGTTAAGTGTCTGACTCTTGATTTCGGCTCAGGTCAAGATCTAGGGGTTGTAGGATCGAGTGGCACGTCAGGCTCCGTGCTGGGGGCGTGGAGCCTACTTAGGATTCTCTCTCTCCCTCTCCCTCAGCCCCTCCCCCTCCCCCCAAAAGTGGTCAGAATGAAATTCTCACTAGCACAGCATTTTGTTATTGAAAGTCAGTCAAACCGGAACTAAAGACAAAACCACCTGTGCAGGATTTGAGTGTGGCTCCAAAATAGGATTAGAAGGTGGTATGCGGTAGGATGTAGATGCAAATTTGATTCACGAGAGAGGCTGTGTTTTGAGGAAGACCAACAAGTCCCAACTTGGGCAGCCTCTGTCTAGCTGCATCTTACGGCGGCACTAACAGAGCTGGGTCTCAGCAAAGACAACCCCACTGTAGGCAGGGCACTGGGGCTGGGTCCTCTCTCTCTCTGACCCACTGGGAGGACACTCTGCAAGGGTGTGGCGCATGGGAATGCCCAAGAGCCACCGTACAGGCATAGACTCATGGCCACTCAGCACACTATTCTGCCCCAGAGCACATCTCCAGGGGACAGGGTGTGGGAGAGCACAGGGTGGTGGCACTAACCTCAAAAGTTAAGAAGCAAGTGCAAAACATCCACATTTGTCCTGGTAGATGAAGATCCACAAATGTTCTAAAGCATTTTAAAGCTCCAGTATTTATGACTTTTAGCTTAATTAATCGCTCCTCGAGGATAATAAGCTTCACCGATTTTGTACCAGAATGGGGCACTGTCCTGTTCAGGTATACTAAACTTGCCTCTTCCAAACCTCACTGGGCAACCTTCTAACTTTATAGTATCCATGATGAGGTGCCCAAACCAGCTCGCGTAGCCCTTCCTCTTCAAGACTTTACGATTTGATCATAAACTGCCTCTCAGCCCTCTTCCTTCCAGATGACAGCATCCATCAGACAAGCCCAACTGATAAGAATAGCCTATTACAACTCATGATTATTTTAATTAGTCTTCCTTGGACCTTATCCAAACGCCCTACAGCTTCCTTAGGATAGAACAAACACTTCAACTCTGAGTCTGAAGAGCCAAAATGATCTTGAGGGGGAAAAAAAAGAACAAAGTTGGACGACTCACCCTTCCTGATTTCAAAACTTACTACAAAGCTACAGCAATCAAAACAGTGTGGTACTAGCATTAAACATAGACACATAAATCAATGGAATAGAACTGAGAGTCCAGAAACCAACCTCTACATTTATGATTGACTGATTTTTGACAAGAATTTCTAGACCGTTCAGGGGGAAGGACTAGTTTTCAACAAATGTTGCTGGACAACTGGATCTCCACATGCAAAAGAATGAAGTTGACCCTTACTTCACACCATATATAAAAATTAACCCAAAATGGATCAATAACCTAAATATACAAGCTATAACTTATATTCTAAAACTTCAAAAAAGAAAACAGGGGTAAAGCTTTATGGCTTTGGATTTAGCAATGCTATCTTAGATAGCATACCAAAAGCACAAGTGACAAAAGAAAAATAGATAAACTGGCCTTCATCAAAATTAAAACCTGTGCATCAATGGACAGTATACAAAGACAACCTACAGAATGGGAGAAAATATTTGCAAGTCATATATCTAATAATGGCCTAGTATTCAAAATACATAAAGAACTCATAACTCAACAACACAAAACAATTAAAAAATGGGCAAAGGACTTGTATAGACATTTCTCCAAAAAAGATACACAAATGGCCAAAAAGCACATGAAAAGATGTCCAACATCATCTCAAATGCAAATGAATTTTAAATGCAGATGCAAATCAAAACCACGAGACACCACTTCACACCCAGTAGGGAAGGCCATAAGAAAATGAAAAAGAAAAATACCCAGTGATAGTGAAGACTCGGAGAAACAGGAACCCTCATACAGTATTGCCAGCAGGACCATAAAATGGTGCAGCTGCTGCGAAAAACAGTTGATGGTTCCTCCATAAATTAAATGTTGAATTACCATACAACCGAAAAATTCCACTTGTAGGTATACATCCAAAATACTGAAAACAAGTGTTCAAACAAAAACTTGTACACGGAAGTTCATAATAGCATTATGTATATAGTCAAAAGGTGGAAACAACCCAAATGTCTATCAAATAATGAGTGGAAAAACAAAATGTGGTATATTCATACAATGGAGTATTCAGCCATAAAAATGAATAAACTACTGATATACACTACAATATGAATGAACTTTGAAAACACTATGTTAAGTGAAAGCAGCCATATACTATATGATTCCATTTATATTAAATATCCAGAAAGCACATAAGTGGTTGTCAGGGGCTGGGGAGTGGAGTGGGAAGGAGGATGGGAAGTTACTGCTTAATGGGTTACTAGGTTTCCTCTGGGGTAAAGAAAAAGTTCTAGAACCAGATAGTGGTGATAACGTTATGAAGGTACTTACCACCACTGAATTGTACATTTTAAAATGGTTAAAAATGGTAAATTCTTTGTTATCTGTGTTTTACCACAATTTTAAAAAATATCACATCTTTGAAAAACAATATGTATAATATAATCTCAATTATGAAACAAAAACATTTAAACACCTCACACATGCATGGAAAAAACAACTCAGGGCACCTGGCTCAGGTGGTAGTGCGTGCAACTCTTGATCTCAGGGTCATGAGTCTGAGCCCCACGTTGGGTGCAGAGATCACTTATTTATATACAGACATACATACATAAATAACAAGGAAAAAAACCCTTGGAAGTCTAGTGTTCAGACTGTATTCTTCCTGAATCCCTGTGCTCAAAAGCTCCACCAGGGGGGAGCCACTGCCCTGCGTTGCTTCACCATTTTCTCAGTGGTGTCTAGTGCCTAGCAAATAGTACTGTGTTTAATAAATCTCAGCCTAATAACTTGAGAGGGAAGGGGGCTCTACCAGAGCGGATTTTATCTGCTGTACATACGTTTCTACATTTGTACATTTAAAGGGTTGCACTGCTTTAAAAAGACAAAGAAAAAAGAAAAATATTGTTCAGTAACTACTAATCTAGACAACTGCCAAAATGTTTAGGAAAATCCTGAATCAGGTTAAAAAATGGAGGCGTCTGGCACTAAAGTGTCACAAAACAAAGGTAATGTTTGGTTCCCCAAAGGGGTGAGGGGGGACAGTAACTGGGAACTGACAATGCGTGAGCAGCCAAGCCTCTAACCTAAGTAGAAACATCACGTTAACGTTAAAGTAAAACAATCAGATGCTACTGGTTGGTAAAAAAGAAAGTTACACTTTCACCCTTCACAATCATCAAAATTAGATTTTAAAGATACATTAAAACAAAACAAAACCAAACCTCTCAAGTATCCAAGTGCCAAAATAAAGTCAAATTTTACATGTGCAGCTGGGTAGTACCTAAAAAACCAAAAAATGTACTGGTAAAAAGCACTTATGAAAAAAAATGCAACCGACTTAATAAGGGAAGCTATTTGTATGAGGGGAAAAAAAACCCCAGAGATTTAACAATAAGACACTTGATAAGCTTGGTATTTAATTTCAATCTGGGAAAAGGTCTCGGAATGGGGTTTGCATAAGGGAAAGGTGTTTGAAAAGCCAGCTCCACACTATTCTACCAACTGCCTTTCTGACATTCTACTTGGAGACAAACCCAACCCTAGAGAGCTGTTTAAACAAGTTCACCCTTAAGCCTCAGGTCTAGAGAATGAAAGCTTTGTTCTCACTCAAAAAGAGACGTTTGATGTTTATGCTAAGGAGACCTGTCATTGCAACTTAATTTATGGCTGACTGTAAATACCTGAATATCTCAGCAAGGGCCCACCTGCTGCCCAGGAGAATGGCAAGGTAAAACTGGAATGAGTGGCGTCTTACTATGGAGCGTGCCTGGTGTTCCTAGGACCCAAGTCTATGGACTCAGCTGTCCTATTCAGACTATCTAGGAGTAACTTGGTACTTCTCCTTTACTTACAGTTTATAATGAACATGTAAAACCATTCTGCTTTCTCTCTTTGTTGTATTTAAATAGACGTATTTGTAGCTCATTAGGGCAGGGGAGGATGTTTATGAGTGGCATTTTGTATTTGCTTCCTGACCTATTTACTATACTATGGATGAGTGGAGAGGAGAGAGGGTATGTCACAGTTTTGAGTGAGAAGAGGAATAGGAATGGTTTCAGGCAACTGGGACAATGAAGGAGAAAAAAATCAGCCAGGGCTGAGAATAAAACTAATGAGGCTGAGATCAAGTGCATTTGGCTGGAATAAAATGGGTAGGTGGTAGAATAAAACAAAGATGAAAGTGGTGAGGTAGGAAGAGAGCTTATCATGTTCCAAGTAACTCAGAAATGTCTGTAGCATTTTTGAGTGACTAGGATAAAAACTGCATAAAGAGGAGATACTAAAAGTACAGCAGGGAAAGAACTGGAATTATTTACCTAGGATATTGCTGAGAGGATGGAAAAGAACTGAATGAATTCAATTAAACAAACTTATTAAGTACTTAAAATGTGCAAGGCTCTGTGACAGGACAAAGCCACAGAAAGAATAAGCCAGTTCTGAGCATCCATTTTTAGAGGGCAGAGGCTGGGAGAGTGGGAGGAGCAGATGGACCAAAGAGAAGAGCAGAGAGGATGGAACCATGGACCAGGGGAAGGCAGGACAAAGACGGTCCCACATTGGAGGATGGTCACTTTGGTTAAGAAGAGAAGGCCGAGGGCGCCTGGGTGGCTCAGTTGGTTAAGCGACTGCCTTCGGCTCAGGTCATGATCCTGGAGTCCTGGGATCGAGTCCCACATCGGGCTCTCTGCTCAGCAGGGAGTCTGCTTCTCCCCCTGACCCTCCCCACTCTCATGCTCTATCTCATTCTCTCAAATAAATAAATAAAATCTTAAAAAAAAAAAAAAAAAAAGAAGAAGAAGAGAAGGCCGAGGCCAAGCAAAACACGAGGCATACTAGGTCCACGGCGAACGGACAGATGCAAGGTTCCAGCCAGAGACAAGGACGGTAAGGGAGACGAGACCAAATCAGATGCACCATGATGCCAGGCTAAGGGGTCTGGGGTTGATCCTGGAGGCCACATGAAAGCAGTGGAATCATGAGATACAGAGGGCATGCTCTCCAAAGTTAAATCCAGCAATAGAATGGACGACCAGTGGGGGACTGGAAGCAGAGACTGGTTAGAAAATTACTTTCACAGTCCTCGTAGGATATGGTAGAGTACAGGATTTAGAGCACATGCTTTGGAGTCTGACAGACCTCGAGCCCACCACTGAACCTCACCATGCCCCAGTCACCTCATCTGTAAAATGAGGATAAGAGTGCTCAGAGTAGCTGCAGAGAGTAACTGACATAACCCAAGTCCTTAGCATCACACCTGAGTAGACAGTAAGCGTTCAGTTAACCAGATGCCTTTACGACTACTGCCATCCCGCTGCATGAGAAGGGTCTTGTGGTTGTTCCAAAAAGAAGAAAAGTCAATTTGTGTGTAAACTTCTTTTTTTTTTTTTAAAGATTTTATTTATTTATTTGAGAGAGAGAGAAAGAGCACAAGAGGGGGGAGCGGGAGAGGGAGAAGCAGACTCCCCGCTGAGCAGGTAGCCCGATGCGGGACTCGATCCCGGGACTCCAGGATCATGACCTGAGCCGAAGGCAGTCGCTTAACCAACTGAGCCACCCGGGCGCCCCATTTTGTGTGTAAACTTCTTAAGGGCAAGGACAGACTCTTTCCTCAGTATCCCTCTCACCATTCAGCTTGGTCCTGGATGTTAGAAGTGAACACTGATGACAATTCAATCTTATCGACCACAATTATAAAATGTAATATACAAATGTACACCAAAACAACACATGAAGATCTAGGGCAAGGCAGGTTCACAACTACTTAATAAAAAAAGATACGCTTCAGTTCAGATTCCTCAACTCAAACATTGGTTTGTTTGTTTGTTTTTTAAGATTTTATTTATTTGACAGAGAGAGGGAACACAAGCATGGGGAGTGGGAGAGGGAGAAGCAGGCTTCCCGCCGAGCAGGGAGCCCGATGCGGGGGCTCGATCCCAGGACGCTGGGATCATGACCTGAGTCGAAGGCAGATGCTTAACGACTGAGCCACCCAGGCGCCCCTCAAACATTGTTACCACCTAAAAAACTTATCTCCAAAGTACTCACAATCTCCTCTCTCCTCCACTCACTCACAACTATCTAGGTAACTGGCAGAGTAGGTGAAGGCCACATGTGGTCAAAGAACTTTTCACATGCGAGGTCCATCAATAGCGTGGCTGGGTACCAGGTCTCAAGTCTCCTTGAGCCTATCTTGGGTAGTTAGTTCCCTTCTTGCTTTCCTTCTCACATATCCATCTAAGCCGCCACCACACACACACACACACACACACACACACACACACACACACACACACACACACTCTCTCTCTCTCTCTCTCTCTTTAAAAAACACCACTTATTTACTATCTCAGTTTCTGTAGGTCAGAAGTCCAGGCACAGCGTGACTGGTGTTGGCCAGGGCTGCCTTCTCCTCCAGGGCTGGGACCTCTTTCAAGCTCACTGGTTGTTGGCAAACTCCACTGCCTTGTGGATGGAAGCCTGAGGTCCCCTTTTACCTCCCTGCTGACAGCCAGGGACCACTCTCAGCTCTGAGAGTTGGCCCGCAGTTCCTAGCCACGTGGCCCCCATGGGCAGTTCACACACGGATATTTACTTTCCTCCAAACCAGCTGGAGCATTTCTGACTTCCTCTTCTGCAATCAGCTGTGAAAACTGCTTTCATAGGGCTAGCACAGTCAGGTCAGGTCTATCACAACAGTCCCCTTAGCTGAAGATCAACTGATTTGGGACCTTAAGCACATCTGCATAATCCCTCCAAGGCGTACCTAGATCCGTGTTTAATAACTGGAAGGTGGTATATTCCAAAGGCAGGAAATCTTGGGGGGAGGAGGCAGAGGGTGGACTGCGGTAGGAAGAATCACCTTATATTTTATTTATTGTCTATCTCACCTGCCAGAAAGTAAGCTTCATGAAGGAAGGCTTTTTTTTGTTTCGTTTTGTTTTTAAAAATTTTATTTATTTATTTGACAGAGAGAGACACAGCGAGACAGGGAACACAAGCAGGGGGAGTGGGAGAGGGAGAAGCAGGCTTCCCGCCGAGCAGGGAGCCCGATGCGGGGCTCAATCCCAGGACCCTGGGATCATGACCTGAGCCGAAGGCAGACGCTTAATGACTGAGCCACCCAGGCGCCCCAAAGGAAGGCATTTGTATGTCTTTTTGCTTACTGTTGTATCTCTAGAACCTAGGTGCTCAATAAATATGTGTTAAAGGAATCTTCAGATCACTATACATTTACTTAGATCACTACATATCTATATATCACTATATATATAGATCACTATATATAGATATCTATATATATTTACTTCAGATAACTATATATTTACAGACTGGAAATGGGACTTCTCTCTATATTCAAATTCTGGTTCAGTGAAACCATTTAGGAATCCTTGGAATTCCATATAATTTTATCTCTGCCACAATGATCTGCGTATGGCTTTAACAAAATACAGGTGATCCTCATTTTTCATAGATTCCATATTCATTAAAATTTATCTGTAACCCCAAAATCAATACTCTCAGTGCTTTCACGGTCATTCACAGACATGTGCAGTGGTAAAAAATGGGAATCACCCAATGACATGTCCCCAGTTGATGGTGAACAAGGTGACAATGCTCTGCCTTCCTGTTTCAGCGTTCATACTGTAAATATGTATTCTTTTCATAGTATACTCTGTGCCTTTTCACCTTTTTGCATTTTCGTGTTGGTGGTGGGGATTTCGCTGTTTAAAATGGCCCCCAAGAGCAGGGCTAAAATGCTCTCCAGTGTTCCCAAGCTCAAGGAGACAGTGATGTACCTTGCAGAGAAAATACGTCTATCAGGTAAGTGTCGTTCAGGCTTTCATTATAGTGCTGTTGGCCTTAAGTCCAAGGTTAATTAACCAATGTATATTAAATAAGGTGTCTTTAACCAGAAACACACACATAGCAAGGTTATGTACTGACTGGTCGATGAAGAGGTGGTGACCAGTGGCTCACAGGAACCTAACCCCATCTTTCCCCTAGGAGCAGTGGTTCAGTATTTGCTAATCCAGTGTTCCAGTCGACTTTATAGAACATAAGTACCACGAATAATGACACTTGACTGTATTAGCCTCATTTTACAGATGAAACAATGAAGTTGAGAGAGATGTGAAAAGGTAGCTCTCAGCACACTCTAGCACATCATTATGTTTTATTTTCCCCAGAGCACTTAAGACTGAGAATTGTGTTTACTTATTTATCTTCAGTCTGAGCCACTGCTATTGTAAGTTCTGTGACAGTTAGGGACTTAGGGATTTTTGTCCATCTTGTTCTCTCAGGGTTATTTCCCCAAGCCAAGAACCATTCCAGGCACATACCCAACCTAATGAATAAAGAAATCTCCTATATGTAATTGTGTAAATATCAGGGGTGATTGACACTTTAAAGGGAAGGGCAGTTACTTTCATTATGTTAAATTCAAAATATTTAGTAAGACAAATGCAGGCTTAGGATGAAGTGGAGAGAGAAGAAAGAAAACCAAAAAGAACCCCAGAGCTCCCTGAGGTGTCACTGTCTCTGAAACCCAGAGAGCAGGTCAGATTGTCTGGGATGCAAATGCCATGGCTCAACCAAATGCTGGCAGCTCTACCGAGCAAGGGAAAGAGAGATACACTCTGAAACAGTATTTCTGCTTGGTGTTACAGGTGTCCTTGATGGAGAAGCCAGCAGGCAGAGAGAATAGGCAAGAGCAGGGATGGTGCCTCCGGGAGCCCAAGCTCAGGTCAAACCACATGTGCGAGAGACACTGAGGAGAGCAAAAACCTGGAGCAGGCAGGTAGGTAGGTATTGGAACCTGGCCACGAGGCGGAGCCTACAGAGGGGCAGAAATGAAGCGGAGACTGCGGGTCTGAGGAGCCAATTCCTTCAGAGGCCTCAGCATTCCCAGCCCAGGCGGAACTGATGGGCCACGGATGCCAGCAGCACTTCCAGCGTCAGAGGGATGGATGAGAAAGAGGGCTCTAGGATTTTCTTTTTATAAACACAGAGAGGAAAATGAGCTAAGACCCTCTTACATCAACTCCTACTGTAACAGACAAATAACACAAGACAAAGAGGCGGGATTCCAGAATTACTGTTCACTGCTGCTCTGAGCAAAACTTGAACAGTAAACAATAAGGATTTCAAAATTAAAACAAAAGAGCCACTTCAGTATTCTAATTTAACCTTCAAAAATAAAGAAGATCTAAAGCACCATGAACTGAGAATTCCATTCCACCTCAACACCCTGTACTCCTGAGTTATGAGAGCAGACTGCAACGCAACTCAACTCATGTTCCAAAATGCAACAAGCAGCTTCAACAGGACATGCCGAAAGAAGCAGCACGGCTCCTCGTCTCCTCGTTTACTGATTCATATTTTGGTAGCAAGGTTACAATTAGCTCACCAGTGGAGAATAAACCTATTTATAACACAGCAGTCCACCTGAAAGACACAATCATCTAAAAAGGTTTTTAGAGGAAAATGAAGTGCAGCTTCTTCCTGTGCTGATTGCAGCTTCCCAAGGTCCTTTCGGATGAAGTCCTCAGTCTAACCTTCCTGTGTTCACAGGCACCATTCCAGCCCCTTCTCAGCCTCCATGTTCTTATGTAACATTTACATAGTGCCATAAACATACCCAGAGTTGCGTAAGAATTAAAACGTTGCCAAACCAATAAAGCCTAAAGCAGGTCACTCCCTTCAAACTGTCTTTGATTAGCACAGGTACGCTGCCCGGTCTACGATGTAAGAGCCTGTCAAAAGACAGAAATTAACTTGAGGAAATCTGAAATAGTCTACAAAAAAAAATGCACAAATAGGAAGAAATTAACCACGCTGTGGCCTGTGGTGCTTCTATAGATCCCAAGAGTATGTTACTCTGCTCCATAAGATAAAAAGTAACCCAACATTGCTTGTTCCCTGAAGTCAGAAACTGTGTCTAAAAATACCTCCCAGCCAACTGGCTATCAGTAAGTTAGTCTCACAAATGTCCCAATAAGAACTACATGGGCTGTTTCCTTACTTTACAGAGAGAAAACTGAGGCAGTCACAGAAAGGTTAAGCAAGTGACTTGTTCAAGGACAACCTGTAAGGGAGCAAAGTTCTGGGGCGGAGATCTGGCCTCCTCCCTCCATCTGGCTCCAACCTTTAACCAGAGTAGCCATTTAATATGTTTTAATCACATCTGTTCCAGGAGCTCTTTTAACAAAATCAACCAGAGATTCTCTTTTTCTCTACAAGAGTTCACTTTCACTGTACTTCAAATCCATGTGCACTCAACAAAATTACAAGACTTGGCCTGAAATTAGATTTTTAAGTCTGTTCACAGAAATCCAAAATGTTCCTATCAGAACCTCAAACGTCTCCCTTGTTGCTTTTGTCTTAAGAAATTTATGTCATGTTCTCCCATTACTAATGCAAGTTTACATTTTAAAATACTGATGTGAAAATTCCAAAGTGAGGCCTTCAAACCTGCTACACCTATCAAGCGGATGCTTCTTATAACCTGGAACTCACTCTCCTTGTCACTGGCCTTTTACTAAGTCGCAGTTAATGCACTAATAGAACACCTATCCCTTGCTGCCCTCATGTCATGTCCAAGTACCAGCCATCAGGGCTGCCTGGCTCAGCCACTCCTCCAGCTCACCTAGGGGAACACACAGAGGTAGCGCAGGGGAGGAAAGCAATCACCTTCTTGTTAATCCCACAGCCTCTATTTTCCCAGAACTGACGTTTTACTTTAAGCCTCTTGCAACAGTGGTCTCTGTAGCATGCACTATTGGCAACTACATGTGTCCCGGAAAAAACTGTAGTGTCTGGCCAAGAAGTTTAAAGGCCTTCGAGAATGTTTGCTGGACACACAACCTAATTTCCAATTTACCAAAAAAAGAAACTAACTCCCTATTATGCCCACCCATCCTCACCCTAACAAACATCCATTTTAGGAAGGTTACAAAAAATGAACTCTGCCCTATTCAGAACCAGCTGGATTACCAATTAAACATTTTTAACTAGGCTCACCACAAGAAAAACCCCACAGACACTACACCAAATCAACAGGGAAATGGCTGTTAAAAATCTTAACTATATTAGGGACAGTATAAAAAATTTTACGGAAAGAATGTAAAGATTTATTCAGACACATACAAAATGACAAACCTGATGGCTGAGTCTCCTTATTTACTATCCTACTAGAGAAATAACATTATGTTACACATCCAAAAACATGGCCCATAATAATGCCCAGCGAACATTATTCACAAAAACCATTATCTTACAACTGTCAGTCCATGTTCGTAGACCTTCATCATGTTTATCAGACCCCATGGCATATTACCCATGCACAGAGCAGCGAGACCCAGGAACACACACGAGGTGCTTAACAGAAGCATTAGCCAGTGAACAAAGACCCCACTGCACAGACTACACCACTGGGAACAAATATCAAAGCTAGAGATAATGAACTTGTTTTTGAGACTCCAAAGTAGGATGATGTCTTTTCTTGTTTGTCTGGTTTATTAAAGAAGCCTGAACCCACCTGAGAATCATTATTTTTAGTAGAGAGGAGAGCCACAGAACACACACTTGATCTCCCATAGCTGGAAGGTTAAGGGCTGCTGAGAAGTCAAAGCCCAGGGTTTGTACATCGGGGATCGAATACAATCCTGATCGTCTCTCCCAGATCCATCTGTGGGTCAATAATCACTTTAATATAACTGCCAAATATAACCTTCATCTGCTACCCCAATGCCAAAACACATTTCAGACGAGTCTCTTAAATTAAATATTTTAGGGTTTCATCTGCTCTTCTTAGCCCCCAAAGCCTCATAAACAACACACCCAGTCGAGTGTCCCACAGAAAGGTACCCACCTCTATACTGAGAAGGGTGGGGGTGGTGTCAGGGAGCAGAAGGCTGTGGGGGTTGGAAGGTAAGGGGTGTGTGAAGGTGGGGGAGTGCGTGGGGGGCAGGGCTGGGAAAAGGGATTGTGTGGGAAGGTAAATAAGTACTGACCAAGGGCCGGGGAGTCGGTCCAGTGGTGGGATCTTTAAATAATCTTGGGGGTTGGAGGGAGGTTCTAGGATTTCACCTGAAAGGCATCCACAAAGTGATTAACTGAATGGGCCCCCTGGGGTGGGGTGGGGGAAGCGAGGTGGAAAGCAAATACACCTAGATGCAGATTAACCGTTCTGGAACCAGGTTTCCTAGGGTTAGAGAGATTTCAAAGCCAAGCTCCAAAAACGTTTAGGGGCCTGTTGGTCTCCCTTCCTCCAAACAGCTTCCAAAGGGCATGTGTATGTGGGGGGGGTTTTGCCCCCCTGAACTCAAGGGGGCTGCACGTAGGGGAAATGTGACTCCCTTTCCCAGAACATAGGGAGGAAGCAGAGGGAAGGGAAGAGACACACCAAGTGCAGGTCCTGAAGGAAAGGTTAGAGACCCCTTCCCCTGTCATCTGAGGTGCGCAAGGGCTCGCCCCATCAGGATACCTCGGAGAAGCAAAGCCCCATCGCCTGAGCCCCTTAATCTTGGCGGGAGAAAAGGCGCCCCCCAAGAGCATCTGGAGGGAGGGAATGAAGACCCCCGCCCCTGGACATGCTGAGAGGCAGAAGCACGGACCTCCAAATCTCGGGGAAGGGAGCCTGCCCTCCCCTCTATAGAACAAGGGGGTGCTGGGAGCGCGACCCTGAGAGCTCCCCGAATCCAGTTCCGCCTGGAAGAGGGCTCGGGTCCCCAGGGGCCCTGCGTGCGCTCGGTCCCAGCTGGGCAGCTGCGCCTCGGAAGTCTGGGGACACCGACCACGGTCACCCCGACTCCTCCGCGCCCCCCACCCGGCCATATTGTGCGCGTGGGGAGGGGGCGCGCTGTAGCCAGGGGCCGCGGCGCGAGGCCTCGCCCTCGCCCGGCCCTCTCCATCCCGGCCCCCGCCCCCCGGCCCGGGACTCACCCTGGATCCCCCGGGGCCCGGACCCGCAGCTGCCGGCGAGCAGGAGGACTACAAGGGGGAAGAAGGAGGAGGCTCCGGCCGACTCCGCCATAGTAACCGCCGCCGCCGCCGCCGCCGCAGCCCAGCAGCGCCCAGCGCGCGCGCGCGCGCCCCCGGCGCCTCCCCTCCTCCCTCGGCCCGGCTCCCGCCTCCCTCTCCTCCGCCCGGCGCCGGCACGTGCGCTCCCGGCCGAGCCGGCGCCGCGGCCGCCGCGCGCGCCCCCGAAGGGCGGGGCCGGGTGCGCGCGGGCGCCCGCCTTAAAGGGGAGTGTCCCTGTTAAAGGGGTGGGAGGGGCTCGCGCCTCGGCCACCTCACGGGTGGGTGCCGAGCGCTCCGCGGAGAGGCCCGAGTCTGACACGCGGCCTCCACCCTGGCCTGCACCCCGCCCGGCGCACAGTTATCAGCACCCACCCCCTCCTCCGCATCGAATGTTCTACTGGTCGCGTGCGTGTGTTCCTGTTCCCTCCATCCCCACTGCCTCGTCTCGAGCCCCCATCACGTCTCACGTCCCACCGGGGTCCTCGTAACCGGCCTCCCTGTCCCGCGCGGCCGCCTGCGGTCCGCTGGACGCAGGCAACCTGAGTGATCGCATCCTGGGGTGCCCCTTTGCAGAACAGAGCCAGGTTTTCAATGCTAGCGCTCAGTCTTGGTGAGGGTGCTGCGGGAGGCACTCCCATTCTGCTGGGAGGTAGAACCCTTTTGGTAAACAGTTTGACATTATATATCAAATGCCTTAAAATATCCATACCCATGGGCTGGTATTATTCCTTATCTGTCTTCAAGAAATAATAGAGATGAGGACCAATATGTATGAAAAATGTTAACAGTTGCATGTTTATCATTATAAAAAGCTGGACACTTATGCAGTAAATGATGGCCCATCCATGTGATGGAGCATTATTTAGTAATTACAAATTATATTTATAAAAACCAATAAGGTAAGATGTTTGTGAGATAATGTTAAATGAGCAAGCAAAATACCAAACTATTTGCAGTATTATTCTAATTTTGTTGATAATATATAACTGTATGGGGAAAAGACTGGAAAGGAATTGCCCAATATTAGCAGTAGTTATTGCCAGGATATATACATTTTTTTACTTTTTCTTGAAACACTTCAATGTTTTCTAAATATTTTACAAATAAGTGTTCCTTTCAAATTTAGAAAAAAAGTACTTAAAGAAGGTTAACTGAATCGCCTATATCTTTTTGAAAAGAGTTTGCTTTCTTTAGCTTGAGAAATAGTTTGAGCTCTTGAAGAGGGCAGGGTCTTTGGAACCAGAGTTTTGGATCTGAATTTTCCTTTTCTTACTAACTGGCATGAAAACTTGGGCAAGTTTCTTAACCTCTCTAAGTACAGTGCATCATCATCCAAGATCTAGGGGTGGAGAGGATGACTGGAGGTGGGGGGCAACGTTTCCCAAAGGCAATCCTCATCTTATAAGTTGCTACCAATGAAGAACGCCCATCCTCACATCCAGAAAAAAAAAAAGACTGCAGCCACACCCCCCAGATACAACTCACACACAAACACACACGTGCAAAGTCACGCAGAGACGCTGTCTAGGAGTTGGCCAGTAGCTGGATGAGTAAACACCTTATTTTTATACTGCTCTCCCTCATCACCCCAAAATGGGCACACACACCCCAGTCCATCTAACTGGTCTCTCAAACTCTGCTCCACCCATACTTAGGGCGCCCAGCTGTGATGTGCACAGCGCTGGGTTACTGTGTTAGTTTCCTAGGGCTGCCTTAACAAAGTACCACAAACTGGGTGGCTTAAAATAACAGAAATTTATTCTCTCACAGTTCTGGAGGCTAGAAATCTGAAACCAGAGTGTCAGCAGGCCCATGCTCTCTCTCAAGCCTCTAGGGAAGAATCCTTCCTTGTCTCTTCTGGCTTCTGGTGGTTCCCAGAATCCTTGGTGTTCCCTGGCTTGCGGAAGCATAATTTCATTCTCTGCCTCCATCTTCACATGGCCATCTTTTCTCTGCATATCTCTGTGTCCAAATTTCTCTCTTCCTATAAAGACACCAGTAACTGAATCAGGGCCAACCCTAATCCACTATGAGTTCAAGTAATTTTAACTTGATTATATCTGCAAAGATCCTATTTCTAAATAATATCACATGCATAGGTTCTGGGTGGACATGAATTCGGGGGAGACACTATTCAATACAGTTACATTCACCAACCCCTGTGGTTGGGAAGAGAAAGCTGACCCCTCAGGAGCACGTTGCTGAGGCCAAGGAGAAGGAACTGTTCTTTCCCTAAACGTGTCTCCGTGCGGCCACTGCGTCTGCAGATCCAGAAGCAACCTGTGGTTGCTTTACTCCTAGAGTGCAAGGTCAGCTACACACCTGAATATACAGCCTGGGGAACCAGAACACTGGGTCAACAACCCAAAAGCCAGCTCCACTGTCTCACTTGATAACATTTGACTCTGGGCAAGGTATTTTACGTCCCTAAACCTCGATTCACTCATCTGTAAAATGGAGCTGATAATAGCTCTATCTCAGGGCGCCCTGGTGGCTCAGTGTGTTAAGCGTCCGACTCTTGGTTTCGGCTCGGGTCATGATCAGCCTATGTCAGGCTCCAAGCTCAGCAGGGAGTCTGCTTAAAGTTCTCTCTCTCTCCATCTCCCTCTCCCCCTCCCCTAGTGCTCTCTCTCTCTAAAGTAAATAAATCTTTCTAAAAAAATATAGTTCTAGGGCCGCCTGGGTGGCTCAGTCATTAAGTGTCTGCCTTCGGCTCAGGTCATGATCCCAGGGTCCTGGGATCACGCCCCGCATCGGGCTCCCTGCTCGGCGGGAAGCCTGCTTCTCCCTCTCCCACTCCCCCTGCTTGTGTTCCCTCTCTCACTGTGTCTCTCTCTGTCAGATAGATAAATAAAATCTTTAAAAAATAAAAAAATAATTCTATCTCACAGAGATGTTGTGAGGATATCATATGTGAAGCACTTAGCACAGCCTCTGACACATAGGAAGTGATATAAAAAGAATAGCTATTATTATGATGACGATTTGACCTTTACTGCAATCCTGTGAAGTGGTTGAGGCATGTCGGTGTGTGTGCAATTTACAGGTGAGGCAGTTGAGACCTAAAGAAGGTAAGCAACTTGCCCAAGCTCACGTATAATTAAGTGTTGAAGGCATAGCCTGCTGGTTCCTGTGTTCCTTCAACATCATAGCATCTCATGCTTTCCCAGGGACTGGTCTCCGGGAGCCAGCCGAAGGTGGGGAAATTAGACTGGATGGGGTGTGGGAGGGCTTAGTTATAGCCTCACATCCTATTCCTGAGAGTTTGGCACATCCTCTCACATCAGGGCTTTCCTATGTGATGTGCCTACCTTCCCTTGTAGATCCTGAGCTGAGCCCTACCGAGCCCAATCTATCTGTGTCCCGCCCACAGCTTAGCTCTCTGACCATCCCTGAAGGCTTCAACAAAGTGTCCATTTCTATAAACCTCCTTTATCCTAGGACTGGACCCACATCACAATCTATAAACTTCCTCTCTGCCCTGCTCTGTCCCTTTGTCATGGGATTCCACAGAGCTTACTCCCTGAGCTCCACTGACTAGACCATCCAGTGTTACAGCGGCCATCTTAGTCACAAGGCACCAAGACATTGTCGTCTTAGGGGATCTGGCACAGTTCGCCTTGGTGAACAGCAGGCTCATTAACCTCAAGAAGGCAATAGCTCATCTTCATTCACCCATTCTATAAGCATGCGTGGAGCTTGCCCCTCAGCCAAGTCTCCATGTAAACATAGATAAGTCATGGTCCTTGCCCTCATGGAACTTACAACAGTAGAGACAAGCATTTTTAAAAAGGCAACAATAGGGGCACCTGGGTGGCTCAGTCGGTTAAGTGGCTAACTCTTGATTTCAGCTCAGGTCATGATCTCAGAGTTCTGAGATCAAGCCCCGCATCAGGCCCTGCGCTGGGCATGGAGCCTGCTTAAGACTCTCTCTCTCTCTCCCTCTGCCTGTCCCCTTCTCTCCCCATCCCTAAAAAAAAAAAAAAAAGGCAACAACATGTTGTATATGCTACAACACACACCAGTAAAGGGTCAGCGGGGGCACTCAGGAGGGTATGGATGTCTCAACTCTGCAGGGACGAGCTGAGGATGTGGGAAAGCTCTCTTGGAACTTGCTACAGCTGACTCTTGGAAGATCAAAGAAGGTCCCCCAGATAGACAGGCCGATGTGGGGCAAGGGAAAGCGGGAGGTCTTTCTCAGCAGAGAGAGCAGTATGAGCAAGATGCTGAGGTAAAATTGCCTGGCATTTAGGGGAAGTGTGAGCGGCATATGGCAGCACACCCCGAGGGCGTGGGGTGAAGGGGGCTGGTGGCGGGGCGGACAGGTCATGTTGGAGAGATAGGCAGATGTGGAAGTATACTTGGAAATGTACTTTTCTCCAGTTTTCTTGGCAGGGTTCTAAGCAGGCAGGTTTTTGTTTTGTTTTGTTTATTTAAATTCAATTAATTAACATATAGCGTGTTACTAGTTTCAAAGATAGAGTTCAGTGATTCATCAGTTGCATACAACACCCAGGGTTTCAAGAGATCAGTGGTTTCTAATGTTGAGAAAGGGTCAGGTAAGATGAGGAACAAAGAATGTCTAGGATTTGAGGACTTGAAGCCTGATGCTTCAAGGTGATGCTTACCTGAGTAGGTTTAGTGCAACATGGGATAGAGGCCTAACCTCAGGGGGCTACAAGGGAGTGGCAATTGGAGGCTTAGAAAGACTGAGAGTCATCTGTTCTTTAAGAGAACTTGGCTGAGGGGCACCTGGGTGGCTCAGTCAGTTAAGCGTCCAACTCTTGATTTCGGATCAGGTCATGATCTCAGGGCTGTGAGTCGAGTCCCGCATCTCAAGGCTCTGCGCTGGATGCTGGGCGTGGAGCATGGAGCCTGCTTAAGATTCTCTCCCTCCTGGGGCATCTGGGTGGCTCAGCCAGTTAAGCGTCTGCCTTTGGCTCAGGTCATGATCCCGGGGTCCTGGGATGGAGCCTGGCATCGGGCACCCTGCTCAGCGGGGAGTCTGCCTCTCCCTCTCCATCTGCCTCTCCCCCAGCTCATGCTTTCTCTCTCTCTCTCAAAAATAAATAAAATCTTTTAAAAAAAAGATTCTCTCTCTCCCTCTGCCCCTCCCCCCTTTCAAAAATACGTACATACATACATACATACATACATACATAAATACATAAATAAATAAAAGAACATGGCTGTGATGGGAGAGGGAGGTTTGGATTTCCTTCAGAATGATGGACCAGTTTCCCTGAGCAAACCTTCTGCTGAAGAAGCAACTCAAAATGCTTAGTAAACTACCAAGGAAGTGAAGAATATTCAAGTCAAAAACTAAGGAACAAAAGAGAGGAAAGCAAAGCCGCAAAGCTGGCTTTCACCTTGAGACTATTTGCATACCAGGTGAACTTGAACTTTGGTTTTCAAAGGCAAGCAGGATACAGGGAACAGAAAACAAAGCCCAGGCCTGCCCAAGGTGAGGAGACTAATAAGCAACCATCTGCACAGAGCTGTAACCCATAATGGGTAATAATATACTAGGTTGAATGATGGACTAGAAATAATTCACTCTTCCAGGAGATAGGCAAGGAAAATTGCCAGACTTAAACCTTGGCTCTGAGTTAGAATGGGCGAAAATCTTCCCTGAGAATTCACAACCACACGCTGGCTTGCATGATTTAATTTCATTACAAATTCACCCTACCATTGTGATCTGAAAAACTATACATTATTTAGATGCAAATGGTCCTGGGCTGGTGGTACCTCCTGATAGTACCTGGAAGAAAGAAGAGCAGATCATCTCTAGACGAGCCCAACTTCAATTCAGGCTACAAGGAATTGTCACAGACAAAATTCCAAGAAATATAATCTCTGTTGTCAAAAATCCGAAAACAATTAAATAGGGCCAAGAGAAAAATAGCAATTAACTTAGAATATTGTATACAATAATTCCCCCTATCCACAGGGGATATGTTCCAAGACCCCCAGTGGATGCCTGAAACTGTAGATAGTACCAAACCCTTTATATACTATGTTTTTTCCTATACATACATACATACATACGTATGATAAAATTTAACTTATAAATTAGGCACAGCAAGGGATTAACAACAATAACAATAAAATAGAGCAATTATAACAATATACTGTAATAAAAGTTATGTAAATGTGATCTCTCAAAATATCCTATTGTGGGCACCTGGGTGGCTCAGTTGGTAAAGCGACTGCCTTCGGCTCAGGTCATGATCCCAGGGTCCTGGGATCGAGTCCCGCATTGGGCTTCCCCTGCTCTGCGGGGAGCCTGCTTCTCCCTCTGCCTCTGCCTGCCACTCCCCTGCTTGTGCTCTCTCTCTCTGTCAAATAAATAAATAAAAATCTTTAAAAAAAAAATCCTATTGTACTGTACTCACCCTTCTCCTTGTGATAATGTGTGATGATAAAATGCTTACAAGATGCAATGAATGAGGTGAATGATGTAGACATTGTAATGTAATGTTAGGCTACTATTGACTTTCCGACAATATGTCAGAAGGAGCATCATCTGCTTCTGGACCATGGTCAACCGCAGGGAACTAAAAGGAAAGGGAAACCACAGATAAGGCGGGCTACTGTACTCATAGAAAATGTCTATTAAAAATAAAGGCTTGAGGTGCCTGCGTGGCTCAGCCGGTTAAGTGTCTGCCTTCAGCACAGATCATGATCCCAGAATCCTGGGATCAAGCCCCGCATCGAGTTCCCTGCTCAGTGGGGAGTCTGCTTCTCCCTCTCCCTCTCCCCCTGCTCGTGGTTCTCTCTCTCTCTCTCAAATAGATAGGGAAAATCTTTAAAAAAAAAAAAAAAGGCTAGGGCGCCTGGGTGGCTCAGTCGTTAAGCATCTGCCTTCGGCTCAGGTCATGGTCCCAGGGTCCTGGAATCGAGTCCCGCATCGGGCTCCCTGCTCAGTGGGGGGCCTGCTTCTCTCTCTCCCTCTGCCTGCCACTCTGTCTACTTGTGCTCTCTCTCTGTCAAATAAATAAAATCTAAAAAAATTAAAAAAGGCTAAATAAAAAATGTATAAGTTATGTATGAATTCATGTGTACTTTATTAATTGTCAGATATTTGCTAATAAAAGAGAAACAGATTACATAACTTCCAGATTAAGAGAAGGAAGAAAATAGAATGAGAAAAAATAAGCCATCCAAAAGGAGGCAAGAAAGGAAAGGAAAGAAATATTAAGGTAGGATGAATAGAAAGCATAAACAAAATGGTGAAAATAAATTCAAATATGTCTGTGATTACAGTAAATGTGAATGGGCTAAATAGTCCAATATTCAGATTTCCAGATTGGACAAGAGAAAGAGAGAAAAGGAGATTTCTAGAAAGATACACCAGGTCACAGAAGTGTTTGCTGTGTTTTGTTGCTTTAGTAGGAAGGGAGAGATTGCAACTTAGACTGCGGTAAAGGAGCCAAGAGGAGTTCAAAGATATAGGAAGAAGAAGGAATAAGTGATGGAGCCAGAACCCAGAGTGGATGGGGAATACAGGATCAGGATCCAGAACTACAGGGAGTAGCCTTGGCCAGAGGCTGGAGGAAGAAGGTGAACCAAGGGAGTTTAAAGGCATGAGAGGGCCACCTGGGTGTTCTCAGTCAAACTGCGGTCGTGGCCCTCTGCTGTGGTACAATATGGTCAGGAGGCAGGATGGCATATGATGGTGAATCTGCTGGAAGAGAGTGGTGAGCATTTGGAGAAGCCACTGTGGAGAACGGGAGTGTTGTGCAGGGACATGGAAAAGCAGAAAGGGATAGCCAACGTGGCACCGGGGCCCAGCCAGGGTCACAGAACATAAAGCTGAGGTCATAACAAGCTTCGGTACAGTTTCCTCTGGAAATACTTAGCAGCCCCAGGTGGGAGCAGAAGAGGGGACTTTTGGAGGATGAAGGGGTAGGGAGCGGGGTGGTAGGGGCTGGTAGGTGAACAGGTGGGACAGGGAGGTGAGGGAAGCAGAGGGAGGGCAGCGTAGGAATGGAAGGTAATTGAACGTGATATGGCTGGTGGCTGAGGATGGGAGGCTGGCCAGAAGAGCTGCCGTGGCCCTTCGAAGCCCGAAGACCCCAGACAGTGTCAGGGACCCGATACCGTCAGCCGTGCGCTGTGTGTGCTCAGTGGTCCCAGGGGATGGTGCTGAGCTCTGGTGTCCTTGAGGAAAACCCTCCCCTGGCTTTTCTCACCCTGTTGTTGCTCCAGAGGCCATTGCATGATTTTAGAGTTGTTCTTTAACCCTCACACTGACCTCGTTCCATCCCAGTGCCTCCTTGGTAAACAGGCCTGGTGCCCTCAGCCTTGATGATTCATACTTCAGTTTCTATCTGAGCATGCCCGATGGCCACACAGGATGACTCTCCTGGTCATTGGCCTTTTGTCATGGACCTCTGAGCTTTTGCCTGTCTGGTCCCTTCTTCTCCATGCCCTTCGTGAGGGCCCAATGCAGAGTCTCAGACCACACATCTCTGGTACTCCTCGTGCTGCAACCTCCCTATCACCTGGCCACACTCCCTGCTGTCCCCAGCCACACGGCTGCACTCCCATGTCCACAAGAGCTCCTTTCATTGTGTCACATCTGCCTTCTGGACAGCACACAGGCTCCCTATTGCCCAAAACAAGCCCATGATATTCTAAATCTGGAGGAGATTTGAGAAATTATTTTAGTCTGATCTCATTTTACAGGTAGAAAAATTGAGGCTCAGAGAAGATCGATGATTTGTCCGGGGTAGAACTAAACAGGCAGTCAAGACTTCCACGTGAGGAGATCTTAATAGCCATCCAGACTCGGTTAAAAAATAGCGTACAGGAACTGACCATTTACTCTCCTAAAAGCTTTCTATGGATTATTTATATAATCTTCACAACTCCTTTGTAGAGATGAGGAACGGAGGCATAGTGAGATTAAATAAATTGCGAAAGGTCACCCAACTAATCTTGGCCCTTGATAGCTCTCCTGGTTTCTCTCTCCCTCTCCCTCTTACACACACACACACACACACACACACACATACACCCCAAATCCTCACTCAGGGTGTTCCCCCTGCTTGGACAGCCCTCGCTCCTTCTTTTCCATTGGAATTAGGAGAGTCAGTGACCCCTTCTCCTGGGTGAGTACATAGTCTGCCCTCTGTCCACAGATGATTGACCAGGGTTGGGCATCTGAACCCAGGAAAAGCGGTAAGTAGACTGGCTGAGCTATTCAGTTTCTCTCTTGTGGGCATTTGAACTCAGGAGGCATAGTAACTGAGTTACTTAGATGGTGACAGGAGCTACAGAGCTGAACCTGGAAGCCGCTCTGGGCCATGTGGCATCAGGCTGAGTCAGGAGAGGAGAGTGGAGTGGAACCGAGGCAGAGAGAGAGAGATTACTGAGGTGCGCCTGTGGATATGTGCATGTGCATACATGCCCTCCAGACTCACCCACTCAGTCAAATTGTCCTCAACACATACCCAGCCCAGTGTCTTCTCAGATCCCATGAGATCTAGCTGTATTTTCCACTACCAGTTTCTCTGAGATTCCCACGTCTTTCCAGGAAATCCTCTTTGCACTTCCATCAGTTTGAGGGTACTGGTCCTCGCAGCCTGCGAACCTTAGCTAGAATACCAGCTCAAGGAATTGCACCCATCCTTCAGAAGGAGCTCAGGGCCTGACTCCTCCTGGAAGCATTCCCCTTCCTGGGTGTGTTCCTCTCTCCTTCCCCAGACAGACCATAAACCCCACCACTTCCGTTTTCCTCCCGATGTTCAGTAAGTACATGCTGATTGATCGAACCTTTTAACTTTGGGACACCCATTTCTGATCTTGCTGTCTGAGGTTGGACTATCCTTATTGCTATCATTTTATGTTCTAGAAAATCCACGCATCCATCCATCATTTATTTATCCTGGGAATATGCACTGAGTGTCTATGTGCCAGGCACCAGGCTAGGCCTTGGGGATGGTTAAGATGAAGTTCATGGTCCAGGAGGGAAATTCAGAGTCTCCTCACCAAACTGATCACACCAACACAGCCTCTGGTTTTATGATCCCAGACACACACACACACACACACACACACACACACACACAAATACCAGACATGACTATCAGCCCTGTCACTGTGTCACACACACCCAGACAGGGACTCTGCCTTGTTTTCTCCTCCCTGTTCCTCCATTCCCATCCTCACACCAAGTGCCCACCCCGTTTCCTGCCTGGCCCCACACTCACACTCACACTGCTCTCTGCTCAGGAAGATGCCCCGGAGTTCTCTACCCTCCACTCTCCTTCCTTTCTGATCATTCTGTGGTCCGGGAACTGACACTATAGTCTAGAGTGTGTGTGTCTTTATGCTATTTTAAGACCCCAGCACTTTGCAAAAACCTGGTGGAGAGTACTGCCAAAGCCAAAGAGTGGGGGAGGGGGCTGAGCAACCTGAGCCTGGGGCTGACTGGGTGTCTGCGAGGCAGGTTAGCAGAGCCAGCTGCAGAGACTCAGCTCCAACCTACCGGTTAACTGCTGGTATCCTGGCCCCACTGGCCCAGCCCAACTCGGGCTCTACGTTCTTCTCATGCTGTGCCGGCCCTCATCCCTCCCCAGGAGTTGCTTAGGAGTTTGCACACCAGGCAGCATGTAAAATTGTTGTGTTTCTAGAAACACACACACACACACACACACACATACACACACGCAGAGAAGCCTTGAAATTCTTCTTGGAACAGGGCCAGGGATTTATTTATGAAATTCCCAGGGGGCGGGAGAGACAGAAGTCTGGACTTTGCAGACTGAGTGTTGTGCGGCCATCCCATCAACATCACCACCAGCTCTAGTGTGCACTTACTAAATGCCCACCGCATGCCTGGGCCAGCCTGCAGGGAGCTGTGGGGGATGGGAGGCAGGCTCAGGTGTGCCATACTCAAGACGGCGGGCATGCTCTCCCCCGTCCTCCCCACGAGAGGAAAAAACAAACATGATATCGACATGTTTTGGCCAAAGTACCCTGCTCTGCCGCCTCTCTCCCCCTTGCCCACTCCACTTTGGAGTCCATCCTGTCCTGTGGATGGACGTCAGGGTCCTCTAAAAAAATATACCTAAGCAGGGCAGGGTCTGCTGGATGCTAGAGAAAACTGCTTAGGATGGTTTCCAGGTCATCCCCAAGGATGTCTTGTGGGTGCTTCAGAGGGGAACGGGATAGAGGCAGATAGGCTGTTAGAGTTGGGGAGAGAACCTTAACTCTGCTTCCAGTGGAAAAGTGTGTAGAAGCTTCCTGCTATAAAACAGTCTTTCAGGTCTCTGCCCCTTATCTAGCCCACAACCTAAGAGGACACTTGGCAGAAGAGGCTTCTGGTGCCTCCCTTGACTCTACAGAGGTAAGAAGGAGTGCACCTAAATGTGTCTTTAGTTTCCCATATATACCCTGTCTTTCCAGGGAAAGGCATAGGATCAATATCTGTGCAATGACTGATCTTATACAAATGTCATGATTTTTTTTTTTTAAAGATTTTATTTACTTATTTGAGAGAGAGAGTGAGAGCGAGAAAGAGCACAAGAGGGGGGAGCGGGAGAGGGAGAAGCAGACTCCCTGCTGAGCCGGTAGCCCGATGCGGGACTCGATTCCGGGACTCCAGGATCATGACCTGAGCCGAAGGCAGTCGCTTAACCAACTGAGCCACCCAGGCGCCCCCAAATGTCATGATTTTACTCAAGAACTTTGAGGTAAGGTCCCAGGTGAAAATATAGAATAGTCCTTCAGAGATAAGATAGAATGAGAGAATTAAAGACCTCAATGTGAGACCCAAAACCATAAAAGTCCTAAAAGACAGCACAGGTAGGGGTGCCTGGGTGGCTCAGTCGGTTGAATGTCCAACTTTTGGTTTCAGCTCAGGTCATGATCTCAGGATCTTGAGATCAAGCCCCAAGTCAGGCTCCACAATCAGCAGGAAGTCTGCTGGAGACGCCCCTGCTCTGCTCTTGCGCTCTCCATATAAATCAATCAATCAATCTTAAAAAAAAAAAAAGAGCCCACAGGCAGTAACCTCTCTGCCATCAGCTGTGGCAACATTTTTCTAGATATGTCTCCTGAAGCGAGGGAAATAAAAGCAAAAATAAGCTATTGGGAGTTCATCAAAATAAAAACCTTCAGCACAGTGAAGGAAACAATCAACAAAACTGAAAGACAACCTATGGAATGGGAGATGTTTGCAAATGACATATCCGATAAGGGGTTAGTATCCATACTATATAAAGAACTTACATAACTCAACACCCCAAAATCAAATAATCCAATTTAAAAATGGGCTGAAGAGGGGCGCCTGGGTGGCTCAGTCGTTAAGTGTCTGCCTTCGGCTCAGGTCATGATCCCAGGGTCCTGGGATCGAGCCCCGCATCGGGTTCCCTGCTCTGCGGGAGGCCTGCTTCTCCCTCTCCCACTCCCCCTGCTTATGTTCTCTCTCTCGCTGTGTCTCTCTCTGTCAAATAAATAAATAAAATGTTTAAAAAAAATAAAAATAAAACATAATAATGGGCAAAAGACCTGAACACACATTTCTCTAAAAAAGACATACAAACGGCCAACAGACACATGAAAAGACATCACTCATCATCAGGGAAATGCAAATTAAAACCACAATGAGATATCACCTCACACCTCGCATGTCAGAATGGCTAACATCAAAAACACAAGGAACAACAAGTGTTGGTGAGGATGTGGAGAAAAGGAGCCCTCATGAACTGTTGGTGGGAATGCAAACTGGTGCAGCCTCTGTGGAAGACAGTATGGAGTTTCCTCAAAAAAATTAAAAATAGAACTACCCTATGATCCAGTAATTGCACTACTAGGTATTTACCCAAAGAATGCAAAAACACTAATTCAAAGGGATACATACACCCCTATGTCTATTGCAGCATTATTTATAATAGCCAAACTATGGAAGCAGCCCAAGTGTCCATGGACTGATGAATAGATAAAGAAGAGGTGATACACACACACACACACACACACACACACACACACACACAGTGGAATATTACTCAGCCATAAAAAAGAATGAAATCTTGCCATTTGCAACAACATGGGTGGAGCTAGAGGGTATAATGCTAAGCGAAATAAGTCAGAGAGACAAATACCATATGATTTCACTCATATGTGGAACTTAAGAAACAAAACAAATGAGCAAAGAAAAAGAGAGACAGGGAAAGAGAGAAATCAAGAAACAGTCTTAACCATAGAGAACAAACTGCTGGTTACTAGAGGGGAGGTGGGTGGGGGATGGGTGAAATAGGTGAAGGGGATTAAAAGTACACTTATGATGAACGCTGAATGATGTACAGAATAGTTGAATCACTATATTGTACACTTGAACTTAAGCAAATGTCTTGATTTTACTAATTTTACTAATATACTAATTTTTTACTAATATAACACTGTAGGGGTGCCTGGGTGGCTCAGCGTCTGCCTTTGGCTCAGATCATGATCCCAGGGTCCTGGGATTGAGCCCTGCATCAGGCTCCCTGCTCCGCGGGAAGCCTGCTTCTCCCTCTCCCACTCCCCCTGCTTGTGTTCCCTTTCTCGCTGTGTCTCTCTGTCAAATAAATAAATAAAATCTTAAAAAAAAAAAAAACTAATATAACACTGTATGTTAGCTACACTGGAATAAAAAAAAAACTTAAAAAAAAGATAGAATGACAGAAGACCACTGCACTTACCACAGGGATTGTAGGACTTTTAAAAATCAAAGGCCACATCCAGAAAAGAATTAAATCAGGGTACAGGTAATTAAACACATTAAGTAAAAAAATTGACCCTGGGGGCGCCTGGGTGGCTCAGTTGGTTAAGCAACTGCCTTCGGCTCGGGTCATGATCCTGGAGTCCCAGGATCGAGTCCCGCATCGGGCTCCCTGCTCGGCGAGGAACCTGCTTCTCCCTCTGACCCTCCCCCCTCTCATGTACTCTCTCTCATTCTCGCTCTCTCAAATGAATAAATAAATCTTTAAAAAAAAAAAAATTGACCCTGGAAGAACAATAGAGACAATTTTCCTTTTGGAATGCCAGAACCTTCCCTATCCTAACCTTGGAGCAACTCCAAGGCTCCAAGCTCTGAAGTTTAGGCTCCCCATTCTATTTAGAAAAAAATCCCCCCCAAAGTCCCAGGGGCCTCCCAGACCTCCGGAAGTTTCTCCCTCCCTTGGGAAGCCCCAGCCTGGTGACACAGAATGAGTTGGGGTGGGGAGATGTGCCTTCCAGCAGCCTCTCCCAGGTGAGGCGCGCAGGTGTGGGCAGGCTCACCTGCCTGGGAAGCCTGTTGTGAGTAGGCGGGCCCATTCCTGGCTGGGAGGAAGACAGCATCAGCCTGCCAGGGCCTGTGTGTACATGTGTGCGTGCCTACGTGTGTGCGTGCGTGCGTGCGTGCGTGTGTGTGTGTTGGGAAAGAGTTGGCACAGAAACACTCCCTACACACGCTCCTAAAGCTGTACTAAGCAACCATGACTTGCCTCTTCAGGCCGACAGGCAAGTGTACCTGTGGGCAGATGGGAAGTTCCAGATTTACTTCTAGGCACCTCGGTAGAAGAAAGACCACGGGCTTTGGGTTCAGACAGATCTGAGTTCAAATCCCAGCTCTATTACTTCCTTGCTGTGTGGTTTGGGACCTTTCACTTAGCCTCTCTGACCTTTGGGTTCCTCATCTGTAAAATGGGAATAATAATTTTTCTCTTGCAACGTTTTGGTGAGGCGAGAAGGAAGCCGTACTTTATCAATCGCCAAAGGCTGTAGGCAGAAGAGTTATGACTTCCTAGAGGTCCATAATACAAGCACTGAAGTCAGACTGCCGGTTTTTAACCTCCCTGTACGGGTCTTGTCATCAGTAAAACAGGGCTAGTAATGTCCTACCTCACAGGTTACGCGGGAGAATCCAAGAAGTCAACATACATATACAGCGCATTTAATGGTGTCTGGCCGGAGTAAGTGCTCAAAACATGTCAGGTACTGTCCTGCGTGGAGCCCATACTCACACCCCTGTGGTCTTTGTCCCGAGGACCCCGCCCCACTAGCCCTTGTCTCTGCTTGCCCTGCCTGTGGCTTCTGGCCACTTTTTCTTACAGTAAAATCTGTTTATTTTTTTCCCCCCAGGCTGGTCCTTCCCGGGCGGGCGTGCTGTTGTCATGGGAACCTACAGGGGCTGTCTGGGTTTGGGGGAGGAAGGGGTTGTGGATTAGAGCCAAAGAATCCCACCTCTGCTGTTGGAGCTCCTACTGCAGTAGGCTGGCCCCCGTCCTGGCCCCATAGAATAGATCCAGACAGTGGGGCCCAGAGGGAGGAGTTTATGGGGCTTACCCCCTGCCCCTCCTGCCGCTGGCCAGGTAGGTAAAATCCCATGATTCAACACTCTCCGCCCCCCTGTCTCCATCATCTTATCGGAAACACAGCCCAGTACTGAGCACCATTGTCTCCTCGTGAGGCTAAACAAATGCACAGCTTAGAACAGGGATTTATGGTTGATTTATTATCCCTCTTCACCTCTGAGAAAACTTTGCTACTTCAGAGTAGATATAATGAACCTCACTTAACAGATGGGGAAACTGAGGCCTCAGAAACATCTAAGCGACTTGCCTGAGTCATTTAGTCCGTAAAATATGGAAACAGTCCCTGGAATCCAAGTTCTTTGATCTTTGCCATTATCCTGAAATGCCTGGGTGCTGAGAAGGAAGGGAAGATGGAAGAGAGCTGGTCCCCATAACCCAGTGATTCCAGGAGGACAAAAAAACACTCTTCCCTCCTCCCCCACTAAAATTCCACTTTTAAAAATTAAGGCAATTTTTTTTTTTTTTACGAGCAAAACAGCACATCAAGAGCCTTAAAGAACTTCTAAACTTGAACCTCACATTTCACTCCTAGAAATTATCCCAAGCATATCCATCTATTTCTTGACCCTACAATTCCAGTTGTGAGAGTTCATCCTAAGGAAATACTGCAATCAGACACATGCATAAAGATGTGACTCGGGAATTCCAGTCATTGCAGTTTCAGCTGAAATAGTAAAATATTGGTATAAATGCATATTCAAAAATAGAGGATTGTTCATGTAAGGTACTTTTATACAAAGGGTTGTAGAAAAATATTTAGTGACACAAAAAGATGTTTCTGATAGTTAAAGTGGGGGAAAGCAGGTTATAAAATATGTACAGTATAATCGAATATTTATGCATAAAAAAGAGCTGGAAAGACACTTAGCAAAATGTTTATGAGAGTTATCTCTGGGTGGTGAAATGACAAATATTTTCCTCTTGATTATCTGTATCATCAACATTTTCAAAGATGACTACATATTACTTTTGCAATTAAAACAATCAATGTGAGCTAATTTAAAATAGCCTATCCAGGGGCCTCTACGTGGCGTAGTCGAGTGGGAGTCAGACTCTTGGTTTCGGCTCAGGTCCTGATCTCAAGGGTCATGGGATTGAGCCCTGCCTCAGGTACCCTGCTCAGCAGGGAGTCTACTTGAAGATTCTCTCCCTCTGCCCCTCCCCCCACTCACGCCCTCTCTCTCAAATAAATAAATGAATAAACAAATCTTAAAAAAATAGCCTGGGACACCTGAGTGGCTCAGTTGGTTAAGCATCTGCCTGCCTCTCGGGTCTTTATCCTGGGATCTTGGGATCGAGTCCCAAATCCGGCTCCCTGCTCAGCGGGGAGCCTGCTTCTCCCTCTGCTTGCCGCTCCCCACTGCTCATGCTCTCTCTCTCTCTCTGACAAATAGATAAATTAAATCTTTTAAAAAAACAAACAAACAAAATAGCCTATCTAGGGGCGCCTGGGTGGCTCAGTCGGTTAAGTATCTGCCTTTGGCTCGGTCATGATCCTGGGGTCCTCCTGGGATCGAGCCCCATGTTGGGCTCCCCGCTCAATGGGGAGTCTGTTTCTCTCTCTCTCTGCCCCTCCTCCCTGCTCGTTCTCTCTCTCCCCCTCAAATAAATAAATAAAATCTTTCAAAATAAATAAATAAAATAAAATTACTATAAAGCCTGTGTAGAAATATTAAAATGTTAATGATATCATAACTGAAAAACACTGGACACAAAATGGAGTGTGCACCATGATTACAAGTATGCACTGTACAGATGCAATGGAAATATTGCTTCAATTTGGTAGGGTGAGATTATGTGTAATTTTTTCCTTTCTTTCAAAATTACCAAAATACGGTCATTTGCCTTCTTAATGAAAAAAAAACAACTCATGGGATGATATAGTCTTAAGCACTGGGCCCTATTTCTAGAACTACTCTAGAGAAACAGGTACAGAGAGTTCTGACATCTTCAGCCCTTACCTCACTCATCCACTGGACGTATTAATACTACTACTAATATTATTATTGTTCATTGAATACTTACCATATGAATATTTACCTCATTTCCACCTTTCACAATAACTCTGAACTCTGGAAGATAGGTAAATTACCCAGGACTTTGTTGGTTCCAAGTAGTAGAAATCCAGGCTAGCTATTTAAGAAAAAAACAATTTTTTTTTTTCTTTTTCAGTTTAAGGAGGCAGGAGTTTCTCCCAGGCTCAGTGCACCTAGTGTCAGTCAGTCACCGGAAACAGATGTTGAAGGCCTGAGATTCTTTCTCTGTCTCCACCTTCTCTTCCTCTCCGGGTCTTTGCTTCTGTGCACCTGTTTCCATCTTCTTTGATGCAACCAGCTTTCTCTGCTTCCCGTCTGCCAGAACACACGGCTCCTGATAGCGGCAGGGGGGTGGAGGGTGTGTGGGGGGGTGTCTATGCTCAGTCCAGCCGCCCAGGAGAGTCTCCAGTGTGACTCTCTCTTGGTCCCAACTCCTCTTTCCGGAGGTAGGGACTGATAGTCCAGCTGGGGTCAGGTGCCAACCTCGGCCCCATCATCTGTGGGGAAGGGGCTTCACCGTGTTATATGAACACGGCTGCCAGGAATCACCACTGTTCCTACACGAATAGGGAAGAGGGAGCAATTCCTTGAAAAAGTATTTCAAAGTGGATAGGTGGAGGTGGGTCAGGTAGTTGAAAAGAAAACCCAGTATATGCCAGACATCACAAGCATTATTATTTCTCTTTCTGCAGATGAGGACACCAAGGCTAAGAGAGGTTAGTGGGCAGGCTTACAGCCATACATACACAGCTGGAATACAGACCCAGGTCTGTCTCTCTCAGAAGTCTGCTCCATCACATCGCCACACACATTTACTGATAGTAAGTTTGTCAGACCTAAGAGCATCCCGGACAGAGGGGATGGCATGTGCAAAGGTCCGGAGGCAAAAGAGGAACTGTGGCTCTAAGGAGCTGAAGGGAAGAAATCCAGTGTGACTGGACAACAAAGAGAGAGGAGACCTGCGGGAATGTTGCAGGCTGGCTCAGATCAAGCAATACCGGCCTTTGAATAAGGAGTTTGGACTTCAACCTGAGGGCAGTGGCATGCAGCGGAGAACATTATGGAATACGTATTTGTATTTTAGGGGAACTTCTCCAGCTTCAGTGTGAAGGATGACCTGGAGAGGCTAGATGGGTGCAGGCCAGAAAGAGGAGTTCCCACTAACCTAGGTGAGAGATGCTGGTGGCTGGGACCAAGGTGGGGATGGAGAGAGGTAGGCAGAGCTGGAGAGGTAACTGGGAGGTGCAAGGGACAAGAGTCTGGGTTTGACCGATCGACTGATGGGGGCGGTGGTAGGTAGAAGGAGGCCATGAAGAAATCTCGTGCATTTGCTTGGAGAGTAATACAGAGCAGGTTTGGGGTGACAGATAACGAGTTCCGTTTAGGACATGATGAATTTGAGAAGCCTGGGAAACATCCAAGAAGCGGTCCAGAAGCAGCTGGGGCTTGAGGTCTAGAGCTCAGGAGGGACGTGTGGGCTGGAGACACAGATTTAAAAGTCATCAGTGAGCATTAAAACCAAGGAGTGATGAGCTCACTCAGAGGCGTGTGTAGATGGAGAGGACGGGGACAGAACGCTTGGAGCACCAGATTTATGGAAGAGGCCAAGAGAAGCCTGCAGAGACGCCTGCAGAGAAGTCTGAGGAGGAGCCCCCACCCCCACCCCAGGCCGGAGGGAAGCCAGCGGTGTGTGGCAGGAAAGCCAAGAGGTGGGAGTGGTTGGCAGTCAGATGTTGCCTAGAGGTTGAGTTAAATAAGGAAGGACTGATAAGGGGCCACTGGATTTCACAACAAGGAGGCCAGTGGTAACCACCAAGAGATCAGTTTCCATGGCAGAGTTGGAAGGCAGTGGGCTGAGAGTGGGAGGTGAGGAAGCAGAGACTTTTCCAATAAATGTGACCGGCAAGGGGAGGGGTGGTTGAGAGAGATTGGCATGCTTGGAAGGTGGGGGTGAGAGTTTTTTGTTTGCAGCGAGGTTACACCCTGGTGGGAAGGACCCACAGAGAAGGGCAAGTTGAAGATTCATTCCGAAGAGTGAAGGGTCATTAATTAAGAGAGAGGAATCTGAGGCCCCAAGCCAGCTGCCTATTTTTATAAATAAAGTTTTATTCAAACATCAAGAGACCGAGAGAGAAAGATTGAGAGGAACCTGAAAGAGGGACCCGAGGAGAAAGAGAGAATGATGCAGGTGAGTTTATAGGTTTCGTGTCAGCCATAGAGAGCATCCTGGGCTTTCATTTTCTATGAAAAGGCAAAAGCAATGGAAATCTGAGATTCACAACCATCTCATTTAGACAACTGTGATAAATCTGTTTTTGTGCAATACTACGGGATCAAATTCTCAAATTCACACCTGAAATACAATAAAAATGCAAATCTGGAAGAATTGCAGAAAGGCCAGTTTGAATGAGTGAATATTGGTTAAGAAAGAAAGAAAGAAAGGTAATTTTATTCATTTCAGGTACATACAGTAACACAAAATATTACCTAGCGGTTGGGAAAGAATCATTTGTAATTAGCATAGAAATTGTTTGGAATGTAAATTAGTTTTTCTGAAGTACTTGACTATGCTTAAAAACAGTACTTTAGTATTTTAAGAATTCCCCTTGTGGGGTGAAACCACTTTATATCTATTTTAAGACCTTGTTAAGTCTGCTTAAATGTAGTTAATTTTTTTTTTTTTCTGGAAAAGATACCGGCTACATCAGAAAACTGTTTCTGGCAAAGGTAAGATCGTACGACTGTGCACCACACACAGGCACTTTCCAAAGGCCATTTCCACCAGAGAGCAGATCTGATTGCCGGAGATTGTTACTAAGGGAACAGTGGAGCGTGAATATAAATTTCATTTCACAAAAGACCTAACTAAAGTATTGATCCAAAGGGATCAGCCAGTGAGTACAGGATGAGAAGGCTTTTTCTAATTGAAATAAACACACATACAGACAGAGCATATATATGTGTGTGCAATCTTAGGCTCTCACCCTGTCCCGCAAATCTCTCCTTTTTAGCTGCTGCCCAGATAAGGAGGCCAGGGAGATTAGAGAGCCAGGGGCTGGGGAGAGGGACTGCCTTTCTCTCTTCTCACTTGAGAGACGAACAAAGCGAGAAGCATTGACACCAAGCCAGCCTGGAGCTCCACAGAACTGAGGCCGTCAACGCCATCAGTGAGCATAGCCTCCTATCCTTGGTGTTGGTGTTATTATTTATTGAACAACCATTCTGGCCGGGCCCCCTGCCCCGCATGCTCACAACAGCCTTATGTATATTATCCCCATTTTAAGAGGGGGAAGCTGAGTATTCTGTGCCAATTTGTGTCCAGGATCACAGGCTCGTGAATGGCCACCAGGACCCAAAAACTCCACGGCTGTGGATTTTGTTTTCTTACCAGCCCCCACAATGGGCCTCAGGTCAGTCACGCGGTTGCCTGTTAGCATTTCTGGCCTGTGCAAGGCAGCAAGGCGCCTCTCGGGTTTTATTTTCTAACCTCATGCCCCAATCCCCTTTACAATCTCCATCCACCTGCTCCCCTCACCCCACAGGCACTCTGGTGAACTTGCTCATGTCTTTTTTTTAAGATTTATTTATTTATTTGAAAGAGAGAGAGAGCACGTGTGTGAGCGGTGGGGGCGGGGGAGGGGCGCAGAGAGGGAGAGAGAGAATCCTGAAGCAGACTCCCCTCTGAGTGCAGAGCCCTATGGGGCTCGATCCCACGACCCTGACATCATGACCTGAGCTGAAATCAAGAGTCAGACACTTAACCGACTGAGCCACCCAGGTGCTCCTTTGCTAATGTCTTTAAATGCATGCATATCCTTGGGAAGAAGGTAACATTGTTTTGAATATGCACGCATTCTATTATCAAGGGGAGGTAAGAACACTTGACATAAGGTCTACCCTCTGAGTGTATTTTTAAGTATACAATACAGTATTGTTAACAATAGGCTGTATACTGCACAGAGTTCTAGGACTTATTTATCTTATATAAATGAAACTTTGTACCTTTGACTACTAACACCCTATTTCCGCCTCCCCCCACCAGCCTGGATAACCACTGTTCTACCCTCTGCTTCTATGAGTTTGACTATTTTAGATTCCTTGTATAAGTGATATCTTGTAGTATCTGTCCTTCTGTGTCTGGCTTATTTCACTTAGCATAATGTCCTCTAGGTTCATCTACGTTGTTGCAAATGGCAGGATTTTCTCCTTTTTAAATATTAACATTAATTAATGGGTGAATAATATTCTATCATATATAGATATAGATGTATACCACGTTTTCTTTTTTAAGAGATTTTATGTATTTATTTTGAGAGAGAGAGAGGTGCTTGCCTGAGCAGGTGGGGAGGGGCAGAGGGAGAGGGAGAGAGAGAATCTTAAGCAGGCTCCATGCCCAGTGCGGAGCCCAGTGCAGGGCTCAGTCTCATGACTCAGATCATGACCTGAGTCAAAATCAAGAGTTGGATGCTTAACCGACTGAGCCACCCAGGCATTCCTGAGAGATTTTATTTTTAAGTAATGTCTACACCCAATGTGGGGCTCGAACTTACAACTCCAAGTTCAAGAGTCGTGTGCTCCACCAACTGAGCCAGCCAGGCGCCCCGATATACCACATTTTCTTTATCCATTTGTCTGTCAATGAACCTTTCAGTTGCTTCCATGTCTTGGCTATCATGAATAATGATGAACATGGGCATGCAGATATCTCTTTAGGATCCTGATTTCAATTTCTTTGGATATATACCCAGAAGTGGGATTGTGGATCATATGGTAGTTCTCTTATGCGTTCTAAATTTATATAAAAGGCATTGTGCTATAATTCTCATTCTCTTTTTGCCAATCAATTCTGTATTTTTAAGATCTATACATGTTGCTGTATGTACCTCTGGTTCATTGGATGACATAATATTCTGAAATATTCATTTATAACATTTTACCTAGCTCTTTCCCGACTGATGGACACCAAGGTTACCTCCCTCCCTGCTACCGCAAGCAGCACTGTGTTGAACTCCCTCATGCATGTCCCCTTGTGGACTTGTCTGAGAACTCTGCTGAGATATGGATACAGAAAAGGTATCACACACGAGGTCAAATGGGATAGGCACACCCACTTTCTCTAAGTAATACTAAAAAGACTACACCAATTTACATTTGTACAAGAATTGCACAAGGGGCGCCTGGGTGGCTCAGTTGGTTGAGTGTCTGCCTTCAGCTCAGGTCATGATCCCGGGGTCCTGGGATCGAGTCCCACATCGGGCTCCCTGCTCAGCAGAGAGCCTGCTTCTCCCTCAGCCCCTCCCCCTGCTCGTGCTCTCTCTCTCTCTTGCTCACACACTCTCTCTCTCTCTTTCGGATAAATAAATAAAATCTTAAAAAAAAAAAAAAAAGAATTGCACAGGAGTTTCTATTTCCCCACATCCCTGCCAATACTTGGTATTACCCCCTTTTCAAATTCTGCCAATTTGATGGATGTTAGTTGTTATGTGCATTTCTTGGATCACTAGTGAATTAAAGCATTCCTTTCTAGATTGTTAGTCTTTTGGGCTTCCTTTTCAGTGAATTGACTCTTCATATCTTTGCCCATTTTTTATTGGGCCTTGTTGATTTGCAGGAGTTTCTCATATGTTGTAGATATTAATGCCTTAAAGTTTTAGGGATTACAAATATCTTCTTTCGTCTACCATCTATTTTTAATTTTATGAATTTATTTATGTTAAATTTATTTATGGTGTATAGTTGAAGAGTGAACTAATGTCATCATATCTATATGATGTATTTGTTTTGCAGTTTGTGTTTTGGGGTCTTATTTAAGTATTGCCCCCTCCCCGCCAGCTCACAAGGATGTCCTTTTACATTTTCTTTTATTGGTCTTACAATCTTGCCTTTCGCAGTTTGGTCCTTAGTCCATTTGGAGGCCATCTTTATATGGAATGCAGAAGTAGAGACCCAGCTACACTTTTTCTCAAAACCATGATCTAGCATTCCCAACAGTATCTAAACAACCTAGCCTTTCTTCCCTAATATTTAAAGATTTTTTAAATTTATTTACTTATTTATTTATTTGAGAGAGAGAGAGAGCGGGAGCAGGGGGAGAAACAGAGGGTGAGGGAGAGGGACAAGCAGACTCTGAGTTGAGCATGGAGCCCCACGAGGGGCTCGACTCCACAACCTGTAGATCATGACCCCAGCTGAAACCAAGAGTCAAACACTTAACTGACTGAGCTCGCCAGACACCCCCAAGGTGTGTTATTAAGTATATATTATTAAGTGAAACAATATTTATAAGTATATATTATTAAGTGAAAAAAGTAAGGTGTTGGGGCACCTGGGTGGCTCAGTTGGTTAAGCGTCTGTCTTCAGCTCAGGTCATGATCCCAGGGTCCCGGGATCAAGCCCCGAGTTGGGCTCCCTGCTCAGCGAGCCTGCTTCTCCCTCTGCCTCTGCCTGCAGCTCCCCCTGCTTGTGCTCTCTTTCGCTCTCTGTCAAATAAATAAATACAATCTTAAAAAAAAAAAAAAAGAAAAAAGTAAGATGTAGAATAGTGTATATAATATGCTACTTTTGGGGCACCTGGGTGGCTCAGTTGGTTAAGCGTCTGCCTTCATTTCAGGTCATGATCCCAGGGTCCTGGGATTGAGCCTCGTGTTGGGGTCTCTGCTTAGTGGAGAACCAGCTTCTCCCTCTCCCTCTGCCGCTCCCCCTGCTTGTGCTCTGTGTCAAGTAAAATAAATAAAATCTTTTTAAAAAAATGCTACTTTTTTATAAAAGGTAGGGTGGGGCAGGATCCATATTAAATTCACATATGTATTTATATAAGTATATAAATACATATAAAAATATATATTATATATACACACATATATTTATATATATAAGTATTATATATATAAACTCTGAAGGGACAGAAGCATAAGAAACTAAGACTGCTGGTTTCTTTGGAGGTCAGGGAACTTGAGCAGATAGGAGACAACGATTTTGGCGCTTTGGGTTTTGAATCATGTGAATGTATAAACTATTCAAAAGTCATCTAAAATAAGGGGAAAATTGATGTGGCTCTTTAGGAATTTCTATTCTTCCATATAAAATTAAGAATAAGGGTGCCTGGGTGGCTCAGTTGGGTAAGCATCTGCCTTTGACTCAGGTCATGATCTGAGGGCCCTGGGATCGAGCCCCACATCGCATCAGGCTCCCTGCTCAGCAGAGATCCTGCTTCTCCCTCTCACTCTCCCTCTGTGCTCTCTCTCTCTCTCCCCCTTGCCCTCTCTCAAATAAATAAATCTTAAAAATAAATAAATTAAATAAGAATAAATTTGTTGAATTACTAAAAAGAAAAACCCAGCTGGAATCTTGACTAGGATAAAAACCTTTGCTCTTCACTACTCTGCTCCTTCCTCAAGCATCAGAAGTGCAACGAAAGATATGAGGGACGGAAGCCAGGAGACGCCAGTCAGGTGGGTACCAGGACTGGAAACAGTTAAGAACTCAGGAGAAAGTCACCGAGTGCTAAATGGCTGTTGTTTTTCTTTTAAACACTGGCCATTCAGAGAACCATCTATTCCACTCCTTTATGTTTGCCTGTTTTTAATTTTTTTTTAAGATTTTATTTATTTATTTGACAGAGAGAGACACAGCAAGAGAGGGAACACAAGCAGGGGGAGTGGGAGAGGGAGAAACAGGCTTCCCGCGGAGCAAGGAGCCGGATGCGGGCTCGATCCCAGGACCCCGGGATCATGACCCAAGCCAAAGGCAGACGCTCAATCGACTGAGCCACCCAGGCGCCCGTATGTTTGCCTGTTTTAGTAAGGAATTACATCTCTGGGGAAGAAGGAAAAAGAAAAATTGAATAGAGATCTTTAGAACACCTCTGTCCGTGAGCAACGGCTGGCTACTGGAAGGCTCCGTGGTGGCTAAGACCTCATCACCCACCTGGTGGCAGGTTATCTTAACTGCAATGGGGTGGGGGGGGGTGCTTGAGAAAAACTGCCTTCATCTAGCTGAGTGTACAAATCCAAACCCAGGAAGGGCAGCCCAGTGTGCTTTGCAAACTTGTTTGCTGTGCTTGTTTTTCTAAAGATCAGTCCAGCTTCTTGTCCTGAAAGAGCATAGATTCCAAACTGGTAGAGTCAAAATTAATGAGATTTTCCAGTAATGAACCTAAGACTAAAATTATGGAAAATCCACTAATTATAGACTATGCAGCCACCGACTTGGAGCCAGGCCTCTACAGGGAGGAGGGAGAGGGAAGGTCACGGATGCAACCTGTTACCTGACCGTCCTTCCTTCCTGCTGCCACTGCCCTTCTCCCTGGGCTTGGGGGCCTCACAGCACCCAGTGCTTCCTGCCTCTGAGCTCTGACCCCGTGCCGCCCCCCACCCCCCCGCAACCGGGTCAAGCGAGGCCCTGCTTCTAAGGGCTCTGTAAGGTCAAATTCCTGGAAACTACAAAATAGGGCCCACAGTGGAGGTGGGGGGCATGTTTTCCCCTCAGTTCTGGGAAGCAGTGGGGGAGGGATGCTGGGAGAAGGAAGAAGGTAGAAAAGGCAGACAAAATGCCCATTATACCCAAGCCCGTCAATTTCCTTTCTTCATCTCTTTATCAGTGTTTGTGACTGAGCTTCTTATCAACAGGAAACGCCTGCCTAAGGGGACGAGGCAGGTCCAGGGGGACTGGACGCCAGGGACTGGGAATTCTGGGTAGCACATTGCTGCTGTCCAGCCTGACCGAGTGGCCTCATGATTCCCAGGACCCAGTAAGGCTCGTTGCCTTTGTATCTGGTGAATCCTTAGGTCTGTGTAGTAAGACAGCACACGAGACAGGCCCTGAGGGCAAACGGTCTGCAGGAGGGTAGGGCTCCACGCCGAGCCCTCTGTGACCAAGGACAAGTCACCAAACAGCTCAAGCTATGAAATGAGAATTGCTCTTGGCCCTAACACCCACCAAATCCCCTCCTTTCTAGCTGAGGGGAGGCCAAATGACCTGCCAAGGTCACAGACAACTTAGTGACAATCACCCCCGTTGGCCCTTCTAGCGTGTTTGCCTCGAGCCCTCAGAGGACAGTCCCTGTGCTGGGCATCCAGGGCTGGGACAATTAGGAACTTGGCCCAGACTTCTAGACGAAGGGGAGGAGCGGAGCTCTAGCACTGATTGACCTCCTACTATGTGCCAGGTGCTTTAAAAACACCGATTGTCAGACCAAGATACTGGTCTCCCAGATGGAGCTCCCAGGAGAGGGACAGACTGAGGGTCAGATTTCACAGGAGGCGAAGATCAAATCTTAGTGCTGAAAATAAATGCCCAAGAGGGAGAGCTGGGCCAAGCAAGGCTTTATGGGTGGCTCAGAGGAACAGGTTTATCTAGACGTCTTTCTTCAAACTGGCAGAAGCCTGAATCAAGAGTATGAGAACTGGCTGTTCTCCTGGTTAGGAGACACAGGAAAGGTTCTGTAGAACAGAGCACGGGCTACCTCGCTTCCCATTCCTCTGCCCTCTGCCCATCAGCTGCTCTTCTGCAGCCTCGTTCTGCTTTTGGTGGTGGCCGGAGGAATAAAGGAAATTCTAGCGTGCCTCTTGCCCTGTCCCCGTGTCTCCCTGGACAACCCCACTCTTCCCCCTCACCTCACCACTTGCTCCTGCAGTTGGGATCTAGGTCAGTAAGAGTGGGTGGGTGAGAAAGAACAGAGAAGAGACTCATCTAGACGTGACACCCGCAGGGCAGCAGTGACAACACTTTAACCTGAAATCTGCCTGAAAATAGACTGTGTGTCTGTGACATTATGCAAATTATATGCAAAGTCAAGAAGCCCTCTGTCTCTATTTCTAGCAAACTGAATGTGGCCCTGGTGGAAGCAGCTCCTTCCAAGAGTCGCCCACCTAGAGTGACAGCGGCACAGATAGCATCAGTCCCCGCCCCGGGAGACTGGACTCAGGCCGCGCACCCCTCCGCTCCGCCCCCAGGCCTGGGTCTCTTACACACGAGGAGGCCATGTCTTGGTCTGTTAGTTTTGATGCAAGCGAGGATTGGGGGGAAGCAGAGCACCCTCCTTGAAAGCTGATGTGGTGTGGGACTGAGGGAGACTGGCGACTCGGATGGAGGAAGGGAGAACTATCCTCCGGGGCCTGGGTACCTTGAGGCCTTGGCAGGGGAAGGGGTGGTCCTCAGCTTCGAAGCTCATGCTCCGAAGACCACTTTCACCCCCACTTGGGCATGTTACAGACACTCATCACCCCTTAGGGAGGGTTCTTATTACACAGATGATCCTCTCCCTCTTTGTACAGGTAAGGAAATTAGAGGTTGGGGCCCCCCAGGAAAATAGGGCAAAACTGCAAAGAAGTCAATGGGTTTTCTTCTTCCACAGGCAGGTTCCCTAGACTCCACGTGGGAGACAGTGGCTAGGACATGGTGATCTCCCAAGGACTCTTCTAACCCTGGAGGGCAACCAGTCGATTCTCCTTTCTCTGACCCCAGCCATGTCCAACCATAGTGTGGACATCAGGGTGGGGATGTAGGGACCAGGGAGGAGAAAGGCTGCCTTTGTGGGAGGCCAGGAATGCTCTCATTTCCCCAAAGCTGGTCTAAGAGTTCCTCTGGGAAGGAGGGTAATGCCTGGGGGAGGGAGGGGGCGGTCCATGGACACAGGCACCAGGCATGAGGCCGACTTGGGGTCTGCAGGGAGTCGGGTCGGTCCTGTGTGGTAGAAAGAATTAGGGTACCCTTTCTACGGTTCCCTAAGAGGGCTTCTAACACAAAGGCACAAATTTTCGAGGCTGGGAAGTCAGATGGAGGAGACCCTCTTTGTTTCTTTCAGTACCTTTCTCCCCCATGACACTTCCTTGCCCCCAGTTTCCCGGGGTTGGGGGTTGGGGAGGTGCTTTCTAAGCCCAGCATGCCAAGATGGGTCCCAGAGGATGATGAGCTCCTTCCCATTCTAGGGATGAGCGCGGAGTCCAGGCAAGGTGGGGACCCCATCTGGGGAGGGAATCGAGAACAGAGAAATTGAGGCCGATGAGTGCACGCTGCCTCCGCGTAAAGACGCAGAAAGCTCCTTCCTAGGTGTGGTTTTCGGGGGACAGTCCCTGCAAACCCAGGCCCAGCGGAGCGCACGCACGCTGGCGCCGGGCGCGCGGGAGTCGGTCCCGCCCCGGGAAGGGCCCGCGGGTCCCGGCGCAGGGGCGGGGCGGGAGGCGGCCGCTGGGCAGCCGTTGGCCAGCAGAGGGCGGTGTGGCGGGCGCCACGAGCCGGCTGCTCCCAGCCCAGGGACAGAACTGAGATTTGGGCCGCCGCCGCTGGGTGGGCGTCGGGCGCAGGGGTCTGCGCCAACTGTGACTTGTCCCCGCAGGGCAAAGACCGGGCATGATACCCTGGGGCCCCCTCCTTCCCTGCCCCGTCAAGTTTCCTCTGCGGCAAACCACTGCAGAGGCACCAGCCTGGCAAGACTCAGCAGGAGCTCGAGATTCAAGCATGGTTTATTGAGGACCTACTATGTGCTAGGCACAAGCTAGGTGCTCCCACAGTGTCTCCAAGTAAGAGACTGTAATTTGGGCCCCGGCACACCTTCCTTCCTGCACTCAGAAGCACCAGGCACACTGTTCTCCCCAGGGCCTCCTTCCCTCCCTAGCCACTGGCTACTTTCTCCCAGCACCACGGCCCCTGTCACTCCGCCTCCTGCCTCAGACCTTCTCCCCCTCAGGGATTTTCCAGCCCCCCAGGGAGCTGTGGCCTTCCGTTTCTGGCTGTGGAGTCCCAGGAGGAGACACTTTGCACACCCCATCCAGCAGAGATCAAATCTGGCATGGGGAGCGGGGGGACTGGCTCCTGGGCTGGGTGGGTTCCAGTGACCAGAAGACATGAAAGTGTCCCGAGCTCATCGGAGGACCCAACAGGTCCCTCTCACTTTCTGTTTTCACCCAGTTTCACTTCCTGGTTGTGCTGCGGACCTTGCACAACATGGGGAGACAGGCCTGGGAAAGTGCCACGGTGGCTGGCGGAAGCAGCACGCAAGCCTCCTGGGGAGGTTGTGCTGGGTCATCCACAGCAGGAGGGGAGGAGGCTGTGTTTTTGTCACCTCCTGTGGAGAACTGAGGGTCCTTCTCCACCCAGCCCCGAGGGCTGAGATGCCAGGTCGTCCAAGCTTGGGACTGTCCTTGTCCCTAGCCTGAGCCCCCCCATCTCCCATCCCTCAGGCTCTACCTCCCATCCACCGACCTCCAGCCCATCCACCCGCCCAGGGTTTGGGGTAACCTCTTCATTGCATGGACATACACCCTTGACATTGCCAAATGCTGAACTTTCCATGTGTTTCTCCACAGCCACCAGGTTCTTCCTAGACACACACTGTCTGGGGCCTGGCCAAGGCTGTGGGCCTGGGCCAGGGGCCAGTGGAGAGCAGGAACCTAAGCGCTGGAGGCTTGCTGGCTGGAGCCAAATGTCTTCTGAGCCTTGGAGGCCCTGCAGGAAGCCGGTCCTCAGCCCTTCTCAGTCCTGGACAGAGAAGGCTAAGCCACAGAGTGGGGTGAGTGGCTGGTTTGCCTGCCACAAGGCCCAGGGCTGTCTGAACCCAAAGATGGCTACTGGTTTAAGGCAGGAATTGGAGCTTGTAGAATTTGTCTAGGAGGTCTTTCAGGCACTCCTGGCCTCAGATTAAGTTATTTTCAAGGCCCTACCTTGAGGCAAATTGCCAGGGGCTGGGGCAAGAGGAACAGAAGGGACTGATGAACTGACCTCTGACACAGGCTGAAATTTCAAAGAAAATCAGAGCGGAAAAAACCTCAAAGGACATCAGGACTGAATCTTTCAATATGTAGATGAGGAAACAAAGGTCCTGGACAGTGAAGGCCTCATTCTTGTCCCATGGAGCAACTGCCCAGGGCCAGAACCTGGGTCTCCTGACTCCCAGCTGAGCCCTTCCCGAGCTGTGCTTGGCTTTAGCATCTCCCAGTAGTTCTGAAGGTTCTGGGCCTCCCCCATCTGACCTATTACCTCTCCACCGTCCTCTGACCTGGACACACCTGCAGCAGGATTCCCTGGGTTTAATGTCCTAAGATGTGAGCTAGGCTGGTGGTGGGGAAGGGGCCCAGGATCAGGCCCCAGCTCTCCCAGGCAGCTGGTGCTCAGCTGGTGGGGTCTTGTCCAGGAGACAGAGGCCCCAGGCAAACCCACAGAGAGGAAATGATGGACCCTGGGTGTGAGGCTGATGCCAGAGGCGAGATGTATACTGAAGGCTAGACAGAGCCCTGTGTCACCCTGGCAGCTCTAGTGGGGCAGTGGGGTTGACCGAGGGCAGGGGGAAAAGTGCAGGCCCGGGCTCTGGGCCCGCGACTGGGATTCCCTAGCCTGGCCACCCTGGCTCTGGGGCCTCTTTCGCATCCTGTCCTGGGGGTGGTAGGGGCTGCGCCCAGGGCATGAGGGTGGAGAGGGAGCCAGGCGTCAGGGAGCCTGCTGCTTTGAGCAGGCCAGACGGCGGGGGGATCGGGTTTCAGCCCAGCTGTATTTTTGGCTGGATGAGCCGGCAGGCAGGCACAGCCGGCCCGTAGAGGGGCACCCTCCTCCCCAGCACACAGACTCACACTACGTCTCTCTACCCAGATAGGCCACCGTCTGCCCCCCACCCCACATGCACTGCAGGCAGAGGGGAGTCAGGCTTCAGGCCTGTGGCTAGTGAATCACTTTGGGCTTCTCAAGACCGTTGCTGAGCTTCTGCAGTGTCTTCTTGATCCGCAGCGCAGTGAGGCGGGCAGAGGGGTTCGGGTACCAGCACTCCCGCATCATCTGAGCCAGGCCTGAGAGGACCTGCGGGGGCGGGGAGAGGCAGAGGGGAGGAAGCAGAGACATGGGTCAGGAAAGCTGGAAAGGGGGCGGCAAGGAGGACACCGTGGAATGGGGAGAAGAAGAGGGAGGTGAGAGTGTTGAGGAGGGGAAGAGGAAAGCCAGTGTGGTATGAGGGGGAAGGGAGGCAAGGAGGAGAGGAGAGACACACAGATAGAGAGGAAGACAGTGGAGTGAGAAGGGGGTGGAAGGCAGCAGGCAGGACAGAAAGACAGTTGTAACTCAGCTCTTCGGGTACACTCAGGCCCCTTTTGGTGAGGAGTGTCTGTGGAATATCTTATACCCGGGGAAGGAGAGATGTGCGAGCCTCGCGGGGCCCCTCTGCAGCCGGACCCCAGTGCGGAGGGCAGTGTCTCCCAGCACCTCCGTCAGCCCTGGCGGGGCCCAGTGACCACTGCATTAGTGTCCAGGTGGAACCCAGCCCAGGACGCTCAGCAGCCCCAGCATTCAAGCTGCCCCCTGACAGGGAATGTATGTGTGTGTCCGCAGAGCAGCGCATATATGTGGCTCTTTATGGACAGGCATGTTGTGCAGAAACATACATCTGTCTGTGTACGTATGTGTATATCATGTACAGTCGCTCTTTCCGGAAACATCGGTGGAGCACTTCTTGTGGGCCAGCATAGCGATAGAGAACAGGGATATGAGGCGGCGAGGGAGACATGCTCTTTGTCCGCAGGACCAGCAGTCTGGCATGTATGTGCACGCCGCATACGTACCTGGGAGGATATGTTTACGTAGAAGCACGTGCATGCCTGTATGTGTTTACATACACGTGTGTGTGTCTTACGTATGAATGTGGAGTGTTTTGAGAAAAAACAAAAACAAACAGCAACAGCAAAAGTTCATAGCAAGAAATGCATCAGACAGACTCCGACTTTTCAGGCCAGATGGAAGGTTCTGAAAACCCCAGCATAACCCAAATCTCGGGGGTCCACAGGCCAGGGATGTGGGAGGGAGTACCCAGGGAGGGACCCTGGAATCTAGCCTCCGGAATCTCTGCAGGTGAGGCAGAGACCTCGGGCACGTGCTCCTCGGGCCAGAACTCCCAGCTGTGAGCCACCACCCAGTGCCACCCCAGCCCCTGCGGAGGCCTCACCGGGTCTGCAGCCAGCCGGTTGGGGATGGTGGGGGTCTGCTGATCAACACACACCACCTTCTTCATGTCCTCGAAGCTGGGATCATTGGGCACCACATCATAGAAGGGTGGCCTGTAGTCCTCCACGATGCCTGAGGATGGAGGGGGGGATGGGACGGTCACTCGGCACCCCAAGAAGGCTCCATACCATCCCGAGGAGAGCCTTGCCCACCTTCTGTCCCAGGGCCCAGAAAACCAGCTGTCTGACCCATACTACCCCTGAGAGGGCCACTATAACGTCCTCAATATGTTGACAAATAAGAATTACAGCTGTCGATCTTGGCACTCCCCATGTGCCAGGCAATGTGCTATAAACACTTTCGTGCTCTACCTTCTTCATCTTTGCGACAACCCAAGGGGTATTATTGTTACCTCTAGTTTACAGATGAGAAACTGATGCTCAGAGAAGTTGAGCCCAAGGCTACACCGCTAGTAAGGGCAGAGTCCAGGCTTAAACTCATCTCATCGGATTCCTGGGCCCGACCTTGTTCCAGTCCCTCCGTGGCCGCCTCCCACCCGGGGCCCGGGCACTGCTGCGAAGCCCCAACTCTCCCAGCTGCCCGATAGAAACGTTTACTGGCCACGTACGCTGTGCCAGGCGCTGTCCCAACAGCATTGCATCAAATCCCCACAACAACCCCATGAGATAAGTCATACTATTAGCTCCACTTTATGAACAATGGAACTAAGGCCAGAGGGGTGAAGAAACTTGGCTAAAATCACACAGGTAAGTGAGTGAGCTAAGATTTAAGCCCAGCCGGTCTAACCGAAGCCCACGCGCTTGACCTCCGAGCTCCGCTCGCGGGAGGAGAGCTGGCCTACTGCCGGGGGACGATGTGGCACAAGGAGAAAGGGATTTTTACGCAGGTCCACGTAACAGCCACCCACCGTCAGCGACAGGCCCCGCTGTCCCCCCTCGGCCGCCTGCGCCGCTTCTCCTCGTCGTCCCTTAGCGGCAGCCTTCTGAAGATGCTGCGTGCAGAGTGGCGGACAGCTCAGGCAGAAGAGGCCAGACCCAGAGAAGGCGCCCCAGACCAGCCCCCGGCCCTGCTTCCCAGCCTGAGGCGGGGGGCCGCGGCCACACGGCCACAGCCTCAGCAGGCCCTACACCAGCTGTTCTCCCCGTGGCGGGCTTCCAGGCCGGCCCCTGTGCCGCTCAAGCCCTAATCAGTGCTGCATAGAGGCCTGAGCGTGTCTAATGGGCCTTTAATCAGTGCCGGGGCTGACACCAGATTACAGTGTTTATAATGCGCCACGAATCTGTGTGGGGCTGACAGAGCTTCCCTCCGCCCCAGGAGCCTGCAGTCCGCCTCCCCCTTCAGCCCTGGCCGGTCCAGCCTTCTCTTCCTGCCGGCAGCCTCCTCCAAGGGGCCTCGGCTCCCTCTAGGTGCCCTCTGCCCCAACCCCGACCCAGGGCTCTTTTGAGCCTCCTCGGGGCGTTCACACCTGAAGGGGCAGGAATCTGAGCCCCTCGAGAGGCTCCCAGAGAGACGGGTTACACCCTGGCCTCCACCTGTCGATGCGGAGGGTAAATGAAGCCTGGCATGGGGCTGGCTCCTAGCAGGCGCTCAGGAAATGAGAATGTCCCTGTCCTCAAGGAACAGAGCTCCAGTCATAACCTGAGGTTGTCCCCAACCTGTCAGGACTGCCAGCAATCCCTCCCCATAGACAGCCTCCACAGAGACTGACAAGCCTCCCCGTCTGGTCACGACCACCACCCAATATCCATCCACTCCAGGGCTGGGAGGGCACCGGCCACAGGGCTGCCCCTGTACTAGCCAGTGGGAATGAGGGCCCTCCACCTGCTCCCAGCCCCTCCAGAGGCACCCCCAGTCATAATGAGGCAGCGATAAGCAGGCAGTGCGGATGCTGTTATATCCTGCATGTTTGTAGCAAAGAAACCACGGCCCCGGAGTCAGATTGCCTGGTTTCAGACCCCGGTGCTGCCTCTAGCCAGCTCTGATTCTGTACCTCAGTACCCTCACCTGTGAAATGGGGATGATACTGTGTCAGGCATTCGTTATTACCATCAATTGCCACGAATATTCACTGAGCCCCAGAATAGCTCCAGATACTGTCCTAGGATTATCTCAGCAACTAGAACTATCTTCATTCTCATTTTCAAATGAAACTGAGACCCAGAGGGTTTAAAAAGTAACCTGCCCGTGGTCAGTGGCAAATCAGGAAGGGAACCTAGGCAGTCTGATTCCCAGCCCATGCTCTTAACCACGAAGTGATACCACCTCCTGCCAACACGGGATGATGAACTAAGATAATACACGGCTATAGCATGTTTAAGCTCATGTGTAAGCTCAGAAGTTAGCTGCTACTGACATTTCTGGTATTACTACTTATCCAAGATTTCACAGCCAGACAGCGCCACAGGGTCACAGCTTAAACGGTCGCTCAGTTGAACCCTCAGGCCATGGGCACCATCCGCGCAGGAAGCCCCTGTCTCCTGCCTGTCCCGCCTGTCTAGCCATCTGCCCCAGGCCTCTTTCCCCACCCTGTGCAGGGCTGGCCCTCACCGTTGACAATGGTCCGACGGGCAATCTCCCACAGCACCAGGCCAAAGGCCCAGATGTCTGTCCACTTGTAGGACTCGAAGCAGTCGGTGCGGATCTGCTCTTCCAGCACCTCGGGGGCCATGTACCGCTTGGTGCCCACTCGCGGGTTGTTGCCGATGTCCAGGTAATCACTACTCTGGGAGTGCATCACAGCCAGGCCTGTGGGTACCAGGCCTGTCACTCCTGCCGCTCACCCGAGCCCACAGGCAGGGTGGCCCCAGAGGCTGGGGTGCAGGAGGCGAGGTGGGCGTGGAGAGAGATGGTGGGACATGGAGCCCCAGGCAGGCGGAGACCTGCCTGGAGGCGGGCTGGGAGACCGCAGCCACCCGGAGCCCACCTGTCCTGGTTAGGCTTGTGTAGCCCTCCCGCGAGGTGCCCAAGCGCCCGGAGAGACGTGAGTCGGCAAGGCAGGCGTTATTGTGCCCATTTCACAGAGCAGAACCCCCAAGGCCTGGTGAGGAGAGCAATGCAGTCAAGTGAAGCCAGGGTGAGAACCCAGGTTCCTGGTGCCCTGCGCCTTTCTCCCAACTCCTGGAGCCAGGGCGGTAGGCTGGAAGGAGCTGCAAGGAAACCTGTGGGGCTCTCGCAGAGGTGAAATGAGATAACACACGCACCAGGAGGTTTTAAAGCACCAACTGGTAGCGTCCTTGTCGCCACACACACTCCCGCACGAGCAGGCAAAGGCAGAACCTAGTGGGGAGGGAGGGGGCTCGAACCCCGCGCCCTGCAAAGGGCCCGCCCCTGCGCAGCAGCTCACCCAGGTCTGCGAGGCAGCACTGCAGGTTGCTCTTGACCAGCACGTTGCGGCTTTTGAGGTCTCGGTGGGCGATGGCCGGCTTGCCCTGCGTGCCGAAGATCTCCACGTGCAGGTGAGCCAGGCCGCAGGCGGCCGACACAGCCAGCCTGAGGGCCAGCTGGGGCTCCAGCGTCTGCCTCTGCAGGAAGTCGTAGAGCGAGCCGTGCTCGTGATAGTGCGTGATGAGCCAGAGCTGCGTGCTCGAGTTGCGGGAAGTCATGTCCGAGGCAATAAAGCCTGAGGGCAGAGGGTCAGGGGGCTCAGCCAAGGGGCGAGGGAGAAGGGAGGCTGGACTGATCGGGGTCAGGGTCAGGGCTGGGGCTGGGGACAGAGGCCAGACGGTCAGGGCAAAGCTGGGGCTGGGCTGGAGGCTGGTCTGGCTTGGGTCCGGGAGGAAGCTGGAGTCAGAGGTCAGGGCTGGGGGGCCGACGGGAGTCCTTCAGGACTAGGTCGGTGTCCCTGAGTGCAGGGCGCTGAGCCCCTGGCCTGGCGTAGCATATGCCCCACTCGCCTAGAATGTTGTCGTGTCTGAGCAGCACTGTATTGTAGATCTCAGTCTCCCGGAACCAGGACTGTTCATCCCTCGAAGAGAAGATCTTGACGGCCACGCTCTCACCATGCCACAGGCCACGCCACACCTCGCCATAGCGGCCCTTGCCTGATCCGATGGGGGGCGGGATGGGAGAGGTCACATTTGGGCCCGCACAGCCCCTGGGCTTGGGGATCCCCAGAAGAAACCCCCATCTTGGTGCTACACTGACCCCCAACTGCAGAACCACTGACGTTTATGTTTCGCTTAATCCAGCCCCGGCCCCAGCCCCATTTGCCTTGTTGCCCCCAGCACCTCCAGAAGGATCTAGCCCTGACCCATCTCCAAGCCACTCCCTACCCAGCAGAATTCCCATTCGGGGCCTGGCCCTGCCCACGACTGCGAGGCCAAGAGCTGCTCACTCCTGCAAGCTCACGGGAGCCCTTGGTCCCATCCCCCGGGCTCACCCATGGCTCACCTACACACTCCACAAGGGCCACTTGTCGCGCCACTGTCCTTTGCACCAGGAAGGGGAGTCCTGAGCCGCTGCCTGTGGTGCAGTCACTGTCCAGGAGATCCTGGGGGGTACGGACAGGCCACTGAGAGGCTGCCCCCACCTGGCCCAGCCCATTTCTTCCTCCTTAAGCTGGGCCCTGCTGCTGTGCCCCACATGCTGCTCACTCGCCCCCCCCACACACACACCCCCACTAAGATCTCGGAGTGTCTGCGATTGTGCCTTTCTTGGCTACCTGTCCCTCGGCACCCCCCCTGATTCTGTGGCTCCTGTCTCCCCCTCCCCCCCTTCCGCATCCCAGGTTCCCCCAGGCCCATACCCCCAGCATGCTGTCCCCCTGCTCGGATGCCTTCAGGATGAGGCTGGACTCGCCCAGCTCGCTGTGCAGGCCCCGCTGCTTCTCCTGCCTCCGCCGGACATGCCACAGGCCCAGGGCACCCAGGGCCACCAGGGCCAACAAGGCCAGCACGGGGCCCAGGATCAGAGGCAGCTGGCCATCTACCTTCGGCTGCTCCGGAGGAATCTGGGTGGCTGGTGGAGGGGACACACTGAGGCCCAGCTTCGACCAGGCCAGACCCGCCGCCCCACCTGGCCACTCTGCCAGTCCGATCCCAGGGTCCTGCCTCCCCCGCCCCACCCCCCAGCCAGAGCGCGAGGTGGGAGCAGGGCGGGGCGGAAGGTCCGAGAGGATGGGGAGGGCCGGCCGCGGCGGCCGCACGTACCCTCCAGCGCCAGGGACACGTTGTGGTTGCATAGGGGCCTGTAGCAGCAGTAGTGGTTGACGAACTCAGTGGGGCGCCCCCGGCACAGCTCCTCGTGCAGGCTCCCACAGCCCCGGTGCTGCTGGGGCTGTTGGCCCTCCTCCCGCACCAGCACGACCGTGCACCAGGCCCCCTGGCAGGTAGGCCCCCTGCAGTGTGGGCCCTCACAGGTGCAGGTCACCAGCGGGCCCCGAGAGGGCTTCGTGGGGTCGCCTGGGATACACACCGGAAGCTCAGCCACTCCGGGCCCGACCCCTAGGCAGGGCCTCCCAGCCGGGTCTGTCCAGTTACGCCTCCCTTCTGACCTCTCAAACACACCCCCTGAAGCCTTGGTCCTTTAGTCCCATCCTTAGATTATCCTTCCTTCCAGAACCTTACCGTCTGACACAATGAAAACCAGGCTACTGTCCCTTCCCTGATCCTAGGACCTTCGCTCCCGGTTCTAGGCCCAGCCCTGGCTCCCAGCCCCAACCCTGAGGGCTCTCCCAGGCCTCCCTGCCAACGTGCCCACTCTCTGCACCCCCCAGGTAGAGTCTCCCACCCTGGAGGCCAGTAGAGCACCATCCTGTGGGTTTGGATCAGAAGGACAGCAGAGGAGGGCTGGGGTAGCTGGGGGTTTAGTCTAACTGAGCCTGCCTCCCACCCTCCAGCCAAGCTCCTAAGTGCCCCCTCTCCCCAGCTCCTCAAATTCAGCCCCAGCAAGAGCTGAACCCAGCCAGCCCTTTCCCCATCCAGGCCCCCTGTCCCCTACCTGCTTCCCTAGTACTTACCCTGGGTCAGGCCCAAGGCCATCAGGAGCATCAGAAAGCCTCTCCTGGGGAGGTCCAAGGTCATGGTCTCTGCAGAGGACAGGGGGTACAGCAAGATCTGTGAAATGTGATCCCCTCGGTGTTTTCAGCCACTGATTGTGGGTCCCTCCCACCCAGAGGAAATCACTGGGAGCTTTTTGGGGGGGCAGGGAAGCCTCCTCCCTACTCCCTGTGTCTGGCTTTGGGGCGGGGCCTGCAGGGGAAGTCCTGGTTCACTTCCCCATGGAAACCATCCTCTTAGGGGTAAAAGGGTGGGGGAGCCATGTTTAAGTGACAGAGAGTTTGGGGGACTCCCAGCTATTTACCCCTGCTTCTGAGCTCAGACTGGAGGGCACAGAGGGCATGAGGCCAGGGTGGAAGGAGCATCCTTTCAGCAGTCCCCCCCCACCCTTCTGTCCTCTGCCTCCTGCCCACCCCACCCCACCCCCGTCCACCCCTTTCCCAGCGCCCCCACCCCCCTAGCACTGGCTGCCTCAAACATAAACAGGCTCCTGTCTTCACTTCCTGCCATTCAGGGTCCCGCCAAGCTGGGAACAGGAATCAAGATTGTTTAGATTGGGGTCTGGATAGAACAGGCAGGAGTCACGCACAGCAGAGAGCTCAGGGGATATTCTCAGGGCAGGCTGGGGTGGCTACAGGGACTGGAAGAGCCGCCTGGGGCTGGGACAGCCCCATGGCAGAATTCTAGGGGGACACTCTGGGAACCACAAAGTCCAGCTCCTTATTTTAGAGAAGATGGAGATTAAGCCTCAGACAGAGGAGGAGACTCGTCCAAGGTCAGACTTGTCCAAGGTCAGTGGCAGTACCAGGAGTACACCCCAGGTGTCCAGACTCCCAAGCCACTGCTTTCTCCATTCTGTCTCCCAATCCAGGTGGCAGCCTGGGTCTGAGCCCTCAGGGTTGTACAACCATACAGATCTTGAACAGCGCTTGCTCATGCCAGGTGTGAAGAAACCTCTCTACACCTCACCAGAGTATAAGATGCCCCCTCTGAGCCATTCCCTAGCCCCCTTCCTTCTCTCTCCTTGCTGTCCTGGGAAGGGGTGGGGGTAGGGCCAGTGAGTGTGGGAGGGGAAGTGAAACATACTTAGGCACTGAATGTTTGACCTTCCGTGGCTGGTTAAGGTTGAACTTTTCCAGAAGTGTGGTAGAGAGTGTTAGGGAAGTAATTCTGATCTCTGATAGTCCCCAACCCAGGTCCCAAACCATCTAGTACTCCAGAAGCCACCCCCTTCTTCATTTCTCAAAGGTTGAGAACAAGAAGATAAGGGCTGATGCTGCAGCAAGAAGGACTGAGGTCAGACAGCAAGAAGGACTTTCTGAACGGTGGCGAGTGTGCAGGTGTGTGCCTGGGGACAGGATCCCCAGGCAGGAGCAGCTAACACGAGGGAGAGGGAGTGTCTTTGGCATAACACAGCTGGGAGGGCTGGCTGGCTGGCCACATGGGCTTCGGCAGGCCCACAGTCTAAGAATGGGGTACCAAGGGGCGCCTGGGTGGCTCAGTCGTTGAGCGTCTGCCTTCGGCTAGGGTCATGATCCCAGGGTCCTGGGATCGAGTCCCGCATCGGGCTCCCTGCTTGGCAGGAAGCCTGCTTCTCCCTCTCCCACTCCCCTGCTTGTGTTCCTGCTCTTGCTGTGTCTCTCGCTGTCAAATAAATAAATAAAATCTTAAAAAAAAAGAATGGGGTACCAAATGAAGCTCCATGGTGCTGAGGCTCTGAGGGCAGGATGGCTGGGGGTAGGGGGTGCTCACGGGCCTCTCTGGCTGGTGGCAGCTCTGGTCTTCCTGCCTGGGCTTCCTCTGCCCCAGAGGCCCAGGGCTGGGGGAGGAAACAGAGCCTTGGGCTGCTGCAGCTGTGTCCCCAGCCTCTTGCCTGACCTCCTGCCTCTTGCCCTTCCCGGCAGGCAGTGAGGGCTCTGGCAAGCACTCAGCAGCGGGACTGGTAGCTGGGGAAGGAGGCCCAGACGGGCTGAATTTGCCCACTGGAGTAGGGGCGGGAAGCCATCCATGGAAGCTTTTGCTTGCCCAGAAAGCCGCTAAGGAGAAAGTATGGGGCAGGAAGGAAAGGGTGGATAACATTAAGGATGAAATTGGGCATCCTTTTCGGATTCTCTACCCATGCGTCCCCTTCTCTGTGCCCCAGTGTACCCTCTTACCTACTTTATTATGCATCAGAATCGCTTGAAGCGCTTCGTCAGAAATGCACATTCTTTGGTCTCACCCCCTACTTCCAAATTCTGACTTCAGTCCATCTGGGACCAGCAAAAGGTCTCCAGGTAATTCTCATCAGTTGGCATGGGTACCACCCCTTGAGAAATGTGTCCTACACGGTGCTAAATCTGGTCCACGTGTTTTCATTTCACTGTGTGGGGCCCCGCTGGGGGACGGGGAGCAGGGTGCAGAGGGCAGAGACTCTCACTCCCACCAGAGCACCTTCCCACCGTCCCCCAACTGGAGAAGCCAGGGACTTGGAGACACTGCTGAGGGAGAGCCGGGTGAGGGCTTTGTTCTCCAGCATCCCAGGCTCAGCCATGGTGCAGGGAGGGCCTGGCAGCTTTTGCAGAATCCACCTCTGGTCTAATCTCAGGAATATGGTGGAGTAAAATTGTGACTCTCCAGCCTTTAACCGGGCCCAGCATGGAGTGAAGTACAGGAGGGTGCTGAGTCCTGACCAGTCTGAACTCCAGGCGACCCTGAATGATTGGCCCAGACACCGGACCCTAGCACAGACTCCCGGGGACGGGTGGCATCCCTCCACTTCGAAGCTGGAAGATCTTCTGCTGACAGAAACATCACTGCTGTTGGCCAGAAATCCCAAGTGCCAAACTAATTTCAAACGTTATCTTACCACCATGAGAGCTTTCATAATAAGAATTCACCGTCTCTGCATACTAGTTATGTGCTAAGGACTCAGTTTTGACGGTTAATCTCATTTAATCCTGGCAACCATCCAGTGGGGAAACTGAGGCTCGGGGATGTTAAGTTTCTTGCCTACAATCACCACGTGTGTCCTGATCGACTTAAATTGCTGGTAGTATTGGTATGCTGGTAATAAATGGTAATAAATCCTCACTTGGACATTTTCTGCCTCCAATTCTTGGGTGTTCAGTGAGTCCCTCAAAGGAGGAGAAAGAGCAAGTGGGTTTTGCGGACAGTAACAGATTGCACAGAGCTGTTGTCATCACTGGGTGCCCGATGCGGGTTTGTTTAGATGTGAAGACAGAAATCATCTGCTTGCTGTGGGCTTAGTCTTCAGCGGAAGAACCAGAGTCGTGGTGCGCTCAGGAGGTGTCCGTCATTCTGTTTCTCCTCAGCACACCCGAGGCGCCGTCACAGGGCTGCAAGAGCCTCGCTCGGTGTGCCAACAAGGCTTAGCCAAACAGCGAAGGGCTAGACTGAGCTGCCCCGTCCCATACATACAACACTTTCATTGCCATCACCTCCGTGGCCCTTCACGGCCGTGGGATGAAGCATCAAGCCTTGGTCTTAGGGCCAGACTTCTAGAAGGGGCAGGCAGCACCGGACAAACAGGGGTCAGGGTTCAAATCCTGCCTCTACCTGGGTTCAAATCCTGCCTCTGGGTTCAAAGCCTGCCCCTGCCACTTAGAGCTATGAGATGTGGGGCAAGTTACTTAAACTTTCTGAGGCTTAGGCTTCCCTACAAAAAATGAGAATAACAAGAGTGCTCATTTCAGGGGTACACTGTAGTAAACTTATTTAGCAGAGTACTCAGCGGCACACAGTCAGCGCCTAATAAATGCCACCCCAAAACCCAACAGCACCGTTTACACCATCCATGGGGCTTTGGACAAGTGACTCAGGTCTGAACCTCTTTCCCTTCCAGGACCTGTCCTGCTAAATTGTGGCCAGGATTACAGGAGAAAAATGTAGCTAAGTGTACATCTAAGACTACATAGTAGGTCCTCAGTAAATGGTATCTGTTTTTACCACTCAAAGAAATGGGAGGACAGGCATTAGGGCAAATGGGGCAGAGAGGGATCAGAGAGGACAGACCCCGACTCAGGCCGAAGCTGCCCCTACAGAGAGGGTGAGCACTATAGTCCACTACGCCCCCGTCCTTCAAGAAGAAAAGCGAGGTGGGTAGCCAGCCCAGAGATGCCCTTAACAGCACTGACCTCCAGGACCGGCTGAAAACCTGGGGTCCCAGCCTGCGGGGAGACTGGGAAAGCCTCTGGCCTGGATCCCCAGGGAAGGCCATGGCATGGGGATTATCTGACCATACAGGGTTGGAGGTGAGGTTTGTAGGATGGAATGACAGTGGCAGATTCCTTAAGCAAGAACTGCAAACGGCTGGTTTGGGAGGTGGGCTTCAAGTGGAGGCGGGGGGGCTCAACAGGGTTGGAAGTAGATGCTCACTCCCAGGTGAAGGCAGCTGCCTGGAGGGACATGTGACCCTTCGTCTGGGAAGAAGAGCAGGAATCCCTTCTGCCCATTTTACAGATGAGGCTAGGGGAGCAGAGAAGTTAAGTGACTGGCCCCAGGAGCCAGAAGTTTTCTGATTCCCAGCCCGGGTTCGGCCCAGTCTGCTCCAGTCTCAGAAACTTCACGGGCAGATGTGCGGGGAAGGCGAGGGGCAGCTTGCCCTAGTGAGGAGCCGGGACTGACCCTACGGCGACCTCTCTGAGGTGCTCTCTGGGATCTGCCCCAAGAAGGGCCAGTGCGGGGTGGAGGAGGGGGGTCAGGCGGCCCGCGGACCCGGACTCACCTCTGGGCCCGCCCTGCGGGTAGTGGGCCGGGCGCCTCCCCTCCCCGGCGGCGGCCGCGGTAGCCGGGCGAGCGCTGGACGGCTGCGGGCGCGGGTCGTGCGGGGCCTGGGACGGTGCTGGGGCCCGGGAGGGGCTCGCTCGGCGCGGATGGCGCGGCGGCCTCCCGGGACTGGGAAAGGGGCTGGAGCAAAAATGTTTCTTATTCCAGCGTCTTCCTGCCTGGCCCGGCTCCACCACTCCCTCCTAATAAACCGTTTCCTATTGCCCAACTAGCCGACGGGCCGCCCGCTCGCCCCTCGCTGGGGCCGCAGGGCCCGGACCCTCCCCCGCGCGGCTCCCAGAACCCGAGGACAGCCGCCACCCTCGGCCGCCCCCCGCCCGGGGATCGCGGCTGCGCCCCCGCCCCGAGCCTCCCACATCCGCCTCCCCGAGGGGGCGGTCCTTGGACTCGGGCCGCGGGGGTCTCCGTGGGGATCAGGCCCGGAGCCGTGGGACCCGGAGCCGAGGCGGGAGCCACGGTCTGAGGGCCGGCCCGAGGAAGGGATGGAGGGGGAGGCGCCCCCTCCCGCTCTGAGCCGCGGAGGGGGCGGCCTGGAATCCGGGACTGGAAGGGGGGCACCAAGCGCAGGACCGCGGGGAGAGGGGGGCAGGGGAGGTGACTTACCTGTCCTCCCACCCTCAGCCCCTGGTCCTGGGCCTAGGAGGCTCAGTGCAGCCGGGGCACAGTTTGGGGCTGGCAGGATCCGAAATATTTTAGCCCCGCCCTCTCTGCCCCCTACCCCCGCCCCCGAGGACTCCCCACTCGGTCCAAATCTTTCAGCCTCCTCCCTCTTGCCCCTTCACCCCCTCTTGTTCACTCCCGTCTTCCGCAGCCTCTCTCTGCTCGGCGCAGGGTAAACAGGCCCAGATGGGGCTGCTCTGGGTCAGTGGTGAGAACAGAAGAGCCCCTCCAGCCACAGCACAGCTCAGTGACAAGGATGCCTCTCCCTCCAACGCTTGGCCAGAAATGGAAGGAGAGGCTAGGGGCTGCCTTGGATGCTCCCTTCCAGGCAGGCCCTCACCCCACCAAATGGAGATGGGGTCTGGGACCTATGTGGGGACACTAATGGGACAAGGCAGACAAGGCACTGGGGAGCGGAGCAGAACGGCTTCTCCCCCAGAGAGAGACTCGCTCTTCCTCCTGATTCCTTTGCAGAGGCTCAGAACACTGACATCATCGTCTTGCTCTGCTCCAACCACTGTGAGCACCCTGAAGGCAGGACTTCATTTCTAGCCTCCTGGTTATCTGCAAAGACCCTGAAGTCTGGGAATCCAGACTAGTTGGTGACCTTAGACAAGTGACACCTCTCCATGCCTCACCCCCCCATCTGCTAAATGGGCATAATCAACAGCACCAGCCTCTCAGGGTCATCGTGAGGATGAAGGCCATGGTGCTTATCTCAGTGCATAGTGAAAATGCCGGCTGGCTGTGCCTGCCACAGGGTAGGCCCTCAACGAACGTGTTAAATTAAAAAAAAAAAAAGCTGGGGAGGTGGTAGCCTCAGAGCTAAGCGGAAAGAGCAAGTATTGGAAGCAGAAGTGGACCTCTAAGGTGTCTTCCTCTAAGAAGATTGTGTAAAATGGGCCAGGGACACCCCCCCACCCTCTGCTGGGAATAGAGGCTGGGGGGACATCAGCTAAAGGCTCAGCCAGCCATCAATTGCTGACCGACCTCACTTCCTCTGCTGAAACCCTCCCCAGCCCCCACCGCGCAGCTGCTTCACAACTTGTGAGCATTGTGAATTCCAGAACCAAGGCACACCCAAATTTCAGTGTCAGGACAGAGCTGTGTCCTGCAGCCAATAGGAAGTACTATGGGATTACGGTATCTGCTCTTTCAGATTATAGTGGCCACTTCGGAGTATGGCCTCCTGTCCATCTTTCATACCCACTCTCCGCCCCGCCCCCCCAAGCCGTTCTGGCTTCTGATAAACTTCTCCCAACCTCAGCCCATGGATCTCTGTCCTAGGAGGTGGAAGTGGGGGCTTCCCCAAGGGAAGCATTCCGTCTGAGACACACAGCGAACACCAAAACAGTGACATGGCTATAGGGCAGAGTAGCTGGTGAGAGTCGGTGGGGACGGGGGACTTTATCTGGGAAGGGGTCATGAAACAGATGAAAGTAGAGTCGCGTTTGGAGGAGGAAAACAGGGCCTGATGGAGAACTGGGGAACGGGAACGTCAGTCCCTGCCGGAGACCCCCCCACCTCGCCAGAGCACTGAGTGTTCTGGACCCCGACTGGGGCTCTCTAGGGCTTCTTGTGATCCCTAAGCGTCTAGAGCACACAGAGAACCTGGGGAAGGCATCTAGGAGGGACGTAGAGTTGGAGAAAGCCCTGGGGACTCAGCCCAATGAGGAAAGGGAAAAGGAATTACAAACTGTGTCCAAGTGTACAAAATTAATTACTCAGAAGGACCAGCTGTTCCCCATATTCAGTGAGGACAGAACAAGAGGAAACAGGCTGAAAGGGCTACGATTTGAATTTAGATATTCAGAAGGATTTCCCAGCAGTGTGTGAAACAGAGGCCTGGAGAGCCTAGGGAGGGTACGTGGGGTGAACCTCCAGGAGATTCTTACCTGTGGAAGGCAGGTGACACAGAATCCCGCATGAAGGGCAGGAGATTGGACAACTTGTGCTTTCAGAACCAGCTATAAGTATCAGGTTCAAGTGTCGCTTTTGACACCTGGGCGGGGCCAACTTCGCGGGTATTCGACCCGTGCAGATGCACAGGACCCCACGCTTGGCTTAATGCTCTGCCGTTGTCATCTTGAAATTCTTTTTTTTTTTTTAAAGATTTTATTTATTTATTTGACAGAGAGAGACACAGCGAGAGAGGGAACACAAGCAGGGGGAGTGGGAGAGGGAGAAGCACGCTTCCTGCGGAGCAGGGAGCCCAATGCGGCGCTCGATCCCAGGACCCTGTGATCATGACCTGAGCCGAAGGCAGACGCTTAACGACTGAGCCACCCAGGCGCCCCGTCATCTTGAAATTCTTAATAATGTTTGAACCAAGGGCCCAGCATTTTCATTTTGCACTGGGCCCCACAAATTATGTAGCTGGTTCTGCACCAGAATGAGTAGGAAGAGAATGCGGGGGTGGGGGGGAGGCAGGGGGGCGGGGAATTAGCAGAGGGTGAGCTAGGCTTTGCTTCATTTAAATTGCAGAGTGGGAGATTTAGATCAGCCAACCTTAGGGATTTTTCAAATGCAAGAGACATGGAAACAGTAGAACAAGGTTCTACTACCTGAGGAGGAGAAAGAACCGCGCGGGTCTCCTTTAGGAGAGAAGGGGGGCAGATACCTGTGAATTCCATTTGTCCATCTCTTCAACACAGAAGACAGAGTGAGCCTTCTGGGCTGGCTGCAGACTGAGTTTTGCCAGGAGAGGGAGGGAGAAGTGACCTCTCTAGGTCTCCTTCAGCTCTGAGCAGAAGCACCATCGATCATGTCCTGAAGACAACAGTAAACCAGGAGGCGTGGGGCCTGGGTTTCGGGCCTGGATCACCTCTCTGGGCCTCAGTTTCCTCCTCTGGACACTGAGGGGTTTAAACCAGATACCTCCAAAGGTCCTGCCCAGCCTTATATTATCTTGTTTGGCTCTACGATTCAGATAATGGTACCACGCCGGGTCCATCGCAGCTCAGGCTTCAAGTCAATGTGGCGGGTGTTAAGGTTTGGGGAGGGGGCGGCAGCCAGAGCCCACCCAGCACCTCAGGAAGAGGCTGCCAGACAGGGGCCAGATTGTCAGACTTGGAGCCACCAAGTCACCTTCCTCTTCCTCTCCAGGATGTCCCCTAGATGGGTTCATCCGCTGCTTGCCTACCCCTGAGCCATCAGGATGACTCAGCTCAGGATGGAGCCTCTGAAGGAAGGGATGGTATGTCAGGGCAGCGGTCTGAGACTAGGCGGTGCCCACACAACGCCTCAGGGTGAGTTGCCATGCAGCCCCGAGTCTGCGGAGGGGCAAGCCAGTGACCTCTGCACTGCCCCTCCGCACAGCAACCCCTCAAGGCTCGGACTCCTCCCCCAAACCGGCCCCACCGCTGTGGGAAAGACTCCACGCTTGGACTTGGAGTCTCCGCACGTGAGCGTTCACCTCCACACCTGTGCGAGGTGCTGACAGTTCCTTTTCTACCGCATCCTCTGCCTAAAGGCGAAGGATCTGGGAGAGTCCCCCACCAGCTGTAAAGCCCACACAGATGTCCGGTTGTGCGCGAGAGGGAGGCCGAGCCGTGGGGCGGGAGAAAGAGCGTGAACAGGGAGTCAGAGGGTCAGAGGCTCCGTTTCCTTACCTGTGCAAAGATGAGTACCACCTGCTGCCTCGTCTACTGCTAGGTACCTACCTGAGGGCTTGCTCTCCAGATGAAGGTGGAGCCTCTGCAGAGGACTTTGAAGGATGAGGCAACCATTCCAGGAAAAAATTCAAAAAATCCCAAATAAGCATGGGGTGAAATAAAGAAATGGGATTCTGCAGAGAAACTTTATAACGAGAAGCACCTGTGCCCAGCCCAGACCCTCTTGCTGCGGCCAACCCCCTTCCCAGCTATTCCTTTCTCTGTCGCTTGCTTTGCTGACTCTAAATAGTACATTCACACTGCTGTCTGTCCATCTTTTTTCAGCTTTGTTGACGTCCAATTGACAAATAAAATGATAAGGTATTTGAAGTGTGGATCATTTCATACATTTCATACACGGATATGGGGTGCAAGCATTCTTCCCATAAAAAAAAATGTTACCCTCATGTTTATGTTTCTGTTGTGGAGAAGTTTTTTGGGGAATGGAATTTAAGTTCTACACTCTTAGCTAATTTCAATTATACAGTACAGGGTTATCAACTATAGTCACCATATTTTACATTAGATCCCCAGACCTGATTCATCTTCTAGCTGCAAGTTTGTACCTTTTCACCAACCTCTCCCTATTTCCCCCACCCTTCAGACCCAAGCAACCACTTTTCTACTCTCTGTTTCTATGAGTTTGCCTTGGTTTTGGATTTCACATATAAGTGACACTGTGCAATATTTGTCTTTCTGCTGCCTCTGCATTTAAAAGCTTCAGGCATTATTTTTTTTAAGATTTTATTTTTAAGTAATCTCTACACCCAACGTGGGGCTCGAACTCACGACCCTGAGCTCAAGAGTCGCCCGCTCTACCAACTGAGCCAGCCAGGCATCCTCAGCCATTATTTTAAAACTTCAGAATTTAGGCCATTTATTTGTTTTTGTTTTGTTTTGTTAATTGAAAGATCATTGGGAAAAAAAAAAAGAAAGATCATTGGAGATGCTTTGAAGGTCTAGCTGAGCATTTAGGATGGCACCAGAGTTCCCAGAGTCATCAGGACTTCTGCCCTCTCTAAATATAGGCAGATCCCAAATTTGTGGGATGAGGGTGGGCAGAGTTGCCCGGCAAGGGGATGGAGGCCTGGTAGGCTCTTGGGTGGTGCCGAGGGAACCCTTGCTGCCTGAGGAGAGAGTCTGAGGGGTTAAGGGGACTATCCCCAATGGGAAGGGCTTGGTATTTGGACAAGGAGGGGGTCCCCAGGATTTGAGAGCTGGTCCTGGCCCCAGCTGGGAGAGATTGTTCGAAAGAGGGTCTGAGTAGCTGGGTGAGGCCACAGGCCAGCGGGATTTCCTTCAGCTCCAGCCACTCTAGTGGGTGGGACCGGATTGCTGGAACTGGACACAGGAATCTGCCTTTGTTTCCAGCTGGAGGGGAAATGCCATAAATCCTGCCCCTTTCCCACCCCTCCGGCATCCGTGCCCAGGCTCTGTCCTTGCAGCACCAGGCAGCCTGGTATGGAGAGCCCTCAGCAAGCTCTTGATTCCTGGACCTCCTCATCTGCAGGCCTCTGCCCCAAACTCCCCCACAGCAGATCATGGGCACAGATGTAGGAAAGAGAGGTTGGGAGGTATCCAAGGTGAGTCTGGAGTAAATAGCCACAGAGCAGGATTTAGGTTTTGACCTGCTTCCCTCTCCTTTCCCTCCAAGGGACCATGGCTTTTCAGTGAGGTCTAAGGGGGAACTCCAGGGTTAGCCTTGGCCCTCCTCCCCCCACCAACTCCCACTCCAAATAGCTGGACAGACTACAAGTTGGAGCACAGTCCCATGGGCAATGCCTGGAGTTGGACGGCTGGGGAATGCGGAGTGCTGGGGCACAGAGGGGCTGGGGAGGGGAGTGGGATGGGACCCCAGGGATGGGGAACCCTGCCTTTATTTTTCCCTGTCAGTGGGTCCGTGTGTTTGTGTCCCGGTGATGGGTGGGTTTATGTGTGTTTGTGGGGGGGGGGGCCAGTGGGCCTGTGTATACTTCTGCACCTGGGGACTGCAAGGCCCTGTGGGACCCAGGCTGGCTGTGTGTTGGCACATGACATTGCCCGTGTGACTGATCCAGGCTGCAGAGTCTCTCCAGCCCCAAGCCTAGCCTTCTAGTCCTCCCTCCAGATGTGGTACTTTCCTTAACCAGGAAGAGCCAGGGTCCCTCTGAGGAAAAGAGAAGGAACAGCTCTGATTGTCTGCAGAAACCCTGGCCAGGTGGTTTGTCAGTGAGGCCAGTGGAAATCTGACAGGAGAAATGTCCTCAGAGGCCAGGGAGAGGAATGGGTGGGGGATGGGGGGAAGTGTGGGGAGGGAAGCGGGGCCTGGGGGTTGGTGTGGTAGAAGATGTGTAGATGTTTCCAACCGTTTGGAAAGTGTGACTACTGGAGGGGAGGGAATCCTGTCCAGGTGCCCCAGTTTGGAAGAAAGGGGACATAAACCAATGAGTCCCCACCTGTCCCTCTGTCCTCCCTACATATATGTACTCCCTTGCCTTCTCTTGGCCCAGCAGGACTTTTCTGGGGCATGGCCTGGAATGACTGGGGACACCGTGGCTCCTGGACCAGGACAGCCGTTATGAGGAGGAAGGAGATGATAAAGGGCCCTCTAAGCATCCCAGACCTTGGTGGAGCCTGAACTCAGTTCTTGTCTACACACATTTATTAAACCTGTACGGGCTGGGCGCAGAGCCAGGGACTAGGGAGACAGACCCAGGTTCTGCCCATGCAGGAGGGAGGGGAGGCTGTCCCAGGAGTCCTCACAAGCCTCGCAGACATCCCAGTGTGTCCGGAAAGCCAACTTTTCAGTCCCTTCTGTAGGAGCCCCTGTTGGGCAGGGTGAGGGCGGACAGGCCCATGCGGGGAGCAGGCCGGCCCGCGTTCAGTGCTGTGGGGGTGGGCGGCGGGCCGGGAGTGCCCTGGGCTCGTAGAGCTTGTAGGAGCCGCTCTGAGAACACTGGGATGAGCACGTGTTTCCACTTCAGGGCCCACCAGAGTAGAATCCTGGAATCACGGAGGATGCCACGGGGTTCCCAGGACATGTCCGCTGGCCTCCTCCACAGAGCCGGCCCCTTGGCCACACGCCTTGCAGATCAGCCCAGTAACAAAACCTGCTGCTGACCGGGTGCTGGCTGTTGGCCGGGCCACACTCGGTGCCCACATACCCCTCCCTGCATAGGCTGCAGGACAACCCTGGGAAGTAGAGATTATACATTATCACCGCTGGATGTTACGAATGAGGAGACGGAGTCTGGGAGCGGTCCCTGGTCACAGAGATGGTCGGAGGCAGGGCCGGGATCCAAACCCACGTGCTGGCCTGAGCAGGGTGCTTCTGCCATGGCGTGCTCTGCACAGCCAGGGACCCGGTCCTGAGTCCTTGGCCTCGGCTGACAGGGACTCCATGTGGAGCTGCAGGAGCTGGGCCGGCGTGCGAAGAAGCTGGGATGTTGGTGGAGAAGCTGGGATGTTGGTGGAGAAGCTGGGATGTTGGTGGCGAAGCTGGGATGTTGGTGGCGAAGCTGGGATGTTGGTGGAGAAGCTGGGATGTTGGTGGCGAAGCTGGGATGTTGGTGGAGAAGCTGGGATGTTGTGGCGAAGCTGGGATGTTGGTGGAGAAGCTGGGATATTTGAGGGGCACAGGTAGAGCAGCCCATGCTGACTTCTTTCCTCTCTGGAAGCTGAAAGGCTGTCAGAAGCTGTTAGAGGATTCGAGACAAAAGGCTTGGCCTGGGAGGAGCCCTTGTGGGACTGCAGGCCTAGGACTCGAGCTGCCCCAGGATGGCCAGGCATGGACGGTGGCTCTCCAAGGTGGAGAGGTTGCCTCTGCTGGGGGATGACTGCCTGCTTGTTGACTCCCCCAGCCCAGATCCAGCCCACACTGGCCAGGAGGGAGAGGCATGGAGGGCTAGTTCTCTGGTCCTGAAGATGCCGAGGTCACCCCTGCGCCCTAGGACAACTCAGGCCCGTTAGACGTGGCAGGGAGTGGCTCAGAGAGCCCAGGCACCCTGGCTGTGTGCAGAGGCCATGCGCTGCCTTGGAAAGGACACAGGCGTCAGGGTCCACAGACTTGAACTCCAAGTGTCACTTAGCCCCTACCAGCTGGTGACCTTGGGCAAGTCGCTTAATCATGGTCTGTTCTCTCGACTATAAAATAGGAAGGTCATGGGGTGCCTGGGTGGCTCAGTCATTAAGCGTCTGCTTTCATCTCGGGTCATGATCCCGGGGTCCTGGGATCGAGCCCCGCATCGGGCTCCCTGCTCTGCGGGAAGCTTGCTTCTCCCTCTGCCTGCCGCTCCCCCTGATTGTGTTCCCTCTCTTGCTGTGTCTCTCTCTGTCAAATAAATAAAATCTTAAAAAAAAAAAATAGGAAGCTCATGAGGATTCAATAGGTTAATGGTGATGCTGAGGCCAGGACAGTGCAGTGCTCCACCAGCTCACTGAATTCTCCCAGCGGCCCCATGCTGACTGAGGTTATTGTTACCTCCACTGCATGCGTGAGAGCCTGGAGGCTCAGAGAGGCTCAGTGACTTGCCCAAGGTCACCACCTGGCTCCCAGGCTGAAGCGGGTAACCACCATGCTGTTCCAAGCCTGCAAATGTAGTTTCTTTCCCCGTCTTCAGTGGGAGGAAAGAACTCAAGCTCCATCCCAAAGGCCCAGAAACAGCTCAATCAAACTCAGTTCCCCAGGACCCTTCCATAGCACCTCAAATCTTGGTAGCACTTTACAGTTTATAGGAACTTCTAACCCAGATTATCTAATGGATCTTTCCTAAAACCCTGTCTTCCCCCACTAACAGATGAGAAAACAGAGGCAAGAGGAACTTAAGTGCCTTATTCACAGAGGTGGGAAATGGTAAATTAGCCTTGAATCCATTCCAGGCCACCATAGTTGCCTTCAGAAACCTCCAGCAAGGGGGAGCCTGGGTGGCTCAGTCAGCTGAGCGGCTGACTCTTGGTTTCAGCTCAGGTCAGGATCTCAGGGTCCTGGGATGGAGCCCCGTGTTGCAACACGCTCCGCGCTCAGCAGGAGTCTGCTTCTCTCCTTCCTTCTCCCTCTGTCCCTCCCCTGACTCGTGCTCGGGTGCTCTATTTCAAACTAATAAATAAATCTTTAAAAAAGAAAAAAAAAAACCCTCTGGGAGAAATCATACACCATCTAACCCAAATAGTCATTGTCACCTCAGTGTGTCTGCGTGCTTTCCCCTATTCAAACAACAGGTTTATTTTTTAATTTTTCAAAATTTAGAAATACATGACTAAAAAGTCAAAATGTTCTGTGCAGAATAATTCCAAGTAATTTATGTAGATACTCCACCCCCAAGAAGATGGAATGTAACTCCCCACTCCTTCAGTGTGGGCTTCATGCAATGACTTCTTTCCAAAGAGCACGATATACAAAGGGGGAAGAAAGAGTGACATCACAGGGAGAAACCTGACAAACACTACTTCAGCCAGGTGATCGAGGTTCCCCCAACCGTGACGTTCATAGCACGTACCCATCATGGGATGGGATGTGATAAGAATGGCGTTTCACCTCTGTGGTCTTCCTCCCGAAAGCCCATAACCCCGGTCTCATCATGAGAAAAACATCAGACGAATCCCAATTGAGGGATATTCTACAAAATACCTGATCAGTACTCCTCAAAATCGTCACAGTCATCAGAAACAAGGAAAACCTGGTCATTACAGTCAAGAGGAATCTACAAAGACATGACAACTAAATGTTATGTGGTATTGTGGATGGAATTCTGGACAGAAAAGGGACATTAGGGGAAATCTGGATAAAGTTTAGACTTGAGTAATAATGTATTTATATTGGTTCACTAATTGTAACACATGTACTTTACTCACGTTAACAACAGAGATCACTGAGTGTGGGGTGTATGGGAACTCTGCACCATCTCTACAACTCTTCTGTAAATCTAAAACTGTTCTAAAAAATAAAGCTGATTTTTTAAGAAGTCAAAAGTTTCAAAAAGATATTCAGTGAAAAGTTTCCCTTTTGCCCTTGGTCAAGTTGCTCAGTCATCTTCCCGAGCAAGTGGCCACGTTTCTTCCCAGAGAGGTTCCAGTGAGGCAGCAGGGTTCCAGTGTGGAGCCTGGTCTCCACAACTAGATGGCTGGCTCTCAATCTTGATCTCTGCCAGTTTCTAGCTGTGTGACCCCAGGCAGTTCCTTACCTTCTCTGTGTCCTTTGTCCTCAAAGATATAATCCTCATAGGATTATTGGGAGTGTTAAATGTATTAATGTATATAGTAAGCACCTTATAAATGGTTGCTTTTATTATTACAAATAAACAAGCAAATGTATTTATGGAGCAAACATGTTAAGAAAAAATACCCAGGGGTGCCTGGCTGGCTCAGCTGGTGGAGCACGCGACTCTTGATCCCAGGATTGTGAGTTTGAGCCCCACCTTGGGTGTGACGATTAGTTAAAAATAGAATCTTAAAAAAAAGAAAAAGAAAAAAAACCTGAGGAAAAAAATTGTAAATAAGGCACACACAAAAAATTACTCAGTGCCTTTTCAAGATATTTTTGGCTAATAACCCCACCTATGGGTCATCTAGGGGAAGTAATTTTGTCTGACATACTATTTACTATTGATTAGGGCCCAGACTCTATATAAAGTTAAGAGGTTAAGCTGTAGAAGATTGATAAATAGCAAATTATTTTTATCTGGCAGAACAAAAAAGTGATCTTTTTTTTTTTTTTAAAGATTTTATTTATTTGACAGAGAAAAAGACAGTGAGAGAGGGAACACAAGCAGAAGTGGGAGAGGGAGAAGCAGGCTTTCCGCCGAGCAGGGAGCCCGATGCGGGGCTCAATCCCAGGACTCTGGGATCATGACCTGAGCTGAAGGCAGACGCTTAACGACTGAGCCACCCAGGCACCCCAAAAGTGATGGTTTTATTGCCAGGCAGGAATTAAACTTTTTTGTACCTACCTTTCCAATCTCATTCAAGCATTCTTCTCTCCACTGTCAGTAATGGTTTTTCCTTCCCCTCCTTCAATCCTTCATTCACTAAGTAGTTAAATACATCCCGGTACTCACTATA
>NC_138373.1:103632399-103660156 GCF_054177405.1 Leptonychotes weddellii | reverse complement strand
CAGAACATAAAGAGCTTCCTTAATCTTGTTTTACCACTGTATAGAATACATCATATGGATGTACGGTAATCACACCCATAATCAACTTAGCTAGTCCCCTGGCTAAGTTGATGGATGCTTAGGCTGTTTTCACTCTTACGATTGCAAACAATGCTGTATGAATAACCTCCTAAGGAGGTTAGGGTAGAATCATTTGTACAGAGATGGATGGGAAAGCAGAAGGACTCTAGAGGGTGAAGGAGCCTTAGGGAGGGACCTGATCACCTGCTCCCAGCCTGGCCTTAGCCCATCTTCCCCTAATTCTGTGCCCACCTAGCCTCCTCCTCCTGCCTCCTCCTCTCCATCCTGAGCTCCTGGTATCTCCAGACAGGAAGGGCTAGCCTTTGATTCTCTCGAGGCCTGGGCTGTAGCTTGTACTGTGTGGGAGATGAGGATGCCTTGGAGAGGCGGATCTTGGGGGCTTGGGGCCTGGGGCTGCTACTGTCCCTAGGCTGTAGCCACTGAGGGCACATACTCAGCACGCCCTCATGGCTCTGGTAGGGGATGAGGACCCGGGAGCCAGGGACTACCTGGAGGGGCTGGGGGGCTGGGGTAGGGGGCGGGGCAGTGCCTAGCAGCTCTGGCACAGACTTGCTGCGGGTGCCCAGCGCAGGTGGCTGGTCAGGGCACAGGGTGTGGCAGGCCGTGGTGAGGAAGGGACTGGCCAGGCTGGTCGTGATGGTCACGAGATGGTCCAGGACACCCCCCTCCTGAGGAAACTGGGCAAAGGGGAGGCTCAAGGTGGCCTGCAGTCGCTCTAGGAGAGATGGGGTGGCCTGGGCCTGGGCCTGGGCCTGAGCCACAAGCCCAGGCAAGGCTGGCCACTCGGGCTGGTAATGCTGGCTCAGCTGCTCTATTTGGGGGCGCCGCAGCAGCATCCGGATCCTCTGCACGGTGTCGAAGCTGTCAGTCAGCAGTGCCCACTCCAGGGCTGTCTTGCCCCGAACAGGATCCACCGCTGTCAGGTCAGCACCTGGGAGGGGGCACAGGAGTGACATGGGATGGGACAGGGAATGGTGACTTGCAAAAGGGCAGATTCTTTTTTTTTTTTATTTGAGAGAGAGAGCATGAGCGGGAGGAGGGACAGAGGGAGAAGCAGGCTCCCCGCGGAGCAGGGAGCCCAATGTGGGACTCGATCCCAGGACCCTGAGATCATGACCTGAGCGCAAGGCAGGTGCTTAACAGACTGAGCCACCCAGGCGCCCCAGAAGGGCAGATTCTTTTGCAGCAGGACTGATTTGGGTTAGATTAAAAACCACAGAGTCCCATCCTGTTGCAGCTGGAATCTGGGAACCGTCAGCCGATACAGCCTCAGGACAGTACCAGCCCCAGATACCAACATCTATTTAAGGCTAAAGAAGAAGGGGCGCCCGGGAGGCTCAGTCAGTTAAGCATCTGTCTTCAGCTCAGGTCATGATCTCAGGGTCCTGGGATCGAGCCCCACATCGGGCCTCTCCCTCTGCCTGGCACTGCCCCTGCTTGTGCTCTCCCTCTCCATCTCTCTCTCTCTCCCAAATGAATAAATAAAATCCTTAAAAAAAAAAAAAAAAGACTAAAGAAGAAAATGGAAAGTCCAGAAAGTGGAAAAGACCTCAGAGACCTGGTGGCGGGGTGGGTGCGGGGGGTGTCTCCAAACCTGGAGCAGAATAGGAACCTCCTGAGCCAAGGAAGGAGTGGTGGGCAGGTTGCCCAGGACAGGGGAGGCCCGAGCTGCACCTGCTGGGCAGGTGGAGGGGGTCCTGTGGGCCCTCACTCCTCATTCTTCTCTTCATCACCACACCCCTCTAATCTGGGGTGGGGGAATAGCAGTCACTTTGGGATAAAGGGACGTTGCTGAGTTTTCTCCTTTCTCACCCCAAACACAGTCAGATGGGATAGGGAAAGGAAGAGTTTGGAGGCTGGGGTTCCCCAGGGTGACCAACAGATGGCAACCCCACCTCAGGAAATAGTGAAGGTCCAAGACTTCATGAGCAGTGTGGACTTCACTCCAGAACAACTCCAGGTGGCCACATGCCTCAACTACATATCATCGTGTCCCTGGAACCCTGGCTTGTCAGAAACGGAAGTCATCCCAGAGAAAGCCAACACCCTCATTATACTGCTATGGCCCAAAGAGGGAAGGCATCTGCCCAGGGTCACTCAGCTAGTGGCAGAGCCAGGACTAGAACCCAAGAGTCTGGTTCCAGATATCAGCGTTTTTTGTTTTTCCAGCTGGTCTAGGTTATCCTCCCAAGCTTTCTTTTCTGAGACCAACATTCATGGTGTAAACAGAGATATCAATAGCTGGACTTTGCTGATTGTGAGAAGCTCAAGCACACTCCCCTCCTCCAGGAAGTCAGCCTAGATTGATCCTCAATCTCCACCTCTCTTCTCTCTGTAACCATACAGCTGACTTAGTGTCAGGCTGGAAGGCTTGGGGAGGGACTGGAGGTCGCAAATCCCAGTCCAGGCCCCATGCACCTGCCATGAGGAGGGCAGCCACGCATTCCGAACGGTTCCGCACGGCGGCCTTCATCAGTGCTGTTAGCCCCCGCTGGTCTCGGCGCTCCAGGTCCAGGCCCGGGTAGTAGTTGAGCAGGAGACTCACCAGAGGCACATGGCCTGCAGGGCACCAAGCACCGAGCTTAGCTCTCCCCGAAAGAGGGTTGATGAAGCCCCAAACCCACCCTCCACCAAACACAACAATCCCTGTGGTGGGAGAAAGTTAGACAGAAAGTATGGGATTGTGAGCCTGTCTGAAGTGGGGGAAACTGGTGGAAGGTAAGGTCAACAGTCTCTCACCTGCTTGGGCAGCCAGCATGAGGGCTGTGTCCCCTTCTTTATCCTGCTGGTTCACATCGAGGAAAGGGCAGCGGCTGAGCAGAGCCACCACACTCTGGAAGCCACGGTAGCAGGCAACCATGAGACCTGTCTGGGGGAGGGGCAGCTCAGCCCCTGCGCTTTTTTCCAGGATCTCCTTGGGGCCCCTGTGGGGCCCTCTAAACCCACATCCATCCCAGAGATGTCCCAGCCTCTGTTTAGACCCACCCTCACCCCCTCCCTTCCTCCCAAGGATCCAGGCATTGGATGAATGTCCTGTGGCGGGGACACAGTTGCTCTCGCTGCCCTGGGAAACACCTGGGGTAGCTCACCCTCCCGTTGCCATCCACCTGGGTGGCCTCTTCTGGGGAGACCCCACCGTCCAACGTGGCTTGGAGCTGGACAGGGTCATTGCGGACACAGGCCCAGTACAAGGCGCCCAGCCTGCAGCCTGGGGCAGGGGTCTCCTGGCCGGCGGGGCAGGACGATGCCTCAGACATGCCCAGCCCTCCCCTGGGCGCTCTTCCTCTTCCAGCCCGGGGGGGGGGGGGGGGGGGCAAGAAGGCCCGTTCCTCCGCCTCACGCGGCTAGCATCTATAACACAGAATGGAGGGGAACAGTGTCTCCCTGCGTCCCAGGGAAGGGGCCCAGCAGCCCACCCACCCAAGAGAAGACAAGCTGTGGGCAGGAGCCCTAAGAGGGCAGAAGTGGTTCGCTGTGAGGATCCCAGTTAAGAGTCAAGGAGAGGGGCGGTCTTCTCTTTCCCAAGGGACCTTACCCGGGTGTGGAGGCTCCCTAGGAGGCGGTCATTGCCGGGGCCCACAGCACCCCCAGACTCCTGGGAGCACACTCGCCGGATCTCCGGGGCGGCCCGAGGTGGGCTGTCTCTCCCCAGGAAGCAAGGCAGGTAACAGATGGCTGGACTTAGGGAAAGAGCTGTGGCAAACACCCGGCGGCTGAGCTGGATCAAGCTGGGTCAGTAGCGGACGCGGGGCGGGCAGGGGCGGGCGCTCTCCGCTCCCAGAGACCGGGACCGGCCCGAGAGCCTGCCCTGAGTGGGCGGGGCCCGATCACGAAGGCTCCTCCCCTGCGGAGGCGGCTCTGGGGTACGACCCCGCCCCAACACGCTCACCTTCTGCTTCCCGCAGCAGAAACACACCCTTCGGAGGTGGGAGGGTCATGAGGGGTCCCGACCCGCCCGCGTAAGACTGAAGTCCTGAAGTCCCTTTCCCTTCCGTGGAGCCGGGGTGGTGGAAGGAGAAGATGCGAGTGCAGACATCTCTTTGAATAGGGGCTGGGACTGGGGGGAGGTGAATTGCCTAATTAGGAGTACAGAAGTTATGAAAGAATAAGTTTCATGGACTAGTTTTGGTATGGTAAATTAAGTATGGAATATTTAAATTGCATTAAAATTACAATAATTGAATTAAATTATTTACAATTATTTATTAATAATTATTAAATCATCCTTTTAATTAAATTAATACTAAAATTAAATTTAATGGATCAGTTTTGGACCTCAGGTGTAGAAAACGGGGCCAACCGTGTTCTCTGTTTGTATCACTCCCATCATCAGCATGTACAAGATCTTTTTTTATTTTACTTTATTTGGCTTATCTCTTTCATCCCTAATCCCCACAGCCCATTTTTCTCCCCTTTCCCTTTACCAATTGGCACTTATATATTCTTAAAAATGTACATTGCATTAAAAAAGGTAGTGTTGGGGCGCCTGGGTGGCTCAGTGGTTAAGCGTCTGCCTTTGGCTCAGGTCATGATCCCAGGGTCCTGGGATCAAGCCCCTCATCGGGCTCCCTGCTTCGCAGGGGCGGGGGGCCGCTTCTCCCTCCCCCACTCCCCCTGCTTGTGTTCCCTCTCTCGCTGTCTCTCTCTCTGTCAAATAGATGAATAAAATCTTTTAAAAAGATAAATAAAAAATAAAAAAGGTAGTGTTGGTTTATGTATTTTTTTAAATTAGTTTCAGAGGTAGAGTTTAGTGATTCATCCCTTACAGTACTCATTACACCAAGTGCCCTCCTTAATGCCATCACCCAGTTACCCCATCCCCCCACCGACCTCCCCTCCAGCAGCCCTCAGTTTGTTCCCTGGAGTTAAGAGTCTCTTATCATTTGTCTCCCTCTCTGATTTCATCTTATTTTATTTTTCCCTCCCTTCCTCTTTGTGGTTTATGTATGTTTTAACCAGCACCCTAGAATTGAGTGACAGAACTCATTCTGCTTTTTTCACTCCGCGCTGTTTCGGAGATGGCCCCCTGTTGCTGTCCGCGCAGTGTATCTGTTAGGAGCATCTGTGGTTGTCAGTAACCGAAAGCCGGCCTCAGTGATGTGGTGGCTGCCAACATCAATCCAAAACTCCTTTTAGTGTTTCTTCTGAACAACAGAAGCTGGAAAAACCAAGATGACACTTCCTCGATTCCCTTGAGCTAGGAATCTGTGATTTAGGTTCTGCTCTTGTGCAAGACGTACATTTGGAACAGAGCTGAATACCATGGGACATCTGTTTTGCTGTCACAGATCAGGACAGATGTAGCGGGGCTCTGGTGAGCAGCTTCCTGATTCATCAGCTTCCTCCAGGAGTGACTGTTGCTTCCCAGTCACAGATACAGGTCATGTGCCTCTCAAAGCTGGGAGTTGTTTCTGAACCTAGAACCTGTTTCCCCATTCCTTTATGTCTACACTAGCCAGATCTATTTCTGTTGCCCCCTGTGGAACCCTAACTGCCACACGTGGCTTAACCAAATAGGGGTTTATTCTTCACACAAGATTAAGGAGTTCAGGGATAAGCTGTTGGTGTTGATATAAACTGACGATGGCAGGGCCTTCTCTGGGGAGTCTCTTGACTTCTCCTCATGGCCACAAGATGGCTCCTGTAGCTCTAGCCATCAGAGTAAAATGCGGTGAATGCATGCTATGGAATTCTGTGCAGCAACTAGAAGAAATCCACTAGATTACATGTAAGACATCACTACTTAGATGACACAATCTCTACCTATGACCCCCCTTCTCTCTAGTCACGTTTTAGTTAAGTGCGACCTTGTAACATGGTTTTGGCCAGTGAAATGCAAGCAGTAGTCTAATGGGTGAGGCTCCTGGAAAAATTTTTGCTCTCTTGATAAAAGATATGGGGCGTAGCTTTTTACCTCTTTCTTTCTTCCCCCTCTTCCTGCTGCATGAAGTTCCATAGTGTGTATGCATCCGATTTTTCTTACCTATTCTTCCAGTGTTGCACACCTAGCTGCCTCCAGCTTCCCGCCGCTGCAAATAATGCTGCAGTGAACATCCTTGTACACATCTAGTAGACCTGTGGCAGAGCGTGTCTGAGACCGCTAGGCCAGAGGGCATGTATGCGCTTACTGACCAGGTACTGTCAGATGGTTCTCTCTTTTGCAATGTGCCCACCAGCAATGCATGAGAGCCTCCCTACATCCATGGCCATGCTTGTAATTATTCAGCCTTCTAATTTTTGTCGATCTGATGGTACAGAACTATAAGTTAATATCATTATTTTACACTGGATTTTCCCTATCAACAAGGTGAGCATCTTTCCAAATACCTGGGAGCCTTTCTTGTGTCCCCTCCTGGAAACTGCCTGTTCCTAGCCTTTGTCTGATGTTCTGTTGTTTTCCTATCTTTTTCTTATTGCTTTTCCAGGAATTCCTTTTAATATTCTAGATAATAAACCCATTGTCAAATGGGTTTTAGATGTCGCAACTGTACTATGTACATTTCTGTTAACTTTATCTGTGGTGAGCTTCACTGAAAGAAATCCTGAATTTTGGGCACCTGGGTGACTCAGTCAGTTAAGCGTCTGCCTTCGGCTCAGGTCATGATCCCTGGGCCTTGGGATGGAGCCCCGCATCAGGCTCCTTGCTCAGCGGGGAGCCTGCTTCTCCCTCTGCCCCTCTCCCTGCTCTTATGTATAGGTATGGATTTCTAATTATCTTTCTTTGGATTTTTTTTTTTATCTATCCTGCCTTTGGACCTATAAATTGTTGTCCTTCATCGATACTGGAAAATTTGGAAATCTATTAAATTCACCTTGGTTCCGTCAAAGATAAAGACTGTGGATATTGTGGGGCACCTGGCTGGCTCAGTTGGAAGACCATGAGACCCTTGATCTCAAGGTTGTGAGTTCAAGTCCCGCTTTGGGTATGGAGAGTACTTAAATAAATAAAACTTAAAAAAAAAAGACTGGAAATTGAAGCTCAAGTTTGCCTAATTCAACAAATATTTTCAAACTAAAGCAGACTCCTTGATTTGTTTCCTTGTCTGAGATCCTGCCTTCCCTTAGATTTTAACCTAATAATTTTTTTTATTTTTTATTTATTATCTTTTTTATTTTTATTTTTTTTTAAGATTTTTTATTTATTTATTTGACAGAGAAAGACACAGCGAGAGAGGGGACACAAGCAGGGGGAGAGGGAGAAGCAGGCCTCCTGAGGAGCAGGGAGCCCGACGCGGGGCTCAATCCCAGGACCCTGGGATCATGACCTGAGCCAAAGGCAGACGCTTAACGACTGAGCCACCCAGGCGTCCCATTAATTCTTTTTTTAAAAAAAGAGATTTATTTATTCATTTTAGAGAGAATGAGAGAGTGCAGGCATGTTGGGGGAGGGGAGGAGAGAAGGGGTGGAGGGAGCAGAGGCAGAGTGGGAGGGAGAGAAAAACTCAAGCAGACTCCATGCAGAGTATGGAGCCTGATGTGGGGCTGACTCCCATGACCCTGAGATCACCACCTGAGCATTTTTACTGTTTTACTCAGAAATATCAGTCCAGAGTCCAGCCAGTCATGTTATTGGAAACAGAATTTCCTCTAATCCTAAGTAATTAAAAAACAACCTACTAGTAATATGGGGAAAAGACATGGTAATTAAGTCATAGAAGAAATGGCCAATATACATATGAAAAGATGCTTAATCTCACAAGTAAGCAGGAAAAGACAAATTAAAACAAGAATGAAACATTGCTTTTGGCCCAACAGCTAAGCAAAAATCAAACAATAATATTAAGTGCTTACACTGTTGGGGAAATGTAAATTAGTGAAGTATTTTTGGAAAGCATTTTGACAGTATCTATCAAAATAACAAATGTACATACACATGAACCCAAAAATTCTGCTTTTAGAAATCTTTCCCCAAACAGTACTTGTGTATGTGAACAAAGATACACTATATATACTTTGCAGCATTGTTTGTACTTGTAAAAACGAAATTTAGAAATGACTTAAATGTTCATCAATAGAGGAAGGGCCTGAAAAAAATATGCACATGAGATTATGCCTCCATTGAAAAATAATAAGATAGATCCATATGGACTGCTTGGAAAATATCTCTGAGACGTGTTGTTAATTGAAGAGAAAAAAGCCATATATATATGTATATATATATATATGAAGTGTGTGTGTGTGACTGGTTAACTTACATGTATGTAAATGCATAGAAAGGACTGGAACAGTAGTTGTCAACATTGGCTGAACCATGTAATCACTTAATCACTTAAAAAAAAATAGTAGCGGGGCGCCTGGGTGGCTCAGTCGGTTAAGCATCTGACTCCTGTCGGCTCAGGTCATGATCTCGTGGGGCACTCAGCGGGGCATCTGTCTGGGATTCTCTCCCTCTGCCCCTCCTCCCACTTGCTTGTGCATGTAGTGCACGTGCATTCTCTCTCTCATTCTCAAATAAATAAATCTTTAAAACAAAACAAAACAAACAAAAAATAGTAGGGTTTTTTTTTTTAGGAGGCTCCTTGCCCAACTTGGGGCTCAAACTCATGACCCTCAGTCGCTCTACCGACTGAGCCAGCCAGGCAAACCCCCCCCAACCTCTCTTGTACACAGAGTTCATCACTTCTCAGTGTACCTCTGAACTTCACTCACTTATTCATTTGTTCAGTAACTACGAACGGAAACTTGCTCTGTGTCAGGCACATACTTTGACTGCCCACATGAGTTATCGTTAATCTTGTTCTTGGCTGTTTCCCTCACCTTGATCATCTTTGTCTCCGGCATCTAGCACAGTGTTGGCCACTCATTGAATGGGAAGTTGCCTGACAGTTTCTCCTCTGGCCTGAAGAGTACCAACCCCTTCCCCCTCCCGCGCCCAGTACCATTCAGCAACGACTGTAGAGGGATAGGGGACTTTAATCTGTGCTGAGAGGCCCCAACGACATCTAACTAGGTAAAAGGGAATTTCACATTTTGCTTTTCAAATGATCTTCCTCCAAGCCTAGAGCACCCCCAGCCTCAGCAAGGATCCTGTTCTGCAAGGCCACTCTCAGCCAGCAGGTGGCAGCCCTGGGCAGGAATTGGGAGAGCATCCCCACAGAGTGGAGGCTATAGCAGAGGGTCCTAGGGTTGGATGCAGGGGCAAGGTCTTGTCAGGGCAGGTGCACAGGAGGAGGGTGACCGGGACCATTTTTGGTCCCAAAGCATGATAGACAGGGGAATTATTTTTGTAGATCAGCTTTAGTCAACCTGGTTGGGTACCAGAAGGTTTGTAAGGTTTCTTCTAACTTCTGCCTGCAGCAATGCTCGGTTCTGGTGCCCTGTCCCATCCTCTGTCCTCAGGCAGACTGTATGTTGGTCCCTTCCCACCCCACCCGCCTTGTCCAGTTCCCCAGGCTGGGTCTTGACCCTCACTGTGTATGTCTTTGTTGATAGGGATGATTGTGGTAGAGGGGGACTAGAGGTTGCTAGTTAATGCATAAAATAATGGATCACATCCTGGGCCTTATGGGTACATTTCAGTTAGGGCCTTCTAGAGTCTCAGTGTGGTGGTCTTAAGGATTAACAGCGAGGGTTATCCTCCTTTTGATCTCTTAGCTGCTGGATTCTGATAGGAGTGCACCAGAATGCTCTTTTCTTGCCCACTCCAACTTCCCTTCAATCTCGAGCTCTTCACTGCCTTCCATCTGTCTTATTTCTGTCTGCCCGACTTCTCTTCTCCATCTTTCTGGTTTTGATCTTTCTCATCTCACTGTCTGGATCTTTCCATCTTTCTATCCCTCTAACAATCTCTCTTAAGGCCCGATAACATGCACTGTCTGGAGCACCAGCTCGATTCTCTCTCTCTCTCCCTATCTTGTCTCTGACGTCACGCCATATCTCCAGCCATCTAATGCTTTGGGCTGGGGTTTGTAGGAGTCTTGCCTTGTGGAGTTCAATCAGAAGGGAAGGGGGAGATCTGGGGAAAGTGCAATAACAAATCTACAGAGAAAGAGCTCGGCAAACTCTTGAGTCAAGTTTGCAGCAGAGGCCAGTCACCGTTAGGGAACCAAATTTACTGTCATCTCAACCTCTGCCTTTCTTCCAGGATCTTTTTCCAGGACAAGCCCCCTACTCCCACCCTACAGGCCTGGTGGCAGGTACAGCTGGGGGCAGCAGTCAGTGGGGAAAAGGCCCACCCCCGCTTAAGGACTAGACATGGGATGGGACCCAGCACAGTGGGATGGAGAATGGAGGAGGTGACCTCTGACCCCCAGCTCTGGCCCCTTCTGGAGGTCCCCTGTGACCTGCCATAGGTCATGCCCCCTCCTCCCCTACCATGATCTACATCACAAAACCCACAGCTCATAACTCAATGCCAGCCAGGGAAGTCTGGGATTGATTTAGGGCCCCCTCTGACTAGTTCACCCCCACTGGACTATGGCCCTTGGGGTGGAGGTGGGGATGAGGGTCATGGGTGAAGTTCAGGCAGGAGGGTCCTGATTACCACTACATCATACCTGTTGCACTGTTGGTGGATTTGCTGGGGGGAAGGGCCCAAGCACAGGAGTCCAAGGTTCTCACGGACTAGCCCCTCTCTTTGGCTCAGCTCAGGGCCATGCTGAGGGAGCAGTGGCCATGGCCTAGTAGGCGTTCAGGGACAGTGTCCTCATGATTCAAGCCCAAGGCATCCTACAAAGCAAAGAGATTCTTGTTACCCATCAAGAGGGCAGTCTGGTAGGTCCTAAGCAGCAGCACCACCACCCCCCCACCCCACCCCCCGACCCCCGCCAATCTTAGTTACACTGAGCTACTCAGAACCAGGTCTCCCCACCCTGGGGTTCCATAGCCCAAGGCCCATTCCATTTATATTTCTCCTGGTGCGTTTCTTGTTGTTAATTTCCATCTATGCACCTTTCCATTCTGGAGATACCGTGAAAGAACTCCCTCCACTTGGAATATTTCAAACTTTTTGGACCATAACCCACAGTAAAATACATCTACCTCTGGCTCCAGGACACAAGAACATCCACAGAAGTAAAAGCAAAAGTTTTACATAATGTTGTGATGCACGTGATATTTTCTATTCTCTTCCATTTTGTTGCAGGGAAAAGAGTTTTAAAAATGATTCTACAGGGGCACCTGGGTGGCTCAGTCGGTTGGGCGGCTGCCTTCAGCTCAGGTCATGATCTCAAGGTCCTGGGATCAAACCCCGTGTTGGGCTCCCTGCTCAGCGGAGAGCCTGTTTCTCCCTTTCTCTCTGCCTGCCGCTCTGCCTACTTGTGCTCTCTTTGTGAAATAAATAAAATCTTTAAAAAAAAAAAATGATTCTACAAACACCTAAGGGGCTGGCACTTATAGTTTATAAGTAACCTCTTATATGTTGACACCTTCACAAGTCATAAAGCCCAGTTTTATAAAGAGAAAAATCCACATTATCTTCATAAAAGCCGGTAAGAAGGTACAACAGGGTTTTTCGTCGACCTGTTTTATAGATGAGGCAACGCAGACTCTGAGCGGTTAACCAACCTGCTGGAGATCCCCCAACTGGTGAGTGGGACTCCAAGCCGGTCTTCCGTGTGCTGGTTTGCAAGCCCCCCATGCCCCACAGCTTCCCTCCCTCCCCCTCCTCCCCAGCCCTCCCAATTGACACCATTGTCTCTTTCCAGTTTGAAGGCCATCCCTTCCACGAACATGAGGGACAGAGCGGCTGAGTAATTCTGTTTTCTTGTCATCTGTTAACACTGCACCATCTGCCAGTTCTCCTCTCCCGGAGCGGCCGGAGTGGGGGAGGCGGCTGCTTTCCCAGAGTCTGGACCTCCAGGCCCCCCTCACCAAGGAACTCAGAATACCCACAGAAAGCTAATTTTTCTGCTCAGTCCCAACAGCCATGGGCTAGACTTACAGGGACGTGTAAGGGAGTGGAGCGGGATGGGAGGAAGGATTTTCTGATGTCACAGGGATAAAACAATAGGATCCACCCCTCCCCCACGGTCAGGGTCCCGTCTTCAGGCCTCCACACCTCCACCGTGGTGGTGACCTCGAGGCTTCCGAGCTGATTCCAGGCAGCAGGAGTCCTGCAAGCTGCTCTGGGTGAGGACAGAGCAAATCCACCTTACAGGGAGCCTAGGAAGATTTATGGGGCCTCGGGTGTGGCTGGCTGTTACTCAGCCTCTGACTTTTTAATTCCCCAGTCTCCTCACCCACCCCGCCTCCTCCCCAAGAGGGCCTTTGTGCAGGACAATGAGCAATCTATAAATTCCGGGGGACGGGGATGTGGGGGAGGGGAGTAGTGGTCAGTTCAGCCCAGCATAGACAGCAAGGGGTGGCCTCCATGGGCCTGCCACAACTCATCAGATCCACACTAGAGACCCAAGCCTTACCATGGTCTTTTACAGACGAAGAATCTGAGGCTCAGAGGCAGATGGCATCTCCAGTCCCTTCTTCATTTCCTCCATCTTTCACTTATGTATTTATTTTCCCTCTCTTACCCTTCCCCAGGTCTTTCCCGCACTCAGGCATTCACTCAACAAACACATGTATTCACTCAACAAACACCCATTGAGTACAAACTCCGTGCCAGCCACATACGGAAAACAACTGGTAGGCCCTGGTCCACCCTGGAGGGGCACATAGTAGGGGACTGACGCAAGAGGAGCCAAAGTATGGCTCTAATCCCAGCTTTTCAGGCCAGCAGCCTGCACCCTTTCCCTACTCCCCTCGCTCAGCAGCCCTCTGCAGCTGATGAAGCACTTTCATGAGCATTTTTAAATTTAATCCTGGTGACGGCTCTGGCAGTTAGGTGTTATGTAAGCCTTCCCCAGCATTTTGCTAATGTGGCCCCAAGCGGGTAAGTGGTTGCCCTCTGGTGGGTGGCAGAATACCGGACCCAGGCCCTCGCCCCTGCACCACAGCTGCACCCCTCAGTGCTGTGGGGACCCAGAGCAGGAGCACGCCCCGTGGCCCTACACTTCCTCTTCTACCCACTTGCCCAAACCAGCCCAGTGTCCCCCATCACATCCCCCATGCTGATTCTCCCCTAATGCTCTGTCCTCCTGATCTGTTCCACCTTCCTGAAGTAGGCTCACCTGTGTATTTACTCAATTCACCCATCTGTTGTACAATGATAATCAACTCAGTGCTTATGATGCACTCTTGTGTGTGTCCTAGTATGTCTCTGCTTGTAAACTGAGGATATTAGCATCTACTTTGTTGTACAAATTAAATTAGTTAAGCCACGTAAAGCACTCAGAATAATGCCTGGTACATGGTAAATGCTCAGTAAGTCTTGGCTGTTAAGTTTATTGATATTGGAAACCACAGGCCTGTCCATATATGAGGCATTTGGGTGAAACACAGGTGAATACAGGGGTTTGCAGCTGGCTTCTCCCAGGGAGTGGCCCCCTTAGAAGTGATCGAATGGATGAGTAGCCAATTCATTCCCCAGGGACTCCTGCATTCCTTAACTGCATGAAGTATGTTGAGCACCTCCTAGGTTTGTGCCAGGCATTGCGCTAGCAGAGAACAAGAAAGACACCTGCATTCATCAAGCTTGCATTCTGGTAAGTGAAACGGACCACAGACCAAGTGCATAAAGATGATAATTACAGAAAGCCATTAAGTCCTGAAGAAAGAGACACGGTTAAGTGACACAGTAGATAAGGCAATTGGATGTGAGGCTGCTGTACTGTTGTGTCAGGGTGGGGAGGTGACATCCCTGTGAAGGGTCTGGGCAGACGGTTCCAGGCAAAGGGAACAGCAAGACCAAAGCCAGAGGTGGGAAAAACTTGTCAAGGTCAAGGAACAGAAAGACAGCCAGTGTGAGCAGCATCTGGACAGAGGGGAGAATGATCTAGGAGAGGTCAGCATAGGCAGGGGCCAGGGTAAGAAACTGGGGCCTTCCTCCAAGGGAAGCCATGCAAAGTTGTTAAACAGGGAGTGACATGCTCTGACTTTTTTTATGATTGGTATTTTTAACAGTGTCCCCCTGGAAGCTGTGTGAATTGACTGTCGGGGAGCCAGGAGGGCAGACAGGAGCCTTTGCAGTTGTACAAGGAGGGAAGAGGGGCTTGGACGCTGGAGGGGAGTGGGGAGCAGGGGCTGATCCAAGATATATCTTAGAGACAGAAGGGACAAACTTTGCTAGTGGATTGGACAACAGGATCAGGATGGGAGGAGAATTCAGGAAGAAGGAACCAGGGAAGCTCAATTGGTAGAACTGTCTGTGTCCTGAGCCATGAGAGTCCTCCTACTCTCTTTAGCCCTGCCCCTGAGCCACAGAAGCCAATTCTAGCCATTTGCTCTCCCCCGTCTACAGTCAGCAGCCTTAAATCAAGGGCAGTCCAGACTTGCTCATTCGGACCCTTTGTGAGAAAAGGTGCCCCTTGCCTTCCCTCCAGAAAGAGCAGCACCTGCCAAGGCCCAAGACTTTTAACCCCTCCACCCGGCCCTTGTTTAGGTCGCAACCTGCACAACCGTACAACTCCCCTCTCCCCAGCCTGGACCACTGGCCCAACCTGAAAATCCTCGGAGCTTTGAGACCTGCAGGCGCTGGGCGTGTTAGGACACGGGCCTGAAAGCACTCCGGGGCCGGGAACGGGAAGGTGGGGCTTGGCCTTTCCTGAGGGAATCTCCCAGCCCCGTTCCCGGGGGAAGGAAGTCCCCTCCCGGGCCCGGCGCCCCCGCCCCGCCCCCGCCGGCTCGCGGGCCGCGGAGGCCGCCGCCCCTCCCGCCCGGGAAAGCGCTCGCAGCCGGTCTTCCGGCCTCGGGCTACGGGCGGGGGAGGGCCCGAGCCGTAATTGCTGCCATCTGCTCCCTCCCCTGCCCCGCCCCCCCGCCTGGGGGAGGGGCCGAGGCGCGCGCCGCACGCCTCTCTGACGCGCGCGCCCGGCCCCCGGGGGCGAGAGCTCGGAGTGCGTCGCGAGCCCCCCAGGGGGCGAGTGCTGGGGGGCCCCCCCGAGAGCGCGCCGCCGCCTCTCTCAGGCAGGGGCTAAGGGGCCCCGAGCTGGAGGCACACCCTTTGGCAGACACCGAATCCCAGCGTTCGGGTTCTGCCCGTCGCGGGGTAGGGAACCCCGAAGGGTCCTGGGGGCCCGCCCGTCTCAGCTCACACACGCGACGTCCGCCCCGGTCGGTGGTTAACGCCGGCGGTGGGACATTGACGCATCGATCTCCGTCTGCACCCGACGGCTCTGTGACTGTGGGCGGGGAGGCGGGGGGACCCAAGGCCGGAGCCTGGAGCCCGCGGGGCTGCCGGGACCAGAACTTGGCCCTCAGACACAAGGGGCTGGGCTGAAATTCCTCCCAGTTACTACTCACTCGGGGAATCTCGAGTGCGTTCCTTTTTTTTTTTTTTTTTTTTAATATTAGAGTATTTTTTTTTTTTTAAGATTTTATTTATTTGACAGAGAGAGACACAGCGAGAGAGGGAACACAAGCAGGGGGAGTGGGAGAGGGAGAAGCAGGCCTCCCGCTGAGCGGGGAGCCCGATGCGGGGCTCGATCCCAGGACCCCGAGATCATGACCTGAGCCGAAGGCAGACGTTTAACGACTGAGCCACCCAGGCGCCCCTCGAGTACGTTCCTTTGAGCCTCAGAGTTTATTTCCTTGTCCATAAAAACAGGATCCCCAGTACCTACCTCTCAGGTGATTCCACAGAGGGCCAGTTGCTAGTCCTGGGGAGATCGGGGGTGGGGGGGTGGGGGGCAGCTGTGCCTGGCCTGGCAGAGCTCCTGGGGCAGGGGGAGTGGGCTCTGTGGAAGGGGTTGTGGCAGCTGGGAACCCTGAAGAGGCAGGAAGGGGGGTGGGCCTGGGACAGGAGACCAGGGAACAGATGGAGGGAGCAGCCCCGCTGGTTTCAAGCCCATCTCCGGGGGTTTCTGCAACATCAGCTTCAGGAGGTGAAGATGTTGTCTGTTTGACCTCTTTATCCAGCACTGATAGCACTGGGGGCACTGGGGGTGCTCACAGGGCAGAGGAGAGTAGTACCCCACTGCCTGGGTGCCCGGACCCACTTACCTGAACACTTACACATCTTCACACACACGCAGGGGTCTAAACAGTCCCCCAAGAGCAGAAGCACAGGTGATCGTGAATGAGGTGAGGCCTCCTTCCTGCCAGGGCCGCAAGACCTCAGCTATGTCTTGGCAAAATGCCTGCTGCATTCCCCTCCTCCAACCTTGCCAACTCTAACAAAGCTCTTAGCCACAAAGGCCAGCTCCAGAGGGGCTGAGATGCAACTCCTCCACCCCCAGACATTCCCACCACCCACCTGATGGCCCATTCGTCCACCCAGGTGAGCCCCGGCGATGCCAAGTGGCCTACTCCCAGCCCTGGAAAGGCTCTCACTACATGAGAGCAGCATGAGACATTTTGGAATCACAGGAACCATCAGACAACCCAGGGTACTGCCTTTGGGAGGGCTCGGGATGATGCTACAGAGTCAGTGGCTTCTGGGGTGGGGCTTGAAGGAGCAACAGAAGTTCACCAGGGACAGAAGAGATGCGGTGTTCCAGGCCGAAGGAAGAGCATGCGCAAAGACTTGGGGGTGTGAAAGTCCGGCCTGCATCTGGGGAAGAGTGAGAAGTTCGACGGGCTTGGACCAAGAGTACTGGATGGGAGGAGTTGACGGGGACAGGAGGGACCGGGTGTGAAGGGTGGCTGAAATGACATATACCCTAGGCCAAGGGATTTAGACTTGGGTTTGTTGTAGCAAGTTGAAGTGTCTGCACTGAGAGAGACAGACAGGAACATAAATGGCTAGAAGGAGCGAAGCTGACAGGAAGTGAGATAAAAAGGTCAGTGCCAGCCCACTGATAAAAGGCCATTGAATCATCCAGTGGGGACTATGGTGCACATGGAAGCCCCAGGGACCCCTTCGGAAGGCCACGGTTGTTCCTCAGCTCCAGCCAGTTATTGTCATGCTGGCTTGTTAGCTTCATGTCGTCAGGTATTTGCAGGAAAAATTAGAAATGTCGATTTTTATGTGCTGCCTCCCGGTTTTTAAATGTTGACTTTTTTTTTTAACTCTAAAACGGTGTGTGTGTCGAAGATACACATAACACGAATATAATCTATCTGTGCGCAACTGCTGCAGAGTAGCTTTGTCAGGAGGGAAATGATCTGAGTCACAGGCTTGGGTGTTTTGGATGCCCACTCGGGGGCAGTATGGAGGAATAGCCTGGTAAGTGGGACAGTTAGTTGCAAGTGTCTGGACCAAAGGGGCTGAGGTCTGAACAAAGGCGGCTGACCTGGAGAGGAGGGAAGGCCCCCAGACACAGTTTAGGGGTCTTCAAGGATTAGCCCTTCCTGGGGGGGTTAAGGGTTTACGTCTCCTATCCCTTTGTCCCCTTTAAGAGATTGCAAAAACATCAGCTAGTGGGTGGGGACACCTATTTGGAGTGGGATGCCCCTGAAAATCCCCAAGGTTGCACCGTGGCAGGCCACCCTGAAGCACTGGGTAGGACATTCCAAACAGCCTGAAGAGGGAGGGGCCGTGTTGGGGGAGGGGCTCAGGAATCCGCCTGGCCTTCAGGAAGACCCCAGCCAGCCCTAATGGGAACCACACGTGGAGGGAGCTGGAATCCCGGATTGCCTGTGACGTTTGGCTTTGGAATTGGACACTTGGCTCAGGTCAGTCCTGACCCGCTGAAGTCTGAGGCCTCCCAGCCCAGCTCCCCTCCTAATTGCTGCCAGACACGTTCTGCCCTGTACCCAGCTCTGGGGCCAGCCTGGGTCCCCCATCTCTTGCTAGGAGAGCACCTAAGCTCTGAGGGAGCAGGGGTTTTCAGACAAGAATTCTGCAACACTTGAGGCTCTCAGAATAGCAGAACAAGAAGTCCCTTCCGGTATCTCCGTAGTTAGGACCCCCGAACTTCACACTGCTCCTAGAGCCCTGAGCTGCTTCTGGCTTTGCAGAAACTGGCACCCTCAGCCTCTAACCTTCCACAGCAGTGTCTGTAGGGTGCTCTGTGGCTCTGACAGTCTGAGCCGCCTCCATACCCTGCAGGGTTAATTTCCTGCAGGACCTCAGGCACCAGCAGCAGGGAGCAGTCCAAAGGGCAGGGGAAGAGCCCCATGAGCAGGTGGTTCGCTCCTGAAGATTTGCTGTAAAAATGGGAGGGGAACAGGTCTCTCCTAACATATTTCCTGGTGTTTCGTCTTCCCCTCCTTCAAACAGCCCGTGGCCCGGGGATGGAGCTGTGTTACAAGATGTCTCAATACAATACGGAGGGCCCAGTCCTTATCTGAGTGGCTCACTCCAGCCTCCGGGCCATGGCTGACTTCACACCTGCCAAACCCTCTTCATATGACCCTGCAACTATAGTGTGTATGAATGGGGGGCAGGGTGTATACTTCCTGCTTAAGTCCCAGACACTGCCAGTGGCCCCCTCCAGGCCCTTGGGCCCAGCCCCCTCCCCCTGGGTACCCTCCTTGAGAACTTCCAGGCAGCCTGCTCAGCATCAGGCCAGGGGCCCAGGAGCTTGGACAGACTGCATTCCTGGGGGAAGGGGAGAGGAGAGGAGGGCCGCACAGAGCCCCCCTCCTCCCTTCCAGCACAGACCCCATACTGCCCAGCCTGAAGCTCTCTCAAGCCTGCTGAAGATGACCAGTGTAATGCCGCCAAAGCCCCTGGCAAAGACCAGGCCAGGCACCTAGGGGCCTCTCTTGAGGATGAAACCATCTCTGCCTTGGAGCTCTTCCATTCCAGCATTGATTAGGGGCCCACGTGGGCACTGGGTGAGAGGTCTGTGGAGCCAGGCCACCAGGCACGGAGGGCGTGCAGGGCAGAGGACTAGGGCAGCCCTGGGCATAATTTAGCACCACACGCCTGCAGGGCAGCTCAATCTCCCAAGTGTCTGTAGAGAGGGCTCAGGGACTTCCAGAGAGAAATCAGGCCCAGCAGAATGGAAATCAGGCAGCAGTTGCATGAGATGAGAGTGTTGGGGAGGAGTCAAGGTGGGGCGGGGCTCCGCTGAAGCCGGGGATTCAGGTAGTCCCTACAACCCAATCCATCCCCATCCCCCAACCTGGTTTCGGGAAGCTCTCCCAATGAATATTTAATAGCTCAGTGCTGGGCCTGATTGAATTTTAATGCGGGCGACCCAAGCCCGGAGCCCGAGTCCAGGCAATTAGTCAGGAGCCATTAACGCTGACGGAGCTGATTTATAGGCGGGACCAGGCCCTGTGCGGGGGAGCCTAGGCCGCCGGAGACCCCGGATTGGACGGACGAAGTCTCCCGCGTCAGCCAATCCCTACGGCTGTCTCGGCCTGTTTTGCATCTTTTTTGCATAGCACTCCCAAGGGGCAAACGCGGGCGGCGGCCCTGGAGGAAAACCGGGTGGGCGGGGAGTGGGGTGGGTGGGTAGGAGGGGCTCCGGCTGAGACCTGCACGCGAGCTTGGCCCTCCTCTGGGCCCGACCAGGCATTTATGGCTAGGAAAATCTACGTTTTGCACGTGGGATTCCATCGGACATTCCAGCTATTCAAAGGGCCTCCCCGCAAATCCTGGTAGAGCCCAGTTCGGGGGAAATTCCAAAGGAGGAGGAGAGGAGCAGAGACTAGGGCCCACCTGGGAACTCTGGGCAAAGCTGCTGGGTCCCAGGACCTAGCAAAGGGCTCTACCTCTGCGATTAATCCAGACGGGCGCTTTATTGAACCCTCACTCACGGTGTGCCCGGCACGGGGGATTCCATGTAAACCACGGCTCCCTGGGCTCCCCCACCTCCCCACTTCGCCTCTCAGAGGGGGTTCTGCACTGATGGGGTTGGGGGTTACAGGTTTCAGGGTGCTGCCATTATGCCTCAGAGGGCTGGGAATGACTCCAAGGGGCTCTTGGAGGAGATGGCCCCCCCTCCCCTCCCTGCCCCTCATCCCCCTGACCTGTGTGAATGCCCTGGGACTCAGCCTGGAGTGCTCTATTGAACTATGCCCGACCCCTTAAATCGTAGGTCAAGGATTTAGCTGGCCTGTCTGCTGCCACTCTGGCAGGTGGCCACCTCCTCGCCAGCCCCCACTGCTTTCAGAGCTCTCCACTAGAGATGTGGTGGAGAGCGGGCATCCTTCCCGTACTGGATAAGCATCCCCATGGGTCTAGGCCTTATCTGAGCTGGAGTGATCTTTATTGAGGTATGGGCAATGGAAGGGAGTGGATAGAGCTCTGGGCTGGGAGGCCAGCCCCTACAGGGAGGCTCCTGGAGGGGTTGGCAGGGAAAGGGGAGGCTTTAGTCAAGGAAGGCTTCCTGGAAGAGGGAGGTCAGAGTAGAGACTGGAAGGAAGGGAGGGACAGGGTCAAAGAAAAGGAGAGGAAATCCTCTGCAGGGGAACGCCCTGTTGGAGGCAGGAGAAAGTGAAGTGTCTGCTCACAACTCTCCGTACACATCAGCTATGGTTAGTACAGTAGCCGCAGCATTTCAGCCTGAGCTGCCTGCCTGGGCAGTTGAGGCAGGGTGTGAAGGGATGATGCAAATTATTAGCACTACTTAATGAGCACCTACTATGTGCCAGCACGATGCTAAGCTCTTTAAATATATTGTTTCATTTAATCTTTATAGCAACCTAACGGGGTAAGTATTCTCAAACTTCCCATTCCACAGATGAGAACACTGAGGCTCAGAGAAAGGCAATAACTTACCCAAGATCACACAGCTAGTTGGTGGCAGACCCCTGGTTCTGATCCACCACTCCATGCTGCTCACAGGCACCTCAGACTCAGCTTACACTCTTCTTTTCACTCTCCAAATCTCCCCCTCCTCCCATGTGTCTTATCTCCCTTTACCAGCATCTTTCTGGCGTTAAGAATAGGTTCCACTCATAATTTCTGCCAAAGGCTTGAAAAGCCATCCCATCTACATTGTCACCCAGGCCTGAGTCCTTGGTGTCATCAATCATTTCAGTCTCAAGATCTGTTTCCTAAAAGTTTCTGAATTCTGTTCCCTCCTCTCCCGGGACCTCTGCTTGGTTCGGTCCAGGTGAGGTAAGACAGGAGCCTTATGGAGCCCTTTCTGTATGCCAGGCACCCTGCTAAGAGCTTTCCTGAGTGTTCTCTTAATTAATCCTCACCAGAAGCCTGAGAGTTAGTTCGATTGCTAGGGTTTGCATTTTACAGATGGGGGTAGGGAAGGTCAAGGAAAGGTGGGGAGAGACCCTCAGCTGTACAGGGCTCTATATGATAGTGGGGCAGGGAGCACACGCCACCAGATCAAGCATAGCTTCAAAGTCTCTTGCTCTTTTCAGCTGTTCCTTGAAGCCCACAGCTTCCCAGGCTGGATCTGTGCCCTGACCTCTGAGTGCCTTTCCCTTCTTTTAACAAGAGGGACTGGGCTTCAAGTTACAGAAGACCCAACTTTAAAATGCCCTAAACAGTAAGGACAATTGTTTATTATGTTGCCAAACAAGAAGTCCCAAGGTGAGGCTGTTGATTTCAGTGACTCAACAGTGTTATCAAAAACCTAGGTTCCTTCCTTCCTGTTTGTTTCTTCTTCCTTTCTTTCCTTCTTTTATCAATTTTATTTTATTTTTAAAGATTTTATTTATTCATTTGAGACACAGAGATACAGAGAGAGAGAGAGAGAGCATGAGCAGGGAGAGAGGCAGAGGGAGAAGGAGAAGCAGGCTCCCCGCCGAGCCAGGAGCCCGATGTGGGGCTAGATCCTGGGACCCCGGGATCATGACCTGAGCCGAAGGCAGATGCTTAACCATCTGAGCCACCCAGGTGCCCCTCCTTTATCATTTTAGTAAAATATAATTTACATGTGGTAGAATGCACACATTTTAAAAGTATAAGTTTGATGAGTTTTGCTGAGCAAATACCTGGTAGCCACCATTCCAATCAAGATATAGAACACTGACATCATGCCAGAAAGTTCTCTAGTGTCTGTATGTGGTCAATCCCTCCCTCATCTCCTGCCACAGGTAACCACTCTTCTGATTTCTACCCCCATAGATCAGTTTTGCATATTTAGACCTTCCTATGTATGGAACTGTATTGTATATATTCGTCTGTGCCTGGCTCCTTTGCTTCAGACAATGTTTTTGAAATTCACCCATTTCGTTGGCTGTATTAATAGTTGATTTTTGTTGCTGAAGTAGGATTCCATTTTGTGAGTATTCCATTATATTGCTTTCTCTTTTCTCTGCCATCCTTATCATGTTGGTTTTTGTCCTTGTACCCTGACTTCTCTTAAAGTCACAAGATGGCTGCTGCAGTTCCAGACATCACATGCAGACAACAGCATTCAGGGGCCAAGAAAAACTTCTTTTCTCCTTCAGCCTCTGAAAAATCTTTCCAGAAGTCTCCCCACAAAAATCCCCTTGTGCGGCATGGGCCAGAATCATATTACATGTTCATCCTTAAACCAAACACTGGCAGAGGGGTTGGAATTCCCACAGGTGTCAAAGACTAATTAAGATTCGTCCCTGGGGTTGGCGAGGGGCTCAGCCTCCCCTGAAGAATAGGGCAGTTTGGTCCCTGAGCAAAATCAGGGTTCTGTTAGCAAGAAAGGAGGGCAATGGTTCTTGGTAAATAACTAATACTAACGGCTCCATCTGCTTCTTTCTTGTTAACAGAATTTGGATTTTGTTCAGGGATCCACCTCTCAAGGAATATAACCGCATGCCCACCCCAGGAGTAAATCATACATCAATGTACATCAATCGTGGTAATCCTGTCCCCCTGACCAGGGGTTGGTTTGAGCATGAAGACAGTGGAAGACTCTGACTGTGGCCACCTAACATCCATTCTCCTCTCTTCTTCCTTAGGAATAAAGAGTCACATCTTATTTAGGATGACAAAGTACCCAGCTAAAAAATGTTTCTAGCTTTTCTTGCAGCTAGATGTGGCCATGTGGCCAACTTCTGACCAATAAGATGTAAGCAGAAATGTTCTGTGGGAATCTGAGAAGGTTGCCTAAAGGAGCTGATGCTGCTGAGGAACAACCTTTCGTTCTTCTGCTTTTGCCCCTTCTGTTCTACAATATGGATCTGATGGCTGGAACTCCAGCAGCCCTTTTGAAACATGAGGCAAATCTGAGCATGAAATCATGTGAGATGGGTGACACCTGAGTTCCCGGTGACACTGAAACTGTGGAACCAGCACACTAGCGCTGCCTATCTTCAGACTTCTTTTTTTTTTTTTTAAAGATTTTATTTATTTATTTGAGAGAGAGAGAGCTCCTGAGAGGGGGGAGGGTCAGAGGGAGAAGCAGACTCCCTGTTGAGCAGGGAGCCCGATGTGGGACTCGATCCCAGGACTCCAGGATCATGACCTGAGCCGAAGGCAGTCACTTAACCAACTGAGCCACCCAGGCGCCCTATCTTCAGACTTCTTATGTGAGAAAGAATAAACTAAACCTTGTTCATTTTTAAAAATATTTATTTATTTATTTATTTAAGAGAGAGAGAGAAAGAGAAGGTGGAGGGGCAGAGGCAGAGAAAGAATCTCAAGCAGACTCCCTGCTGAGCTTGGAGCCTGATGTGGAGCTCAATCCCATGACCATGAGATCATGACCTGAGCCGAAATCAAGAGTTGGACGCTTAACTGACTGAACCACCCAGGTGCCCCAACTTCGATCTTGTTTAAATCACTTTGAGTTTTGCTAACATCTGCAACTGGACCTAATCCTGACTAATATGGGCGGTAACAATTTCAGATCAATGAGACAAGAGGGGAGATCATCTGGATGTCCCTGGGGAAGGTTTCTTTGCTCTTAAAAGGAGACACCTGAGAGAAATACCTGGGCCCACATGAGATGATCGGAACTGTATCAGCCATTCTGTGGTTTGAAGGGAGCCATCCAGGGACACAGCATCTATGCTGAAGGTGTTAGATGTGAAGATGGAAGGAACCTGGGTCCCTGAAGAAGGTGTTGAGTCTCTGAATTAATCAACTCTGGAGCCACCATTTCTCATTATTCTATAAAATGTCATATTTGATCAATTCTAAAATGCACATTTGGTCACATTTTAACATTTCAGAAATCATTATACATCTTACAACCAATAGCATTTTCATCCCCTTTCAGCCAGACAGCAGTTGCCCTTAGCTACCCTTCCTGCACAGGTGCAAATTTTGGTGACTTTCTTGGTGTCCTGACAGGACAATGACAACCCTATGATGTTTTCATCCACGAACCATGCGAAGCCTCTTTGAGTACTGCGTGATACCTAGAAACTTTCATTGGCTATCTGACAAGATCATCTGCCAGCAATAAATACTTCCAGAATGGACGCCAGTGGCTTGGGAGTAATAGTAGATGTGGTAGTCAACCTGCAAAATGGCCCCCAAGGGTCCTCACCTCCCGCTAGTCACACTCTCGTGTAGCCTCTCCCCATGGTTGTTCTGAGTGGGTCTTTATGACCAGTAGCATAGGGCAGACATCATGCCATGTCTCTTCTGAGATTAGGTTATAAAAAGACTGTGACTTCTGTCTTGAATGTTTGTGCTTTCTCTTGGGTCCTCTGTTGTCAGGGAGGCCCACTGCCGTGTCATGAAGACAGGCAGCCTATGGAGAGGCCTATGTGATGAAGAACTGAAGTATCCAGCCAACACTCAGGTAGGAACTGAGATCTGCCAATAGCCAGGTGAGTGAGCCTGGAGGTAGATTCTCCAGCCGCACGTGGCTGCAGGCCCCCACCAACAGCTTAAGTGCTGGCTCAGGAGTGACGCTGAGCCAGAATGTCCCAGCTAAACCCCTCCCAGATTCCTGGCCCATGGACACTATAAGATGATAAATGTTTGTGGCTTTAAGCTGCTAAGATTTGGGGTATTTTTTTTTTTTACACAGCAAGAGATAATTAATTCAGTAGAGTAGTTTTTTTTTTTTTAAGATTTTATTCATTCATTTGAGACAGAAAGAGAGAGAGAGAGCACATGAGAGGGGGGAGGGTCAGAGGGAGAAGCAGGCTCCCCGCCAAGCAGGGAGCCCGATGCGGGACTCGATCCAGGGACTCCAGGATCATGACCTGAGCCGAAGGCAGTCGCTTAACCAACTGAGCCACCCAGGCGCCCAGTAGAGTAGTTTTAAAGAAATGCTGTATCACCGATCCTTGTGATGGCCCAGATGAAGAGTCTATGTGGAAAAACACAGACACGGAGAGCTCAGAGATGAAAAGCGATTCCAAGAATCAGTCTCTGAATGTGATAAAGTTTAAAGAAAACCTTAACCAATTTATTTCACCTGTGTTTTCCTTGTTATGTATGTGAAAGAGTAATTTATTTTAAAAAAAATACATAGTTCCAGGGCGCCTGGGTGGCTCAGTGGGTTAAGCATCTGCCTTCCGCTCAAGTCATGATCTCAGGGTCCTGGGATCGAGCCCTGCAAAGCAAAGGGCTCCCTGCTCGGTGGGGAGTCTGCCTCTCCCTTTCCCTCTGCCCCTCCCCCGCTGGTGTTCTCTCTCTCGCTCACTCTCTCTCTCTCAAATAAATAAATAAATAAAATCTTAAAAAAAATATATAGTTCCATGGAAGTCTAAAAGAGTTTTCTACATAAATATAAAATAAAATTTCAAAGTGATACGAAATCCTGTGTCAGTTTACTTGGCAGTGTTTTTCCTTTCTAACCGTACAGTGCTTGTCAACATCGGTGGCATCTAAACTGGATGAGATATGATCATGCATTTTCCTTATTGTCCGAGCCATTGTGAGGGGAGTTGTCTGGTACTCGCTGCAGAGGATATGGATTCCGCAGAGTATAGGACTAGGGTTGAGGAGGGAGGGGGGAAAGTGAAAACAAGCCTACGAGGGACAGCTGGAGGAGGGTGAGCCAGGGTTTGTGGTGAACTGCTCAAAAGTATATACAGGAGCCCCATATTGTTTACTGTTTAGGTGTGTTAGTCCTAAACCTCCAATGGGTTAGGAAGAGCCTGGAATCCAGTGTCACCTGGCACCTAGCAATTGCAGGTGACATTGGAAATGTCTGCATTTCTCAAACAAAAATGAAGAAATAGGATCTGACCCAGGAGTTTTCCTGTATTTTACATTTGATTTGCCCTCAAAAGCCTTTACAGTTTTGCAGCTTTAGGGCTCATATAAGGGGAAATGGAAACATGCAAGAGATATACTTCCTTCTGGCATCAATTGCCCTTCATCTTCCGGAGGTGTGGCCAATTGTTGGGCAAATGTCCAGGGGCCAAAATCTAGATAGGACATGAGATCTAGACTGGGTTGGGGATCCAGTTGGCATTAGAATGAAGCCTGAATCATGACCCTACACCTTAACAAATCAGCCACTTGTCTCATGAGCCTCTTCTCATCCTTCCTCAAGACAACGCCATGAGGGAGTGGGCGTCTATCATCGACCCTCTTTACAGACGGGAAAGCTGAAGCCGGGTTGTTCCGTTCACAGGGTAAAAGGCGGACCCGAATTTGAACTCAGGCAATCTGGCTCCAAAGCCAGTGATCATCTTAGCCACCGCATTATGGCATTTTAGATCTGTGGGGAATTTGGAAGTCCAAGCCACTGATTTTACAGTTGAGGAAGCAGGGGCCTACAGAAAGAGCAGGACTTGCCCAAGATCCACAGGGAGGGGGTGGCGGGGCAGGCCTCAGCCCGCTTGTGCATCCGAGTTGGTAAAAGGAGGGGGCGGGGCTGTAGGCACAGAAGTACTGCCCTCCCCACCCCGCCCCCAATACAAAGTGCCCCTTCTTTCCATTTTGGGAACGGGTACAACTTGTTGAGGGGGTTGAAAGGGGGGGGGGCGTTCGGAAAACCACCAGCCTTCTTCATTCTCGGGATTCCCGAGGCAGCCATTGTCCCGGGGAAGGAATGTACATCCAGCAGCCCCGAGGGGGGCGGGGCCCCTTTCCGGGCCCCAGACAAGCCTGCTTTGTGCTCTCCACCCAGGGCCCCTCCGGGGCCGTCACAAGCCAGGCCTTCTGAGCATTTTTCAGGGCTTCCAGGCCAGGTCATTAAGGAATGAAGCTACTGGGAAAGGCATGGGCCTTTTGCCAGTCTGGGACGGCTGCCTGGAGGAGGTGTGAGAGCACCGCCCAGAGGCCTGGGCTAGTTGCTCCTCGAAATTAAAAATATGCATTCCCAGCCTCCCATTACTAGGAATTATCCTAACCAGACATGCACAAAGGTGGAAGTAACAAGTCAAGCTTTTATTGATGAAAAAAAATCTGACAACAGAAGAAACTTGTTAAATTAATTCTTCCATGTCCACATGATGGAATATTAAGCTGTCATTAAAAATTATACGGTATGGGGGCACCTGGTTGGCTCAGTTGGTGGAACGTGCCTCTCGGGGCTGTAAGGTTGAGCTCCACCTTGGGTGGAGGGATTACTTAAAATAAAATCTTAGGGGCGCCTGGGTGGCTCAATCAGTTAAGCATCTGCCTTGGGCTCAGGTCATGATCCCAGGGTCCTGGGATCAAGCCCCACGTTGGCTCCCTGCTCAGCAGGGAGTTTGCTTCTCCCTCTCCCTCTGCCACTCCCCCTGCCTGTGCTCTCTCTCTCTCTGTCAAATAAAATAAAATCTTAAAAAAAAATCTTAAAAAAATTATGTGGGAGGGGCGCCTGGGTGGCTCAGTTGGTTAAGCGACTGCCTTCGGCTCAGGTCATGATCCTGGAGTCCCGGGATCGAGTCCCGCATCGAGCTCCCTGCTCGGCAGGGGATCTGCTTCTCCCTCTGACCTTCCCCCCTCTCATGCTCTCTCTCTCTCATTCTCTCTCTCAGATAAATAAATAAAATTAAAAAAAAA